>NC_133408.1:125875000-127075000 GCF_049350105.2 Macaca mulatta | reverse complement strand
GACCACGTTCTTAACCAATGTGCTGCACTACTGGCTCAAGAGATCCCCAATCCCATGTCACTGATCTGGATCATGAAAGTTTAATATGCATCCAATTCATTTATCAAAATTATGGCATGAATTTGCTGTGTATGAGACACTGTTGGGGATTCAAGAAAGAACAGAATTTATAAGCCCTGCCTTAAAAGCCTATAAACTATTTGGGAGGAGGGAACAGAAAGGTAAGAAAGTATGATAAAATGTAATGGGTTATAGAATTAGGATGCTGTATGAAGACAAAAGAGTGACAGACTGAACGAGGGGAGCCTAGTGTAAAGAGGCTTCTAAGTAGTGTTGGGTTTGCTTAAGTGGCCTGAATCAGTTCCTGGGAAACCAAATTGAGCAAGTATTGGAGTGTACTGCCGGCATCAGAAGACCATAAAGGCTACGTGGAGCTGTAGAGAAAATAAGCATGTAGAGAAAACCTGAGCAAAGTTTACTAAAACTTGGAACCTGGACTAAAAAATTAGCTCTGGAAATTAAATTATGGCTGAATAGACGTTGAGGACTCCAGAGAGACTTACTGCCTATGAGATATGTATTTACATTTGAAGGGAGTGAGGAGTGGATGATCCTCTAGACCACGGAAGTATTCCCTAAGTTGTAAAACTCAGAGACACTAGTCTTATCTTTTCCCTAGGAAAATTTGCTTTTACTCACGGATAGATTCTTCCTCCCAACCACCACCCTGCCCCAGCCCACCCCACCTTCTGGTGTCCAGAGAGGAAGAGGTCTGTTAATACAAGGCTTACTATATAACATCCCAGATTGATATTTTCAGGGTTCCTTGCTGAGTTAATTTCCTATTGCTGCTGTCTCAAAGTGCCACAAATTAGTGGCTTAAAACAATACAATTCTTACAGTTCTGGGGTTCAGAAGACTATAATCATTCTACTGGACTACTCTAGGTGTTGGCAAGGCTGCATTATTTTTGGAGGCTCCAGGGTTGAATCCCTTCCCTTGCCTTTTCTAACTCAACTGTTAATCCTGTGACTCATTTTAGGAGCTAGGCACAACTCTTAGATCTGGGTTTGGCAATAGTAAAGGCAACTCACCTAGACCTGTCTTTGAGATAAACACTCACCGTGGAATTAGATCTTAGTCTTCTAGATCTAACCACAGCTCCCCTCAGAAGGTATTATACTGTGTGCTGTGGTCTGAATGGGGCATTGGAGGGTAATTAGATCATGAGGTTGGAGCCCTAAGGAATGGGAGTAGTGCACAGTGACATGGTGGGAGTAGTTGCCCCTCCCACCATGTGAGAGAACACAATGAGAAGGCCTCTGAGGAACGAGCCCTTACCAGACACTGAATCGCCTGGCACGTTAATATTGGACTTACCAGTGTGCAGAACTGTACTGTGAGAAATAAGTGTTTCTTGTTTATAAGCCATTCAGTTTATGGTATTTTTGTAATAACTCAAGCAGATTAAGACACTGTAAATATAATCCTTATTATTTTAAAGGTTAGCTGATGACCTTGGTGGAGAAAATTTTCTCTAGATTTAGTCTCAGGTTTACGTATTACTTTCTGTCCTTAAATTAGTTGCCACTGATATAGTAGTTGTCACTATTAAATAACTATGTATGCAACAAATAGATCAGAGCAATAAAGGAAGAATTAAAAATTAGTGTGCAATGCTTAATACACCCTTAGGCATCTATATAATTGACATTAATCTGTAAATTATCAGTGTTTTCTTTTCCTGTCCATTCCTCACCCCTTACATTTCTCATCTTCCTTTTTTCTTCCTTTTCCCTTCCTTTCCCTCCCCTTTAATTAGCAAGTAGTATAAAGATATTTACGTTTATTTTTCTTAGTATTGTTGTTCTAGAATAGAGTTTTTTAAAACTAAGAATTAATCATTCAAGCTGTTGTAAACCAGGCCTTCAGTATAAATTGGATTATTAGCTTAGAAGTAGAGTTTATCTTTTAAATGTGTTATCTTCAATGTATTTCAAGGTAGAAAATAAGTGATTTTCATCCTTTATTTTTCCCTTCCTCTCCATTTTAGGACTTTTCTTGGTAGAGATGGAAATCCAAATAAACGGAATGTGCACAATGAAACATCTATGCATTTGTTGTGTATGGGACCTCAAATTATGATATCTGAAGGAGCCCTTCATCCTCGCTTGGCACGCCCCACAGAAGATGATTTCAGAAGAGCAGATTGTCTGCAGATGATCTTAAAATGGAAAGGAGCAAAACTTGACCAGGGTGAATATGAGAGAGCAGCTATTGATGCTGTTGATAACAAAAAAAACACACCCTTGCACTATGCTGCTGCCTCAGGGATGAAAGCCTGTGTAGAGGTAAACCTTTTCTTTTCTTTTTTTTTTAAATATTCTGCATTGTAAAATGTGTATCCAGGTAATATGTAATTGTCAGTATTTTTTTTTTTTTATTATCTTAGTAATTTGGTCTTTTTTTTTCTCTTTTGTCTTCTAAAAGACTCTTAAATAAAGGGCCTCTTTTTTTTTTTTTTTTTGAGTTGGAGTCTTGCTGTTTTGCCAGGCTGGAGTGCAGTGGAGTGATCTTGGCTCACTGTAACCTCTGCCTCCCGGTTCAAGAGCTTCTCCTGCCTCAGCCTCCCCAGTAGCTGGGACTACAGGCACGCACCACCACGCCCAGCTAATTTTTGGATTTTTACTAGAGACGGGGTTTCATCATGTTGGCCAGGATGGTCTCAATCTCTTGACCTTGTGATCCGCCCACCTCAGCCTCCCAAAGTGCTGAGTTTACAGGTGGGAGTTACTGCGCCCGGCCAAGGGCCTCTTTTAAATAAAGTTATTTCGTTGTTTTAGTGAGGGAGAAAGCCCCACAGGTGAACAATCACCTTTGTAATGAAGTGGAGTCAAGAGCAATTAAAAATTTGTTAATATCTCTTAAGATATTGGTCATCAATTAAGCACTATCATATTGAGAGTCATAGTTATAGTAGAAATATATTCTGCTTTTTTGCAGATTTTTTTGGTCACCAATTTATAAAATTTATACATGTTGAGTATAGCAAATTTTTGGCAAGTGAGACCTATAGTTTATGTAGAATTGAAGAGCTCACTAAGCAACGGATAAATATTAACGAATACATTTATTGGAGTCTTTTTAAAATCACTTGGAATTTTAAAACATGTATTTTTCTGTTTAATTTGCGTTAAAGTGCTCCTGAATACATACTATATTATGTTGTAATTTTTCCATATATATTTCATTTATAAATATATAACATTATATATACAAAATATTTAACAACAAATTAGATAAAATCGCGCATATGAGATCTTAACTAAGTTAAGAAATCATTATATAGTATCGTCACTACCATACATAAAACAGAATAGGTTTTTCTCAGCTACCAACATTCATATCCATCCTTACATATCTCATAGAAGTTCTTTTGCATAGATGTGTGTAAGTATGTGTGAGAAGCGTATTAGACTGGATTACAGAGTATCTTTATTACTAAAAGTATATACCTTTATTGGAAAAGCAATTATCATAATCAGATTAAAATATACCTGAAAATTTCTTGTTTCCTTAATGTTGTTCATGTATACTTTAGACTTCTAAGTAGATCAGTATGCCAAAAATATGAATATTCATTTTCTTATATTAGAAGATTACCATCACATATTATTTTTCAGGATATCTGAAGTGTCAGTTCTTGCATTTCTAATATGCTTGTGATCTTATCTTTTGTTTACTGCTAATGTTTGTGATACTTGTTAATCTTTTAGAGTCTTAGTCATTTCATTGAGTTTGTATAACCTTTACCCATTAGTTAGTGATGGTCATTAACTTGAAACTATTTTTCAAGCAATGCTTTTTTTTTGTTTGTTTTAAGAGACAGGGTCTCTCTATGTTGTCCAGGCTGGTCTCAAACTCCTGGGGTTCAGCGATCTCCCTGCCTCATCTTTTGGAGTAGCTAGAACTACAGGCACCCACATGCCACCAAACCTGGCCATGATGTTTTCTAACATTGATTCACTGTGGTGGAGGAATCTCCTAGGATTTGGAGGGTAGGGGACTAATAGCAGAATCCCTAAGGCTTTTTACACAAGCTTCTCTGTACATTGTCCTATGTTTACCTGTTGTGGAAGAATTCCTGCTATAATGACTCACCATTATTGATGGGACTGCATCATATTTCTCAAATGGACTGGAGTAGAAAGTAGATTTTTCTGGATAGTAGCAATAATGCTCTTAAATATTTTAAATAGGCCAGGTGTGGTGGCTCACGCCTGTAATCCCAACACTTTGGGAGGCCAAGTCTGGCAGATCACAAGGTCAGGATTTCAAGACCAGCCTGGCCAATACAGTGAAACCCCATCTCTACTAAATATACAAAAATTAGCTAGGCGTAGTGGCAGGCGCCTGTAGTCTCAGCTGCTTGGGAGGCTGAGGCAGGAGAATTGCCTGAACATGGGAGGCAGAGGTTGCAGTGAGTCAAGATGGCACCACTGCACTCCAGCCTGGGCAACAGAGCGAGACTCCATCTTTAAAAAAAAAAAAAAAAGATATATATATATATATATAAAATATATATTATATTAAATGCTTTAATATCTTCCAACTTTGTAAGCATTGCTTTAGTAGTTGTTGATTTTAAAGTATGTTGACAATGACATACTTATTAAATTGTTCAAAAAATTGAGAGTGGTGTTTTTACCAGCGTTATTTTTTGCTCAGTGAAAGAAATTAGTGCCTGGTTTATACTGTACTATCTGGCAGGCCTGACAATTTGCTTATGTATGCGTGAGCATGTGAATGTGTGTGTGTGCTTTAACTTTTTGACCTATCAGCATATCACATCACATATACCACAATATTTGATGACTGTTTTCATTTTCTGTATTTAGAAGAGCTCTTTGACTTAATATTAAATATAAAACATATAAATACCTTATATTTATTCTGGTTTTTATAACATTTCAGCATATTTTATTCAGATAAAGCTTATCTTTAATCTCTTATATATAGTTGATTATATATACTCTTGTCCAGCCTTAGGCCCTTAATTATTTTTTATTATGCATACTGCTAATTAAACCAGAAGAGTTTCTCAGGGAAGCATATATTAACTATCTCCAGAAGCCTTATTTTTTTTTCTTGTACAAGTGCATACAATAAATACAGTTGTCACTTGGTATCCAAGGGAGATTTGTTCCAGGACTCTCTGCAGATACGAAAATCCACAGATGCTCAAATCCCTTATAGAAAATGGCACAGTATTTGCATATAACCTACACACATCCTCCTTATACTTTAAATTGTCTCTAGATTACGTATAATACCTAGTACAATATAAGTGTCATTAGGGAATAATGACAAGAAAAAAACGTGGATGTTCAGTATAGACACAACCATCCCTATTTGTTTTCCAAATATTTTTTACCTGCTTTTGGTTGAATCCAGGGATGTGGAATCTAAGGATGTGGAAACCACAGATAGAGAGGACTGACTATACATTAAAATATGTGACCTGTTTAACTGTACAACTTAATTCTTAGTATGAGTCTCTAGTTATTTTCAGGTGGTATCATACTACTATGATGAACAGGAAAGGCTTAGATGTCTCTTACAAAGTTTACTATCATGGTTAATTTAAAATTTTTTTTTCTAAACTTATCTCTTTATATCATTACTTTTAGTCATTGGCTGTAAGAATAATAGTTATAATAACTAACATTTGTATAATGCTTTCTAATGTTTATAGTGCTCATTGGTACTAAGCATGATATAAAGGTTTGGGTTGAATGAAAGAGTGTCATCAGATATTTATTAATGTTTCATGAGACTAAGAGATTATATGGTGGAGGGAGCATTGATTTGTAGTCTTGGTCCTCAGAGTAACAGTCTGTGGAACCTTGCATGTGTCACTCAGCTACTGTAATAGTTTCCTCTTGGGTGGTTGGAATAGATGATCTTAGATTTATTTGGAAGATTCCTTTTAACACAAATTCTCTATTAGCCTGTTATTGCAGTAAAATATATCCCATTTTTAGTGTCTAGCCTTTAAGATCAAAGAGATTATCTTTTTTCCCATTGTTAGGGCCAACCTGTTTCTTAACTACATCTGTGGACGTATATCTTCTCTAGTTGTTGAAAATGTTTTTCTCCCTGGTATATTTATTTAAGGATAGAGATGATGAAGTCATCGTTGGCATTTAATAATTTAAACAGTTTCTTATAGCTCATTATTTTGTACCATAGAAATAAAATATTTATTTTAAAACTTCCCCATCTCCCTGTAATAATTATGTTCTGTAATAAGTGCCCCCACACACATACACAGAACATAAAATTAAAACCCCTTAATTATAGAGTTCTTCAGGGAACCTCCAGGTGTGAAGGTATCACACGGTATGTAGAGAGTTGCATTGGTTATCTGTGTCACTGATGCTTAGACCTGACTTCTCTGAACTTCTTCATGCTGTATTGTTGCCTGGTTGACTTCCTCATATGGATATCCAACAATCTGTCAAATTCAGCATTTTAAAAAGTGTACTATCTTCTTTTCTACCCAGTAGAGACTTCACTAGTGCTTGATTCTTGACTCTAGATTCTATTAATGATGCTGCCATTATCTGCTTATCCAGTATTGATACCTGCACTTACCTTGGGTCTCCCTCTTTTTTTTTTAATTACATCAAACTCATACTACCCATGGCAGAGTAGACCTCTGTCTCTTTGGACCAGTTCCTCTGTTTACTTCTGTGGCCACTTTCTAACATCAAGTGCTTTGTGTTGAATCCTCACTTTGGCATATTTTTCAGAACTCCCTTACACAGAAAATCCTGGAGTTTCACAAATTAATTATTCTAAATTATTTGTGAGATAAAAATAACACAGAGGAATAGTCTACAATTGTTTGGAAATTGGAAATGCTTATATGATAAACATTTATTAAGGACAGACTATAAATAAAGCACCTAAAATTCTAATTTTATTTAATATTCTAAAAATTATTTACAGGTCAGCAAACTTTTTTCTGTGAAAGCCCAGAAAGTAAATATTTTAGGCAACTCTGACATTGTACCCTGAAAGCAGCCACAGACAATACAGAAACAAAAGAGAATGGCAGTGTTCTAATAAATCTTTATTTATGGACATCACCATTTGAATTGCTTATAATTTTCATATGTCATGAAATAATTCTATTTGTTCTTTTCAACCATTTGAAAATGTAAAAACTGTTTTTAGTTTGTGGGCTATACAGAAACAGGCAGCAGGCTTGATTTGGCCTAAGATGACTCCATACTTGAAGCTTATTTTAAATACATAAAATGACATTATCAATATGTAACAGGTCCTATAAGCTTCAGTTATACGAAAGACTTAAAAAGTACCATGTAATGGATACTCAGTACACAAAAATAAAGCTCCATTAAAACATAAGTCTGACAAAAATTTAATAAATAATATACTGTTCTTAGTTGCTGAGAGTTTTTGTTTTCTACTTGGAAACAGGAATGGACTTGAGAGGGGTGGTGGGTTAGGTCTATTAGCATGGCTTAGTAAAACATCCAGTGATATTTCTTCCTTTGGTAGACTTCCATAGAGCAACCCTAGTCATTAGGCCTCATAATGTTTCCATTAGTGCTTAACCTGTAGTAGTGATTCAGTAAATGGTGAATGCGACAGGGGTTGTTTTTGATGGTGCTTTACTCTTTGTGAAAAGAAATTTTTTTAAATGAGTGTTATCTTAGATATTTCCTACTCACCTGTGCCCTACTTGCTTATTCAGAGTTTTAAGTGTAGCTGCTTCATGTCAGATCAAATAGAGGTCACTATGAAACCAAAGATGGTAAGTCACACATTTTCCTTTACAGCTACAGAGCCTGTTTGACACTTTGGCAGCTATCAGAGCATTTCACATTTCATTGAAAAGTCATAAAAACCATTCACAGGTCAGACTGAAGAATATTACCTAATTATATTGTGTTTTTAGCACCTAGAGTTTTAAAACTGTATAAAGAATACAGGAATTATATTCCCGGTTCAGCAGCTGAGTAACTTTGCCTGTCTGGGCCTCTGTTTTCTAATTTTTAATCAAGATAGTTGTGATCTCATTATTGTCCCTCAAATGTTACGATGCTAAGGCCTATATTAACTAGGCAGTGACTGTTACAGGTATTGAAGGGAAGGAGAGATCATTTTAGTTTTACATATCCTGGAAGGTTTCATGGGTAGTAGTAAGATTGGAGTGGGTAATATTTCAGTTTAAGTATTTGGAGGAGGCTATTCAAAATGTGGCTCTCAGACCTGCAGCATCAGTTCTGACAACTTGTTATAATTAACAAATTATTGGCCCAACCAGACCTTCACATTCTGAACTTGTATCTCTGGGAATAGATTGCAGAAATGTTTAGCCAGTTCTCCTGGTGATTATTTGCATGGCAGAGTTTGAGAAGCACTGTTGTAGGTCTCAGACATATGCAGATTGAGCCGTGCTCATGCTACTGTACTCCAGCCTGGGTGACAGAACGAGATCCTGTCTCCAGAAAAAAAAAAAAGAAAAAAAGAATTTTTAATCGGAGAGTGATATTATGAAAGCATATATGATGAGATTAGCCTGATGGTTGTAATGTACAATAGATTTGAATGGCGTACTTCCAAAGCAGTATTTCTTAAAGCCTTGCTACTCAAAAGAATCGTCCTCAGACTGGCATTGGCATCAATCACCTGGGAACTTGTTGGAAATGCAAAATCTCAGCTCCATCCAAGACCAACCAAATTTGAATCTAGTTTAACAAAATCCCAAAGGGATTGTTATTTAAAGCTTGAGAACCCTGGCTTGGGGCATAATTTGTGGGCTGCCTATATTGGAATCACCTGTAAAAAGTATACATACATCTTACAGTCCCTTCTCCAGATCCACCTAATGTGACTATCGGGCTACCCAGATAATTCTTACACAGTTTGAAAACATTTGTGCTGGAACAGTAGTTCTAAGCGTGACTACACAGAAATCTCAGACTAATAAAATTTAAATTTGTGAGAGGGGACCCCAGACATTGGTAAGTTGAGAACCAATGTATTAGAAGGAGTGATAGGAGTTAGAAGATTAATGCGCTAATTCTGGTGTGAACTGACAAAGCATCTGGGTTTGTGTGGTGGTACTGGAGATGGAAAGAATGAGGCAGATGCCAGGGACATTGTGAAGAACTGTTAGCCTTTGGTGACTCAGTCAGTTGATAATAAGAAAGCAAGGGAAAGAAAGGTTAAAAAAAAAAGGATGGAGGCTCTATAATGTTTAATATTGACAATAGTGAGCTCTCTTTAGATGATATAATTCTCTTTTTTATTTGTGTACATTCTCTATACCTGCTGTCACATCTATAATTAGAGTAAAATTAATTAACTTTATTTTTAAATAACATGGACATGGTTTTGAGCCCGAGCGACTTCAAAGCCTGCTAACAGTGAACAGACATTGGAAAGTGAGGTGAAATGTAGGAATTGGTTGAAAGGAAGGGAGAATATATTGAGTTTTCATTTAGAAGGCTGGATATTGACATCCTAGCTTATCTACATGAAATAATAGGCAGGCTGTTGACAATTATGATGAAAGTGTTAGGGAATAAAGAATATAGACACTCATTTAGAATTTAGAATTGAGTTTACCTACATAAAGTTAACAATTAAAAGCAGGATAATGTATAGAGGAGAGAAGCAAGGGAAAGACTTTAGGTTATAGATAAAATAACAGAGTTAAAGTCGCAGCATCAATTTGAAGAATGCCAGTGTTCAAAGAGATGAGAACAAGAAGTAGTGCCTATGAGGGAAACACAAAAAAATAGAGAAATAAAAGAACCAAGATGATACAATGTCAAAGATGCAAGAGAAGAATTTCAAGGAGAGGAGCTGGTCAATCTTGTGATGTGCTGCAGAAAAGTAAAGGAATTGGGGGACTGAGAAACGCTGATGGATTTGAGAGTTAAGAGATATTAATGACTTTCTGGAATATTGTTTCAGTAACATAGTCCAGGCAGAAGTCAGATTCCTGCGCATAATTGAGTCATTTGCTGAGGAAATTGAGAGACGGTATCAATAACTAATTTGAGAAATGTGAAGGCCAAGAAAGATAGAAAATTTTTAGGAAAGTAACTAGAAGGAGATAGCAGGATTAAGTTATGATCCTGAGTAAGTCATTCCAGAGTCACCACCCATTTAGAGGGTGATCAAAGGGATGGGGTAGGATTTGTCTTGAATAGTAGGGGTTACCTCTCTTAAAGCCCCCTCTCCCTCTTCCTCTGGAACTGTGAATGGAAAGAAAGGCAGAATAGAAGAACAGATATATTGTGATCATGATAATTTGGTTTCTTTTAAGGTAGAACATTTTATGTGCACCAAGATAGGCTTACAACCATATTTAAGTAAAACATTCAGTCCTCCTATTAAGTCCTCCTTAGCTAATTTGAGACTGGGAAAGCAGATACTTAGTTGGATGCTTTGGTTGAAGCATTTAAAAAGTATTCTTCAGAACCAGACATAACTTTCTATTTTGTCAAATTAAGACACCTAAGTTTATTCCACTTCGGCAGCTATCTCCCCTTAATGCATCTTTTTACTTACTGGTGTTCCTGACTTTATGCCCTAAAAGTCAGCAAGCTGAAGTACTTTTTAACACATTCTCCTCAATGTCGGGCATTATTGCTGTCAGCTATCTTCCATGCCAAGGTAACCTACAGGTGGATTTTCATAGCCAAGTCTAATGCTACAAACATGGATCCTCCCATTTCATAATTGATTATGAGTTTCTCTACAGGTACCAAATTGCAGCAATGAGATACAGGTCTTTATGGTTCCCTCACCCCAACTGCAGTCAGACTCATTAGGGAATACCTTGCAAAGATAGTTTACCAGTCATTCTCACTCAAGTTCTAAGAATGGTCAGCAGTTACCTTCAACAATGACTTCTCACACATCCCCTCTTCAAACACATTTTTTAACCCCCCAATGAGTGAAGTCCACATTCTGGCATATCCTTTTAATAAGGTTCCCCTTACCAAGATTCTGTTAGGGTACAACTTCTTTAATTTTGTTGTCTTTGCTTTTGTTAAGGAAGACTAGGGCATTAAGTTAAAGATGATTTGTCTTGTTTTCTAAAATTTATTATTTTTTTGTGCAGTGATAGTGATATCTGTTGCAAAGTAAACCAAATCCTGATTTTGAAAGTTATGCCAGCATGCATTTTAGAAATAATTTTCTATGACTCTAAATAGAGAACTCAAGAATAAAGTCAGCTCTTTAGTTCTGTAGCAGTCAGGAACAGATAGTATATTTTGTATTTAGGTGTTGGAAACCTGTGAAACAGAGAGGGTAAAAACAGTAATAGATCCTGCTATGGATATGATAAGTCTCTGGATTTACTACAAGTTCCCAGTATTGAATAAATTAGGTAATATAAATTTATCAGTTTCCATGGCAACTTTGGTTGTACTTTAGGCTCATTGCTTCTCAAACATTTATGTGCAAAAAGAATCTCTTGGAGATCAGAATGACATTTTGATTCAGAGGCCTGGGCTTGGAGGGGTTTGGGGGATGAGGCTGAGATTCTTCATTTCTAACAAATTCCCAGGAGATACTACTGGTCCCCAGACCACACTTGCACTAAAAAGGGTCTAGGTGGTAAGTAGCAGCTGATAAGACCTTGCTCTTGGAATCTAGAAGGTGGCTGCCAGAATGACAATTTAGAGCCATTCTTAGCAAACATTTTTCTGTAAAGGACCAGATCATAAATATTTTAAGCTTTGTGGCCGCAGGTCTATATTTCATAGTCTCGGGTGGTTTGCTTATTTTTACAACTTAGAAACCACCTTAGCTCTAAGGCATACCTCTGGCTAGAGCAAGAAGCTAAAGTCAAATCCAGGGGGCTTGTCAAGTTAGCCCATGGCTTCCAGATCTGGCATTGATATAAGCCCCTTGTTTTGTGAGGATTCTTAGGACTGTAGGAGAACCGTGAGGGTTCCAGTTCCGAAGAACTTTATAGGAAAGTTGTGTATTTGTTGAGGAGGGAAAGAAGATAAAATTATTTGGAAGAAAATAAAAAGAAACTACCATTTTGATTAACTCATGCAAAATGAAAATCTCTAAAAAGTGTTAATATTTAGATCATAAGTAAGAGTCTGGGCAGAACTTCAAGATGGACCCAGAATGCATTTAACTTCGATTTATATGATTAGCCTACCTACTTACGAGTCAGTATAGTTTCCAGTCATGGTTAAAAACTTGATCAAACTCATGTCCAGATCCCAGTTCTACTGCTTACTGGCTGGGTAACTTTAGTTAGTCAAGCTGCTTAACTATTCTGAGATACAATAATACCCCTGTTATATGGGGTTGTTAATATTAAATGAGAGTGTGTGCTTTAAAGTGTTTAGAAAACAATAAATAGTGACCTACTATATTATTATGAGTATGACTGAATCCTATAAAAGAATCCTATGGCCAGGCACAGTGGCCCAAGCCTGTAATCCTAGTATTTTGAGAGGCCAAGGTGGGTGGATCACCTGAGGTCAAGAGTTCAAGACTAGCCTAAGCAACATGGTGAAACCCAATCTCTACTAAAAATACAAAAATTAGCTGGGCGTGGTGGCGGGCATCTGTAATCCCTGCTACTCGGGAGGCTGAGGCGGGAGAATCACTTGAACCCAGGTTGCAGTGAACCGCGATCATGCCATTGTACTCCAGTCTGGGTGACAGATCGAAACTCTGTCTCAAAAACAAAAACAAAAATAATCCTGTGACTGTCAGGCTGTCCATTAGAGTTGTCTTAGATATGGCTCTCCTGGCATTCATGCCCTTCTTAATGTCTTTGCAGACATAATGGGAAACTTGTACCTATAGCCCTTGATAACAACATACTTAATTTCTGCAAAGCTAGCAGAAACCTCATTACTAAACAAGTCAAATCACTATTCCATGTGTTTTTAAAGGTGGGATTTCTTTGGGTCAAAGAGAGATGGATAGACTTAGCTTCCCAATGTGGCTCTCAGTAGCTAGTCCCTTTGAAGAATATCGAAAACAGCTTTACCTCAGTGACTTGCTCGTCCTAATTTCATTTCAGTGTTTCACTGGATAATGAATGAAACTTTTGTCTGCCATGCCAGGACATCCAGACGTTAGTAGTTAAATTAACAGTATCAGCAGTGTCCTTGTTTAAGAAAGATTTATAGAAATTAGAAATTAACAAATTTAAAGTACTGAATAACTATAAACTTTTTCAAATTTTATTTTTGGACTAAGCAAAATGCTTAAGAATTTCTGAAGTTTAAAAAATTGGGTTTGGGTTTTTAAAATTTTTTTTTTAACGAGAGGAACTCATTACTGAAAAACAAGAATTACTAATCTTAAAATCAGAAGCCACTGGTATCTAAATACCTTTTTTTTTGTCATTTCAAATGCATACTGTACATACTGTTGCATTTTTGTTGTGTTAATTTTATTATATTTTTAATGTTTTAAAAATAGCGTGAAATAACTTATTTAAACCTGTGGTTGCAAGTTTTTGAAAAAAACTTTTTTAGCTTTTAGTAAAACATGGAGGAGACTTGTTTGCTGAGAATGAAAATAAAGATACTCCTTGTGATTGTGCTGAAAAGCAACACCACAAAGATTTGGCCCTCAATCTGGAATCTCAAATGGTATTCTCACGGGATCCTGAGGCTGAAGAAATAGAAGCTGAATATGCTGCATTAGACAAACGAGAGGTCAGTTTATTTTTTTTTTCTCAGTAAAAAAATTACATGTAATTTTAGATTGTATGTTGTTTTATATTTTTTTTCTTCTTTAAAACTCAGTTTGTGTGTTCTTCTTTACAGGATTCTAAATATCCTGTCATCTTCATAGCCATAAAGTATAAAAATACATCTAGGCCAACCACGGTGGCTCATGCCTGTAGTTCTAGTGCTTTGGGAGGACAAGGCACTGGAGTTCTGAGACTAGCCTGGGCTATAGCAAGACTTTATCTCTACAAAAAATCTTAAAAATTTGCCAGGAATGGTGGCCAACACTCATTGTCCTAACTACTCAGGAGGCTGAGGCAAGAGGATCGCTTGAGCCCAAGAGTTCAAGGCTGCCATGAGCTATGATCATGCCAGGGTACTCCAGCCTGGTGACAAAGTGAGACCCTGTCTCGAACTTTAAAAATAAATAATAACATCTAGGAAACCTGGAGCTATGGGTCTTTTGTCTGTCATATATGAGTGTGTTTACTTATAAATAAGGTGCTGATGTGAGGTATGAATCCGATTCACTCCTCGTACTACCAGACTCCAGTCCTCCTGTTCATCAGTCTCACCTTCTCCTTTGGATTGATCATATCAACAGACTTGCTTTGGTAGATCCCATCTTAAAAACCAAACAAAAAACATAAAAGCAGCCATTGACTCAACCCTTCCCTAGCCCTGTCTCTCTTCCCCTTGAGTTGTAGCCCCATATCTCTTATCTTCTTAGGAGAGAACCGCTTCCTCACCTTCCATTCACTCTTTAGCCCACTGCAGTATGACTTTCTTCCCTTCTACTCTGATGGAACTGCCCCCCGTCATGGAGTGACATGTTGCCAAATGTAGTAGTTTTACTTTTCTGCCTTCATCTTACTTGAATTCCTCAGTGGCACTTGACGCAATTGACCAATCCTTTCTTAATGAAACACTTTTCTCTAGGCTTTGAGGACAACATTCTCTTCTGATTTTCCTTTATGTCTTCCTGGTCTCAATAAATATTACCTCTGTCCACTGAGTTGCTCAAGCGTAAATGGGGGAAGCATTCTTGATTCCTCACATTTTCTTAATCATCACATCCAAACAGTTGGGGAATCCTGTCAATTTTACCTCCAAAAATGCAACGTAAATTAATTTGTTCTTCCCAACCTGTACTCCTACCTCTCTAGGCGCTCACCACCTTCACTTCTTATCTGAGCTACTGTAATAGTTTCCTTACTGGTCTTCTTCTTTCTATTCTTGTATCTTTAGAATCCATATTGTACACAGGATTCAGAATGACATTTTAAATGTTATACATATCATTTAAATCATTTAATGATTTTTCATTGTACTTAGAATAAAATCCAAACTGTTTGCTCGGATGTAAGCCCTTATGTGATCTGACCACTATACCTTTCCAGCATTACCTCAGACCTAATTTTTCCCCAGAACACCTTGCTCTCATTGTAATGCCTAGACTACACTAAGGCATTTGCAGTTGCTCTTTCCTGTGTCTGAAATCTCCCAGTTATTTTCTGCCATTCTTTCTAAAATAGGTCTCCTCTCTTCCCAATATTCTTTACTGTATGCCCTTTTTATTTTAAGTTTTTAATTCTTTTTTATTAGTAGTATTTTTGATTGAAAAATAATAATTGTATACATTTGGGAGTACAGTGTTGTGTTTTGGTACGTATATACAATGTGGAATGATTAAATCAAGCTAATTAACATATCTATCCCTAACTCACCTATCATTTTTTAAGATGAGACATTTGAAATGTACTCTTATTTTGAAATATACAATACATTGTTATTGACTATAGTCACCATTGTGTAATAGATCTCAAAACCTATTCTTGCTGTCTTATCTGAAACTTTATACCCCCTGTTTATTTTTCATAGGACCTATCACATGCTATGATTATTTTATGTATTTGTTTACTTGTTTATTGCCTTTCTCTCCTATTAGACTGTCAACTCCGTGAAGGGTAGAGCCATATCTGCCTATTCAGCAGACTATTTTCAGTGTTTGAAACACTGCTTGCACAAAATAGGCATCCATAGATATTTCTTAAAGAAATTATAACCCAGTAAATTTTTTCCTCCCAAAAGGATTCTGATTCCTCAGTGTTTAGTGCTAACTTGATTCTAAAAGGTATTATGTAACTATTGGTTTGTACATGTTTAGAAAAATAATCATATGATCGTGTTGTTTATTTTCTCTATGGATTCCCAACAATTTCAGAGCTTTATACTCTCCATATGGCCAAAAGAACTGAGTTTGTTGGGATTAAAATTTACTTTTTAAAACATCTTTTGTTTCTGTAGTTAGGTTATTTTATAGACAAGCTTATTCATATTAAGTACATATAGAAAGAGAGAGGGCCTGTGCCCTAAGCATTTTGCTGACCCTTCACGTGGTTATTTAATCCACATGGGAACCTTGAATGACAGTTGTCCTCTCCTCCCCACCTTTTTTTAATGAGGAAGAAAAACTGGAAAATAACTGAGTAACTTGCCAGAATCAAAGTGAGCTGAACTTGATTCTTCTGACTTCAGGTCCAAGCAACTTCCACTTACCATATTGCCTTCTTTTTGACAATCCATTATCTTGAGTCAAACAGAAATTTTTACTGTAATAATTAGTATAGTAATTTAGTCAGAAGACTAAATTATTATAGTAATTTCCAGAAATAATATTGATGTAATTAAATTGTAAGACATTTAGTTTTTTCCCCAAAATACCGTCTTATTTTAATTTATAATTGAATCAGGGAATAACAGTAGGCATTATCAGTAGATTTAAGATCTAAATGGACTTAATATAACTATTATTATGTTAAGAAAAAAGTTACAGAATAGTTTGATACTAATTCTATGGGAAAAAATGACTATGTACAAGAAGAATATTGAAGTATACCAAAACGATCATTTTGATTATAGGTAATCTCCTTTACAATTATTATTTTGTCTATTTTCATGCATTTCCTGACATTTATAATGAGTATTTATTGCTAAAAATGTAAAATAATTTCTTCATCCTGACTGTATCCCAAGTGGTAACAGTTTCTTATGTGTACTACCAGAGTTAAGCAAACATATATGTATATTGAATTTTTAATGCAAAAGTAAGATCATGTCATATATTGTATTCTATATTTTTTCAACTTAACAATATATCATGAACATCTCTCCTAAGTCAGAACATATAATGTACATATTTTAAACATTTACCTATTGCCAAACGTCTAAGTAATTTATGTATTTTTACCTTTAAAAACAAGGCTACAGTGAATATTTGCCTGATATATATCTTCTTTATCCAATTGTGCCATTAGTGTAGTTAAAAATACGGATTCTAGAGCCAGACTGTCTGAGTTCATATCTTTGCCCAATGACTAACTTACTATGTGACCTTGAGCAGATTACTTAAACTCTCTGTCTCAGTCTCTTCTTAAAATGAAGTTAACAGTCCCTACCTCATAGGGTTATAGTGATCCTTAATGAGTTAATATATGTATATGCTTCGACCAGTGCCTGACTCATTTTCAACATTAGCTAATTGTCTGCTACTGTAATCATGATTATTACTTCATAGTCATCATTATTGCATTGTATACACATTTTAAAAGTGTAGTTCCTATGTGTCTTTAGAAATTGGTTTGATGGGTCATAAGATTTTAAACTTTGTCAGATGCTCTTAAACTGTCCAGAAAGATTACATTGATTTACTTTTATTTCATTAGTATATTAGAGAATCTTTTTCTCCACATTCTTGCTAGCATTGAATATTATCATTGTTATTATATTTACCCAATTTGGACAAATAAATGGTACCTTGTTTATTTCTCTGATTATTGTGTAAATTGACTGTTCAGTTGTGCATTTTCTATGAAGTATGTTTTCTTAATGCTTTCTAAGAGAACTTTGTGTATTTTTCCATATCCTAAGTTTTTTACTTACATGGTATTCAGAGGTATAAATTTTTTTCCTTTTTGTCTTCTGAATTTGTGACTTGCTAATACTATGATCACATGTCCCTGTATTTTTCTAGTTTGGTAGATTTTTTCAACGCATATTGGATTTGTTTTGTCTACTGTTTTCACAATGTAAAGAGTAATACTTTCATACTCAAATAAATGCCTATATTACCTGGATGTTTACAGCAGTACTATTTATAATAGCCAAAAGGTGAAAACAACTCAAATGTTTATCACCTAATGAATGGGTAAACAAAATGTGAGATATACACGCAATAGAATATAGCTCAGCCATAAAAAGGAATGAACTACTAATACATGCTGTATATAATATAGATCAACCTCAAAAACAGTATGCTAAGTGTAAGAAGCCAGACACAAAAGGTCACATTTGGATGATTCCATTTATATGAAAGATCCAAACAGATAAAAGCCGTAGAAACAGAACTCATATGCTGGACATTGCCTTAGCTGGCTACCTGGTTAGCAGGTTTAACCTACTCTGTTCTGCAGGAGCTGCTGGCGTCCTGTGATGCTCAGGCAAGAACAGCTGAATAAGGAGAGAGAAAACTAAAATGCCAAGAACTGGGCATTTCAGAGCTTTATGGAGTGACTGCTATAAGGAGTGACTGCTTAATGTTTATAGGACGTTCTTTTGGAATGATGGAAATGTTTTGAAACTAGATAAAGGTGATTGTACGACACTGAAAGTGTTCTAGATGTTGCTGAATTGTACACCTTAAAATGGTTAATTTTATGTTATGAGTTTTACCTGAATTTTTTTAAAATTATTTTTTGTTTGAGAAAGAGTCTCACTCTGTTACCTAGGCTGTAGTACAGTAGTGCGATCTCAGCTCACTGCAACCTCCGCCTCCCGGGTTCAAGTGATTCTCCTGCCTTAGCCTCCCAGGTAGCTGGGATTACAGGCACCCACTGCCGCACCTGGCTAATTTTTGTATTTTTAGTAGAGACGGGGTTTTACCGTGTTGACCATGCTGGTCTTGAACTCCTGACCTCAAATGATCCACCCACCTCAGCCTCCCAAAGTGCTGGGATTACAGGTGTGAGCCACCACACCAAGCCCCCTTGAATTTTTAAAAACGTCAGTGCTTTCTTTAAAACTTATATTTGTACCTTCTACTTTGACCTTGGTTGACTTCTGGATTATTTTGCTTATGCTAGTGATTTTACATGGCCTGCTGTGTGATTGTATTAAGTCATATATTTAGGTACTTTTAAAAATTTATGTTCTGAAGGTGAAATGTATATTTCAGCTGAGTTTTAATTTAGTTAATGATCTGGACAGTGTATAATATATTTCTATAACTTCTTAATTTAGTCTTTTCCTCCAAATAATTAAATTATAAATTGGTAAAATCCACTTCTTATTCCCATCATTCAACAAAACTGAGTGACTGCTAGACGCTGTTTTAGATGCTTGGAGGAACAAAGATAAGTGACTACATTCTAGGTGTTTACGTTCCAACAGGGAGAGAGAAACACACAAATAAGTTTAAAAGTAAGTGGAACATGTAATTTTGGAGAGTGGGAACTGCTGTAAAGAGATTCTTAAATGAGATATTTAAGTGATGGCTAGGAAAAGTGTGTTCAATTTATTTAAACACCAAAGGGAGAACAGAAAAATTAGCAAGTATTAGACATAGGTTGGGGTCAGATTCTGTAGGAGTAGGACTGTACGGCTACATCCGAGTATATGAAGGGAAAAGTGGGCAATATGCTGCTATGAAAGCCCATCTAAAGAATCATCCTTCCCTTCCCCTCTCTTAGTCTATATAACTTTAAAAGGCTCAATGTTCTTTTTCTGGCAAGAAACTCATGCTGGACATTGCTGACTATATTAGTTAGCAGGTTTAACCTACTCTGCTCTGCAGAAGCTGCTGGCTTCCTGTCATTTCAGAGTACGGTTCAGGGTAGCCTAGATCTTCATGCACAAGCAAGAACTGCTGAATAAGGGGAGAGGAAGCGGAAATGAAGGGAAGGGTCAAAGAATCCTAAAAACTTTCCTGGCTATTTTTTCCTCCCTCCCTCCCAAGCTAAGCTCATGGATCAGCTAATGAGAGATTGCTATTAAGGGGAATTAGAAATATCCTTTCTCCTTGAGCATCTAAACATCTTTTAAATTTTTAACAGTTACAGATACTTTTGGGTAAATAAGTGCCTATTCTTTTTTTTCTTTTAACAATAAACATGTTTTACCGATAGGAAGGGGAGGCTGTTTTCCTTGTGAAAAAAATAAGAACAAATACTTTAATAACTCCTTTACGTGACAACCTTTCTGAAATAATTTTTGAAGAGAACTATTATAATAATATGAAGATAGTGCAGTTTGTATAATAGGCTGTTTCACAATTTTTCAGTGGTCTTTGGTAGCAATAGTATGCACTGATGCAAAAGAGGTAATTTTATTCATGTTTCTTTTAAATTTAGTTTTTCTTTTTCTTTATGTCAGTACTGACTGCTTTGAAGGTTATTGCTGGTTTGTTTAGTCTGAAAATAGAAGCAGTTTATCTTTGCAACAGGAAAGAGAAAGGCACCTTCATTTTAATCTGTCTTGTGGAAGAGAGAAGTAGTGCCCACTTGGGACTAAGCAATGTATTGAAATGCTTCACATGACCTAATTACAGTTCTGTTGTGAAGATTCAGAGTGCATATGTTACATGTTCATGAAGGCAGTGTGTCTTTATCCTTTAAGAATTATTTTTCTTCCACTGTTACCTATTGAAGTTTAAAACTACATGCATTTTAAAAAACTGGATCTAGGCAGATTGTTTCATATTATCCCTTCTTTCTTAATTTACCTAAAATTAAATCTTCAGATACATTATGTCAGAACTGCAAGCAAAGCTGATTTTCTCCTATACATTACTTGCACTGTCATTCTCTAGATAACACTGATCTGGAGAATCATGATTAAATTCACCATTTTCTCTCTCCCTATTTGGTTCAACGTAAATGAAGTCGAATGATGGCTAACCTGAAAAAGAACATTTACAATATAAGACCAGGAAGTATGCAATTGCCACCACTGGGAATATCAGGAAGTATTCACTGTCATTGCTGAGGCTAGGAGAGGTACCTAGAATCCCAAGTCTGGATTTGGAATACATTTTCTAGAAGCAATGTATGACTTCTGTACTGGAATGGGTAGTACTAATTTAACCATTAAAGAATTTACTAAGTTTTTGTAGGGGAACTCATGTTTCATAAATTAGCTTAGAAGCAAATTGTATGTGATAGTTTGGGGCTTTTTAAAGGATAATTTGGATGAAATTACAGTGCTTCTTTCTCTCTTACTTAATAGTATTCCTATATAGAAAAGTTTTGGTTAACTTTCCTTTAAAAAAAAAAAAAAAGGTCTTACTATGTTGCCCAGGCTAGACTGCAGTGGCTATTCACCGGCATGCTTGTAGCACACTACAGCATCAAACTCCTGGGCTCAAGTGATCCTCCCACTTCTCAGCCTCCCTAGTAGCTGAGACTGTGGGCATTCACCAAGTTCTGCTCCATTTCTTTTATGTTGATAGGATACCCAAAACTGTGCCTAAATGAACATATATATTCATACACAGTTGATTTGCAGAAAGAACAGACTGGACAATAATACCCAAGAACTTGAATAATTATTGCTCAATGGTGGAATTGTAGGGTTTTATTTCTCATACTTTTTGTATAATCCAAAATTTTAAAACTGTAAGATAAGATGGTCTTGCCCTTATACTATGATATTTTATTTTTAGAATAAGGTACATGAGTCCCAGCATCTGTTTTATAGCATAAAAGAGACTTGTGAAAGGGCAGTTTGAAGTCCATGATAGTAGAGCATTAAAAAAGCCTTTTGAAGTTTAATAAACAAATTTAAATAGAAAGATTTTAAATGATAATCATGTATAGTCATCCCTCAGTATCTGTGGGGATTGGTTTCAGGACCCTCATGGATACCAAAACCCACAGATACTCAAGTCCCTTATATAAAATGGGTAGTATTTGCATGTAATGTATGCCCATCCTCCCATATACTTTAAATCATCTCTAGGTTAGTTATAATAACTAATACAATGCAAATAATATGTAATTAGTTGTTATACTGTGTTATTTAAGGAATAATGACAAAAAAAAGTCTGTGCATGTTTAGTATAGACACAACCATTTATTTTTTTTTTCCCCAAACGTTTTCAATCCACAGTTGATCCAATCCATGGAATGCAGAACTGTGGATACATAGTACTGACTATATATTGTTTATAGGCATTTTGATACTTCCTATGAGTATAATACCCATTTAACTTTATTTTTTTTTCTTTTCAAAGCCATATGAAGGATTAAGGCCTCAGGATCTTCGTAGACTAAAAGATATGCTTATTGTGGAAACTGCAGACATGCTTCAGGCTCCTCTCTTTACTGCTGAAGCTTTACTTCGAGCTCATGGTAATGAAAGAAATGTCTTATGCTTCTGATAACATAAGTAACTTTTGAAACTTCTGAGTTTTTAAAAGGGCTATTTTTGTATATGAATACAGAACAAAATGGTTGGTTAAAAAAGTCTAAGTTGTGTTTTATGCAGTTGTTACTTCTATACTCAGTTCTTCATAACATCTTGTATGTTGAAGTATAAACTGGCATATATCTAAGAGGAGAAATTGGAAAATTCCTTTTAGAAATTGAGCTACTAAAGCAAATTATAGATTGTCTAATTTTAGAAATATGTGTAATTTGAGTGAGATTGAGCATTGAAATCCATAGTCCTAGCCCTGGTTTTGATATTAATTTTTGCTGAAGTCATTCAAGTATAAAATTATGGTAGTTCAATTAAATACCTAAGAATTGTGCTATTTGTATTGTCAGTTGTATTTATTTTATGTAGTAGCTGTTTCTCCCATGAAGTCACAAAGTGAAGTTAAAGGGTCACCTTGAAAATATATTGTCCCTTTTAAGGGTGGTTTTCTTGTTTTTTGTTTTATTTTGCTTTGTTTTGTTTTTTTTTAGACATAACTAACTTTGTATAACAAAATTTTCCTAAGTACTTAGTTTGTTTTAAGTTCTCTGTAATCTTTATGACAGGCATTCTGGGCGCTCTCACATGCTGGGTTGGCTCCTTTCATTGCCCACATGATATTTGACATTTTGGCTGGTTTCAAAGAAAAATATTTTCTGGTTTAAAAATATTCTTAAAAAGATAAAAGTAAATGCAGAATTTAAAAAATAAAAACTAAAAATACGTTTAAAAAGAAAAGTAAATGGCTATTCTATTCCAGTCATTTTGAGGCCCTAGATAAATTTCTATTCTAGTCATTTTGAGGCCCTGATAAAGATTTTAGTTATAAATCTTTATAACTATAAATCTTTATCATCTATACTAAAATAGAATGCCACCTTCCAAAATTTTTATATAATCTTTTGATCGGAAGAAAATTTTAAACTCCCTATTTTATCATTCATTGATCACCACTGTTAATGATGTGGTATATAACTCTCCAGAATCACTACCAAAAAAAATATATGGAATATATGTATTATATATTTTATATATAATATGTATATATAGATACACACACACAAACACACTTTTTTTTTTTTTTGAGACAGAGTCTTGCTCTGTTGCCCAGGCTGGAGTGCAGTGGTGTGATCTTGGCTCACTGCAACCTCTGCCATCCAGGTTCAAGCAATTCTCATGCCTCAGCCTCCTGAGTAGCTAGGATTACAGGTGCACACCACCATGCCCGGCTAATTTTTGTATTTTTAGTAGAGACAAGGTTCCATCATGTTGGCCAGGCTGGTCTCGAACGCCCAATCCAGGTGATGTACCTGCCTCGCCCTCCCGAAGTGCTGGGATTACAGGCGTGAGACACCACACCCAGCCTACCTTCAATATTGATGTTTCCCACAGTTCTACAATTGCCATTCTTTTCCCACCTTACATACCTGTAGCTCTTAAATTTTAATGTAAATAAGAATTGCCTGGGAAAATAAACGTAGATTCCTAGGAATAACCCCAGAGAATCTAAGTCATAAGGTCTAGTGTAAGGCCTAAAAATACGTGTTGTGAACAAGCCTACCAAGTGGACTGTTCTCTGAGAAACATTGCTGTGCACGTTTATCTCATAAAATCTGTGGCTTCAAAAACCACCTAAACAATAAAGATTATGTCTACAATCTGACTTTAATCAAGTATTCTACTGTATTTCTAAAAGCCTATTTATTATTTCTCGCAATCTACGGATGATCACAGCTGGACTCATCATTTCTCCCATTGTGTTGATTAGTGGGCAGCAATATTCACCTAATTTTCCTAGCCAGAAACTTGAAAGTCATATTTTAGTCCTCTGTCTCTATCATATTTGGCCACAGTCCCATTATTTCTCTTTCTAAATATCTTTCAGCCTTCTCTCACCCTCCCTAGCTCTTTCAATTCCCACTGCCACTGACTTAAGGCTTTCATTACTTTTCATCTAAATTCAGGTGCCCAGAGTCCTAGTCTCCAGTTTTACCATTCTTCTTTCACCCAACTAATTTCTCATACCGCCACTATTGCGTTCTTTTAAAATGGAAACCTGAGCATGTCATTCCCCTGCTGAAAACCCTTCACTGGCTTGCTACAGACTTAAACTCATCCAAAATTTTTAGTAGACTTTATGACACATAAAGTTCTTTACCTGGACTCTCAGTCTTCCCATTTCTTTGCCTTTCCCACTCCAACTTGTCCTTAGAAATCATTTCTTCTAGGAAACCTTTCCTAAGTGTGTCTTCCAAAGTCTCAACTGGGACCCATATAATGGGTCTATTCCCATTTTATCCCATGCATGTATATGTCATACACTTAGAATGAAATATTGTAATCTATTTGCTTCTTTTATATTATCCTTGAAGCTCCTTGAAATGGCAGCTTTTAATTTTTTTTTTTTGTTTCCATAATACCTAATATATATTAATCACTCAGAAAATAGTTTTGGAATGAATAGATAATATGCCAAAAATGTTATTTTTATATTTTTTGAAAATCATTGTTTTTGTTACAAAATTATGTTTTTATTGCCATGTTTATAAACTTCAAAGTAAATTCTATAGAAAAAATTTTAGACCTGAGTAAAAAAATTAAATTTAGAAATTCTGAATAGTTTTTAAAAACAAAATATTTTCGTTTCAGCCCATAATAATGCTTAATAGTCATAATGTAAAAAACTTGTACAGAAACACAAAATACCTATGTTAGGGTTCATAGCACCAGAAGGTATACTCTGTCCTTTGCTTGAGATTTTTAAAATGCAAGGTATGCATTTAAATATAATGTAGAGCTGGCAGAAAAGTAGAAGCTGTACATCAGCGGGGAGCCACCGCATCATAGTTACTGGTTAGGGTAGGCTGCTGCTGAAACAAAAATGTAGGATTAAATACAGTAAAAGTTTCTTAATCATGTAATAGTCCAAAGCATTTTCATTTAGATTAGGTAGGATGTAGACTCTGGTCAGGGACTCTGACTGACTGGAACGTTGTCATCTTAAACAATATCACTTCAATTTTTTTTTTTTTTTTTTTTTTTTTTTTGAGACAGTCTAACTCTGTCAACCCAGGCTGGAGTGCAGTGGTGCGATCTTGGCTTACTGCAACCTCCGCCTCCTGGGTTCAAGCAATTCTATTGCCTCAGCCTCCCGAGTAGCTGGGACTACAGGTGCACACCACAATGCCTGGCTAATTTTTATATTTTTAGTAGAGATGGGGTTTCACTAGATGGGGTTTGGCCAGGCTGGTCTGGAACTCCTGACCTCAAGTGATCTGCCCACCTCAGCCTCCCAAAGTGTTGGGATTACAGGCATAAGCTACTGTGCCTGGCCAACAACATCACTTCTGAGGTTGTCCTGGGGGTTATCGAGGCCTACTAGTTACAGCCAGCTAGTCAGAAAGAGAAAAGAGCATGAAGGAACAATTGTGGGAAGTTTTATGAGCCACTCCTGGAAGTGACATATGTCACTCCTGCACATGTTTCATTCACTGAGCAGAATTCGGTCATGTGGCCACACCTCACTGTCACGTGGCCATACCTAACTGCAAACAAAAAAAATGTTTCTACACTATAGCATTTTTGTGTACAGATGGCCATCTTTGCCAAAGGTCTCTACATTCAGCCAAATCATATACTGTGTCATAACTCTTAAGCTATAGTATCATATAGAATCTAACTTTACCTGTAATTTCACCAAAATTAAAAGAAACATTTTATCCCTATTTTTTAACACATTGTATCATTAAATATTATGAAATGATCAACTCCATTTTTACTCTATTGATATTTCTCTAAATTAATTGTTTTACAATAAGATGAAACCCAACTAAATTTTCGTACTTGGCATTGATAACTTACTAAAGCATTGTTCTATATTTCATTCCTCTATTAGGGCATAAAATAGAGGCTAATTTAGGTTTTCAAGTGAGCATCTCTTCTCTGTTGTTTAGGTAGTATCAGTGACATTTGATAAGCAAATAAGATTTACCAAGGTAAGTGATGCTTGTGAGTTAGACAGTGCATATTAACTATAGTTTACTGTAATTCCTCTTAAAGCCAGGACAGGCTGTGTTTTAGAGCTATTAAACTGAACCATTAGGAAGATTTATAGATTGTATCCTTGGTAACATTCATTCATTTTTATACAGGAAAATAGTTTTGAGTATTATACTATCTTGTCAAATATAATCCCAAGGTAATGAAGTTGATGTAGATTAAGCCGACGACATAAATATTTAGCAGTATTTATTAAATGGAGTTGCATTTTAAGAAGGAGTATATTAGGAATACAAAGGTCATTCTCTGAGTATTTCCCCAGTAATAAAAGTAACTTATGTAATTGAATATTACCTAATGAGAAAATGAATATAATTTACAAAATACGTGATGGAGGCTAATTTGCTTGTGCTTAGAATAAATTTATATTGAAGCTTTATTTTTAACTCCTTTGGAGGTTCATCATCTTCCAAGCAATTAAACATTTGTGTTCCCATATCCTCTCTTCTCATTCTGTTATTTTCCTGGGAAATGTTACCTTTTCCCAAGACTTTTTGGAAGTAATACATTTCTCCACCCTGGACTAGGCCTCTCTTCTGAGCTCCATATTTCATACTGTATATAATTGCTTATGTGAAAGCCCCTCCAATCTATCTCAAAGCTACCTTAAACTCATCGTGTTTAAAACTAAGATCATGTTCTTGCAACTGAACCTGGTTCTCTAGTGTTCCCTAACTCCATAGATGGCAGCATCAGCCAACCAACTGGGTATTCTAGGCAGAAACCTGGAACACCAATTTTGACATTTCTTCTCCCATCCTGTCATCACTTAATTGTCAGTTTCACCTCCCCAATTTTAAACTTCGCCCTTTTTCTTCATTTCCACTGCCATCATCTCTCAACTACATTACAGAAAAAAGAAAGTCAAAATAATCTTATCAAATCTAATCATGACAGCCTATTCTTCCTATCTCTAGTCCTGAGTTTTCATTGACTGCCTATCACTCCTAAACTGAAAATGGAAGTGGTTATTTTTTTAAAATCCGGCATGACTGAGCCCCTGCCCTGTTTCTCTAGCCTTATCTCTTACAGTGCTTCTTCTCTAGTCCCATGCTCTAGCTACATTGACCTTTTTAATTTCACAAGGGTGTTACCCTCCCTCCTGCCACAGGCCTTTGAACATGCTGTATTCTATCTTTCTAGAATGTCTTTCCCTCCCCCTTTCATCTGGTTAACTCCCGCTCATCTTTAGATGTTTACTCCATGCCATTTCCCTAGGGATGCCCTCTCTGACCTCCCTGACTCTGGTTTTCTACCTCTCTTTCTGGTGTTTCTGACAGTGGTGATTTTTTGGTGTTGTTTATGTGTTTATTTTACTCATGTCTTTCTCCTTACTAGACTGTTAAGTTCCATGGAGACAGGAAAGGAATTATGTCTGGTTTTTCTATCATTGTATCCCCACTACCTGACATAGTGGATGGGACATAAAAAGTATTCAAGAAATATTTGCTAAGGAGTCTGATATGATAGAATCAAACAAATTTTGTTGAAAAGTATTTGTGGTAGGAAAGACTAAAATGTAGCATATTTAATGTCTCTCTGTATTAGTTATATTAGTTGTTTTTACTTTTATTAAAAAGTAACATAATGGAAATTTTTAAAAAATAGTAATACTATCCTAAGAAAGTTATTTTTACTTTGTATGCCTCACATTTTTTATATGTGACACATTTTAACACAGTAACCAATATTATTCTTATTAAAAGTCTTCACATAGGCCGGGCGCGGTGGCTCAAGCCTGTAATCCCAGCACTTTGGGAGGCCGAGACGGGCGGATCACGAGGTCAGGAGATCGAGACCATCCTGGCTAATATGGTGAAACCCCGTCTCTACTAAAAATACAAAAAAAAACTAGCCGGGCGAGGTGGTGGGCGCCTGTAGTCCCAGCTACTCGGGAGGCTGAGGCAGGAGAATGGCTTAAACCCGGGAGGCGGAGCTTGCAGTGAGCTGAGATCCGGCCACTGCACTCCAGCCTGGGTGACAAAGCGAGACTCCGTCTCAAAAAAAAAAAAAAAAAAAAGTCTTCACATAACATCCTAAACATTTTTCAACAGTTATTATAATGACCACTTTTAATGACTGTATATAAGAAAATTGTTTGGATGTGCTAAGCTAAAGCAAATTTGGGAGATGGCACTCATTCTTGCATTTATTTGTGATTACTTTATTCCAAGGATAAATTTTTAAGAGGTAATAGTCCTTAATGCTGTTATTATTGAATTCCTTATGTGTTGTAATGCATTACAGAGACTTAAAACAGTTAGAATCAAAGTGGGTATAATTATCCTGTATTTTGCTCAGTTAAATAAGTAACATCTGGAATTTGAACTCAGGACTTCCTGGTTCCAAAGGATAATCTTTGTACTATGCCCCATTGCTAACATTTTGAATGGCAGCAATGAGAAAATCTGAGGAACTATATGGGGCATGTGTTCCAGATGTAGTATACTATCAGACAGATTCTAGAAAATTATCTTACAAAGAATTGTTTCCTGATTTAGGTATGAAGAAATATTTTTTGAAAATAATTTTGAAATAGTAAAATAAGAGAAGAACAAAGTAAAATAAATAAAAATGAACTTTTCTGTAGTTGTTATTTTCAAAACAAAAATGGCTCTCATGATTTTTATATGACTAAAAGTAATAAATATATCACCTATGTGAATGAAAATCCAGTAGGGCACAGAGAAAACGTTTATAACACTAGTATGCTTAATCTACATATATTTTATAATATGCTTTTTAAAATAAATGCATGATATAAAGCTTTTCATATATGACTACATAATCTCATTATATAAACATACCATACTCTATTGCTATTTGCACCATTTTTTTCTTTTTGCTGTTGTAAACAGTGCTGTGATTAGCATCCTTCAAATATGCCCTTGTGTGCCTATCCATTAATTTACTTAGGATGAATTTTTAGCAATAAAATTACAGGTTCAAACAATAAGCTCTTAATTAAAACTGTACATTTCTCATTTAAAGTCCAGTGTATTTTCATGGTTCCTGTACATTTGTATTTCTTTTGTGATTTGTCATTCATATCTTTTTTACTTTTTTTTCCTGTTGAGGCCAAAAATTTATATGTTGTATTTTCTTTATCATTCATTTTTAAATATTTCAAAATTTCCCTTTCTGCATTGCCCCATCAGTTATTTAGAATATTATAGTCTAATTTTCAAATATTTGAGATTTTTCTGGATGTCTTATTGTTTTCACTTCAGTTTTACTGGTTAAGACTTTCAGTCTTTTGGCCGGGCACGGTGACTCACGCCTGTAATCCCAGCACTTGGGGAGGCCGAGGGGGGCGGGTCACGAGGTCAGGAGATCGAGACCATCCTGGCTAACACAGTGAAACCCTGTCTCTACTAAAAAATACAAAAAAAAAAAAAAATTAGCCAGGTGTGGTGGCGGGTGCCTGTAGTCCCAGCTACTCAGGAGGCAGAGGCAAGAGAAAGGCGTGAACCCAGGAGGCGGAGTTTGCAGTGAGCGGAGATGGCGCCACTGCACTCCAGCCTCGGCGACAGAGCGAGACTCTGTCTCAAAAAAAAAAAAAGATTTCAGTCTTTTGACATTTGTTGAGACTGGTTTAAGCATGTAGTCTGTCTTGATGACTCTATACCATGTGCATTTGACAAGGATGTAATTGTGAAGTTCATCATAGTGTTCTATAAATGTTAATTAAGGTCAGTGGTGTTCTCTAAATTCTCATTGTTTTTACTAACAAAAATTAAAGTTCCATCAGTTGAGAGGGGGATGTTAAAATTTCTATTTATGAATGTGGATTTGCATATAGCTCCTCCTTAATGGTATCAGTTTGCTTAATCTATTTTGAAACTCTGATATTAGGCTCATATACATTTATAATTATGTCTTTCTGACTCTTCTCACCATGAAATGTCCCTTATCTTTTTTTACTATTTTTTCTTTATCTTATATTAATATAGCACATCAACTTTTTTATGCTATTTGCATGTCTTATAAATAGCATATGGTTGAGTTATTTCTTTATCCATTCTAATAGACTGTTTAGTCCGTTTACATTTAATGTTATATTGCTGTGGTTGGATTTAGGTCTTCCATTTCACTGTTTGTTTTCTGTTTGTCTCTTATTTTTTGTTCTCTGTTTCTCCTCTGCTGTCTTTTAAATTAGTTGAATAATCTTGGCATTTGATTGTAATTATCTGTTGGATTTTTAGCTAATTCTTCTTTGCATTTTATTCTTTAACATGCTGCTTTCTGGGCTGTTGTATACATTCTTATCATTTTATAGTCTATTTAGAATTAGTGTAGTACCACTTCCCATAAAATGTAAGAATCTTTTTTTTTTTTTTTTTTTTTGAGACGGAATTTCGCTTTTGTTGCCCAGGCTGGAGTAATGGAGCGATCTCAGCTCACTGCAACCTCCGCCTCCCGGAATTCAGGCAATTCTCCTGCCTCAGCCTTCCTGAGTAGCTGGGATTACAGGCATGCGCCACCATGCCGGCTAATTTTGTATTTTTAGTAGAGATGGGGTTTCTCCATCTTGGTCAGGCTGGTCTCGAACTTTAGACCTCAGACGATCCGCCCGCCTTGGCCTCCCAAAGTGCTGGGATTACAGGCGTGAGCCACTGCGCCCTGCCCAAAATGTAAGAATCTTGCAACTATATATGGGTACATTGACATATCCCTTACACTATTATTATTATAGTACATAATCACAAATATCACAATGTAGTGTTATAATTTTTGCTTTAAACAGCCATATGTGTTTTAAATAAACTAATCTGTTTTTTTTCTCTGTTCTTCAGATTGGATCATTTCTGTCTCCAAGTTCACCAAATTTTCCCTCTGATCTCTTTTTTATCTCCTCTAAACTGCTGTTAAGCCAACACAGTAAAAATTTTTTTTAGAGTTGTTTTTCAGTTCTAGAATTTACACTTGGTTCTTTTTTATGGCTTTCATTTATTTACTTAGTTTTCCTGGCCTTTTGTACTTTACAAACTATTTTTCTTTATGTTCTTGATCATAAAGTTATTTAAATCCATGGTGATTACTAATTCCAACATATGGATTACCTCAAGGTTGGTTTCCACTGTTGCATTTTCTGACATTTTCCAGTTTTTCCACATCTCTAGTAATTTGGAATTGTATCTTAGACATTTAGAGTATATCGCTGTAGGCATTATATATGTAGGCTTCAGTTTGAGATTTGGAGAGTCTATATCCAGAATCTGTGCTTCCTGTGCCTCTCTCCTTTCTAGGATATCCTCCCTCATGTCCGAAGTGTTCTCTTCACCCTGAATCTAATCTCAGGTTCTTAAGCTAGTAAAATTTCAAATTTCTGTCCTCATGCCAAATGTTGTCTGCCCACAGAGAAAAACTTGTAGAAATAGAAACTCATATAGTGCTTTTTCATTTTGTCAGACATTAATTCCTCTCCAATTTCTGCCTGCTTTTGGTTGCTCTCTAGTGTCCTCAGATAGTTGTAGTTTATATTTTGTCCACTATTTATAGCTATTACCTGTAGGAGACTTGGTCTGATAGTAGCTACTTTAACATTACCAGAAGTAGAACTCTGTCTATTGTATTCAGAGTATCCCTTATAGTTTTCTTAAGACTACCAGGAAGGCTATCCTATCGTTTGTGAATAATGATAATTGTGCCTGCAGCTTTCCCTTATCTTTTATCTGGTGTAATTACATTGGCTAACACTCCTATGTAACATTGTAAGTGATGCTTATTATTTTCTTGGCTTAAGTGGAAATTCATTCAGTCACCAGTTTGTCCTTTACTGTGTACTAAGCAGTAAACTTGGAGAATTCCAAATGGAGAAGTTGTCTAGAGCTCAGAATCATTAAAGCAGGAAATAGATTCTTGTAATGCATCAGTGAATAGATAATTGAAATTCTGAGAATGGCTTTTGTTTTAAATTAAGAATTAGGCTATTGGTTTGAAAGAGATTCTGCTTATCATGTTAAAATAGTATCTTTTTCTTACTATTTAAGAGCTCTCTTTTTAAAAATTCAGGAGTAATTTTTCAGATTGTCTTACTTTTTCCAGATCTTTTTTAAAAATGATAATACTGATTTTCTTCTTTGATACATTGGTATCATAAATTTCTTTCCTAATGTTCAGTTGTTCTTATATTCCAGGAATAAGGCATACTTGGGCTTGGGGTATATGTTATACATATTTAGTTTCCTATTGATAATATTTTATGTAGATTTTGACATTATAATACAGTAAATGCTTTCTTAGCCCACATCAACTTAACTTTCAGGATTCCCTTTGTCAAATAGACTGAATGCTTCTGTGTAGGGGGCTCCTTTTCAGAATTGCCGTGCACCTGGCTTGAATTGCATGCCAGTAACAAACTTAATTATCTCAGTTGTATACCTTGTTGTAGTAATTACATGATATAATGGAATGATACTGATAAAACATGAGTAAATATTTATTTGTTGAAATCTAAGTTGGAGGCTTTGGAAAGCCTTGATAAAGGCAAGTTCGTTTTAACATTTCTCTAAATTATGCGTTAGTAAAATAACTGAAAAAAAGGGGAGAGGTCATAAAAATCTAGGCCTTTACATTCATATTTCTATCTGAATGTGTTTTAAATCTTAATCTAAGAAAATAACAATAAGAAATGGACAATCTTTTGTGGGTGTAGTTTAGGCAAGAAATAGGAAATAGAAGGAGAGTGATAAGTCAAAGAAAAGGGCTTGGCCCTCCATAAAAAAGATTATAGGTGTAGTGGCTCACGTCTGTAATTTTAGCACTTGGGGAGCCAAGGCGGGAAAATCACCTGAGCTCAGGAGTTCAAGACATACTTGGGCAACACAGTGTGAGACCTTGTCTCTACAAAAGTTAAAAAAAAAAAAAAGGCCGGGCGCGGTGACTCAAGACTGTAATCCCAGCAGTTTGGGAGGCCAAGACGGGCGGATCACGAGGTCAGGAGATCGAGACCATCCTGGCTAACACGGTGAAACCCTGTCTCTACTAAAAAAATACAAAAAACTAGCCGTGCGAGGTAGCGGGCGCCTGTAGTCCCAGCTACTTGGGAGGCTGAGGCAGGAGAATGGCGTAAACCCAGGAGGCGGAACTTGCAGTGAGCTGAGATCCGGCCACTGCACTCCAGCCTGGGCGACAGAGCAAGACTCCGTCTCAAAAAAAAAAAAAAAAAAAAAAATCTGGGCTTGGTGGCACATGCCTGTAAGTCTCAGCTACTCAGGAGTCTGAGGTAGGAGGATCACTTGAACCCAGGAAGCCAAGGCTGCAGTGAGCCATGATTGCACCCCTGCACTCTAGGCTGGGTGACAGAGCTAGACCTTGCCTCAAACAAAATAAAAATAAAAAAATTAGTAAGTTAATATATATGTTTTATTAAATGTTTGAGTTATGTGTATATAATTGTTTTTAATAATTCTACATTTTATAATTCTTCATTTTACATGTCCAGTTATTTGTGCTGATAATGTCAAGATTTGTTTTATAAATAAGGTTGGGTTTTGGCATTTCAGGTTTTTATAATAGCTTTTTAAAAATATCTGTGTGACTTGGCCAGGCGTGGTGGCTCACACCTATAATCCCAGCACTTGGGAGGCCAAGGCGGGCGGATCACCTGAGGTCAGGAGTTCAAGACCAGCCTGGCCAACATGGTGAAACCCCATCTCTACTAAAAGTACAAAACTTGGCTGGGCGTGGTGGTGGGTGCTTATAATCCCAGCTACTTGGGAGGCTGAGGCAGGAGAATTGCTTGAACCTGGGAGGCAGAGGTTGCAGTGAGCTGAGATCGCACCACTGCACTCAAGCCTGGGCGACAGAGTGCAACTCCATCTCAAAAAAAAGAAAATATATGTGTGTGTGTGTATACATATATATATATATGAATATTTCCTTTTTCTTTATGCTTGTGCAAGGACGCAAGAATTAATTTCTACTTGAATTTTTTTTTTTTTTCAAACTGAGTCTTGCTCTGTCGCCCAGGCTAGAGTGCAGTGGCACGATCTCAGCTCCTGCAAGCTCCACCTCCTGGGTTCATGCCATTCTCCTGCCTCAGCCTCCCGAGTAGCTGGGACTGCAAGTGCCCACCACCACACTTGGCTAATTTTTTTTGTATTTTTAGTAGCAATGGGGTTTCACCATGTTAGCCAGGATGGTCTTGATCTGACCTCGTGATCCGCCCACCTCGGCCTCGCAAAGTGCTGGGATTACAGGCGTGAGCCACTGTGACCTGCCAAAAATTTTTTAAAATTTGCTTATGAAACCATGTGAACCCTATACTTTTTAAATAAATAATTACTGTATTTTTCAGTTTCTCCCAATGTTATTAGTCTGCTTAGAATTACTACCTTTTCTTGAGTTCTTCAGCTGTAATCATTTACAACTTCTTGGAATGTTATCTTCTTCAGTTAGATTTTAATAATAGGGGCATGTGGTTTTATATTAATTTGTTCATTCAACAGATTTCTATTGAATATACACTTTGAACTAGGCTCTAGACTGAATAATGGAGAAAAAATCGATTGTAATATAGGTACAAGCTCTGCCCTTAAATAAGTTTACAGTTTGAAAGACATTGCATTTTGTCACAGTTCTTTTAATTTTCTCTCTACATATAGCTGTATCTTATTTTCAGTTTTAATGTGTATATGCTGAGTTTTCCCGATTGCCTTAGTTTTTATTTTTAGTTCTTAGATGTTTGTCTTTTTTTTCCTGCAGTTTATAGGTTGTCTATCATTTTTTCTATCAATAGTTTCTAACGTATGATTTCTACTTTGCCTTTATCACCTTCTTCCACTTTTCTTGGGTTTGATTGCTTGTAGGGTTTTTTTGTTTGTTTTTTTAATGATGAGGGCTCAATTACATGTATTATCTTAATCAGAAAATTCTAGTTTTTTTGCTAAGTGTTTTCTTTACTTTTCCTCTGAAGTGTTTCTTCTCCCTTGGCCTTAAAGAACATTAATTTGTGTCTCAAATGGGACCATTCTCTTTATTTGGCCACTGAATTTTTTGTTTTAATGATGGCTTTTTTTGTCCCAGGAAATCTTTTGTGCTAATCCTGATTCTCTGTAATGCAGCTGTCTCTCTGCAACTGTCTCTCTGAACTCTGAGCCCAACCTTGGGTCTAAATAAGAAGCCTCCACCTACCTGTTGAGCTCTTCCTCAGTTTCCTCAGGGTCACAGAGATCAGGTGTGCTCATTCGGTCCCAGTGAAAGGAATTAGCCTTACCAGAAAAGAGAACACACTATAAGCCACTGTAATTCAGTCAGTATGGCACTTGTTCAACTCTAGACAAATAGACCATTGAAACAGAATAGTAAATCCAATTTACAGTATTTGGGAATATAATTTATGTAAAGATGACATTATAGATCAGTGGGGAAAGGATATATAATTCATTAAATGGCCCTAATATGACTGGCCATTGGAATACCAAGAAAAAAAAAGGATGAGGGGTATAAAGTCAGTTCATCAATTTGTCTAGGAGACTTACATGTAAATCTAAGGACAGAGGAAAACTTCTGAGTTGCTAAGACAAGAAAACAAGCTAAAGAAGAGATAGACATATTAAAATATATTGGATCTTTAAATTTTTGTTGTAAGTATACCATAAACAAAGTCAAGAAACATAATTTTGATTTGGAAACAATATTAGCTAATGTTTATTGTATATAAAAACCTTCTTTAAATTGACAAGAAATTGGTAAATACCCCAGTGCCAAAATGGCAAAAAGATATGGATAGGTAATTCACAGAAGAGCACATCCAGATGGCCAACAAACACATCAAAAGATATTTTAATATATCCGTTGTCAAGAAAATGCAAATTAAAATAACAGTGAACTGTCAGTTTATAAATGTTTAAAAGAACTGTTAACACCCATTGCTGTAGAAGAAACTGGTAAGGTTCCTCATTGCTGACAGAAGTAAAAACTGTTATAACCTCCTTGGCATGGTGGCTCATGCCCGTAATCCCAGCACTTTGTGAGGCCGAGGTGGGCGGATCACTTGAGGTCAGGAGTTTGAGACCAGCCTGGGCAACACAGTGAAACCCTGTCTCTACTAAAAATATATGTAAAACTTAGCCTGGAGTGGTGGCACTTGCCTGTAGTCCCAGCTACTTGAGAGGCTAAGGCACGAGAATCTCTTGAACCCGGGAGGCAGAGGCTGCAGTGAGCCAAGATTGTGCTGTTGCACTCCAGCCAGGGTCACAGAGCAAGACTCTGTCTCAAAAAAAAAAAAAAAAAATTGTTATAACCTTTTTGGAAAGCCATCTAGCATTTTCTTTTAAAAACACGATGGGCCTTAGACTCATTAGTCTCATTCCAGGGAATTTATACCAATGAAATACCAATATAAACATGAATATATACTTTTAACTGCACTGATGTAGATTGCAGCCTCATTGTTGTGGCAAAAAAATAACTGTAAACAAAGTAGGGGGATATTTGACTAAATTATGATACACAAATTGTTTCACACAGTGAGACACAGTGGATTAATATGTAGTCATTAAAAAGAAGGAAATAATGTTAAACTAGTTTACTTGGAGAGATTTTCAGGTTGATTAAATGGGAAAAGGAGATAAAGTTTATATGATATTCTTTTTTTTTTTTTTTTGAGACGGAGTCTTGCTCTGTAGCCCGGGCTGGAGTGCAGTGGCCGGATCTCAGCTCACTGCAAGCTCCGCCTCCCGGGTTTAGGCCATTCTCCTGCCTCAGCCTCCGGAGTAGCTGGGACTACAGGCGCCCGCCACCTCGCCCGGCTAGTTTTTTTTTTTGTATTTTTAGTAGAGACGGGGTTTCACGGTGTTAGCCAGGATGGTCTCGATCTCCTGACCTCGTGATCCGCCCGTCTCGGCCTCCCAAAGTGCTGGGATTACAGGCTTGAGCCACCGCGCCCGGCCTATATGATATTCTATTTATGTAAAATAATCACCAGAAAAACTCTGTATATACAGATAGTCCCTGACTTAAGATGGTTTGACTTATGATTTTTTGACTTATAATAGTGCTAACTCAATATACATTCAGTAGAAACCATACTACTCTTGAGATGCTGGGCCACTGTAGTGAGCTGTAGCTTCTAGTCAACCACACATTTTCAACTTATATTTTCAGTTTACAGTGGGTTTATCAAGACTTAACCCCATCGTAAGTCAAGGAGCATCTGTATTTATATATGTACTTGTTTATTTTCCTTAGCTGGAAATACACCCCTGTTTTCATTACATGTCAAAGTCATATTTATCCTGTTAAACTGCCAAATCCATTGGCTTAATATGGTTAAAAAAAAATGTAGAAAATTTCCAGTTATTTGTGTTTAAGCTATAAAATTTTGTGGAATGTGCCTACAGTGAATAATTTACCCTTTAGTCTTCTCAGAAATAGTGTGTGATCACGGGACGAACACAGGCTTTGGAATCACAGAAATTGGTTTCAAATCTCTTTGTGAGCTTGGACAAGTTATGTAACTTCCTTCAGTCTTGATTTCTTCACCTAAATAATAATTGAAAAGTTTGCTGGGAGGAATAAATGAAATTATGTAAAACACCTAGCAAAGTAATCAAATGTATTAGTTTGTTGTTTTTAAAGGGTTAGGTTTTTATGGCTCTAGACATTATAATATGTTTTACTTGGCAATTTTTAAAATGTTCACAGTAGGAAGATAATATTTTTTAGTTAAGCCAGGTTCAAGATCACTTAATATAGAATTTATACCTAATTCACTAAAACTTTTTTTCTAACTCTGATGTCTTCCGAAGTTTCTTCTGCTTTCATGCTGTTTATTAAATGGTTTTTAGGACCTGCTATTGGCATTTTGATATATCTATAGTGAATTATGTATAACTATGTATAACCTGATGCCAGTGAGGACAGTTAAAAAATTATATATATATATATATATATGTGTATATATATATATATATATATATTTGGAAGAGTAAAGAAGCTAAATTAAACCTATGCCAGCAAAAATGTAGTGAATTCCAAGAGTGATATGTGAGTGACCTGTTTTGATTGTTAGTAGAAAGTACTGGAAATTTTGACCATACTGCTAGATCTTGACATAGTTGTGAGCCATGATCAATTATGAAAGCTTAAATTTTGTGTAAAAATGCTAATAACATGAACATACCTAGACATTCATTTGCAGTTACTACGTTTATATAAATACTTTTTTCTTTAGATGACCAAAATTTGTAAATCATTCCGATTTTTTGTTATTATATAGCTTTTAAAACATTACCATATTTTCTTTTTTGAGAGCTATCCATTCCATTTTTCTTTAAGACTGGGACAGGGAGAAATTACTTGAAGCTTGGATGTCCAACCCGGAGAACTGCTGCCAACGATCAGGTGTTCAAATGCCAACTCCACCACCAAGTGGGTATAATGCCTGGGACACGCTCCCATCTCCAAGAACTCCAAGGACTACACGCTCTTCTGTCACCTCCCCAGATGAAATCAGCTTATCTCCTGGGGACTTAGACACTAGTTTGGTATGGTTTGGTATTCACTGTACTTCTCATAGCTTTGTTTTTAGTCTTTTAACATTCAAATGATTTAATATTGTTCCGTGGAGTGTCTGGTTGTGTTCTTATAATTGAATCCTGTCCCTTTCTTGAAAGGTTCAGTTATTTCCATGCTTCAGTAAATATTTGTTATTACAGACTATTTTTGTGATCTCTGAATTATAGATTGAAAAAAAAAAAAAAAAAAAAAAAGGTTTTCTTTCCTCATTTCCAAACAGAGAACTTAAAACAGTTTAGGGAAACCATCTATTTTATTTTCCCTTAAAACTTCAATTGCTTGAAGATTTAAATACAGGCCAGGCCTGGTGGCTCATGCCTGTAATCCTAGCACTTTGGAAGGCCGAGGTGGGTGGATTGCCTGAGCTCAGGAGTTCGAGACCAGCCTGGGCAACATAGCAAGACCACATCTCAAAATACGCACACACATGTATACAATATATTGAAATATAAAAAGTTAAGTTTGTGATAGGCACTGTAAACCAAAAATACAAAAACATTTTTTATAATTTCTTGAAAGCTAATTTTTAAGCATTTACAATATATTGATAGTTATGTATTTGTTTCAGTAAAGCTTCTGTAGTTTGTTATCTAGATGCATTTCCAAAATAAGTGTTTCATTATTTTACAAAACAGTACTGCCATTGTCAGCATTTTTAATTGGCATATCATTGGTGTGCTGTTATAGGAGGTTTTAATATTTCTTGAATGACTCAGCCACTCGAAATATGTGATAAATATGAAAGTGCTTCTCATTTTATCTGTGCCTTTTTGAAAAACAGAATCCTGTAATTTGCGTATGTAACATGATAAATTTTGCTTCTAGAGAGCTATTGTTTAGAAGGTATTAGGTAGGTGAAAAAGTGATTGCAGCTTTGGCTGTTAAAATGGCATAGTTGTAATACATAGGTGGAGTTTTGTTGTTTTTTGGGGTTTTTTTGAGATGAAGTTTTACTCTTATTGCCCAGGCTGGGGTGTAATGGCACGATCTCGGCTCCCTGCAACCTCTGCCTCTGGGGTTCAAGTGATTCTCCTGCCTCAGCCTCCTGAGTAGCTGGGATTACAGGCACGTGCCACCACACTCAGCTAATTTTTGTATTTTTAATAGAGACAGGGTTTCACCATGTTGGTCAGGCTGTCCCGACCTCAAGTGATCTGCCCAGCTCTGCCTCCCAAAGTGCTGGGATTACAGGTGTGAGTCACCATGCCCGGCCTAATACTTAGTTTTATAACAGGGTTCTCTCCCTGGAAAGTCTGGATATCTTGAGTTGCTGCATTAAAAATACAAAGTTACTCTGTTTTTATAGATTTTGAAGGGTAAGTGTAATGTGAAGGGCATGATACTGAAGTGGTTTTTTGCAACATGCAACTTGATGTTGACCCGAATGATTTATTTCTTGTACTTCCTTTTCCAAATGCACAGTTGCTGATTAATACATAAATTTGGAATTTAAGGGTTTGATTTCTGCATTAAAACATTTAAATCCCACTGTTGTTTATAGTGAGGTAGTCATAGTATTTGTTACTGAAGGGCACACTAACTGTCCTTAAAACTTTGAAAAAGGTAACTTCCAAAAACTTTTATTTACTGTACTAGTATTTTTGCCTTTTAAAAAAGTGAACAAAATGAATGTATTGTTCTCTTTCAAAAGTATAGTTCTGTTTAAATCATTGTTCTTTTTCATCTCCAGTGTGACATTTGTATGTGCAGTATCTCTGTATTTGAAGACCCCGTGGATATGCCCTGTGGACATGACTTTTGTAGAGGATGTTGGGAGTCGTGAGTATATGAGCACCTTAGCATTTCTTACTGCATGATAGCACTCTGATTTGTTAATAAAATTGTTTACTTTCAGTATTTAATTATACAAATTGTTTATATTGACTTCTGAGTTACACAGAAATGAATTTAGACTTTACTAGGAAGGAAAAATATTTTTGTTTTTATTTTTACATCTTCCCCAGCTATTTTAATTAATGCTATTTAGCTTAATGTAAGGTACCTTTAGAAACAAAGCAGTTATACAAATAATTTTTCTTAGTATTTTAATTTATATTACATCTAATGTAAATTTCAAGCAAGAATCAGTTTGTCTTATATCCCAGGAATCTTAAGCATTTGTTTTTGTGCTGTCTCAATTTTTTGTGACAATCAAATTGCCTTGAAAATCTGTAAGAATATGGATGTTTAAGATTCCTTTTTAGTGAATGCAAAGTTAAATGTTTCAGCTAGACATAGTTGGGTATATTTTACCAGTAAAAAATTTGTTTTGCTTCTTGTGTTTATCTCTGTTTACGCTTCCCATTACCTTTCAAGATTTGTACTTTTTCACCATCCATTGACTTGGCTCTCATGTTGCACTTTTCGAGAGAAGTTTCTAAACAAAGATTGCTATAATGAGCACTGTAATATCATGTTATCTCTGGAGACAAAGTGTTGTTCGATGACCTAAGTGAGGTATATCGTTGGTATTTAAAAAAATCTTAGAAATCAGAAGTTTTTAACTTTTTTAGTGTGTGTGTGGAATATTAGTTAGCAAATATAGGGAACTAGGGAGTACTATGTGGGTGAGAGACAAGAACCTGAGCAGATTTTCTGAGTTCTTCTTTTTAAACAGCTTTGTTGAGGTACAGCTGACATACATAAAGCCACACATTTAAAAGAAATAATTTGATAAGCTTTGATATTTCTATACAACCTTGAAACCATCACTACAACCCCTAGAATCTATCATTCCCAATTCCTCATTTCCCCTTGAATCCCTGCTACTTTTCTCTTTCTGCCTTCCTTTTATCACCCCCATTTGTAGGCAACCACTGAGCTGTCATTCTGATTTTTTTTTTTCTTTTCTGAGACAGGGTCTCACTCTGTCACCCAGGCTGAAGTGCAGTGGCATGATCTCGGCTCACTGCAGCATCTTCCTTCCCATGTTCAAATGATTCTCACACCTCTGCCTTCCCAGGGAGCTGGGACTATAGGTGCCTACCACCACACCCTGCTAATATTTGTATTTTTAGTAGAGATGGGGTTTTGCCATGTTGGTCAAGTTGGTCTCGAACTCCCGACCTTAAGTGATCCACTCACCTCAGTCCCCCAATGTGTCTGGTTTGATTTTGAGTACATTTCTTTATCTGTTTTCCAAATTGGAGTCAGAGGTAAGATTTCATTTGGAGGGGGGAAAAACTACTGCTTTTTGAGTCAGAATATCTGGTTGTTCCATTTAAGACATAGACTAGATTCTACCCAGAGTCTACTTAAATAGGATCAGATCAGTACACCTGTTACAGGTAAACTAATTGACAAAGGTCAGAGCTCACAATCCAAAGCTATCCTTAACCCAGTTGTGGAGGCAGAAAATACTTCCCAGGTAAAATTTTATTTATCTTAGTTGTTAACTGTACTGAATTAGGAAGTATTACCTGAGCTCTACCAAGTTAGCTATTGGTCTTGGTATGTATATGAAAATTGAGTCCCCCAGGGATTTTCTTGAATTTTTTTTTTTTTTTTTTTTTTTTTTGAGCTTCATTGACCTTCCTCACCTGATTTGTATCACGGAAACTATCTCCCAAACTCATCACAAACTAGCCATAAGAAATGTATGGTAAGATTTAAATTTCAAAGATCTAATTATTGATTTCATTAGTACCTTCTAGCCTACCTAGGATTCGCCTTTCCATCCCTTCCAAGTTTGTCAAATCAAGCACCAATAAAAGAAGGTCCATGTTGGGTGATTCATATGTTGATGAAATCATTTTTAAATTATCACAGTTTTTTTAAATAGGCATATAGGAAAAGAAACTCCTATCTAAAACCAAGGAAGCGTTTTTATAGGTCCTCAGATAGTTTGAAAGTCCCTCAATCTATCTTACTCTTCCCAACCTTTTTATTAGTACAGCTAGATGCTTTAGTGCAGGCTTGTCCAACTGTGGCCCACAGGCTGCATGTGGCCCAGGACAGCTTTGAATGTGGCCCAACACAAATTCATAAACTTCCTTAAAACATTATGAGGTTTTTTTGTGTTTTTTGTTGGTTTGTTTGTTTGTTTTGCTGTTTGTTTTGCTGTTTTTGTTTTAAGCTCATCAGCTGTCATTATTGTTAGTATATTTTTTGTGTAGCCCAAGACAGTTCTTCTTCCAGTATGGCCCAGAAAAGCCAAAACATTGGACACCCCTGCTTTAAAGTATTGATGCCAAGGGCTGAAATAAAAGGGAATAGCCAGGCATAGTGGCGCGTGTCTGTAGTCCTAGCTACTTGGGCAGCTGAGGCAGAAGGATCACTTGAGCCCAGGAGTTCAAGACTACAGTGAGCTGTGACCACACCACTGCACTCCAGCCTGGGTAACAGAAGAAGATCCTATCAATTGATTGATCGATCAATCAACAGATTAGATAGAAATTATTATTTTCTAGCCAGAACAGAATTTCTTTGCTAATATTGAGAATATAAGAGCTCAGGTTCTAGATACAATAGGCCACTGGGTTGTGAATTCCAACTCTGCTATTTATTAGTTATTGATTTAGGTAAGTGGTAGCCTGCCTGTTCCTCAGTTTCCTAATCTATAAAGTGGTGATGATAGTATGTACTTCATAGGATTATCGTCAGTTTTTTAAATTTCTTAATATATGTATAGTGCTTAAAACAGGATCTTGCATGTAGTAATCGCTCAATAAGTATTATTATCATATTCCTAAGCATTGTAATAAGCAGAGAGAGCCTACCTATGATATCATCTGTGAATCTTACCTGCAAGATAAAAATATAGGTAAAGTTTGCCCCACATTTATCTCTTTTACTGACACTTATCAACTCCATGTTCTGCTCATACATTTTTATTGAATTGTGTCTTGATGAGAAATAATAACATGGCCAACAGAACTGATCCTGTCTTCAATGAGGTCTTCTCAGTTCTGTAATTTAATTCCCCAGAGATGATGAAATCTTCTCTGATATATTTAAAATATGTAAAATTCAAAACATCATCATGTAGTAACTATGTCTAAGCAAACTGTGAACTTTGACAAGAGACTATCCAACTTCCCAGGGAATCTATTCATAGCTAAAAAGAAGAGAATCTTGTTATGTGAAAAAAGAACTCTACAGTTAACAGTTCTCCACTTTTAGTCTTAAGACTTCTTTTTTTTTTTTTGAAATGGAGTCTCGCTCTGTCACCCAGGCAGGAGTGCAGTGGCACCATCTCAGCTCACTGCAACCTCTGCCTCCCGGGTTCAAGTGGGTCTCCTGCCTCAGCCTCCTGAGTAGCTGGGATTACAGACGCTTGGCACCACGCCCAGCTAATTTTTGTATTTTTAGAAGAGACAGGGTTTCACCATGTTGGTCAGGGTGGTCTCGAACCCCTGACCTTGTGATCTGCCTACCTTGGCCTCCCAAAGTGCTGGGATTACAGGCGTGAGCCACCGTGTCAGGCCACAATATACCTTATATATCACTCCTTAGCACAGGATTGAAAACACTACTTGTGAAAAAATGGATAAGGATCTACCAGAGGTAGGAAGAATGCCAAGGGAAAAAAAAAAATCCTGGAAGCCAAAGAGAATTTGAAAGAAGAAAATGTTCGCAGTGTCTCATGCTCTAGAGAAATCAAGGAAGATAAAAACTGTGAATTCTTTAATAAATTAGGCTAATGGGTAGTCATTGTGGCCCGGTGAAGAGGTGATAGCAGCCAGATGCTGCGGATTGAGAAGTGAATGACATGGGCTTCAGGAAGGAATAACAGATCATCATAAACTATTTTGTCAAGAAACTTCGATGTGAAAGAAAAAGAAAATGAAACACAAGAGAGTCATGTGGTCAGTAAGGGTTTTCAAAATGGGAAAAACTTGAGCATGTTTATTGTGCCCAAGGTAAGAGACATTAGAAAGTAAAAGACAGAAAGGATAGGTTATTGGATAGTGCAAGTCCCAGAGCTGGCCAGAGGATTTGAGGATTAGCCTGGGAGTAAAAGAGAAAGCTCTCTCACAGAAGTAAGTGGGATGAAAAGGAAAGAACGCTAAAGATACTGCTAGGTTTGAGGTGTGGTAGGGAGCACTTGGAGTGAGAGAACTGCCTGTTGGGGACTCTCTTTTCTATGAATTGCCCAGACGAGGATATGAAAGAGAAGATGGAGCAAAGGGAATGGGCCTGCCAAGGTCTCAATAAGGTTTTTGTTGTTGTTGTTGTTGTTGTTATTGTTGTTGTTGTTAAGTGCAGTGGAATTAAGAGAATGAGAGAACTAAAGAAAAAAGATACTATATAGTTAGTGAAATAAAATGATGGTGAGGACTAAGCAGTTGTGATTTAATTTCCTGGTTTTCCATTTATTTTCTCTAGATTTAAGTGTTAAATTCAATATGCAATAATCTGTACTTCAAAAGTTTGTTTCTTGCTTTTCTAAGGGCAGTATTAAATGATAATAACAATAATAATCCCTTTGGGAGGCCGAGGCGGGCAGATCACCTAAGGTTGGGAGTTCAAGACCACCCTGACCAACATGGAGAAACCCCGTCTCTACTAAAAATACAAAATTAGCTGGGTGTGGTGGCACATGCCTACAATCCCAGCTACTTGGGAGGCTGAGGCAGGAGAATTGCTTGAATCCAGGAGGCGGAGGTTGTGGTGAGCCGGAGATTGCACCACTGCACTCCAGCCTGGGCAACAAGAGTGAAACTCCGTCTAAAAAAAAACAAAACAAATAATAATCCTTACTAAAATTTATGAATTCTTACTCTATGTCATGCACCATGTAGATTTTTCACATATATAATCTGTATAACAACCCTGGGAAGTTCACATTATTATCTCCACTTTATGTATGGTGAAACAGAGGCTTAGAGCAGTTAAATAAATTGCTTAAGATCATATGCCTTGTTGGTGACAGACCTGGAATTTTCTAACTCAAAACACTGCTTTTAGCTGGACATGGTAGTACATGCGTGTAATCCCAGCTACTCACTCAGGAGGCTGAGGTGTGAGGATCACTTAAGCCCAGGAGTTTGAGACCAACCTGGGCAAAGAGAGAGACCCCACCTTTAAAAAAAAAGAAAGAAAGAAAGTAAAAGAAAGAGAAAAAGAACCCTGCTTTTAATCTAACCTTGGGCTGGATTCCTGCTTCTTTGTTTACAGGGCATTTTTTTCCTCACTACTCAAGTATACCTAAGTAGGACATAAAACTTATTTTAATATTCGTCTAAATGAAATATAAAGAGAAAACCTATAAACCTATTCTTAAAAATCTATGCTATATTTTAATGCCACCCCAAAATATTCTTGAATTACCTATGGCTCATTTCTATACCATTGCCTCCTTTTCTTTAAAGCTATAGCATATTGAGAATTGAATATGACCTTTCTGAGCCACTCATTTTTGAATTTTTAATTTTAAATAAAAGTATTTTTTCAGATTGTTTCAGATTTTTAGAGGGAATAAAGCAAAATAGAAACATAAAACATACGAGTGTATGTTTATGTGTATGTGTATATATTGATATATAAAATGAATGGCTTAACAGATAATATGCATTACAGTTGCTGTTTCACACTTGTTGGTATTATTTTAATTATACTCTGACAAAAAATTCAGCATAAAGAAAAATTGGCCAGGCACAGTGGTTCATGCGTATAATCCCAGAGCTTTAGGAGGCTAAGGCAGGAGAATCGCTTGAGACCAGGGGTTCGAGACCAGTCTGGACAACATAGCAAGACCCATCGCTACCAAAAATTTAAAAATTAGCCCAGCATAGCAGCATGCACCTGGAGGCCTAGTTACTCAGAAGACTGAGGTGGGAGGATTGCTTCAGCCCAAGAGTATGAGGCTACAGTGATCTGTGATCGTGCCACTGCATTCCAACCTGGGTGATGGAATGAGACCCTGTCTCTAAAAAAAAAAAAAAAAAAGGAAGAAAAGGGAAAATTCTTAGAATGTACGTGCAATGTAATATCCTTGCTCCTTTGCTGTCCATTGATCATTTTAATAGGTTTTTGAATCTGAAAATTCAAGAAGGTGAAGCTCACAACATTTTTTGCCCTGCATATGATTGCTTCCAACTTGTGCCTGTGGATATCATAGAAAGTGTAGTTTCAAAGGAGATGGACAAACGATACCTTCAGTTTGATATTAAGGTAAGGTATGCTACCAATTATCTGTCCAATTTCTGTAATTTTGATTTTATTAAACCTTTATAACATTATTTTTTCTTTTTGTTTTATTTTTGAAAACAAAATAATGGGTCTTTTGTTAGAAATACTTTATCAGAAAAGTTGCATAAAGGAATGGTGACAAAGTTTGAAGCTAAAGCATTATTTCATAATAATAAAAGGAAAGGGGAAAGGCTAAAGTACTAGTAATTTACAAAATTTTAAATAAAACTATTTATCAGAACTTTTTATTAATTTGCCTGTTGCACTTTAGTAACTGATTGATCATAATGTTCAAATTAGATTTTACCTACTTTAAGTTTTTTAAAAGACATTATCTTTCATGCTCCTAAAATATTTGGAAATAAAGATTCTCAACTTGGAAGTTTATTATTTTTATTCCAAGTAATAGGTTTATTTAATGAATTATAATGTTTATTTCATCTTTTTTTGTCTTTTTTTTTCAGAAGTTATAAGTGTAGGTTACTTATAAGTGAGTTACTTTCTTTTGTGTGTGTGAGAAGTTATAAGTGAGTTACTTTCTTTTGTGTGTGTGAGATTTAAAAGTTACATTTTAACTGCTTTATGCAGATTTTACTGAGTCTAATATGTGAACTTTTAAAAGACAAGTCCTACTTTTTTTTTTCTTGGAGACAGAGTCTCACTCTGTCTCCCAGGCTGGAGTGCAGTGGTGTGGTCTCAGCTCACTGCAACCTCTGCCTCCAAGGTTCAAGCGATTCTCATGCCTCAGCCTTGCGAGTAGCTGGGATTACAGATGCCTACCACTATTCCCGGGTAATTTTTGTATTTTTGGTAGAGATGGGGTTTCTCCATGTTGGCCAAGCTGTTCTCCAACTCCCGACCTTAGGTGATCTGCCTGCCTCGGCCTCCCAAAGTGCTGGGATTATAGGCGTGAGCCATTGTGCCCAGCCCCCTCTTCTTTAACATAGAAAGTATCATAGTATTGATTATTATGTATTATTTGGGTACCATTTAGAAATTTACTCTTCTAATACAGCTACATGCATGTTTCTACTTAATAATTATATTCATCAGGAAAGTGACACATTGTATGAGAAAACATTTTAAAATTACATATTTTCTGTGCGAACAATTACATTTTTACCTTATCATCATTTACACAGCTTTTAGACTAAAGAAAACATAAATTTTAAAAATAATTTTGTTACTAAGTTAATTGCCACTTTCCCTTTAATAATTTTTTCAGTACTCTCCAGTACTGTTTAAATTTCTTGAGACTGACAACTCCATGCATTTTATTTCACTCTTTTTCTTTCTTTGCTTTATAGTAAATGACCATAGAGGTATACTCTGTATTAGAATTTAGCATTAAAATATTTTCTTTTGTGTTTTGTTATTGCTGTTTAAACAGGCCTTTGTTGAAAATAATCCTGCCATTAAATGGTGTCCTACTCCAGGCTGTGACAGAGCAGTAAGACTAACAAAACAAGGGTCAAATACATCTGGATCTGATACACTCAGCTTCCCATTGCTGAGAGCGCCTGCTGTTGATTGTGGAAAAGGACACCTCTTCTGCTGGTTAGTATAAGATAAGTTGGAATCAGTCTAATCACCTTTCTTTCCAATAGTTATTAAAGAGACTTTGCACCTTGAGTCAGGCCGTTAAATTGTAGTATACTTGATAGTATTCTTAATTTAAGAAATGTGTAATAAGTAGTAATAGTTCATATTTGTTGTGTGCTTAGTGTGTGCCAAGCGCTACACCAGCTATTTTTTACATACTGAATTTTCCCAACAATGCTGAGTTGAGTTGATGTTGTTATGCCCATTTTACAGATAAGGAAACTCAGGCACAGAGAAGTTCCCCAGGGTTATACAGCTAGGAATTGGCAGAAATGGGATTAGAACCCAGCTGTTTGATTTTAAAGCCCATGTGCCTAAACTATAATATCAAATTGCTGACCATAGATTAGAAAATGTTTAGAGTTTAACCTTTCATTAAAAATATAAACCTCAAGCAATGATTCTTCACCAGGAGCTCCCAAAATTACTAAAGTCCCTTTTACAAAATTTTATCCTGGGCCCTAACAAGTAAGATTTTGATTTAGTAGGTTTTTGAGTGGGGCTCTAAAAAAAGAAAATTAAAAATCTCCCAGGTGATTCTAATGCACAGTTCTAGTCAGGAATCAATGACTGCAGTCTCGTTGTTTCTTGTGTTTTGTTTAGTTTCTAGTGCCTGGTAGTACTCAATAAGTACAAACTGATGATAAATCAGTATTGGAAAGGGTATGTAACTGAATACTCTTTTGACTATATATGTGTCAGCCATCAGCACTCTACTTATTCATAGAAGGTTCAGTTAACTGTTCTAATTAAATGATTAAAAAAAAAAAAGCAACAGTATTTATTCTCCTTTTTGCTTATTTCCAGAATCACCGCAAATGCATGGATATACTTTAGGTGGATATAAAACTCTAGTCTTTACTTTTATACTTATCAGAAACCAGAAACTAATTGTATCACTGCTATATAGTAGGAAGGTATAGTTATGGAACTGTCCCTACCCTGGTCTACTTCTTACCTTTGCCATCATCATTAGTTAAAAGTATTTATTGAACTGCTAACCCCTGACTCTTAAGTCAGGGGTCAGCAAACTATTGTCTACACTTAGTATTAAACATAACATTTTGCCATACCATTTCATGTCACTTTATATATTGTCTGTGCCTGCTTTTGGGCTATGACAGCAGAATTGAGAGCTGAGACAGAGACTGCATGGCCCACAAAACTCAAAATATTTACTGTCTGGCCCTTTACAGAAAAATTTTCCTGACCCCTATACTAGGTGCTTGGCTATGGTGATTAATGAAAGGAAAACCCTGTATACTGCTTTCATGGCTAAATCAAACTAAGCAAGCAAAATAGCAACAAAATACTGAACAATGGGTTATATCTATATGCCTTCAAGTGATTTTTCAAAACACTTAAAAGGCAAATTTCTATTAAAGTTTTACATTTTTATTATTCAATAGTTTGGTTCCTAACTCACCTCATTAACCCACCATGAGAGATAAGGCTTGAAATGAGAAGGAAAGTTAATGTACATGAGCTGAATTGGTAGCAGATTAATGGTATGTAGATGAATATGAACCTATTTTACTGTAAAACAAGTATATAAAAGTAATAAAGGAGCTTTCTTTTCTGAGCCAGTGTGGTTTCCAGAGATAATTAAACTCTGGTGTCCTGAAGCAGCACCCATTGTATACATCCTATGCATCTAAAATGTACTAATTATATACCATCCTTGGGAAAAATTGAGAAAAATTGTCGTACACCGTAAATCATTTTCTGAGTTCTGTGGTTCACATGAGGAATCGTGGTTGAAAAAGGATGATTTAGAGGATTAGTTGGAGAAGCTGTGAAGAAAGAAAACATGAATTAAGAAAATGTCTAAAAGATAAAAAGATTAGCTTTTGCTGAGATAAGAGAAAAGTTAAGTTTTGAAGGGAAAAGAAGAAACTTTGATTGGCAGTGTCTTCTTAAGCACTGTGGTTTCTGTGATCTAGCTTTTACCAGTTTTCAGTGTAGTTTAGTTTTTAATTTCTTGTGTTCGTCCCCATTCTCTTTGTATGCTGCAAGTAATAATAAGTTTGGTTCGACTGAAGATAAGAAAGCTAATGGAAAAACCTGCCAATATAGGCCAGGCTCTATAAACTATGTATATATGTCTATAAACATAGACGATGCTATAAACTGTAAATTTCTAGAATAACATTTGAAGAAATACATCAGCTGACTTTTTCTCATGCCCCAAAATATCAGGCTGGTTATACTCAAGACGCCTTGGAGACTATATACCAAGATCACGGGCCCTACTTTGAGTTTTATCCCAGTTCAAGGGATCTGTGAATGGCCACATGGACTAAGGTCACACTTGGTAATTATTTACTCTTTCTCCTGTTCATTAGGGTAGTAGAGAACCTAACAGAATCATCACTTTTTGGACATAGCACCAGAGAGGAAGAGAAGAAGGGGACTTAAATGAAATAAAAATAAGTTTTAGTGAAGGACAAACTCAGATAGGTTCTTCAACTTAATCTTTTGCCTTTCAGTTTTGGTATTTATTAAGTTATAGGATGGATTTTTTTGCATTGCCTACTTCATGTCTCTAGGCGTTAATTTACAGTTCCTGTTTTTTTTTTTGTTTTTTTTTTTTTTTGCATTCTTAGCTTTATACCCTTATTCATATAGTATAAGAGCTTTGTCTATAATTTTAAAATCTAAGTAGAAATTGTCATATGCTTTCTGTTGCCTTTGTCTCTTATTTCAATGAGAAGCAAAATCTGTTCATGTAAAAAGACGCTTTGCAAGAGAGATCTTCACAAATTAAAGGCAAATGATTCTGGTTTTGCTTCTTTCCTTCTTGAAAAGCTCAGAAATAATTTTCTAAAGATGACTACAAAAACCACAACAAAAGACAATAATAATTTCTTCTTTTCAGGAACTGTATATGACAGAAACAGTTGAGCCATACCCAAGAGATACCTGCATGGATATAACTAAATATATTCATTGATGGGAGACAAGTAGTATTAATAGGCATTCCCCTTCCCACCACAGGATACCCTTCTCTAGCTGTGCACCAAATTCCATGCCCTTAGTAACTGAAGCTAGCGTGGTTTCTCCTGCTAGCCTTTATAATTACAATTTGTGTGATCTGGGCAAAATTATCTCAAGACAATATTCAAAACTTAGATGGGTTCTGACTTGAACCAATGACTTTTCCTCTTTTTTTTTTTTCTTTTTAATTAAGTAAAATATGCTACTGTGTAACTTCTGTGCCTTCTGAACTGACACAAAGTGTCTCTCTTTTCTGAGACAACTCTTCACAGATTTGTTGTCAGAAATGCTTCCTGGCCACCAAACTTAAGATGGTATGGTGGCCATTTCTTTCCTGTCTTTTTACTCTGGTCCCTTTTAATCACCAGTGTGCATTGAAAACTGAAAACCTTACTTGGAATTTTGTCTTCTAAACACATAGACAGTCAAACCTATTTTATTCACTGAAATTGATTGGCAGGAAATATTCTAAATAATAATATGGTGCTGGGCATGGTGGCTTACGCCTGTAATCCCAGCACTTTGGGAGGCCGAGGCAGGGGGATCATGAGATCAGGAGGTCGAGACCATCCTGGGTAACACAGTGAATCCCTGTCTCTACTAAAAATACAAAAAATTAACTGGGCATGGTGGCACGCTCCTGTAGTCCCAGCTACTCGGGAGGCTGAGGCAGGAGAATTGCTTGAACCCAGGAGGTGGAAGTTGCAGTGAACCGAGATCAAGCCACTGCACTCCAGCCCAGGCAACAGAGCGAGACTCCATCTCAAAAAAAGAGAAAAATAATAATAAAGTTTATATTACCTAGCGGTTGAGCACTTATTTACTGAAACTGTGTAAAGAAGTCTTTAAAAGGAACAAATTTTTGAATCACAGTGATGTACAACTTGAGAAACCACAGTATCAGGTTTCTAGTCCACTTAAGTTTCCAGTGGATCAGAGAGTACAATATATAGACCTGTCAAGTTTGCAGAAAAGTTTGAAAGTGGGTATCTTTTTTCTCCAACATTCACAATAAGGATTTTGATCAATACCTACTCCTTTATTCAGAGCAATAGTTGCATGCATCATCTCCCCCTCCACAGACCTCACAGGCCAAGGGACTCGCCAGGAGTCCTGTGGACAAAATAGATGAAGCAGTCTGTATTTGTAGACCTAATAATTGTGTCTCATCTTTTTTTTTTTTTTTTTGAGACGGAGTCTCGCTCTGTCGCCCAGGCTGGAGTGCAGTGGCGCGATCTCGGCTCACTGCAAGCTCCGCCTCCCGGGTTCACGCCATTCTCCTGCCTCAGCCTCCCGAGTAGCTGAGACTACAGGCGCCCACAACCGCGCCCGGCTAATTTTTTGTATTTTTAGTAGAGACGGGGTTTCACCGTGGTCTCGATCTCCTGACCTTGTGATCCGCCCGCCTCGGCCTCCCAAAGTGCTGGGATTACAGGCGTGAGCCACCGCGCCCGGCCATCTTTTCTTACAAAATCAGTTTTAAGCCCTTAGATTAACAGCTCTAGTTACAGAAGAAAAGATCTTTCTAGATTGGCAGTATCTAGCTATTTAAGTATCAGACTCCTGCCAACTAGCAGAACATTTTCCAGCTCTTCACAGTCCCAGAAATAAAAACATGATACTACTTATTTGGTAGTTCAATCAAAAGACCTTGTTTAAATATCATGTATACTCTCTGCAGAGTAACACATCTCCATAAATACCGCTTGATGGTTCAATTTATCAAATTTCAACAGAGTGATAATAATCTGGAAGATGGACGGAACCTGCCTGTGAGACAGCTCTGCCACTAACTAGCTCTGTGGCTTGGTGATAAATATCCTCTCCTAAAATAATGTGATAAATAAAGCCTTCCTATCTAATGCAGTCAACATAGAGTGCAAGTTTCCAGAACCAAACTATTTAGCTTCAGATTTTAGCTTATCCACTCTTTACTTGTGTGGCCTTTGGTAGGTTACTGAACCTCTCTGTGCATTTAAAATGAGGATAAATAGTACCAGTTACAAAGAATTGTTAAGAGAATTAAATGAGTCCGTTCACGTGGAGTATTTAGAACATTACCTGGTGTACTAAAAAATGTTAGCTACAGGGGAGAAGCATAGAAATTAGGATTTCTACTTAATTCAGTCAGAATTGCTTATTAATAAAACGTTCTAAAATGGCATTTAATTGAAATTGCCAACTTCTGGATAGGAATTTCTTCCATCAGGTAATAAATTTTAAAACGTTAGTGGAAGGTTTTTTCCTTTTCCGGAGCCCATTAGAACCACTGTATAGTCATGCAACCAGTTGTGCATACTGGCACATTTTCAAGAAGAGAGCCATTCCTTGATCACTTGATGTTAGGTTAACCAATCATATTTGAACTAGGTGGAGGAGTTTAGATTAGGCAACTATTTTTTTCTTTATAATCTTTTACCAGGATTTTTTTTTACCTGAATAAACCTACCCTATTGGTGTCTCTGGCTGAGATTCAGCAGGCTATGTCCTGAGATTCCCCTCCCCATACTCTTGTTTTACTGACATTTTGAGATGCAGTTTCAGCAACAGATACCAGGGACTTTAGAATACTTGTCAACAGTCATTGGTTAAAATTTTGTTCAGGGATGTAGGCCGGTCTCAGGGACTTACAGCTGTAATCCCAGCATTTTGTGGGGCTGAGATTGGCGGATCCCTTGAGCCCGGGAGTTTGAGACCACTTGGGCAACGTAGTGAAACTCTGTCTCTACAAAAAATACAAAAATTAGCTGGGCGTGGTGGTGCATACCTCTTGTCCTGACTACTTGGGAGGCTGGCAGTAGGATGGCTTGAGCTCAGGAGGTGGAAGCTGCAGCGAGCCAAGATCATGCCGCTGCACTCCAGCCTGGGTGCCAGAGCAAGACTCTCAAAAAGAAAAAGAAGAAAATAAACTTTCTTCAGAAAGTTGGCATTCTAGCATCTTCACTACTTTTCTCAGAATAACCTTTCTTCCCTATGTTGATCATCTAGAATGTCAATTACCTACTATGTTTAGTGACTTTGTTATTACTATACTTTGGAGAATTCTGAGTTTATTTTTCCAGATGCGTTAGTTTTTAAATATATTTTATAGTATTAAGTGGCAACCTCGGCCAGGCGCAGTGGCTCACGCCTGTAATCCCAGCACTTTGGGAGGCCGAGGCAGGCATATCACGAGGTCAGGAATTCAAGTTCAGCCTGGCCAACATGGTGAAACCCCGTCTCTACTGAAAATACAAAAAATTAGCTGGGCATGGTGGTGTGCACCTGTAATCGCAGCTACTTAGGAGGCAGGAGAATCACTTGAACCCAGGAGGCAGAGGTTGTGGTGAGTGGCGATCATGCTATTGCACTCCAGCCTGGGCCACAGAGCAAGACTCCATCTTAAAAAAAAAAAAAAAAAAATGGCAACCTCAACCTCTTTAATTCACAGTCCATGCTGTAGCTTCTTTTTTTATTAGTAAGCTGCTGTTTTCTGTTTTGTTTTGTTTTTTTTTTAAATCCTTTTTTAGTATTGCACTGGAAACTAGCAGAAACTGTGCCAACCAGTTATAACACTCTGAAGTGGTCCTACTGATTGGGCTCACAACCAAGGAAGCGGCAAATCTTTGTCCTCCTGTGAGGTTCTAGAAAAGAAAACCTTCTTTTGCTGTCTAGGACAACACAGTCTTGGAGAGCCAAGCACATTGATAAGCAATTATGGCCTTTTGAAGAAGTGGCTTTTTTTTTTTCAGACTTTATTTGAAAACACTGGGCTTTGTTCCCCCATGATTTCTTTCTTTTTTTTTTTTTTTTCCCAGAACGTTTTCAGAAAATGTTCTGACAGCAAAACCAGTATTTACTAGCGTTGATTCTGCCAGGAAATGGATATTGAATATGCTGTTTAATCTCCAGGGGGAAGAAGTCTCCAGGGAAAAAAATCTTAATAGAAATAATTTATTTCATTGATTGCATTTGTTTGTTTTAGTTACTGCAGATATATAAGGGCTTTTTGTACTTCAGGGCTCTTTTTTTAAATTTTTCTAGCTTTATTGAAATGCAAATGACAAACAAGCTTTCTTAAATGAGTCATGAGAAATGTTGATTCTGCATTCCCACCTGTGTTTGTAGGCACCATATGGAAACACTGTTCCTGATCTGTGGCGTATTTCCTACTTCAATGTCTGCTAGCATGTGTGCCAAATTAAAATTAGCAGTTATCACAGGTATCCGTTACATTTCTGGAAAGCAGAGTTGATGTTAGTATGCACTAAAGTGAATCTAATGTATCCACTTTTTTTTTCATACCTTTAAGTTCTGGGATACATGTGCAGAATGTACAGTTTTGTTACATAGGCATACACATGCCATGGTGATTTGCTGCACCTATCAACCCATCACCTACATTAGGTGTTTCTCCTAATGCTATCCCTCCCCTAGCCCCCCATCCCCCGACAGGCCCCAGTGTGTGTTGTTCCCCACCCTGTGTCCATGTGTTCTCCTTGTTAAACTCCCACTTATGAGTGAGAACATGCAGTGTTTGGTTTTCTGTTCTTGTGATAGTGTGCTCAGAATGATGGTTTCCAGCTTCATCCACGTCCCTGCAAAGGCCATGAACTCATCCTTTTTAATGGCTGCATAGTATTCCATGTTCTATATGTGCCACATTTTCTTAATCCAGTCTATCATTGGTGGACATTTGGGTTGGTTCCAAGTCTTGCTATTGTGAATAGTGCCACAATAAACACATGTGTGCATGTGTCTTTATAGTAGCATGATTTATAATCCTTCGGGTATATACCCAGTAATGGGATGGCTGGATCAAATGGTATTTGTAGTTCTAGCTCCTTGAGGAATCACCACACTGTCTTCCACAATGGTTGAACTAATTTACACTCCCACCAGCAGTGTAAAAGCATTCCAGTTTTTCCACATCCTCTACAGCATCTGTTGTTTCCTGACTTTATATATCCACTTTTTTAAAGAAATTAGGTCATGTTGTGTTGCCCAGGCTAGAGTGCTGTGGCTATTCACAGAGTGGTAATAGCACACTACAGCCTGAAACTCCTGGGCTCCATTGATTCTTCTGCCTCAGCCTGCCGAGTAGCCATTGTGCCCAGCTCACTTCCATATTTTAATCAACCCAGTATTTTTTGAATATCTGTTAAGCTACCACTAAGTTGCTAGGAGCTCCCAAGTGTCAGATTAGGTGACAAGTCAGGAGTGTAAGGAAACTAAATTACCCTTTCAAGGCAATTGGTGAATTTTTTTTTTAACCATTTAACCATTTTTAAGTATGCAATTCAGTGACATTAATTGCATTCAGAGTGCAACTATAATGTCTCATAGCCACTTTTCCTTTTCAGAAATTTTTCATGATCCCAAACAGAAACTCTATGACCATTAAGCAGTTACTCGCCATCCTCTCCTCCCCCAGGCTGGTAACAACCACTCTACTTTCTTTCTCTATGAATTTGCCTATTCTAGATATTTAATATAAGTGGAATTCTAGAATATCTGTACTTTTGTGTCTGGCTTATTTCACTTAACAAAATGTTTTTAAAGCTCATTCATAGTGTAGCATGTATGCAGATATTATTCCTTTTTATGGCTGAATATTGTATTGTGTGAGCATGTGTGTGTGTTTGTGTGTGTGTATACTCCACAATTTGTTTATCCATTCATCTGCTGATAGATGCTTGGGTTGTTTCCCCCTTTTAGCTGTTGTGAATAATACCATGAATGTTGGTGTACAAGTTTGAATTCTTGCTTTCAGTTCTTTCATACCTTAGAATGAAATTGCTGAATCCTATGGTAATTCTAAGTTTAACTTTGCATCAGCATTTACATTTCTATCAGCAGTGCACAAGAGTTCCGGTCTTTGTACATCCACACCAAAACCTTCTTTTTTTTTTAAATAATCACCATTTTAACAAATATGAAGTATAATCAATACATTCTTAATTACCTCTTAGTTTGTAAGACTACATGAGTCAGTTGGTGTATCTTCTTAATACACTTAACCTTTTTTTATTCTTTTTCCTCGAAATGGGGTCTTGCTCTGTCGCCTAGGCTGGACTGCAGTGGCATGATCTCAGCTCACTGCAGCCTCTGCCTCCCAGACTCAAGTGATCCTCCTACCTCAGCCTCCCAAGTAGCTGGGACTACAGGCGTGAGCCACCCCTCCCTGCCCAAGCTTAACCTTTGTAAATGAAATCTTTTTAAAATAGCACTGATGGTGATGATATCACTTCCAGATTGGGTTGTTCCCTCCTCCGAATAATATTTTATCATTGACTGGAATAATTACCTTTGTTCTATACAATATAGCATCATCTTGAATTAAAATGGCAGTTTATCAAGGCTTTAGGCTCGTTTTAGTGTTTGACTTCTTAAATAGCTATGGAAAGAATATAAAATAGAGTTACAAATGATAAATTGATGTTTTTAATTATTTAAATCAAAATTTCCCAAATTCCAATAAAAGTAAATTGAGTTACCCTAGCTGTTACCTGGAGATGCAGAGGTAAAAGTAACTACAATAATTTGACTTAAAACAGTGTTTTTCAAACTTTAAAATGAAGAAGGTTCATTTGGTAATTTTGATAAAATATAGATTCTGATCTGTAAATCTCATGGGGCCTGTTCTTCTGCATGTCTAAAAAGCTGCTCAGTAATGGCCAGGAATACACCTTTGAATAACAAGAATTTAAATTATTAATGAGGATAAAACGTAATTTAATCAAATGTTTTAAAGCTCTGAAGGCTTGCAAATCTAAGTTATAAATATTAATCTATTTAGAACTTTTGAAATACGTAAATGAATGTACTGATTTTTTTTTAAAAACTGGTCTAATGGTATCAAGCTTTGGAATCTCATTTTCAATGCCTCCATTGAAATGCTCCATCTCTCATTAATCACCATGTCTTAGTTTTTTCAACTTTAAAATTGGAAGAATACTTTCTACTTTTTTTTTTTTTTGAGACAGTTTCGCTCTTGTTGCCCAGGCTGGAGTGCAAGGGTGCGATCTCAGCTCACTGCAACCTCCACCTCCCAGGTTCAAGCGATTCTCCTGCGTCAGCCTCTTGAGTAGTTGGGATTACAGGCATGTGCCACCATGCCTACTAATTTTTTGTGTTTTTAATAGAGATGGGGTTTCACCATATTGGCCAGGCTGGTCTCGGACTCCTGACCTCAGGTGATCCACCCACCTTGGCCTCCCAAAGTACTGGGATTACAGGCATGAGCCACCACGCCCAGCCTCTACACACTTCCTTTTTTTTGCCTTGATGTTGATGAAGAATATTTTAAAATTGTCTTTTCTATGTTTATTTTCTTTAGGGAGTGCCTTGGTGAAGCACATGAGCCTTGTGACTGCCAAACATGGAAGAATTGGCTGCAAAAAATAACCGAAATGAAACCAGAAGAACGTAAGGAATTTTAGATTGCTTTGCTACATATTTCCTTATAGCATTCAAAAGATAATGTGGTCATATCTTTTTTAGTCTTTATTTAAGAGGTTTTCACATTTGTTAATGCTAGCGCTCTCCTGTTTAACATCACGGTCCCTTTGACTAACTTCCTTTTGGAAATAATAGAGTTTTGGCAAGGAGGAATCAGGGACAAGTTCCATGTTTCTAACAGACTTACTTTCCAGCTGAAGATAAACAGGGTAAATGGGGGTCACATTTAATCCTCCTCCCATAGCCCTTTTCTTTTATCCTAGGGTGAGCCAACCAGTTGTTCTGTACTTTGTGGGAAGTAGTATATGATCTGTAGTGAGAGTGAGCTTCTCATATCCTTGAAAGCTTCCAATGAAGGATACAGCAAGTTAATTTCTTGTTGTTGTGTGGTTCTATAGATTTACTGATGTTAAATACCATATAGATAAGTATTGTCACTGAGACTTCTATAAATACATTATCCCTGTTAATCATCACAGAAATGATACAAGGGTGATGTTAGTAATCCTGTTTTACAGAGGAAGACTAATGCTTAGATTGGGTTGAATGAGACAGGGCATGTGCCTTGTGAACAGAATGGGTTTGAATGTCTGAGGGGACTCCTTTTTAAAGCCTTCCTAATAGCAGTTCCCACATTTAACAGATAAATCTATCTGCTTTGCAATAATTTCCCATCTTCTAAAGTGTTTTATGACAACTGTTTTCTCTCAAAAAATGTAAGTGAAAATTAATTAGTTCTGGTCTTTAAAAAAAAAAAAAAAGACTGAGATAATGATGTTAGCTTGAGATGTCGCAAGTCAGGATCAAGAATTCACCCAATAAATCTACACACTTATAGGGGCCAGGTGCAGGGGCTCACGCCTGTAATCCCAGCACTTTGGGAGGCCAAGGCAGGCGGATTACAAGGTCAAGAGATGGAGACCATCCTGGCCAACATGGTGAAACCCCATCTCTACTAAAAATAAAAAATTAGCTGGGCGTGGTGGCGTGCGCCTGTAGTCCCAGCTACTTGGGAGGCTGAGGCAGGAGAATTGCTTGAACCTGGGAGGTGGAGGTTGCAGTGAGCCAAGATTGCGCCACTGCACTCCAGCCTGGTGACAGAGTGAGACTGACTCTGTCTCAAAACAAGAAAAAGAAAATCTACACTTATATGAGCAAAGCACATAATAAAGATGATGCCAGACTTCAGGGCATGCAGAGGCTAGAGGGAAGCAGTCAGACATTACGGTATCATATGATAACTGATATAGTTGAGTAAAGATGAGAGTCCAGAAACAATAATGATAAACTGAGGTTGGGGGAAGAAAGGGTGTCAAAGAATCTTCTTGAAGGCAGTGAGCTGTGAATTGGATTTTAGCATCTCTGCCTAGTAGTAGGTAATTACTGTCAGCAACTGAAGTGGCATTGAGAGAGACTGCCCGACAGCCATCATACTTTACAGGCTTGTATTATATCAGGGAATTTACCACTGCCTGAGGGTTGATCCTCAGCATTTTAGATCTACAAGGTTCATTTTGTCCACTGACTCAGGGTTATTCTGACCCATGGAGAAGAGACTACAGTATAAACCAAAATGCCACTTATTAGTTGATAATGAGGGAGATCCCTTTCACTTGTTGAGAAGGCTTCATGTCCATTATCAGGAGCAAAGAGAAGTGGATGATCTTTGGATATTTTATAGTGAAGCCTGATTAAACGTTCTTGTCCTGTTCATGCATCGTTTAGTCAACAGATTTTTTTAAGCCAGGCGCAATGGCTCACATCTGTAATCCTAGCATTTTGGGAGGCCGAGGCAGGTGGATCACTTGAGGTCAGGAGTTCAAGACCATCCTGGCCAACATGATGAAACTGCATCTCTACTAAAAACACAAAAATTAGTCCAGCATGGTGGTGTGCGCCTGTAATACCAGCTACTCAGGAGGCTGAGGCAGGAGAATCGCTTGAACCCGGGAGGTGGAGGTTTCATTGAGCCAAATCGCCCCACGGCACTCCAGCCTGGGTGCCAGAGCAAGACTCCATTTAAAAAAAAAAAAAATGCCTTTATAGATTGTGTTTGTTCCCCAGATTCATTGTACTAGCCATTGCTCTTCATACCCACCCATTTCCCCTATTCTCCTGATATGTATGGGTGTGTATATGCGTTTGTCTTCCATAAATAGATTCATACCATTACCCTGCAACACCTTTAGATGTGACAAAACAATTGGAATTTGCTTTATTTTCTTGCTTCTGGCAGCTAGAAATATTTATATTTCTGTTATGAATGGCTTGCTATTGGCCACCTACCTACATTTTTTTATACATTTCTTTAAGAACTTAAGGTTAAGGTCCATAGGAGAAACTCGCAAAGAGGTGAGGCTAGAAAGGTAGGTGTTGCCAGATTGTGAGTGTTATTGCCAAATTGTTTGAATTTATCCTCCTAATAGAATAAGCCATAAAGTGTGTAGAGTAGAGAAGTGGCAGTATCAGAAAAGTTATTTTTGTCAAGATAACTGATGGGTATGAAGGGTGAATTGAAGAAAAGATAGACTAAAGGTAGGAAGATGAATTTTTAGTTTGGGTCAGAGGGTAAATTAGGCCATTAGTGAAACAGGAAACTCAGATAAACAAGTAACTTTCCAGGGAAAATAATGAGTTTTGGTGTGGACATTCTGAACTTGAAGTACTTACGGAACATATGTGTGGAGATATCCTGTGGAATTTTATAAGTGTTCGTCTGAAACTCAGAAAAGATGCTAAGAAACTTAGGAATAAATTGTTGATTTTAAATGTTATCTTCGCTATTTAATTAACGTTTATTGAGTGCTGTTTTATGTTAGAATACAAAAATAAGATGCCCTCTATGCTCTTGAAGTGTATATATTAGAGAGGCAACGGTATACAAAACTAAGGAAAAATGTGTTTTGAATGTGAGAGAACATTGTTCATGTATGTGATAACTTTTAGGGGAGGGGAAGGACAAAGAAGGAGGAGGCCAGTTATCTATGGGAGAGGGTTAGGAAACACTTTCTAAAGAATTGATGCTTAAGCTGCATGTTGAAAGCTGATAGATGCTCTTCACATAAACCAGAATAGGAAAGACATTCCAGGCATAGGGTGAAGTGGCATTGTGAAGTAGCGTGGCATATTCAAGGACTGCAAATAATTCTTACAGTCAGTTTAGTGGTGCACTAAGAGATGAGACTGTGCAGACAGGAATCCAAATCAAGCATTGGGCACAAAGAGGTGGTTATGCACAATGCTAGGAAATCTGACCTTATCCTGAGACACTGAAAAGGAGTTTTAAGTAGGAGAGTGGTGAATGAACATGCTTACTTACAAAGATCACTCAGGCAGAAGTATGGATGATGAAATGGAGACTATTGAGAAACTAGGTAAGAATGTTAGTTCTGAGACAACTTCAGAATGGCCAGGTGAGAGGATATGAAGGCTTAAGATGGGTAATTCAGGTGGGAGGGGGCATACACAGGAGAGTTATAAGATATATTAAATAGCCTTAAGTAGTAAACCTTGTGTGCCTGCTAGTTGCCTGAAAGGTTTAATGCACCATAAGAAGTAATTAGTCTAGCATATTATTCAATTCTTGAGTAGAAAATGCCCAGCAATGTTTGAAATATAAAGCAAGTATTTTTCTATTATTTTCCCCCAAATCTCCCACCCCAGCCTCCGAGGTGAGTTAGCATCTCCACAGCTGTCTAGATCCTGGGTCCTGGGAACTCGAGGTGAATACTAATCTCCTTGTGGGCACTAAGCGACACACTGACCCTCTCAAAGTGCTACTATCCTGTGGCATCAAATGGCTTTGTACATCACTTTCCCAGTATTTTATCCCCAAGTCTGATCTATTACCCTGAAAGACCTGTTCGTCTTTAAAGGTTCCAACTGTAAGAACAGATCACTTACTAGGTGACTGCTGATCATTCACTCAAGCAGTCTCAAACTATGGGTATAATCTTTTAGGTTTATGTAGTCCTTTCTGGTAGAACAAATCTCAGGTGTCTTCAGTCTTTTGTATCCTATCATGTTTTCAAATATTCTTCCCTCTTTCCAAATCAAAACCCACTTTGGGGTTTCTTCCCACAATTCTTCAAGTTCATTATAATCTTCTGTTTTGCCTGTGATCTAATTAGAGTAATACATCTCCCTACTTGCCTTTAATTCACAAATTACCCCAATTTTACAGAGGGAGATACCAAGGCCAAGAGAAACAAAAATGCCCTGCCACACAGCAAATCCATCTCACATCTGGTATCAGAACACAGAAAAACTCTTTAAAGCAAGTATTTTTAAATTGATGGCTATTTTTAGTTATCTCTTACCATATTAAAATTGGATGAATCATTCCATACCCACAGATAAGTTTTTGCTAGGGAACAGGGGAAGGAGAATGGACTGGCTAGTGAGAACAGATTATGGGTGGGACTGTGAAAAAATGACCTTCCACATGATAATGATCCTGATACTAAGAGGAGGAAAGAAATAGAAAAGCTAGAAAATGGTATACATGGTATATACATGGTTACTTCTGATGGCCAGAGATAGGGAGATCCCAAAGGGGGTTTTGATTTGGAAAGATGAAAGAATGTCTGAAAACATGATAGGAGACAAAAGACTGAAGACACCTGAGGTTTGTTCTACCAGAGAGGAAACCAAGCCAAGGCTGCAGAGAAAGTCCCAGTTGTTGTTAAGAAAAGGCTAGGAATTTTCTCCTCTACTGATTTGTGTCTTCCACACTGAAAGATGGTGACCAGTAACGGCCACTTATGTTTATGAAATTTGGGGCAAGGATTAAAGTGAACAATAATTGGCCAACTATAATACTAAAGTAGAACCCCATCATTAAATATACAAAAATGATATTTCAAAAAGGAAAAATATGATTAGGTGCTATGTTAAGTTTATGTATTACTTTGTATCATAGCATTTTTACTTTGGATTTTATGCAAAAAAAAAAAATGGCATAAGCATGTTTAACCAAATAGTTTTCTTCTTTATGCCCAGTTTTCCAAAGTCTTTGAATTATGAGACTCAGGATGAGAAAATCTAATTAATGAGAAAAAATATGCTGAAATCAATTCAAGGAATTAATTTCATATAAAGATTTAAATAGTGTTTGTTAAGCACTGATATTGCCTCTGTTGTGTCTAATTAGAGCAAGAAGCAGGAATGGTTATATTTTTTATGAAATGGTTAATTTATAAATTTTTCAGACCAGTATTTTTCATGGGACATACTCAATAAACTGAATTCAAATTGTATTATTTAAAAATTCAGTCTTTGACTAGGTGCAGTGGTTTATGCCTGTAATCCCAGCACTTTGGGAGGCCGAGGCAAGAGGATCACTTGAGGCTCAGAGTTCAAGACAAGCCTGGGCAACACAGTGAGATCCTGTCTCTCTAAAAAATTAAAAACTTAGCCAGGCATAGTGGCACATGCCTGTAGTCCTAGCTACTTGGGAAGCTGAGGTAGGAGGATCTCTTGAGCCCAGAAGTTGAAGGCTACAGTGAGCTATGATTGCACCACTGCATTCCAGTCTGGATAATAGAGTGAATCTCTATTTCTAAAAAAAATTAAAAATAAAAATTCAATTTTTAAAAGCAACTGTTTTCACATGCATACATGTTGATTCTATTAATAGATCTTAGATTTTGTGATATTTTAATACTTTATTATGAAGTTAATACATTTTAGAAAGAGACCTAAGCACACTAGATTATGAAGAAAGAACATCAGTATATAATAAGAGCTATAACTGAAGTGAAGAGTTTGAAAGTCAGTAGAGGTGAAAAAATCTCACCCGATAGATTGAAGGTAGATACAGTGTTGTTGATGTTAAGAACAGTATGTATAAGCTGGATGCAGTGGCTTATGCCTGTAATCCCACTACTTTGAGAGGCCAACACAGGCAGATCACTTCAGGTCAGGAGTTTGAGACCAGCCTGGTCAACATGGTGAAACCCCGTCTCTACTAAAAATTAAAAAAAAAAAAAAATTAGCCAGGTGTGGTGGCGGGCACCTTTAGTCCCAACTACTTGGGAGGTTGAGGCACGAGAATCACTTGAGCCCAGGAGGCAGAGGTTGCAGTGAGCTGAGATCGTGCCATTGCACTCCAGCCTGGGCAACAGTACAAGAGTCCATCTCAAAAAAAAAAAAAAAAAAGTATGTATAAGGGATAGATGTGTAGAATAAGCATGTTCAGAGAATTGGAAATAAGGATCTTTTTTCCAGCACGAGTTTTTATCATAGTAATAGTTGGTTATTCCCTGAACATGATTTACTTCATGCAGTTCACTAAAATGCAGTTAGGAGATCACATTCTCTCCGAGGGTGGAAGAAAAAACTATTATGTTGCAGGCCACACTGCTGCTTTGTTTTAATGGCTTTGTGCTTTCTTTATTATAACAATGGACAATAAAAGTCATAAGAATATGTTAGTGCCTCTGAGCTAACAATAATGTTGATGCTAAAGGAAGAAAAAAGGCCACTGCTTTTAACAAAAATTAGATGTTTAAATGTGAAGTGTACTTAAATGATTAGGTATTATAGCAATACCCTTTGTAAGTGGAATTGCCTCCACAGCTCGACCTTGTTAGCCCTAAATATACTAAGTTCCTATTGAAACTCCTGTCACCCACCAAATTATCTGATAATTCTTTCCACCAACAGCTTAATCAAACCATCTTCTACCAAGTGTGTTCAGAACTGGAGTAAAGTCTGACCAGTTCATTACCACTGTTTCTCTTTGCTGTGTGGAGTTAAAAACCAATGCTTTTATAGTCCAACAGTAGCTGCTGTTCTGTTGTTAATATAAACTTAAGTAGACAAGCTCTTGGGGTTCCTTGCAGCAAGACAGCTCCACTTCTGTATTGCTAGGCTCCATCAGAGGACTACTTCTGGTGCTCAGCCCTTCCAATCCATACACAGAGCCACTTCCCACGGGTCAGTGAGCCCAAACCTTTGTCCCCCTTCCCTCCCCAGGGGCTTATATCTAGGGGTTGGGTAACTCTTCTTTTTGAATTTCAAAATGCAAAGGGTCTGATTTCTCCCCTGCTTTGACAGTAGAGCCAACCATTTACCCCTCCACCCTTCTGAAAGTGTCGGCACGTAAACAAAGCTTTGATTAGATGGGCCACTTTCAGTGATTCTAAAATGATTTTCTGGGATCTTTTTGAGTAAAGTAAATGTAGGGCTTCTCAATGCACTTAGAGTTAGAAAAGAAAACAAAACCAACTTGATTGCTGACATTCTTGCAGGAAAAAATTTTTTAATTATGCATCTGGAACTCTGTAGCCCCTAACTCTCCATGGAGGGGAGAGGGAAGTTTATAAAATGTAAAATTTAGAATCTTTAAAAACCATGACATTCCTTAAGATTGTGGATCTCAAATTACAGTAAAATAACTTGAGTTTAAGAAAATGAAGAGTATAAGTTTGATTAGGGATGGAGGGTGAGAGGAGCTTGCCAGATGGGCCATATCATAATGGGCTTTATATTCTTTGCAAAAGCAGCTGGATTTTATCTTATAGTCAGTGGGGAGCAAATTAAAAGATTTTAAGCAATGTGTATTCCAAGAAGATCACTGTGGGATGGGTGGCTGGCAGGGGATTGGAGGATGAAGAAAAGTTTGTTAATGGGGACAAACATAGAGTTAGATAGAAGACAATATTTCTTATATTTCAAAATAACTAGAAGGGAGGACTTGAAATGATACCAACACATAGAAATGATAATTACTCAAGGTGATGGGTACTTCAGATGTCCTGACTTATGACACATTCTATGCATGTTACAGTCACATCTGCCTCATAAATATGTAAAATATTTTGTGTCAATAAAAGAAAAACACATGGAGAGATTTTTTTAAAAATCACTGTGCAAGCAGTGTAGTTGGAGGTGGGCCCTTGAAGGAACTGGGGAGATAAGTTGATTTTCTATGCTTTAGTTGTCTAGGCAAGAGGTATGAAGGACCCTACCTTAAAGCATAAGAACTGGGAATGGAGAGGAACCAGATATGATAGAGAAAGAGGGTGTAATAAATGAGATGCTTAGTTTTAGACGTGTCACATTGAATTAATTTTAAGTTTATCCAGAATACTCATGGATAAAAAAGATGTTGATATTTTTTGCTTTTTACTATGGTAAAGAGTTTCTGATAATTATATTTGCGTCTGGCCTGTTCTGTAAATTATCGTCTAAAGTAACTGTTCTTTCTGTAATTTTCTTTGATACAATTGTTATTTTAAATGGAGTAATATGTTGCATTAAAAAAAAAAAAAAAAAACCTTTTTTGTGTATGTTGTTTTTGGTCCCAGTTTATTTGGGCACAAGTTTATGTAGAAATTGCCCTTAAACCAGGTTTCATGAATAGGTCTTTTGGAATAGAGTTCCTTATCTTGTAATTAGGCTACTCAAAATGAAGAAGTTTAAAAATGTTGCCACAGACACTGATCGGAAAATAAATATTTTATTAAAATTGAGAGCCTGCAAAGAAAAGTCTGGAGGGTTTTTTTCCCCCAGAAGTTGTACAATAAATCATTTATTTTTGTGTTTGTGCTTAATATCCCAAAGTTGTGGGAGTTAGTGAAGCCTACGAGGATGCGGCCAATTGTCTCTGGTTATTAACTAACTCCAAGCCTTGTGCCAACTGTAAGTCTCCAATACAGAAGAATGAAGGCTGCAATCACATGCAGTGTGCTAAGGTAAGAAGTTAAAGAGGATTTTTCATGCTTTGCATTTGGAATCTTAATTTAGTTTGATTGTCAATCCAAAGGATATATTATTTGAGGAGGCCTGGTACAGTGGCTCTTGCCTATAATCCCAGTACTTCAAGAGGTTGAGGCAGGAGGATCACTTGAGGCCAGGGGTTCAAGACCAGCCTGAGCAAAGTAACAAAACCCCAAAAACGCCATCTCTTTAGAAACAAAAACAAAAACAAAAGGTAAGGGTAAAAATCTGTGGTATTCAACCAGAAGATCAGAAATTCATGAATCCTTCCTTGCTAGTCACCTTCCCCAGTGAGAGTCTTGAGAGAGTTTGTGTGTGTGTGTGTGTGTATGTATATATGTGTGTGTGTGTGTGTGTGTTATCCAATGATTAACAAAGTGCTGCCTTATATAGATCTCTTGTGAAGCTGGTTTTGGAGCATACGGCTTAGACTCAAGGCCCAAACTAGGCCCAAATCCAGTCCATATACTGTCTCCATACAGTCGGCCCTCTGTATCAATGAGTTTCATATTGTTGGGTTCTGCATTCATGGATTCAGTCTACCATGGATCAAAAATACTTAGGGAAAAAAGTTGCATCTGTATCGAACATGTACAGATTTTTTTTCTTGTAATTATTCCCTAAACAATGCAATATAACAACTATTTACATAGCATATACATTGTAAGATATTATAAGTAATCTAGAGATTATTGAAAGTATACTAGAGGATGTGCATAGGTTAGTATGCAAATAATACATCATTTTATATTGGGAACTTGATTATTCTCAGATTTTGGTGTTTGCAGGAGGTCCTGGAACCAATCCTCTGTGGATACCAGGGAACACCTGTATATAGATGTCTGTATAATACAAGAACCCAAAGCAATGGCCAGACTTTAGGACTGCTAAAAAAACAAGCAATAAAATAAGTAACTCTTTATTATATTGAAAATGAAAATGCCAACAAAGATTCACTTGGCTGAAAAATAATATAAATGATTAATGTTGGAGGTCAAAAGGCTGGATAGAATAACTACCCTCTTTAATTACTTGTACAGGAAGAAACAGCAGTGTGTTTAAAACAACTCTGCTGGTATATTATTAATAACATTTTATTATTAATAACCTACCTACATTATGAACATTTTTTTGGTTTAAAATTATAATGATATTCTGATTTATTTTGCTTTACCATTGGAAATGTCATCTATGTATAAAATGATTATTTAAAGTTATTGAGAGGAAAATGTATTTTTTTTTCCTAATTTAGGACATGAAGGAAATTTAAATGGTTAAGATTCCAGTAAAATATAATAATATCTTCTAGGTATTACTTGATTTTTAACTTTGAAGCTTAATGATTGTTACTATACTTGGAAAAGAATGGCAGGTACAAAATAATTTTTGTAAGTCTGTGTTACTGTAAAATTAACATAAATGAACTGGCTTAGTGAGGCAATAATAATGATTCTCTAAGAGGCAGGAAGAAAAACCTAGGGCAGTGTTGTGAGCAGAATATTCAAAAGTGTTATTTATTGTTCAGCTGAGGATCCAGCCAAAATTATTTCATCTATTTGCGATCTTATCTCCAAAGAGAATGTTAGACCAATATCCCTGATGAACATCAGTGCAAAAATCCTCAATAAAATACTGGCAAACCAAATCCAGCAGCACATCAAAAAACTTATGCAGCAAGATCAAGTTGGCTTCATCCCTGGGATGCAAGGCTGGTTCAACATACGCAAATCAATAAACGTAAACCATCACATAAACAGAACCAAAGACAAAAACCACATGATTATCTCAATAGATGCAGAAAAGGACTTTGACAAAATTCAACAGCCCTGCATGCTAAAAACTCAATAAACTAGGTATTGATGGAATGTATCTCAAAATCATAAGAGCTGTTTATGACAAACCCATAGCCAGTATCATACTGAGTAGGCAAAAACTGGAAGCATTCCCTTTGAAAACTGGCACAAGACAGGGATGCCCTCTCTCACCACTCCTATTCAACATAGTGTTGGAAGTTCTGGCCAGAGCAATCAGGCAAGAGAAAGAAAGAAAGGGGATTCAATTAGGAAAAGAGGAAGTCACATTGTCCCTGTTTGCAGATGACATGATTGTATATTTAGAAAACCCCATCTTTTCAGCCCAATATCTCCTTAAGCTGATAAGCAACTGCAGCAAAGTCTCAGGATACAAAATCAATGTGCAAAAATCACAGGCATTCCTATACACCAATAACAGACAGCCAAATCATTAGTGAACCCCCATTCACAATTGCTTCAAAGAGAGTAAAATACCTAGGAATCCAACTTACAAGGGATGGGAAGTACCTCTTCAAGGAGAACTACAAACCGCTGCTCAACCACATAAAAGAGTACACAAACAAATGGAAGAACATTCCATGCTCATGGATAGGAAGAATGAATATTGTGAAAATGTCCATACTGCCCAGGGTAATTTGTAAATTCAGTGCCATTCCCATCAGGCTACCACTGACTTTCTTCACAGAACTGGAAAAAACTACTTTAAAGTTCATATGGAACCAAAAAAGAGCCCACATTGCCAAGAAATCCTGAGCAAAAAGAACAAAGCTGGAGGCATCACACTACCTGACTTCAGACTATACTACAAGGCTACAGTAACCAAAACAGCATGGTACTGGTACCAAAACAGAGATATAGACCAATGGAACAGAACAGAGGCCTCAGAAATAACAGCACACATCTACAACCATCTGATCTTTGACAAAACTGACAAAAATAAGAAATGGGGAAAGGACTCCTTGTTTAATAAATGGTGCAGGGAAAGCTGGCTAGCGGTATGTAGAAAGCTGAAACTGGATCCCTTCCTTACACCTTATACAAAAATTAATTCAAGATGGATTAAAGACTTAAATGTTAGACCTAAAACCATAAAACCCTGAAAGAAAACCTAGGCAGTACCATTCAGGACATAGGCATGGGCCCAAGGACTTCATGACTAAAACACCAAAAGCAATGGCAACAAAAGCCAAAATAGTCAAATGGGATCAAATTAAACTAAAGAGCTTCTGCACAGCAAAAGAAACTACCATCAGAGTGAACAGGCAACCCTCAGAATGGGAGAAAATTTTTGCAATCTACCCATCTGACAAGGGACTAATATCTAGAATCTACAAAGAACTTAAACAAATTTACAAGAAAAAAGCAACCCCATAAAAAGTGGGCAGAGGATATGAACAGACACTTCTCAAAAGACATTTATGCAGCCAACAGACACATGAAAAAAATGCTCATCATCACTGGTCATCAGAAATGCAAATCAAAACCACAATGAGATACCATCTCACACCAGTTAGAATGGCGATCATTAAAAAGTCAGGAAACAACAGGTGCTGGAGACAATGCGGAAAAATAGAAACACTTTTACACTGTTGGTGGGAGCGTAAACTAGTTCAACCATTGTGGAAGAGACAGTGTGGCAATTCTCAAGGATCTAGAACTAGAAATACCATTTGACCCAGTGATCCCATTACTGGGTATATACCCAAAGGATTATAAATCATACTATTATAAAGACACATGCACTTGTATGTTGATTGCGGCACTATTCACAATAGCAAATACTTGGAGCCAACCCAAATGCCCATCAATGATAGACTGGATTAAGAAAATGTGGCAGATATACACCATGGAATACTATGCAGCCATAAAAAAGGATGAGTCCATGTCCTCTGTAGCCACATGGATGAAGCTGGAAACCATCATTCTGAGCAAACTATCACAAGGACAGAAAACCAAACACTGCGTGTTCTCACTCATAGGTGGGAACTGAACAATGAGAACACTTGGACATAGGGTGGGGAACATCACATACCGGGTCCTGTTGTGAGGTAGAAGGATGGGGGAAGGATAGCATTAGGAGAAATACCTAATGTAAATGACGAGTTAATGGGTGCAGCAAACCAACACAGCACATGTATACACATGTGACAAACCTGCACGTTGTGCACATGTACCCTAGAACTTAATGTATAATAAAATAAATTAAAAAATAAATAAACCATAAAGAGTACCTGAAGACAACAGAATGGGAAGATCTTTTTAACTGACTCAAAATCCATAAGCATAAAAAAGGATGTGTTTTCATACTGAATGCTCATATTTTTGGCACTGTCTGATAATTATGGTAATTCAGTGAAATTTACATTAAAATGGGAAACCGTTTTTATATCAGCTGTTCCACTTAGAGGTCTTTTAAGCGTAGTTCTGGTTTCAAAACCAATTTGTCAGTATTGCCAGAAGTTTTTCAAATAGACTGGTGGAGCTTTATATACCAGTGTCAGATTAGAATGCACTTAAAAATGAAACACTTGCATCTGATATTATTTGGAAAGAATATCTTATTGATATTTTTAATGATTCCTTGTGATTACTTCATAATATTATGCTTTACATTTTAATATATTCCTATAAACAATAATTTTAAACTACCCCACATCTTTCCATAATGCAGATAATGTCTCTAGAGGAAACAGGAGAAAGAGGGCATATCTTTGAGAAGATTTGTTCCTGGTCACACAAGCACAGTTATTTAATCTTTACAGATTGGTTGGCTATAAAGCAGAAAATAATTTGCATATTAGTGTGGGGAGATGTTTTCATCTGTGTTTTCTTTTGAAGTGCAAGTATGACTTTTGCTGGATTTGCCTTGAAGAGTGGAAAAAACATAGTTCCTCCACTGGAGGTTATTACAGATGTACTCGCTATGAAGTCATTCAGCATGTGGAGGAGCAATCCAAGGAAATGACTGTGGAGGTAAAGAGAACCAATTAAGCCAAGACATCTCTCTAAACCGCTCATTGCTACTGGAGTTATTTTGCATTTCTTTGTCCATTTTCATCTTAATAAGGTATTAAATTGAATATACTTTATAGTAGCCTTTAATTTCAACAAAATAGCTCTGTAAACTTAAGAGCTTTTTCCCTTTTACATTTTCCTTCTTTTAATTTTGGTGAAGATACGTATGAAAAGTGATATATCCCAGCCTACCTCTGTAAATACTTAAAAACAATTTTAACATTAATATCAACAATACAATATTACATTATACTGTAGAGCAAGTGTCTTAGTCTGCTCAGCTGCCATAGAAAATACTACAGACTGGGTGGCTTAACAGAAATTTATTTCTCACGGTTCTAGAGGTTGTGAAGTCCAAGGTCAAGGTGCTGGCCAATTTGGTTCTTGATGAGGGTGCTCTTCTTGGTTTGCAGACAGCCACCCTCTCACTATTTCCTCAGGTGGCCAGAAAAGACAGAGAGACCTCTGGTGCCCCTTCCTCTTCTTATAAGGGTACCCAGCCCTATCAGAATAGGGCCCACCCTGATGACCTTATTTAACCTTTATCACCTTCTTACAGGTCCTATCTTCAAATACAGTCACATTGGGGGTAGGGCTTCAAAATATGAATTTTAAAGGGAATACCATTAGTCCATAGCAAAAAGCCATATAATAAAACATTGAAGGCCGAGCACAGTGTTTCATGCTTTTCATCCCAGCACTTTTGGGAGGCCGAGGTGGGCGGATCATTTGAGGTCAGGAGTTCAAGACCAGCCTGGCCAACATGGTAAAACCCCATCTGTACTAAAAATACAAAAATTACCCAGGCATGGTGGTGGGCTCCTATAATCCCAGCTACTCAGGAGGCTGAGACGGGAAAATCACTTGAACCCAGGAGGCAAGGTTTGTGTGAGCTCAGATTGCACCACTGCACTCCAGCCTGGGTGACACAGCGAGACTCCATCTCAAAAAAAAAAAAAAAAAAGAAAATATTGTTTTCTGTCAAGAAAATAATTCACAAATCTGAATGCACTATACCTATCACTAATAAAAGTTTTAAATGATTCCCCCAAAAAACTATTTTAGTAGCTACTAGTTTTTATAAAAGTCATTTGTGGACTTTTGTTTTCTAGGCTGAGAAAAAACACAAACGATTTCAGGAACTTGACAGATTTATGCACTATTATACAAGATTTAAAAACCACGAGCATAGTTATCAGGTATGTCCCAAATAATTTCAAATGAGCTGACCTATACTGTTGTGAATAAATAAAGAGAATGGTTTACATGCTTTATTTCTATTCTTTTAGCTAGAACAACGCCTTCTTAAAACAGCCAAAGAAAAGATGGAACAATTGAGCAGAGCTCTCAAAGAAAGTAAGTTATAAGTTGTATGTGTGATAATTAATATAAAATATCTTTCCATGCTTGTTGCTTCACTATTAGGTTAGGCCCTGAAAGGAATACATTATGTCCATTAGCTCGTTCTGGTACTGTTTTGAGTTCTTTGAAGCCCTGAATGCAGCTTAGCAGATGAGGTCTCTGTGATTGGATTTTCTACCCAGCACCTAGCCGCTTCCTCTTGATGCAGCCTGTGCTGTTATGAGATAAAAACACTTCATGATTTTGCTTACTCTGTGTCACTGCTGATGCTCTACAATGTTGGGAAAAGTGGATGGGTCCTAAAGGACATCACTGACTTAGAGGAGCAAGATACACGTGCTACCCAATTGTCAAGTAACTGAATACCCAAAAATTATTGAGAAAATTTAGCAGAGTGCCTAAGGATGTGGAAGTCAGTAACAGTTTGCAGAGAAATCATTTCACTGGTAAATAATGAACATTGGGGTCAAAAAGCAAAGCCATGAGGTGGAGCTAACGTGTGGGTCCTAAATTATAAGTTTTATAAGAATATTCCAAAATATGAATTGAGTATTGATAGCATCATTAGAATATAATAACCCACAATGACTACTCAAGGTGCAGGTTCTGTTATTTTTGTTTTAAAAAGTCACCTTTTAAAAATAATAGCTTACATATGAAAAGTACATTTTAAGGTGAAAAATGTGATGTTATACTTGGGTTGCTCCAGTTTATCAAAATAATGAATATTAAAATCCTTTCCATTAGGATAATTCCCTAGTCAAGACAATACCATAAGTGAAATGGAGTGGGGAAGAATATGTCAATAGCAGTATAGCCTGCTTGTTAATTATTAGTTCTTAGACTTCATTAAAGATATAACTGTATTAGGCAATATCAGACTCTTGAAGTATTGTCCACAGTATAAATTGAGAGGAAAAAAATCCTCACAAGTCATACAGCTCTTCAGCAGGGATTTTTGTCTGGTCACTAATGCATCCCTAGTGCTTCCAGCTGTGCCTGACACTTAACAACATTCAATATTTGTAGATGTGAATTATTGCTTCTATTCAGCATTCTGGAAGTTCCAGGCAGCATAACAAATTAGGGGAAAAAAACAAGAAGGTACAGCAATTGAAAGGGAAGAAGCAAAACTTCACACATTTCTCACATACGTCAGAAATCTCAGGGTAGTCTGTATGTCAGTTTGTGTACACACACTGAATTTCTTTCTACAGGCATCCAAAATAATATGATTTTCTAAAGTATTTGCAAACTTAGATTCTCGTACTTAATTTCTGGTTTTTATTTTTTGTTTTTTTTTTCAGTTAAGTGAAAACCTGGACTGTTATAATGATATTCTTAGAACAAAAAGTCTCAGATGTTAAGGCAATTTCGTCTTCCATCTTCCTCATTCTTCCTCCCCTTCTTTCTTTCTCTGGATTTTTTTATTAACTAGGATTAGTTGTCTAGTTGTTTGCCAGAATGTTGTATCTTTTTCCTTACAGTATTGATTTTACATAATTAGGCTTTTTTTATAAGCAACTTAGAAAAGGCATTTGTTCTCATTGTTACGCAGGGAAATTCTGCCAGGGATAATCTGAAAAAGTAAAGCCTAGAACCTTTTGGTTGACCTAAAGCTAGATTTGCTTACCAATGGAGTGAGACCAGAATCCAAGATGAGTATGTGCATTCCTTTATGAATACCATCAGTGCTCCTGGGCTGCTGGGGCATATACTTCTTTTATAAACACATACATGTCACACATGAGTATTTTATGTGGTTTTTTAGTTTGGTTCAAATAAGTATTTTCAGACAGTTACTTAAAAGTTTTTGTCCTAATGATCCTTCTTTTTTCTTTTTTCAGAAAAATGATTGTTTAATTAATATTACAAATGGCATATTTGCAAAAACAAATTCACTGTGCCTCAATTACTTTTTAGCTGAAGGAGGCTGTCCAGATACCACTTTCATTGAAGATGCAGTTCATGTGCTCTTAAAAACTCGGCGCATTCTCAAGTGTTCTTATCCATATGGATTTTTCTTGGAACCTAAAAGCACAAAGAAAGAAATTTTCGAACTAATGCAAGTAAGATATTTTTTAATTACATTTAAATAGCAGCAGTTATTACGAAATACAGAGTTTTTTCTTTTTCAAACCACTTACTTTATTTCATGTGGACATGATCAGTAACATAATTTTCTTTTCATTTTTTAAATAGTTTTTAAATAAAGGAAAAGTTACCACTAATAAATTGAAATTTTCTTTGTTTAAATTTGTCACTCTGCAGGTCTGAATGAGTTATGAGTGATGCAAACATTTCCTATAGCATTTTTGTCTTTGTTTTAAACTGGTTGATGTTTGAAATCAGGCATATTTCTGATTATGTAATTAAGAATTTTATCATCAAAGATGAAACAACCCATATTACCTACAAGATGAGAAAGTTGCTATTTACCAGTTTATTTTTTAAATACAACTGAAAAAGTTACAGTATTTAAAAAACAAAAACACCTAAGCCAGTTAGCATCACTATAGCTAAATAACTTCATTGTACATTTCTTTTCTTTTGAAGCCACTAAACTTTCTCCTGTTACAGTTTTCATGTCACCCTTTGAACTGTCCTTTGCTAATTTATATCCTACATTTCCATCAAGGATCAGTACTCATTTTCTCCATACAGCCTTCCAGACTTGACCCCGATCACTGTTGTCTTGCCTTAATTCAAATTCCTTCAGCACTTTTATATAGTCTGCACTATGGCATCATGCATTTGCTTGTATGGTGCATTGAAATGTATTAGTTTTTTTCACATAGACAGATTATAAATTCCTTGTAAACAGCTGCTATACTCACTGCTTCTTTGTAGTCTATACCAATTTCATTTCTATAAATGCCTATCAAATAAGTGCTTTTTTAAAATTTCACATGATTTTATATATAATCCTTCTTTCTCTTTCATAATCTAGAAAACATGTACAAAATAGAAAATACATTACATAGGAAGTTATTTCAAAATTTGAACTAATTTCTTACTTCAAAAGAGTTAGATTTAACTGAGAAACCACATAGACTCTGGATTTGCTATTGATTAACCTATGAAGCCTATGATCTTTTTTTTTTCTCTGCTTACTATAGACAGACCTAGAAATGGTCACTGAAGACCTTGCCCAGAAAGTCAATAGGCCTTACCTTCGCACACCCCGCCACAAGATCATCAAAGCAGCATGCCTTGTACAGCAGAAGAGGCAAGAATTCCTGGCATCTGTGGCTCGGGGAGTAGCTCCTGCAGACTCACCAGAAGCTCCAAGGCGCAGGTAAGAAGGATGTACACTGGAAATCATCCTGGCTCCAGCCACAAATGCCAGCAGTTTTATGTTTTATCCAACTAGGGTTCATATTCTTGGAAATTATTTACACCTAAAATATGGATAGCTCATAAAAGTATGTTAACTTTTTTTGGTGATTTTTTTTTTTTCCTCCATGCTATTTCTGTTTTTCTTGTTATTTGTTGTTTATCATTGTGTAGCTCCTTAGACTAAATTAACCTAGGTTAATTTCACATTTCAGGTGAACTCATAATTAAAAGTATTCTAATGTATCATTTCAAATATGTAATATATGTAGTGATTTGATAGTTATAAACATCTCATGATGTAGAATTTGGAAACTTTGCCAGCTTGTTATGGTCATATTTGTATTTTTGTATTAAGAAGTTGTGAAGGAAAGAGAAATTTGATATTTGTAGTTATTCAAGTGATAAACTCATCCACTAAAGATCACTTGAGTTGTGGTTGTTTTATTTTACATACTCATACTACTTCTGTAAATTGAAGCATACTTTCCTATTTACAATAATTATAAGCATTAAACATTCCTTTGGCACTATTTTACATAAATTCCTTTGATCCTATTTTTATGTAATATTTATGAGTAAATATTTACTTGTAAAATAAAAATAGAAGCGGTTATAAAATACTTTGTTATAACATGGTAATTTTTATTTTTTGATCATTTTTACAGAAACATAAAAACTTAGAATTTGAAAGAAATAATGAAATTATCATTTTAATTCTGTTTTAATAGTTGATCTACTTTGGTTAAGCAAGTTCCAACAGAGGAATTTAAAGTAATGTTCAAAGGGCAAGGATCTGATTGTATATACTTTGTAGTACTGATATTAAATCAAATGGTATGTCTAATTTCTTTGTAGCTTTGCTGGTGGAACATGGGATTGGGAATATTTAGGATTTGCATCACCAGAGGTAATTGTTTTATGGGGTTTTTGTTTTTGTATTTTTTCTTACTGCAATTGTGCTTGCATTTGCATCCTTATCTATTCTAAATCCTACTGAGATTATCAGCAGTGCTCTCTTTCTTTTGTAACAAAAATCCTTGACAGAGCCTACATTTAGCTATTTATGTGGTATTGGTATATCATCACATTGTTAAATGCATTACTCTTTTATTGTTTTCAATTACTGAGTAGTCAGAATTAAGGCAAATTTACAATATACATTTTTGGAAAATATCTTCTAATTTGTTAATAGAGAGTTTATTAGAAATGCATTTCTAGTCATAATATTGTTTTAGTCTGAAACTATTAAAAATATAAAAGAACGATCCATTTTTAAGGTTAATGCAACAACCTGAGGGAATTGATTTATAATCAGTTGCTAAAGTGGAAAACTTGACATTAATAATGTGTATGCATAAAGAAATGCTTTGCTTAGTTGCTTTCTGCTTATCTTCAAGACTTTCACACTCTTCTTATTTTTTTGTTGTCATTATTAATATACCGTTTTAAAATACAGAAGGTCTAAATTACACTACAGATAGCAGTTGTGGCAAATAAAAATAAGACAGAGTGAAACTCTTAATCACATAACTGTTTTCTGAGATTTAAATTGCCACTGTCACTGTTGAGTCTGATTTTAAAATGGTTTTAGCAATTCTCTCTACTTCTGTCTTTCCATCTTTGCTCTTTATTAACCAGTATTTGATGCCTATAATATGATAACCCTTCAACTTAATTTTTGGAAGGGTACAGAACAAATGAGGAGAACTTGGTTTGTAATGTATAACCCATTTGTTACCTGCAATTGAAAGACAATGAAATTGATTATTATCCAGGCATGACTGTGGCTTGTTTAAATCAGATACTTGCTCTTTTCAGCTGCTGAAGATACTTGCAATCACCTGTGGTTTTTGTATTGGTAGATACATCCAAGAAAATATTGACTTGAAAAAAATTGTGCTTAGAGCCCTGATCTGGACATTTTAAATTCACTTAAATTATTTTAAAAATTGTGATATATTAATGAAATTTTCATTTTAAAACTAATTATGAACCTTTATCTGATCCTGCATTTATTATTTCTATGTTTTAATACATTTACAGCTTCGGGGATATTGTGGAAAACTTCCACATAAAAGGAAGAATAAGCAAACTGAAATTATAAAAGAAAAAAAATACTAATGATTTCCGTGTTTTAAGGTAGAAACACTATTTAGCAAAAATAAATAAAACCTTCATCAGTGTATTCACAAGCATGTATGTGTATCATCTTGCAGCTTCTGGCTCTGACAGAAACTTAAGGAATCATGAAATATTTGTCCTTGAATATTGAGGGCCTACTAATATGACTGTTACTTTATTTTTTATGAATTGATAATTTTTTAGAAATTATTTACTTTTAGTTTTCTTTAGTCTTTGACACATTGAAACACTAGGCTTTTACATAAACCTTATTGCAGATATAAAGAATTACTACACATTGTTAGACTTTCAAATTCTGCATATGTATGACTATCGAGTAACTGCCAGAGTTATATTTTTGAAAAATAGCTTTCTGCCTTAATAGTGAGGGAAAAAACAAGGTTACCAACTTCAGTAGACTTAGATTGAATTTATATTTTTTTCAGTGAAGTTAATTTCATTGTACTCTTTTCAATTTAACTTGAGTCTGGCAAGCATAAAGGTTTGTTTTATGCTACTTTAAAGGCAGTGGAGCTCAGTGGAAATAGCATAAAGTCTGAGAAACACCTGAATTCAAGTTCTAAGTGTAACTTATTAGATCCTAGGCTATGTTCTTTCTTAATTTCTCATCTTTACAATGTGGATGGTGATACCCCATGGAAGTTCTAGGATTAAAGCATCTCATTAAGCCACTGACAAAATTGTTGCAATTATTACTTAAAACAGCTCCTTACAGCCTCTCCCTCTGTAAATCTTAGAACATTTTAGTCTTCTCTGTATCCTTAACATTCTCAAACCATTTGGAGTATACTGACTAAACCCTTTTAATATACATTCTTGAAGATCTTAGGAATCCTTGGAAATTTTCAGATAAATTTTATGAGAACAATATATTTAAGCCTGTTGCATCATGAGAGAATGCCATCTGAGAGTTTTCTGTCAGACGATTAGATATACAAGTTTCTTTTGCAGTTGCTTTTAAACGGTTTCATTTTCTTAAATTGGAAATATGTATAGTCTATGGTCAGTAATAGTTTAATGCATAACTTTGTACCATTATCAAGTTTACAAAGTCAGCAAATTATCCCTAATATAAACCTTGAATTGAGATAAAATTTTCATACCATCTTTGTCTAAGAAATGTAGCTGCCGTTCCTCACGGTCTGTTGAGCCTTGATGACACTTAATAAGTCATCAGTTTGAGATCATGGGCCTGTAGGAAAAGAGGAAATGATGCCCCACCTCAGCAAGGCATTTTAAAGAACCTGTATAAACCTTCAGGGCACTTGGAGTATCTTTCATTTATTAGTTTCTAACCTAACAGGATGCCTCCCACTTCTTAGGAGTCCAACTACTTATATAAATGAAGAAGTTTAAATAAAGTCACCAGAGTAGTATGATGTGAAAGTTTTATTTGTGATACAAAATTTGTCTTCACCTACTCCTAGTACTTTCACAATATAAGCATATTGAATATTCTAGGGTAACCAGGATAATCATAAAGTTGAGTATCTTAGTGTTTATCATGGAAAAACACCATAATGATTGTCTAAATTAGCCTTTTTATGTTGGTATCATGTACCCTGGCCTCCTCTCTTCTCTTCCTTTCTCTTTTATTCTCTTCCCTTCTGTCACATTTATACCCAGGTAATAGCAGATGGTCCCAGGTTGTACCCTCTGGTGATAACTCACTTTAAACATTGTCACAAATGTAAAATAGACTCAGGACATCTGCCTAAGTCTGTGTTCATCCCATATGCTAAATAGAAAACATTTCCCCTACCTGTGTTGTAAATAGCACCACATATTGACTTATATAGAAAAGAAGCTAAATAAGCATCTTATTTTAAAGCTAACCTAACATTTGTCTTTTAATCTAGTTATTCGATTTGTGAATATGGTATGTAGCAGTCCCGAAGAATAGAAAATCCAACAATCTGGCAACTACTTAATAGTGTGTGTTCTTTTTTACTGTTGTTCCTTTTTTTCTTTTTCTGTTACATGTATCCCAGTCACTTTTTTGTTTTGTTTTTGTTTTTGTTTTTGTTTTTGTTTGTTTGTGATGGAGTCTTGCTCCTGTTGCCCAGGCTGGAGTGCAGTGGCACAATCTTGGCTCACTGCAATCTCCACCTCCTGGGTTCAAGTGATACTCCTGCCTCAGCCTCCCGAGTAGCTGGGATTACAGGTGCCCACCCCCATGCCCGGCTAATTTTTTGTATTTTTAGTAGAGATGGGGTTTCACCATGTTGGCCAGGCTGGTCTCAAACTCCTGACATCAGGTGATCTGCCTGCTTTGGCCTCCCACAGCACTAGGATTATAGGCGTGAGCCACCGCACCTGCCCCCAGTCACTTTTTTAAAACCACTTTCGTGTCCAGGTGCAATGGCTCACACCTGTAATCCCAGCTACCTAGGAGGCCGAGTAGTAGGGATTGCTTGAGGCCAGGACTTCAAGACCAGCCTAAGCAACATAGCAAGCTCCTGACTCTAAAAATAAAAAAATAAAAAACCTCCCTTCAAGGAAAGCCTTACTTAAATGAGTAATATGATTGTAGTGTTAATTAGATAACAAGATTCTTGAAATCATCAGGCATATGAAATAGGGGTGTTCTAATGTAGCATTGGGGCTTGCAAGTATTCCTAATTTAGGCAATTGTAATGACTGTTGAAAACTTTCTTTTTCCATTTTACCTTTTGTGTTTCCTTGGCATGGCAAAACCTGATGTTTCAGCCAAGTGATTTTATAAGATGTGTATAAAATCACAAACTTTTTCCCCTGGAAAAAAGTGTGTAGTTTATTTTATTTGCATTTTAAAAATTGCATGCTCTCTTGTATTTTATAACCTTTGGTTTATGCAGGAATATGCTGAATTTCAGTATCGGAGGAGGCACAGACAGCGTCGTCGAGGAGACGTTCACAGTCTACTCAGTAATCCTCCAGACCCTGATGAGCCAAGTGAAAGCACTTTAGGTAAGTCCTTGGGTTGAGTATGGTTTAATCCCATAGTTCTCTTGAATTTATCTTTCAAACTGGCTGATATAAATGTTTGTGAACGAGTTTGTCATTTAGATATGCAATAAATATGCAGATGTTTCTGTTGTGACAAGACACAGAAAATCAGAGGAGTTAGGAGCATGGTCTGTGGAGTCAGGCAAACTTGGCTTCATGACCCCATCTCTGCTGCATATTAGCTGTGTAACTTAAGTCACAGCCTCTCTAAGGTTGTTTCCACATTCTAAAGACACAATAATAATAGTGCCACCTTATAGGCTCATTGTGAGTATTAAATTAGATAATGCTTCTAAAACATTTAAGCACCTAGTGAAGCACTCAGTTAATTGTCGTATTGATTGATACTGTTTTTGTGTTCATGGAATATTTGTCTCCTAGCCTTAGTTGTCCTGTAGACATTATTTAAGAGAGAATTTCTGGCATTAGAGATAAATTATTTTAATTATTCAACTTTTAAATGTCAAATTAATAAGTGAAAATCTTCTGACTATAATGTCAGGATCAATGGGACTAAAGATTTGCTGTTCAGACTATTGTAAATCCCGAATTATTTAATTTTAAGAAATCTAAAAATGAAAAACCTTTACTAGTTATTGCTTAACAAAAAAAGAGAAATGGATAGTAGCACTTGCATTTATGAAAAGAACCATATAGACTGCAAGCAAAAATGTAAAAGTCAGCCAGGCACGGTGGCTCATGCCCGTCATCCCAGCACTTTGGGAGGCCAAGGTGTGCACATCACAAGGTCAGGAGATGGAGACCATCCTGACCAACATGATGAAACCCCATCTCTACTGAAAATACAAAAATTAGCCAGGCATGGTGGCGCACGTCTGTAGTCCCAACCACTCAGGAGGCTAAGGCAGGAGAATCGCTTGAACCCAGGAGGCAGAGGTTGCAGTGAGCCAAGATTGCGCCACTGCACTCCAGCTAGGTCGTCGACAAAGCAAGACTCCATCTCAAAAAGAAAAAAAAGGTAAAAAATCATGGATTTGAAGTGATAGTATCATATATATTATTGCTCATTAAGACAAATATGGATGAGAAATCCCAGAAAGATTAAGTGAACATGTCAACACAAGTTTTCCCCAGCACTGAAAGAGAAATTGCCAATCTAAACAACCAGGTGTATGAAAAAAATAAATGAGTCTTACTTGTCACTAAATTGTCTTTGGTACCAATTGCTTTGAAACAGATATTCCAGAAGGCGGCAGCAGCAGCCGCAGGCCTGGCACATCCGTGGTAAGTTCTGCATCTATGAGTGTGCTGCACAGCTCTTCCCTGCGTGACTACACCCCTGCCAGTCGCTCTGAAAACCAGGACTCTCTTCAGGTAGCCTTTCTGAGCAGCCTCATTGCCTATGCTTTTACTGTTTGTCTGTTGAGTGTGGTTTCCTGTTGTTACTTTCATCACTTTCCTGTTTCTTCTTTCCATTCTAAAATCTTTATTTTAAAGATGTGCTGCAGGAAAAGATTTTCCTATATTTTAGATTCATTTTAAGGTATTTTTTTTCCTTTAGCATGGGCATGGAGAAAAATACAAGATTTTAGTAGATAAAATAATTTTTCTGTATAAATAAAATTAATAATCCGTTGGTAAAGGAAGAGTGGTAAACCTGATTGAGTTAAATTAGTTTTTCTTTAGTCAAATTTTAAAGTAGTTTTGCTTTCTGTTGCTTCAGGCTCTGAGTTCCTTGGATGAAGATGATCCCAATATACTTCTTGCAATACAGTTATCACTGCAAGAGTCTGGACTGACCCTCGATGAAGAAACTAGAGACTTCCTCAGTAATGAAGCATCCTTAGGTGCAATAGGCACTTCTTTACCTTCCAGGCTGGACTCTGTCCCCAGAAATACAGATAGCCCTCGGGCTGCATTGAGCAGCTCTGAGCTTTTGGAACTTGGTGACAGCCTCACGAGACTAGGAGCAGAGAGTGACCCATTTTCAACTGACACCCTGAGTTCACACCCTCTCAGTGAGGCAAGAAGTGATTTCTGTCCCTCAGCTAGTGACCCTGACTCAGCTGGCCAGGACCCCAACATCAATGACAATCTTCTTGGCAACATCATGGCTTGGTTTCATGACATGAACCCTCAGAGTATTGCCCTGATTCCTCCAGCAACTACAGAAATCAGTGCAGATTCCCAGCTCCCCTGTATCAAAGATGGGTCAGAAGGTGTGAAGGATGTGGAACTGGTGCTGCCAGAAGATTCAGTGTTTGAAGATGCCAGTGTCAGTGAAGATAGAGGAACCCAGATAGAAGAAAATCCTTCGGAAGAAAATATTCTGGCTGAGGAAGCAGTGTCTCAAGCTGGTGACAGTGGTAATGAGGCGGCCAACAGAGGAGATGGTTCAGATGTTTCAAGTCAAACACCTCAAACCTCAAGTGACTGGCTTGAACAAGTACATTTAGTGTGAACTGCACACATCTGGGCTCTAAGTGAATTACAGTTACAGATGGTATGCTAGGTGGAGTATGCTTGATAGAGACTTTGATTCACTTAATTCCAACTCAGTGATAAACCACTGACATTAGGGTTGAATCCAAAGGAGTTCCCTTGAATGGTAGCTTCATTTTTTATTTTAACCTTACAGGGAATTTCCTTTGTATTTAATTGAATAGCTTTTCCCCTTTTTGCTGACAAAAAGAAGAGCAAGAGAAAGAGAAACAAAAATGAAATAAGTTGTATTCCACACTCTTCAAGAAAATGCAGTCCTCTATTTAGCCTAGACTTGACAATACTTTATTGAACATTTAAACTAAAGGCTTACTGCCTAATCTTTGGGTGGCTTTCCTTTAAAAAAAAAAAAAAAGTTTTCTTCATTCTAGAAATTTATTTTGGATAGATCCGATAACATATATGTCTTCAATCTCTTTGTGCTCTTCCGTAACTTACTTCCTTTTTGTCTGAGCAATGTGAATTGAAGTCTCTTTAGTACCACATCTACCACAAGTGTGATTAGTTTTAATTTCACATGAATCAAAGATTTCCTTTCATGTCTATTTACAGTCCAACTGTGCCAAACTCTGACTTGTGCGCTGACTAACAAGGCATTTAGGTGTGCAGCATCCTAGAGTGCTCCAGGGCAGTGTCAGCGTTCTCGGGAGTAAAAGGTGCCACTTGGTAGCAATGATATTCCAGAATTAAATGGGTTTTTGTTGCCATGGAGACTGCATTTATATAAATGTAGCCTGTAGCTTAAGTTAACTAAACCTAATGCTGCTGTTAAAAACAGTTTATTTTAATATTAAAATACAGTTGATTAGCAACAGCGGTGCTGTATTTTAAGAGACACTTTATTGGAAGTGCAATCATAGTTATTTGTTTTCACAATTTTACAGTGCATTCTAATTACTGATGGGTGCAATTACTTTTAATGGTGTTTTATAAAATAGAAAAAAAGTGGAGTTTTCATGAGTTATAGTAAATCCCACGATTATTAAGAAATTCAATAAAACATCCTGCGCAACATGTTACCGTGCCTTTGCCTAACCTAAATGGATAGTTGCCAGTTAAATAAGTGAGTAATTCAAATTTCAATGTCTCTTCTGAAGTAACTATGCTATGAATTGCAAAGACCTCCATAAAACCACCCATGGCCTTGCTTTTACACTAAATATAATAACTAAATGTTCCATCAGTTTGTTTGCCTAATTAGCAAATGCTGACATGTGTTTGTTCTATTGCGCAATACTCATTTGCTGTGTGATTACTGTTTAGTGTTGAAAAAAATCAACTTCCTAGTTATCGGTGTCTTACTGTGAAGAAAATACTGGTCTTAGTTGTAATTAAGATACAATGGTACAGTGTGTAATTAAAACTAGAGTAAACTGTTGGAATGGCTGTTTTACTTAAATATTATCAAAACTAGCATAACATAAGCAAAATAGATAAGTACAACCCTCCAATTTAGTGTTTTGCCAGATTGTTACCAGAAATCTACAGATACCAAACTTTCAGTTCTGAGTTTGTACAGGCAAATCCTGGGCTGGGTAAAAAGTTATATTAGTATTGTTATCCACAAGAGATGTGATTATGGTTTTTGATTACTTTTTTTTCTAAACTCTGATTTTGAAATATCCTTGTACTTAAAATTCATATTGCTAGGACACTATATTAGAATATTTAATATTCCCCAGATCCTCTTAGGATAAACTAGTGGAAATCCTCTTATGCCATGGATATCAAAGGTCCACATTAGTTTTTATTTCTCCAGTGATCAGAAACATTGATATCAATCCCTCTTAAAGTTAGTGGGGGGAAATATTAACTTTATCTACAGTGTATTACTGTATATTAAACTGAAATAGTCCATTAAAGGATTTTTTTACAAATTTATTTTGGATTAAAAATATCAACACCAATAAGTTTTTAGACCAAGTTGTAATTTTTCCAATATAGAGTCTTTGCATCACATTGAGGCATCTTGCACAACTGCAGTTAAGGTGAGAAAGAATGCTCTGTGTGAAGATAGTGTACACAATGGGTTCTGGTTTCCTTGCTCCTTGTGCAGTATCCTTTATTTCTGTGCTGTTCTCTCCTGAGCATGAAAAATGATCATTATCCAATTTGTATTTCCTTGGTACATATTTTAAAAACAACACAGTCATTGACTTTACAATTCAGTAATGAAGTTTGGCAAAGCCTATTTTGTAAACAAGTTAATTTTATAATGTAAAAAAAAAAAGTTAATCTAACCTTGACTTGTTATTTGCACTTTCATAGTCTATACTTGATACATTCCCACTTTATATACAGTAGGATTCTACAAACGTGTAGATGTTTGGCCAAATGAATGCTGTTAATAATATGTAAAATTCTTTGATTAAACATTTATTACTTAAACTACTTCCATCTTGTCTCATTACATTGTAGACTTTGTTTTAACCAAGTCAGAAAGCTGATTTTCTTCAGATTAAATCCCTCCAATGTGATGGGATCAATTTGGTTCTTACATGTAATTGATTAGTGCCTAATACTTTTACACTAGCCACTTACTGAGCATTTTGTATCCCAGTTATAAATACAAAAACACTGCATGACAATGTGTTAAAACATTATGACTTCAGTGCTCATTTTATTGACATCACTATAGCTTTCAGGAGAAAAATGTTATTTTTTCTTGAACTCTAATAGAAATACATAGAAAAATAACTTTAAGATATGTTTTGTGAAATTGCTTAGGAAAGAAAAACATTTTATGCCATATGAATTAAAATGCCTGCTTCTCTTTCTGTGTCCCTTATGAGTTACCAAAACAACCCATGACATTTGACCTTGCCCCAGCTGGTGCTTCATGGAGTCTGCCGGTGATAATCGTTTAAAGTGGTGTCATTTTGTTTATGCCTTTCATTGTGTAGATCTGAAGCTTAACTACTAATGTTCATAGGCTGAATTATTCCTTAATTGTTGTTCATCACAGCTACTAATCTCATTTTTTATCTCCTTTGAGTCCTCAAATATTTATCATTTACATGTTATTAATTAAAATCTGGAATTTATTAAAGTTTGATCATAATTTAAAAGCAGTGATAGTATATCTCTGAAGAGTAAAACCTTGGAAGCTAACTATTAAGTGATAATACAAACTTCGGGGGTGTTTTAAGTCTGAAATAACTCCAAAGGAAAAAATTTTTCATGCACTCAGCTCTTGGACTGAGTAGTAGTTTTGTTTTGTTTATTGTTTTTTTTCTCTTTCCTTTTTTTTAATTTTCTTCTGAGACAGATTCTTACTCTGTCGCCCAGGCTGGAGTGCAGTGTTGTGATCATAGCTCACTGCAGCCTCAACCTCCCAGGCTCAGGTGATTTTCCTACCTCAGGTGAGTTCCTACGGGACTACAGGCACATGCCACCACGCCCGGCTAATTTTTGTATTTTTTGTAGAGACGGGGCTTTGCCATCTTGCCCAGGCTAGTCTTGAACTCCTGGGCTTCAGAAATCCGCCTGCCTGGGCCTCCGAAAGTGCTGGGATTACAGGTGAGAGCCACTGTGCCTGGCCCAGAAGTTGTTTCATCTCAACATTGTGCTACAGGCATAATTACTGGGTCTTCTCCTTGGCAACATTATATTGTCTTGTCAGTTGTTACAACCTTCTCACCAGAATGAAAGATTTCTTTCTAGAAAGAAGTGGCTCTTTCTAGACTATATTATGTGATAGTCCTTACATTAGGAACTGGCAGTAGACTTAGTTCTTAAAGACGAATCAGAAAAGTTTCCTTTGAACCTCAGTTCCACTTAGGTAGCCGACAGACTGAGTGGTGGCCAAACTTTTGAAGGAATTATTCTTCTGCACTCTTTGAAACTGCAATTTGACACTATTCTTGATCAAACTATCTTCATCTCTTAGCCAGCTGTCTCATTAAGTATTTATTGCATAAGTGCCTAGCCTGTGTGAGCCATCAGTGTACAACAGGTTGAGAGACAAATACATGAGAGTGAACAAAGCCAAAGCACAAAAAGGATAATTGTTTGAGGATACAGTCAGGCCTCTTATCTTACTAGGTGTGCCAAGACTGCAAGGCCCTGTTGACAATTTTGCCTGAGCCATCTCAGGACTTACGTAACTAGTAACTTGTGGTCAAGGAGCAGGCTTAACTGCTTAAGAAGTGGATTCCTCACACTCAGTGTTAGCTGAACTGCAACATGAACCCCACCGTGTGCTTGCTATCCATCCAGGCCCATTGCATTGCCCCTGTGAAACTGGAGACAAGGGGAAGTGATGCAAATATGCTGAGGTTCGTTCTGAGGGCTGTGCCATGAGTGATAAAGTCCTTTGCCTCTAACCCAAGAGTCTCACGTCTTCTGTCAGCATTCTTGAGATTGTAACAGGCTAACTTACTCGTTTGTCAGTAGGGTAAAGTGAAATCCTGGAACTGAGAGTTTTGGCAACAAGGATGGGATGCTGACAAAGACATGATACTCTGAAAAAGGAACCATGGGCCAGGTTCTGGAATGCAAGACTCCCTGAGATCTGGTAGTGAATGCTCTAACCCTAATGATGGATACAGGGTGAGGGTTGGTGGAGATTAAGAGTTCCCACTGTCCTATCTATTCATGAACAGGAGGCAGTGTTTAGAGGCTTAGCAACACGAGGTAGGATTGAAACAAACAGTGCAAATGGTGCTTTGTGACTCCTGCAGGCAGGCAGAGGAAGGGATGTTTTCAAGATAAGGAGTCAACAACTCCTGTGGCTGAGTCAAGTCCCAAAACGTAAAATAAATGGTGTTATCAATAAGAACCTTGCTGTTCGATTGAGAGCCTTGGGTAGACTGAAAACAGAAGGTTATTTGGTTGAGCTGCAAGCAGTTGCAACACTGCTCAAATGCCGAAGTGAATGAAATGCCATGCCTAAAAGTGCAGAGCAGACCACAGCCGATTCAGCCGTAATGAGGGCAAGATGCTGGGTGCAGGAGTGACAGAAGGTGCTGAAGACTTCAGGGTAAAATGTGGTGGTATGCATGGGAGAAAATAGAAGCCCAGGGCCCCAGTTCTTTCTGGATGTTGTAGGGGCTCACCACTGCCACAGGAGAGGTAGTTGTCGGTGTTTCGGCACTGATCCTGGAGCAAGAGGCTAAAGGAGAAAAAAGGCTGAAAATTAAGTTTGTTGCCCACAGACAGCCTCTTCTGCAACCCTCCTGGCTGGGGGATCATGTGACCTGGCACTCATTTGCCACATGTAGCCCCTGACTTGCACACATTTTCAACTTGTTGGTCTGTGGTCTGTGTTCCTGTGATGGAAAAGGCTTTTTAACATGTTCTGTGGTAAGGAAGGGAAGCTTTGTGGGTGAGGCCTTTTGGGTGATTCAATGTAAAGTGCTTTCTAAATCTAAATGTACAATGGAATTGATGTGTTGTATGCCCACACTTACCTGTCTGATGATTGTCAGTGGGATTCTCCCTTTTGAGGGCTCCCACATGTACAGAGGTAATAATGGTCTGTGTAAATTGCTCCCTAACATGTCTCTGACCCCTCCTAGGTGGTCCTCCCGACACAATACAGAATCCCAGGAGGAGAAAGGGAAATTGCTGACTGACTTAATGGCAGTCAGAGCACTCAGGCCTTTTCCAACCCAGTGTGGCCACCTACCTGACCCAACCACCAAACAGCATCCACTTTGAAAAACAGGCACCTATTAATGTGCAGCTCTCAAAACTGAATACCTAACCCATGGAAACCTTGGGACTTCCTGGTGTGACATCTAGACTTTAGGGTGGGTCAACTCTTAATTGGAGGATTAACCAGATGGAAAGGCTCCAACAGGCCTTGCTAGTCACATAGAAATCATATATTTGAGAGGGCAGTAGCCTGGCCCTAGCAGTATCTCAATTTTACTTGAAAAATTATAGCTGTGCCTTTGGGGGAAATTTTGTGCCCAACTTAACTGCCATGGCACAGCCACTAGCTGATACCAGAATGGCTGGACTTAGTTCAATTGCTGGGCAGCAATTTGTGCCAAATCCCAGTGATATTTTTTGTAGCTATGGCTAATTCTAAAATGTATATGGAAAAGCAGAAGAACTAGAGTAGCTAAAACAATTTTGAAAAATAAAACTAAAATGAGAGGAACCATGCTACCCTCTTTCAAGACAGTGCAATACTGGTGGATGGATAAACACATAGATCAACAGAATAGAACAGAGAACAAGAAATAGCCTCACACTAATATTGTCAACTGGTTTTAGCAAAGGTGCAAAAGGAGAAAGTATTTTCAATAAATGGCACCAGAACAATTGGTATGATATAAGGCAGGCAAAACTTAAGAACCTCTACTTAAAACTCATACTTTATATATAAAACTTAAAATTGATCATAGATTTCAATGTAAAATATGAAACTTTTAGAAAGAACATAAAGTCGGCCAGGCGCAGTGGCTCGTACCTGTAATCCCAGCACTTTGGGAGGCCAAGGCAGGCGGATCACGAGGTCAGGAGATCAAGACCATCCTGGCTAAAACGGTGAAACCCCATCTCTACTAAAAATACAAAAAATTAGCCGGGCGTGGTGGCGGGCGCCTGTAGTCCCAGCTACTCGGGAGGCTGAGGCAGGAGAATGGCGTGAACCTGGGTGGTGGAGCTTGCAGTGAGCCAAGATCGCGCCACTGCACTCCAGCCTGGGAGACAGAGCAAGACTCCATCTCAAAAAAAAAAAAGAAAAGAACATAAAGTCTTCTAAGATGTAGGCTAAGCAAAGAATGTTTAGACTTTACACCAAAAGCATGATCCATAAAAGAAAAAAACGATAAACTGGACTTCATCAAAATGTAAAACTTTTGCTCTACAAAAGATCTGATAAAGAAGATGAAGAGACAAGCCTGGGAGAAAATATTTGCAAACCACGTATCTGACAACTTATAGAATGCATAAGGAAGTCTCAAAACTAAACAGCAAAAAGATAATCCAATACAAAATGGACAACAGAGATGAAAAAATATTTCACCAAAGAAGATAAATAACTAACACATGGAATTTGCTCAGCATCACTGACCATCTGGGAATTGCAAATTAAGATCACAGTAAGACACTACACACCTATCAGAATGGCTAAAATAAAATAGTGTCAACACCAAATGCTGGTAAGGATGTGGAGAAATGAATACTCATACATTGCTGATGGGAATATAAAATGGTACAACCATCCTGGAAAATAATTTGGTAGTTTCTTCAAAAACTTAAGCATATACTTATCATATGACCCAATACTTGCACTCCTGGGCATTTGTCGCAGAGAAATGAAAACTTATATCCACACAAAAACCTGTACACATTTGTTCATAGCAACTATCTGTAATAGCCAAACCTGAAATCCACCAAAATGTCCTCTCATAGATGGTTAACAATGGTACATCTATGCAGTGGAATACTACTCAGCAATAAAAAGGAACAAACTATTGATTCAACCACTTGGATGGATCTCAAGGGCCTTATGCTGAATAAAAAGAAAGGCAGTCTGAAAAATATCACATGCTATATTATTGCACTTACATAACATTATTGAAATGACAAAACAATAAGAGTTGGAAGGAAATTAGTGTTGGCCAGGGGTTAGGGATGGTGGGGGCAGGGAGGTGTGTGTGTGACTATGAAGGAGTGACACAAGGGACATCTTTGTGATGATGTCATAGTCGTATTGGTGGTGGCTACGTGAATCTACGTGTGATAAAATCATATAGAAATATACATAGACATTCACCAATGTCAGCTTCCTGGTTTTGATATTGCACATTATGTGAAAGGTACTCACTGGAGGAAACTGGCTAACGCATACACAGGGCCTCTCTATAATAGCAACTTCCTATGAATCTGTTTGAATTATTGAATTATTTCTATTCAATTACTGAATTATTTTAAAATTTAAAAAAAAAAAAAAAACACAGATGGCAGACCAAAGTTGTCAAATACGTTATGGTTTGCTGACCCCTGCTTTAGAGTAACAATTCAATAAATCAAATGTTATCTTAGTGCATTATGAGCTGTCAATATTACTACAACTTGGGAGCCATTGAAGATATCTTTAACAGCTAATACATTTGTTTCAGAAATTTGGGTTAAGCAAATGTACTTAATCCAAGTATCTTTGGATTAAGGTACTACCAATGTTGGTAAGAAACTACTAACATTCATTCTTGATGGTAATGTCAAATATATTCCACAACATTTTAGCCACTGATGTTATCTGAGCCTATGAATGCCAAGTGGTATACTGATTTTTAAAAGAACATGGCTAACTTTAACATGAGTAGTTTCACCAAGGTCCACTTGTGTACACATAGATGTGCTCATCCAACTATGCCTAGAGCTAGATAAGGGAATACTCATTTGGAATAATATAAAGAATAACAATTAAAAGTAAATTCTAGGTAGTCCCTACATTTGTGTGCATTATAGAAAGCGTAGCCAGAAGCTTGAAGAATGGATTCTTCTCTCTCTTTTCGTGGCCAGTAATCTTTCATTACCCTTTTATGTTCATTTTGAGTTGACTTATAAATGTGCTACCCATTGTTGGATTTTGGACCACTCCTGACAGATTTTCAAACTGTTGGCTCTCTTTTCAAAACTTCTAATATTGAGAACAAATCAGTCTACTCATTGGATAGACTGACCCTAAGATGTGTATTTTGCTCAGAGCCTTTACTAAGTGCAGAAGTCAAAATGTCATCATAGAAGTGTAAGGACTTTTAATCAAGTCATCACTGCTATGTAATGGCATGTACAATAAACTCACACAATAGGCTGCATGTGGTTAGGAACATTGCTGAGACAACAAAAATGCCTAATGCCTACTGGGAAAGGGAAAACTTCAGAAAACAATGGGGCTGTCACATGTTCCTATTACGGTATGTGCATGAAGGTTTTGATGCCAAGGAGAATATGCAAAACCTTAAGCTTCCCAGCTGAATTTACTTTTTTGTATGGAATTAATTCACTGTGTCTTCACTTTGGCAGGTGTATACACAGTAATGTTTGTTAAAATATCCAGACCCAGGAGCTTTAGGGGGCCCTCCTGGAGTTTTTGCTGAGTGACTTTAAAGACCATTTTTCTTCTGCGTGCTCACATTGCAGAGGTTAAGCCCATCTTCCAGGACTTTGCTAGTAGTAGTAAGAGATTATAAACACAATATGAAACTCTGCTGAAATAAAGTCCCCTTCTGAGAGCTACCATAACCACAAAGTAATGGAGATACGGCAAATTTGTAACAACAGGCAATCAAAAAGTCAGATGTCTAGGACTGCGTATAGTGTCTGTACTTACATTCAAATGTCTTCCTTGAGATCTGTAAATTCCACCAAATTGCCGTGTCCAATACTTTTGATAACAGAGGAAGGAGTTATCACAGTCTTCTCTGGCTGACTCCCTCATGCACAGCCCAGAGCAGCTGAATTAAACCTCCTCCAGTGTTATCTAAGCCCTAATTACCCCAGCACGGGCTCTGCAGAACCCTTTTCCCTGCTTCCTCTATTCCGTCTTCTCACCTCCATCTCAAAAGAGACTGCCACAGGTGACAAGGCCAGTCCTGTCCTTCAGTTTTGGAAGAAAAAGGCCCTTGGCCTGACTAAGGCCATCCTCACTCCTGTCCCTACTCGCTGGTTTTTATACCTTCACTTCCTTCTGCCTCCAAATATGCCCAAATGTCCTCCTGTCCTGGAAAGTGAAAAAACAGAAAGGAAAAGCACAACCTTTGCCAGCCCCTGCTGTTTCTCCTCTTCCTTTAGGTAAACCTGGCAGACCTCTTGCAGGGGCTGTCCTTTGCTTCCACAATAATCATTCCTGCCTCATTGAAGTGTAGGTTCACTCCTCCCTGCCCCTAATAGTCGGTGATCTTGTCCTTGTCAAATCTACTGGACTTGTTCCTAGTTTTATTGTGCCTTGACCTTTTTTAGTAGGTTAAGTGAAACAACCTCGTGTATTCTCAAGGACCTGGGACACCGTAGCCCTACATCAGTTGTAGCTGAGCTTCACTAACATAGTTCTGCAAGTCTCTGATAGCCTCCATAACATCACGCTTTCATCATTCTCATATGTTGGCGACCAATGCCCTTCTTCTTTCATCTCCTAGTTATGGGCATACCCAGAGTTTGACTCTTGGGCTCTCCTTCCTTTTCTCTCATTTCTGGCAGTTTCATCTGTTCTCACAACCTCAGTTCTCACCAAATTTTGATGGTCCCCAATTCTTTCTAGCTCTGAGCTCCAGCGCCCAAAACTCTGCCAAATTAGTATTTGCTCTGCTTCCACATACAGAAAATATCTAAGCCTACATCATCCCCTTGTCTCACAGCTCCCCAAGCCATTTCCTCCTTTCTTTTTTTTTTTTTTTTTTTTTTTTTTTTTTTTTTTTTTTTTGAGACGGAGTCTCACGCTGTTGCCCAGGCTGGAGTGCAGTGGCGCGATCTCGGCTCACTGCAAGCTCCGCCTCCCGGGTTCCCGCCATTCTCCTGCCTCAGCCTCCTGAGTAGCTGGGACTACAGGCGCCCGCCACCGCGCCCGGCTAATTTTTTGTATTTTTAGTAGAGACGGGGTTTCACTGTGGTCTCGATCTCCTGACCTTGTGATCCGCCCGCCTTGGCCTCCCAAAGTGCTGGGATTACAGGCTTGAGCCACCGCGCCCGGCCTCCTCCTTTCTTAAGATGGCCTTTCTTTTTTTTTTTTTTTTTTTTTTTTTCTTTTTCCTTTTGAGATGGAGTTTCAGTCTTGTTGCCCAGGCTCGAGTGCAATGGCACGACCTTGGCTCACTGCAACCTCAGCTTCCTAGATTCAAGCAATCCTCATGCCTTATCCTGAGTAGCTGGGATTACAGATGCTCACCACCACACCCGGCTAATTTTTGTATTTTAAAGTAGAGACAGGGTTTTGCCATGTTGGCCAGGCTGGTCTCGAACTCCTGACCTCAGAGGATCCGCCCACCTTGGCCTCCCAAAGTGCTGGGATTACAGGCATGAGCCACTGCGCCCGGTCAAGATGGCCTTATTTTATAAGTGACATTACCCACAGTAAACCCTGGGACATCCCCAACTTCCCCATGCTATACAGAACCATCCAATTAGATCTCAACTCCCACCAACCCTTTTGTCCATTATCTTGATCATATATGATTGGTTCATTCCACCCCATTTATCACCCTAGTTCTGTCCTTTAGTGCCTTAAGCCTAGGTTATTGCATTAACCCTTGCACGGACCCTTTCTCCAATATCTCTCTTCTCCACCCTAAACCACCCGCCATGGACCAGACCAATTACCCTAAAGCAGTGCCTTCATCATGATACTGCAATCAAAATTTGACACTTACAAGATAAAGACTGAAACCCTGTACCTGATATTTTAGGTCCTCCATCATCTGGCACAACTATTCCTCTACATAAATCTTTCTAACTCTCTCCCCAGACCACCTTAAGCATACCAGGAACATGCCGTCTTAGCATCTTTGTTCATACTGCAGTCGTGACATATTCTTCCTGCTGGGGCAAGCACCAAAGACTAGCTGGCCTAGGACTTGGAATTAGAAATACGTGAAGTGGCAATGAGATACCATCGCACACCAGTTAAGAATGGCGATCATTAAAAAGTTAGGAAACAACAGGTGCTGGAGACCATGTGGAGAAACAGGAATGCTTTTACACTGTTGGTGGGAGTGTAAACTAGTTCAACCATTGTGGAAGACAGTGTGGTGATTCTCAAGGATCTAGAACTAGAAATACCATTTGACCCAGCGATCCTGTTACTACGTATATACCCAAAGGATTATAAATCATGCTACTATAAAGATACATGCACATGTATGTTTATTGCAGCACTATAGCAAAGACTTGGAATGAACCCAAATGCCCATCAATGATAGACTGGATTAAGAAAATGTGGCAGATATACACCATGGAATACTATGCAGCCATAAAAAAGGATGAGTTCATGTCCTTTGTAGCAACATGGATGAAGCTGGAAACCATCATTCTGAGCAAACTATCACAAGGACAAAAAACCAAACACTGCATGTTCTCACTCATAGGTGGGAATTGAACAATGAGAACACTTGGACACAGGGTGGGGAACATCACACACCGGGACCTGTCATGCAGTGGGGGAATGGGAGAGGGATAGCATTAGGAGAAATGCCTAATGTAAATGACGAGTTAATGGGTGCAGCAAACGAACATGGCACATGTATACATATGTAACAAAGCTGCACATTATGCACATGTACCCTAGAACTTGAAGTATTAAAAAAAAATAGGTGAGGGAGGAATGTAGACACCGGTTTCTTTGGATAGATCTGAAAGTGTGAGCTTTTACACATCTGAGTAAATTTTTTTCTCATAAAACATCTTACACTCTCAAGGTGTGAAACTCCAGGAGGGATACAAAAATCTATTCAACCTGTAACCTTCAGGAATATAATCAAATATTATATAAGTAATTTAATTCAAAATGTTATAGAACTTTTTGTTGTTTAATAGATATAGAGCTTCAGTTTTGCAAGATGAAAAAGTTCTGGGCTGGGAGTGGTGGCTCATTCCTGTAATCTCAGCACTTTGGGAGGCCTAGGCAGGAGGATTGCTTGAGTTCAGGAGTTTAAGACCAGCCTGGGTGCCGGGCGCGGTGGCTCAAGCCTGTAATCCCAGCACTTTGGGAGGCCGAGACGGGCGGATCACGAGGTCAGGAGATCAAGACCATTCTGGCTAACCTGGTGAAACCCGTCTCTACTAAAAAAAATACAAAAAACTAGCCGGGCGAGGTGGCGGGCGCCTGTAGTCCCAGCTACTCCGGAGGCTGAGGCAGGAGAATGGCGTAAACCCGGGAGGCGGAGCTTGCAGTGAGCTGAGATCGCGCCACTGTGCTTCAGCCTGGGCAACAGAGCGAGACTCCGTCTCAAAAAAAAAAAAAAAAAAAAAAAAAACCAGCCTGGGCAACATAGTTGTTAGCAGCTGCAAGTATCCAAGTCACACAGGTCTGCAAAGTATGTTACCAGCAGAACATATCAGTATCCATACAGGTCTACAGCAACCTCAATTCTTACCTCCTCAGAAGAAAGAATTCGACTGAGAAGCATAAGGTAGAAGGAGAGATGGAGGCAAGTTTTAGAGCACAAGTGAAAGTTGATGAAAAAGCTTTAGAGCAGGAAGGAAAGAAAGTATACTTGGAAGAGGGCCAAGCAGACGGCTGGAAAGGCAAGTGCACAATTTGACCTTTTAACTTGGGGTTTTATGCACTGGCATACTTACAGGCTCTTGCATCCCTTCTCCCACCTCCTAAGATCTTGTTAGGAAGCAGCTGATCACCAGTTTCAGGTGTTTTCTATCTATTAGAAGATGGCCGTTCCCTGGTGCCAGCTGTGACCAATTATTACTTTAGCGAGACAGTTAACAACCGCCTGACCATCATCTGATGGCCACCCAACACTCCTGGTGTGTGTGAGGCGGGGGGCCCTCCCCCAACCTGCTCATACAACACTAGCTACCCACTGTAACATAGTGAGACCCTGTCTCTCACACACACACATACACACACACACATACACACACATACACATACACACACACACATACACACACACACACACATACACACACACACATACACACACACACACACATACACACACACACACACATACACACACACACACACACACACACATACACACACACACACACACACACATACACACACACACACACACACATACACACACACACACACATACACACACACATACACACACACATACACACACACACATACACACACACATACACACACACATACACACACACACATACACACATACATACACATACACACACACACACACACACACAAAGCCTGGCACGGTGGTGTGTGCCTATAGTCCCAGCTACTTGGGAGGCTGAGGCAGGAGGATCACTTGAGCCCAGGAGATTGAGGCAGTGAGTTATGATTGTGCCACTGCACTCTGGCCTAGATGACAGAGTGAGAACCTGTCTCAAAAAAAAAAAAAAAAAAAAAACAGTTCTGGATATTGGTTGCGCTGAACACATTTGAACAGTACACTTAAAAATAATTAAGATGGGCCAGACACGGTGGCTCATGCCTGTAATCCCAGCACTTTGGGAGGCCAAGGTGGGCGATCACTCAAGGTCGGGAGTTCGAGAACCAAGATTGTGCCATTGCACTCCAGTCTGAGCGACAGAGTGAGACTCCATCTCAAGGCAAAAAAAAAAAAAAAAAAAAGGCTAAGATGACAAATTTTATGCTATGTGTACTTTATCACAATTAAAAATAAAAATGAAATTAAAAATACCTCGGGACTCCAAAGAAGGCTAATTTTCCCAACAGTCAGAGGAAGTGGTCTCTGAGGTAAGCCCAGAAGCATGGTGGGCGGTGACAATAGCAGCTAACGCTCTGTCCTGAGCCTTTCATGTACATGAACTCGATCAAAGCTCTCTATACTCCACCAGATGGATGCTATTACTCTCTCCAGCCTGACTCTAGAATCCAAGAGAAAGGCAGAATTCTTTGATTTATCTTTTGGTTTATCGCTTTAAAAATATCAGATGCCAGAATATTCCCACAGAATGTCCAAATCAAGAGAAGAGAAAGAAGTAAATGTAGGTTTCTGTAGTCAATTGTATTCATGTGGAGATATGTTGTTTACAGCTTTAAATAGTGTTCAGAAAACTCCAACAAAGGAATGGGCATCTTACAAATGTTTGTAAGTATGTAATTATGATACTTATCTTTTGAATCTATACAAATTAGAAATGTCCCCAGAAAGTTTTGCTACGTGACAATGGAACTGAAAATAAAACAGCTACAGCTATCATCTACTCAATGCTAGGTTTCATTGGAAAAAAAAAAAGTATTCTTAAATATTTTTAAAATAAAAGAGCTTCTGAAATGGTGACTTCTGCATGCCCGAGCCTGGCAACACTTCACAGCATCCCTCCTTCCTCTTCTCCGCATGAGCCAGCCTTGGTTGTGTGACTACCGTCCCAGTCCAATCAGACGCAGAATAAAAATGAAAAGGTTGATGATGTCCAAGTAGATGTTCAGGGCAGCAAAAACATATTCTTCAGGGTCCAGGGAATAATGGTGGTGCCCTCCCAGCATGAGCTGCACATCCATCACCAAGTACTTGAAGAAAAGGAAGAATTAGCTACTTAAATTGTACATTTCTATGAAATAAGTGTCCCAAATGATCTGAAAAAAAATATTTTAGCATCAGGAGAAACATTGTCAAAAGTCTGTTTTGGGCTGAATATGTTATTCTTACAGCCCCAGTTGGTCACTGGGTCCCCAAGTTTGCACTCTATAAAAACAGGTGCCTCACCTCAGCTGTGAATCCCTTCTCCCCCGTTTCTCCCTATGTCTCATTCCAGCACCTTTGGAAGGAAAGCTAAGGTGGCAAATTATTCCAATTTGCCCAAGACTCTGATATTCTGGGAAAGTCCTCAGTCCCAGGCAAACTGGGATAAATTCATCATCTTTATAAAAAAAGGGGGGGGGAACCCAATGGCAGAGGATGCAGCTTTGCTCTTAGCCTCTGTCTATCACCCTGGAGTCCCAGTTTCTCTGCAGAAGTGGTTTTCTTTCCATTCCGTCCCCAAATCTCTGACTTTAATTTATTGCTTCTTATAAGAGGGGATATAATGACTCTCAATCATTTCACAGACATGCATGGGATGGTTAGGACTGCAGCTTCTCGGGAGAGGTTATGTGCTTGACAGGAACATGGGATGAGCTCGATCCAGTGGTGCCCCGCCCATCCAGGAGGAACAGGGCTCAGGATACCACCCAGGACACAACCAACCCACAGGGAAGCCCCAGCCAGGATTCAGACTCCTGTAAGCATTTGGGAATGAGGCACCCTGCCTCACCCGCATGCCCCCCAACTCTGAGAGTTAAGCATCCCCCAAAATTCAATTTTCTTTTCCAGCAATTTGTTTGGCATAGGGAAGACCTGTTTTGAGTCTACAATCGTTTTTACTCTGCCTGCAAACGGGAAACAGAAACACCAACATACTTTTGCATGGAAATATTGTTTGCAAGCATCAATACAGCAAGCATCAACACAAAAGGTCCGAGAGCGTAGGAATAAAGGAAAATGAATGCAAATAATTTCCCTTTAAATAGGAAAAGAAATGAGAAAACTGAAATGTATATGCTTAACCTTGTCTCCACCCATACCACCCTAAACACACCCGATCTCATCTGAAATATATATGCTTAACCTTAACCTCCTGGTGTGAATTTTTCTAACATTTGAAGGATATAACACAATTCCAACAAAATAAAAATGAAGCAAAATGTGGATAATGTTTAAGCCTAATGATAATATGTAGGGTTTATTACACCATTCTTGATCCTTCTGAATATGTATCAATACATTCTCGATATGTTTGGAAATTTTGAAAATAAATAATATTAAAAAATAAAATCTCAGCTGGGCACAGTGGCTCATGCCTACAATTTCGGCACTTTGGGAGGTGCCAAGGCAGATAGGATTACTTGAGCTCAGGAGTTTGAGATTAGCCTGGGCAACGTAGCAGGACCTTGTCTTTACTAAAAATAAAAATGCAACCAGCCAGATGTGGTGGCATGTGCCTGTAGGCCCAGCTACTGGGGAGGCTGAGCTAGGAGGATTGCTTGAACCCAGGAGATGGGGCTGCTGTGAGCCATGATCATGCCACTGCACACCAGCCTGGGTGACAGAGCAAGACCCTGTCGCAAACAAACAAAAACAACAAAACCCTGAAAGATGTGATATGATAAAAGCATGAAATGGAATTCCATGCAGCCCTTGAAAAAAAATTAGTTGGACCCAGGTCTGCTAATATGTGGAGGCCATTATTTTTAAGTGAAAAAGCAAAGGCAGAACATTATACATAGTATAGCTAAGTTTGTGTAAGAAATGGTGCCTATGTGTAAAGAAATTCTAAAAGGATTCCAAGAAACTGCTAACAGTTGTTCCTTCTAGAGATAGGGGATAAGAGAGGGACTTTAATTTTCATTTTATAATCTTCTATGTTGTTTGAATTTTAAAATGTGTGCATGTATTACTTTTTAAATAAAACATTCCTTAAAATAGTTTTAAAGATACGACAGCAAGAGATGGGACTAAATGGAAGGAAAGACATTCCCAGATACATTAGCAGTGACCTCCACCAGTTCTCTAGGAGAAGTTTCTATTGTGAAAGAATAGAAACTGGTCTGGAGGGACAAACAAAAAAGAAACCACACCCCTGCTACACTAAGTTTCAAAGCTTATAAATAATTCTTTATTCTTTTCTGAAATATTCACTCTTTCAACAAAAGTGATGTTTTCATGGATTGGGAAGACCATCTGGCTCTCCAGAGGGTAATGGTTTTAAATATGATCCTTTAAAAAGGAGCTGAAGAGTTTCCAGTGAATTCCTAACCCCATGTGACTCCAGGCCTAGCACAAGGGCTTGTCATTGCACATATCACATTCTTTACCAAAGAGATGGAGCAATGGACTTACGAATGAGAAGAGCACAGTTCCGAGTCCAGCATACAATAGATGCAGCCACTGCAAAGAGAAAGGATACGGTTGTATATGAAGAAAAAGATTTGGAATAATGAAAGGGGTCACTTAGGTCACCGCTGCCAGATAAGGAACCAATATCAAGAAAGCTGAATCTGGGGGGGAATTCATCTTTTCTGTTTTTAAAACTAAATTTTATTTTATTTCAATAGCTTTTGGGGAAGAGGCGCTTTTTGGTTACATGGGTAAGTTCCTCAGTGGTGATTACTGAGATTTTGGGGCACTCGTCACCTGAGCAGTATATACTGTATCCAATATGTAGCCTTTTTACCCTCACACTCCTCCCACCCTTCCCCTAAGTCCCTAAAGTCCATGATAGCATTCTTTAGTCAACAGCACCCACTCAATTCCAATGAGCAAGCAAATAAAAACTAAGCTTGCACATGCCAAATAATATTCACCAAGTACATGCTAAATGTCTCATGCATGGTAGGGCAAGTAGAATGTATTAGACGTATTTCACTTTGTGACCCATCCACATACATAGTCCTTCTAGAGAATCTGCCCTCTCCCCTCAGTTCAAGGAACAGGAAGCTTTGGGGTCATAGTGACCTTCACACATCCTAGCTAGAGCTGATTGACAAGCAGTGGAAGACCCCAGCTCCAAAAACAGTGAGTCTGATGACTGATCAGGGACTTCTGATATGTCGGTGGGCTTAGACAGATGCACTAAGCCAGCTGGAAATCAATTCTCAGGATAGAGGGAACCAAGTAGCAGAGGCTGTTGTATCTTTAGCGCGTGCTGGCACTATTACTGCTATAAGCAGAGGTGGCTAGTCAACTCAGCCACAGAGAGGAAGGCACGGTTTTCATTCCTCGGAATCCCAGTTCTTCTTCCCACCTAGGAGGTCTATGAGTTTCTCTGGCTCTTTGCCTTAAGCTAGTCCGAGTGGTATCTGTTCCTTGCAACACAAACAGCCCCAGTCAGAATATGGAACTAGTCTAAATGCCAAATGACTTGGTTCTATTGGGGAAGAGGATTAAAAAATGGAGTACAAAATCTGAAAAAAGGCTACATATTGGATACAGTATATACTGCTCAGGTGATGAGTGCACCAGCATCCTGAAGAGTTCTTCAGGATGAGAGAGCTGGTTCTGAGAGGGGTGGGCAAAGCACTGCCAGCTTTCACCAAGGATAGTTTCTTGGTGAAGACAATCAGAAGCCAGTGATACAGTCTGGGAGACACAGTATATCCAGACTGAGCTAATAGCAAGAAAACACCTGATCACTGGAATCCAAAGGTTTCAAAATTGCCAAAGTCCAACAAGCATGTAGACGTAGGGAATGGCTCCAACAAAGCCTTCCATTTAAACACATATGCAAGACTGTAGATGTTTGTGACAGAAAATTTAGAATGGGAACTAAGATCTATCTATCTAGTGGGAAAGAGTTTTTTAACTGCACCTAAGTTATACTGTAAAGACTTATGGAACCCACCTAATATTTGCATTATTACTACCAATATCTCTGCTGCCATTAATAAGTGGAGAACTGGGGCCTTTTAAGGCCCATCTTTGTGATGCCTTTGAGTTTATCTCTAAAGTGCAGGTGCCACCTTCCTAGCTCGAAGCCTATGGGGTCATTCATAACACCAAGAACTGTTGATTCTGTGTATGTCTAAAGATCGTGTAACTAGTTCACTTGTCGCCCAAGAAACTCCTTGGTTCAGCATTGGGACCAAGTTGGCCTTAAGGTTTTAGTCAAAAGGGTCCCAGGCCCCAGACCAGCTCTCAGTGGATCTGGCCTCCACACAGGAGCCACTGACTGATTGCCAGCACCAGGCCACATCACACCTCTCGGTCTCTACAGCCCTTCAGAGTCAGTCCATGGACTGTGCAATGAGGTGGGAAGAGCATGGTCACTCGAGTCGCCCTGACCTGGCCTCAGTGCCACCCTGGCCACTCACTCCCTGTGGGATATAGATGAATTATTAAATTTCTCTGAGTCTGTTTTCTCATCTATAAAATAGATGAGCTATGTACTTTTCAGGAATGTTGTCAGAATTTAATGTGATGTTTTGTGAAAAACACATAGGCCTATGTCCAATATCTAGTAAGAATTCAATGAATACATTAAAGAAAAAAAAAGCTAGAATTGGAAAATAAGGAGCCTCCTCTAGGCTGCTATCAGAAAGGCCCAAACAAGTCTTTCTTTCCACTCCTGGTACTTCAAACGAGCAGCACCCAAATATAGGAGAAGGAATCTGGCCTGCCCTCATGGGTAGGCTCACCTCAAGACCCTCTTGGAGAAGAACAACTGTCTAGGGTTGTGGCTCAATGTTCACATGCCAGAGTTTCTGCCCATGGTACTTCCTAACAACCACTGTGGGGGCCACTAGGATCTGTCTCACAAACCTTCATTTAGCAGGAGGAGAATGGAACTGACCACAAGCACAGCTGCTGTGCTGTGCAACCCATTGCAGTTTGCACTTAGGCCATGCTTCCCCCTTCTCAGTCCTTGCTGGGAGCAGCAGGGCCCTCCCTGGAAGACATGTCACCACCCTGATGATTGACTTTAGCTCTGGGACTTCCTGATGGCCTTGCTGAGCCGCCCTCAGACCACGCCGTGTGCTCCCACTCAGCCTCCCCTCCCTCTCCTTCACTCGAGGCCTGATATGCCTTCATGGTCTGACAGCTCCCCCAGCTGTTGGCTCCCTGCCCCTTTTCTTTTGTAGGCATTTCTCCTACTAAAATCTTTGCGCGCTTATCCCCAACTCCACGTCTGCTTCTCAGAGGACCCAGACTAACATAACCAGCACTTCATCTATATGTTTAACAATTCTCTGAGGTTTCCCAGTAAGATCTCACTCACATATGATCGCACGAAGATTAAGATAATTCCATAGATTAAAAGCACGAAGCAGAAAACGAACAGCACTCCATTTAGCAAGGTAAAATCCCACTGAGGAAATATAAACAGCATAAACAACTCAGTTATCATCTATAAGACATTTTAGGATGTTTAAAGATGCATCTTATACCCCATAGAAGAAACTGGCCCGTTGCTAATAATTTACCCTGATCAATTCCAAGAACCATGAAAATACATTAGCTCCAACTACTAAAAAATGCTACATAAAAAGTGTTATATTGACTGGGAGAAAAAGGTAGAAGTATGCGTGAAATGCCAGTAGCCATGAGTTGATATTTGGAAACTGGGTAATGGGTACCTAGGGGTTCATTATATTTTTCTATTTTTGCACTTATATGAAATTTCCCATAATAAAAATACATTGAATGAGTAGGATGCATATTTGAAGGTATAGGATGATCATATAATCATTTATATGTTCAAAAGCATGCACATAGAAAACATTAATGGAGTGAAACATACCAAGGTGTTAACTGGCTATCTTTTTCACATTTATATGCATATATTTTAACAAAAGTATATACTAAACTTTCAGAAGTTACTGCTAATGATTCTTTTGTAATTTGGAAATGCATTTATGTGGTTTTTGTTTTTGTCTTTATAAATCAGTGACCCAAATCAGCCTGAGGAGATTAAGGTTTTCTTAAGAAAGAGGATATTTATCTTCTGGCCTTAAAAAAATTAGATTATGCAGACAAACAAGAGCCTGTAATTCAGTATATTTTCTTGCAAGAGTATTTTCCTAATTCTTTCATTTCCCCCATCATTAAGGCAGGATAACTGGGGTGAGGTAAATTCAGGTGGGGAGCCCTGTCAGCTCTGACCAAGCCCAAGAGATAACAGGTTCCAAGTCACGCCTGTGGTGGGCTGTCAGCTTCAGAGGCCCACAGAGCATGCAGTCACTCTGGGATCCAGGTGACGTCATCCAGGAACAATGGTGGGCCATAGCGTCCACACCCCAACCTCACCCCGTTCCCTTCCTGGCCAGTGCCAAGAGCCCACACAAACCACAGCCACATCCCAAATTCCCAAGCCCCACTTTAGAGAGAAAGGCAGGCAGACAGGGAGGCTGAACAGCTGAGCATTTTGTATCCACATGACACTATCACCCAGCCCAAAGGAACTGCTTCAACTGTGAGATCCAATTACAGTTAAACCAAATGGACGTTTAGTTAATTTTCTCCCGGCTAAGTCGACAGTTTGGGTTCATGAAAAAACTCAGACTCATTGTGTTCCTACATTTCCTCTGCATCCCTTGGGTTGTGGTTGGACTGAATTTTGCCATCCCCAACACATAACTTAACAAAGGGAAAAAATGTGGTTGACCATGGGTTCAGCTGCCTTTCAAAGTCATCAACGTCAATGCCATCTTTAAAATACTTTCTGGCCGGGCACAGTGGCTCATGCCTGTAATCCTAGCACTTTTGGAGGTGAGGCAGGAGCATTGCTTGAGCCTAGGAGTTCAAGACCAGCCTGGGCGACATAGGGAGGCCCCTACTCTATAAAATATTTAAAAATTAGCCGGGGGTGGTGGCAAATGCTTGTAGTCCCAGCTACTTGGGAGGCTGAGATGGGAGGATCACTTGAGCCCTGGAGGTAGAGGTTGCAATGAGCCATGTCTGTACCACTGCACTCCAGCCTGGGTGACAGAGCAAGACCCTGTCTCAAAAATAAATAAACAAACAATTAAAAAAAAAACTTTGCAATGTAATATTCACTCCCCTGAATCCAGGTCATAGGTTACCCGTGACTTAAAATACTAATGGGCTTTTAAAAAAGTATTCTGGCAGTTTAGAGGATTTTTTGAGATAGAGTCTTGCTTTGTCACCAGGCTGGAGTGCAATGGCACGATCTCGGCTCACTGCAACCTCCGCCTCCTGCGTTCAAGTGATTCTCCTGCCTCAGACTGCTGAGTAGCTGGGAGTACAGGCGCGTGCCACCACACCCAGCTAATTTTTTTATTTTTAGTACAGATGGGGTTCCACCATGTTGGCCAGGATGGTCTCGATCTCTTGACCTTGTGATCTGCCTGCCTCAGCCTCCCAAAGTGCTGGGATTACAGCACCCAGCCATCTTAGAGTATTTTAAATGGCTTAAGAAATCTGTGCATTCAACAGTGGCCCACCTTACTCATTGCAAGGAAGCCTATCTGTGTACAAATCGGCTGGTATCTACAAATGACCAGCTTTAAGATGGCAAATACTGATCTCATCATCAATTAAAGTTGAATCTCTAACTTTTGATACAGTTTGACTAAATATCTAGTAGATCCTTCTGTCTCTGACACTTCTGTTTCCACCAGGAAAAGGCTAAAATTCAGCATGTGTATAAGACCTTCCTTATGATGTTTGCCAAACAGCTTGGGAAATGCACTCCCTTCTGTGTAAGTTATTTACCTGACTAAGGCCAGCCCATTCTTAACAAAAGGAAACTGACCAGGACTGAAAGGAGGGGCCACAGGAAATGCTGCATCAGATCTCAAGAACACCCTATGGTTGGACAGAGGCTGAGCCATCTCACAGTTCAACTGAAATAATCTCGAATTATGAGATGTCCTCTGGGACATCTTGACATTTTGGAGCCTGGTAAACTGTACAACTTTTAAATTTTTAAATTCCCTGTATCAGTCAGCGCCCTAGCAAGGAACAGATGACACACTCAAATAGAATGATCTGAGGAGGGTTTGTTTGTAAAGGAACTATCCACAGAAGTGTCTGCAGGCAACCAGAACGGGTAGTGCAGTAAGCTAGGCTGGCAGCCAGCCAAAGAGCTGTTACCAGTCCCAGGCCCAAAAGGGGAAAGGAGAGGGGGCAGTTACAGGAGCCCAGAAGGTGTGTTGAGTTAGCCATCTTGTGATAGGCAGTGAATCTTGCTAAGGTACACCGCTAGCCGAACAAGAACTTGTCACTGGGAGGAAGCCATGGGAATCAGTACCTCTCCCTTCCTGCCTCTGTCTCCAGCTGGGACTCCCCATTGGCCAAAGTCCATGGAAAGCCCAAAGGCAAGAGGGCCCTGAAGGTGAGACCTCCAGGACTGAGAGAGCAGGGGGAGGCATAGGGAAATGTTTCGGGGACAAAGGGACATACCTGGCACATACCCTTCAATAATACCTACTTTTGTTTGTAGAGCAAACAAAGTGAGTGCTAGTGTCACCAGAGTGGTTGCAGCTGTTGCCCATAACACTTCCTCGGCCTTGTAGAAACTAAAACCAGAGACTGTGATTATTGTTCACATACATTCCAAGAAAAGCACACACAAATCAAAGGAAATGTGTATCAAAGACTCACACTGATATGGCTCCTAGCAGCAGACCTTCAAGAGCTGTCTAAAAACAAAATTCACAATAAATCAGAAGCCTGCTTCCCAAGGCATGGGGGCAAGGCCCAGAATTCAGAAGAGGTGATTTGAGGGGTGTGCTTCCGAGCAGGGTCTAGGGAGCAAGGGGGAATATGCACAGCCTGGCACACACAGCCACAGGGTGACTATGGGGAATAAACAGAATTCAATATTTCCGTAACATCCTCCCTAGGATGGACAAGAGAAAAGTATTAGTAAACATTTCTTTGAACACTGTAGTAACTTTAACATACTCAGTGAATTAAATATGTATTAATTATGAATGTAGAAACCAAGGTAAAAAGGTTCATTTGTAGACCATATTGTTATTCATCAAAGGGGGCCACCCACACAGTATCAATGTTTCATCAGGACAGGATATGTGATATCTAAGCTTCATAACACTCTGGTTACAGACACTTTCCACGGCACCTGAGGGACAGCCTTCCAACCTCAGACATGGGATGAGAACCAAGGTCTTCCCAGTGCCGGAGATGGGGCTGGAGGGCAGATACTGGCAGAGCAGAGTGTGGAGCTGCACCTGCAGGTGCCAGCCCCGGGCTTAGGAGGACTGTCATCACGCAGATAGAGCCAGGGGTGCGGGGAAAGGTGGGTAAGGGTAGGGGCTGAGAGCCAGTGGGCAGTCAGGCTGGAGGATGAGACCAAGAAAGGCACTGAGGTTGTGCCCAGGCCCACAGACCTGCCAAGGCGTGAGGATGACAGAGCAGTGGCCACAGGGCTAAAGGCATGCCCAGCCCCAAGGCTGCTCTGCCAGAGGCAAATCCAGAGACTGGGCTGACCCACTGGTCCACAGGCAGAGCCAGGAAAGACTCCTCCAGTCTCCAGGGGTAAAAATGAAGGCACATCCTAGTACGAGGCCTGCGAGAGAGGGCTTTGAACTCCCGCTGGCCAAGGATGGCTGGGAGCAGAGGCTGGGAAAGAAGTGGAGTCCCCAAAGTCCTGGGTCGCCTGTCTGGCATTTCCAAACCCAGTGGGTAATCGCCTGATTCTCTACCTGGTACAACTTAATGAAGTAGGTTGTCTCTATTTCCATTATAGGGAAAACAGTGTATCTAGTCTCCATACAAATGATATTTAATAATGTGCTCGCTTCCAACCTTCCTCTCCAGATGACTTTTTTCCTCTTACACTGGATCAGTTGCTTCCTATTTCTCCAGCTCCAGCAGCACATAAAGGAGGTATGCATGTGTGTGGTGTGGGTGGTGTATGTATGAGTTTGTGAGTGAGGTGTGTATGGTGTGTGTGCCTCTGTGTCTGTGTAATATGTGTAAGTGTGTGAGCGTGCATGTGTGTGTGGTGTATGTGGTATGAGTGGTGTGTGTAAATGTGTGGTGTGTGTGTGTATGTGTTGAGTGGTGTGTGTAAATGTGTGGTGTGTGTGACTGTGTGTATGTGCTATGAGTGGTGTGTGTAAATGTGTGGTGTGTGTGTGACTGTGTGTATGTGCTATGAGTGGTGTGTGTAAATGTGTGGTGTGTGTGACTGTGTGTGTATGTGCTATGAGTGGTGTGTGTAAATGTGTGGTGTGTGTGACTGTGTGTGTATGTGCTGAGTGGTGTGTGTAAATGTGTGGTATGTGTGACTGTGTGTATGTGCTATGAGTGGTGTGTGTAAATGTGTGGTGTGTGTGACTGTGTGTATGTGCTATGAGTGGTGTGTGTAAATGTGTGGTGTGTGTGTGACTGTGTGTATGTGCTATGAGTGGTGTATGTAAATGTGTGGTGTGTGTGACTGTGTGTGTATGTGCTATGAGTGGTGTGTGTAAATGTGTGGTGTGTGTGACTGTGTGTGTATGTGCTGAGTGGTGTGTGTAAATGTGTGGTATGTGTGACTGTGTGTATGTGCTATGAGTGGTGTGTGTAAATGTGTGGTGTGTGTGACTGTGTGTATGTGCTGAGTGGTGTGTGTAAATGTGTGGTGTGTGACTGTGTGTATGTGCTGAGTGGTGTGTGTAAATGTGTGGTGTGTGTGACTGCTATGAGTGGTGTGTGTAAATGTGTGGTGTGTGTGAGTGTGTATGTGGTGTGAGGAGGGTGTGTGGTGTGAATGGTGTGAGGCGGTGTGGGGTGTGTGTGACTGTTGTGTGTGTAAATGTGTGACTGTGTGTTGTGTATGTAGATGTATGACTGTATGTGTAATTGGGAGCAACTGAGAGGAGACAGGGAGAGAGAAGAGGAAATGGTTTCAAGCTGGAAAACGGATTTCGGTTTTGGAAAGAGCGGAAGGGAGAGTAGGAAGAGGCCGTGGAAGTCACAACTGTCTGAAGACTTCAAGAGCTCAGAACATGGGCTCAAGGGGCCAAAATTCTATGGGACAAAAGCTGTTGTCAGTGAATGTGTTTTCCTTTTTTCCCTCAACTCCTTTTCTGAAATGGGCTTTTTCCTATATATCTTCTAACCCTTGGACATGACGTTAAGTCTGGAAGACATAACAAATGCTTTACCCCTGTATAATATCTCTTAAGCCGTTACTTGCTTTGAGATAAACAGCAAAACCTCAGAGATGAGAGCTTTCTTGGAGACCAATAACTTTTGTCTCTTGTAATAAACGTTAAGGCCATTTAAAATGTTTAAATAAAAAACTCAAACATTTCTGGGAAACCAGCACGCCCTCCTGTCGCCCTTCCCCACCGTCTCGGCTCCCAGATTCCCGCCTCCGTCTGGCTTCCAGCCCCGCCCCGTTCTGAGTGTGATCTCTGCTGTCAGCGCAGGAACTGGGACACCCCACTGCTGGCCTGGGCAGTGAGCAGGGTACCCACACCAGCTAACGAAGGCTCCTCCATGCTCTGGCAGGTGAGGAAATGTCCAAACCTGAACAGCGGGCAGCTAGTCTTCTCCAGCCTCAGGAGCCGGCTATTCCTCCCAGCATGTAAATCCCCAGGGTCGCTACACAGTACTGGTGCTGAGTCTCACCGACGGTCACGTGCTCCCGCTCGCTTTGACCACCAGGGGGCGCAGAACCAAACCTAGGCTCCAGACACGAGCATAGGACTTGACGCATTTTGTCCACGAATCTAACCATTAACTTTTTCTACCCTATTTTTCCTTTCATCAGATTTTTCCATTAATTGATCTTATCTTTATATTACTGATATTTTTGTAAGCCACCTCAAGTCTGATTTGGAATCAGATGGGGAATAAATCAATTGGCAAATAAATCTTCCCATGAAAGAAAGATCAACACTGCTTGGGTAGAAATGCCAACCTTCCCAAAAAAAGAATCGTTTGCTGGCCAGGCGCAGTGGCTCACATCTGTAATCCCAGCACTTTGGGAGGCCAAGGCGGGCGGATCACCTGAGGTCAGGAGTTCGTAGACCAGCCTAGCCAACATGGTGAAATCCCGTCTCTACTAAAAATACAAAAATTAGCCGGGCGAGGTGCCGTGCACCTATAATCTCAGCTACTCGGGAGGCTGAGGCAGCAGAATCGCCTGAACCCGGGAGGCGGAGGTTGCAGTGAGCCGAGATCGTGCCATTGCGCTGCAGCCTGGGCGACAAGGGTGAGAGACTTCTCCAAAAAGAACTGTTTGCTGACACCCTCCTGAATCATACTGAGACGGTTCTGGGTTTTCGTAAGAGGACCCAAACACTCTCGGAGTTACTATCTGTGAGCTTCAGAGAGGCCACACCCCCGGGAGGCAAGAGGTTTGGCCTGACTGTTCCGCCTGACTCCTGAAGGATGCCAGGTCACTGGGGAGGAGCCCTGTGACCTCTGGGCAGCTAAGCCCTGAGTTGGAATGCGGGGAAACTGGTGGAAATTCGAGTTCTATTCAGGTTTAGAAAAATCTAGGAGCTTCAGGTACCTGCTGAGAGCTGGCACGATCCTGGGGTTCCTGTGGGCAGCACAGAAAGGAATTGGCTACAAGAAAGGGAGCCACCCAGTGTTCTGTGGTCCAGGGTGGCACCAACGACAGAAAATGGGCAGGTGTGGCGAGGCCTTGTGAGTGGAAGCCACCACAATGAGGCGCTGGGGAACCCGGAACCCGGGACCGGGAACCAGGCCGCGGATCAGGAGAGCCCTCTCAGCCCCTGACTCTGCGGTGCTGCAAAAGCCCTCGTGAGCTGAGATGCAAGCTGTGGAAATGAGGGAGAACCTCGCTCCGAGATGGGTTCTGCTCCCAGTGGGATTTGAAGAAGAAATAAAATACATTTTACAAGAATAAAGAAATATAAACTTCTTGCACATGACTTTGTGAACTAGACGTGGAAACCACTCTCCATAACAAAATGTACTTGCGCCTGAGAGGGGTCCGGCAATAGCCAGGTTAACTGTTCCTGAAGTGTAACCCAGGCTCGGGAGTGCGCGCCCCCAGGTGGCCTCATCAGAGGCAAATGTGCCGGCACGAAGTCGCCCAGATCCCCAGATCCCCTAATCTGCTCAAAGGGTGTGATACCATCTCATAAGTTTACTACTTCATTACAAACAAAATTCCGCCAAGAGAACGCTTCACACATAATTTCTATCTGTATTACTCCACAGGAAGAGTTTCCATAATAAAATGAAAGAATTTAATAACGCGACAAAAATATATTTCAGAGGTGAACTAGAACAGGTGCTGACAAGGTTTACTTACAAAGAATCCCAGGAGAATGTAATTTGCAGGCACCTGACGGCGGAGATTCCCACAGCAAGCAAGTATAATCAGTACCACAAAAAATGCTGGGCTGGAGGATAATTTAAAACCACGTGTTATTTGTTTTCAGTGACTATATCATAGCATATTTTATTATACAGAGATAAATAGATGTAGATATAGATCATAGTATTACTATGATCTTACTTATCTCATAGTATTATAAACAAAAATGTTAATTATTATTTTTGCGTTTTCTTAACTTGGTTTTTTTTTTTTTTTTTTTTTTTGGAGACGAAGTCTCGCTCTTGTCCCTGAGGCTGGAGTGCAATGGCGCGATCTCGGCTCACTGCACCTCCACCTCCCAGGTTCAAGCGATTCTCCTGCCTCAGCCTCCCAAGTAGCTGGGATTACAGGCACCTTGCCACCAAGCCCGGCTAATGTTTGTATTTTTAGTAGAGACGGGGTTTCACCATGTTGGCCAGGCTGGTCTACAAACTCCAGACCTCAGGTGATCCGCTCACCTTGGCCTCCCAAAGCGCTGTGATTACAGGTGTGAGCCACTGCACTCGGCCTTCTTAGCTTTTAAAGTTAACTTTTCTCATTTCCATCCACAGATAACTTATGGGCATTAAAATATTTTTATTTTAAAATGATTATAGATTCACAGGAATTTGCAAAGAGATAAAGAGGTCCAATGAAATCTTCACTTAGTTTCCCCCAGTGGTTACATCTTATGTATTTATAATACAGTACCAAAACCAGTAATTTGACATTGATACAGTATATATATATATATATAATTCTGTATCATCGAATTATGACACAAATCTATGTGCACTATCACAATCAAGATTCAGAACTATCCCTTCAAGAAAACATGCACAAAGACCTCTCTTATACTACCCCAGCCCTGTAGAGTGTGAAAGTCACCGATGCCAAGATGGAGTCACTTAGGTCACACCCAGAATGGAGCCAGAGGCCATGAAGGAGGGGATCTGTATATCTGAGATAAGAACTAGCCCAAAGGCCTTTTAAAAACCCACAAGAAATTTCTATATGCCCCACATGTCCCTACATGTCCTGCCTACATGTCTATAACAGGGTATATCATAAAAAATTCCTCGGCCGGGCGCGGTGGCTCACGCCTGTAATCCCAGCACTTTGGAAGGCCGAGGCGGGCGGATCACAAGGTCAGGAGATCGAGACCATGGTGAAACCCCGTCTCTACTAAAAATAGAAAAAAATTAGCCGGGCGCAGTGGCGGGCGCCTGTAGTCCCAGCTACTCGGGAGGCTGAGGCCGGAGAATGGCGTGAACCCGGGAGGCGGAGCTTGCAGTGAGCCGAGATCGCGCCACTGCACTCCAGCCTGGGTGACAGAGCGAGACTCCGTCTCAAAAAAAAAAAAAAAAAAAAAAATTCCTCAAGATCGCAGCATTCCAGCCAAGCTGCTCTGACAAAAACATTTGCCTGGTAATGGCTATCTCCACCAATGAGTTAGCACCAGCTCCCGTGACAAGCCCCTGTGGCCAATGATCTTTGTTTCAAAATAATTTACATAGACTTCTCTTTGCCTTTTAAAGACTTCCTCTTATTCCAACCTCTCCATCATCCATCATGGCCTGTGTATCCCACCTTGCAATGCCCCTGCCACTTCCAAATACACTCTGCAGGAAGCCTCTCTGTCTGTCATTAATTTAGGCTGACAATAGTAACACCCACACCCACACACTCAACCCTACCTCCTGACAGTCATTAATTTGTTTATTTTTTATCCCTATAATTTTATCATTTCAAGAACGCTATACCTTGTACCTCATTTTGAACAGTAAAAGAACCTCAGGCAATAGACAGTAGAAAAAACAAATTGTATTAAGTCCAATGATACTTACAAGGTTGCATAGATGAACCAGGGGTTTTTGAGCACCCAAACTTTTAAAGCCTCCCTGGTTAAAAAAAAATTTAACACAGTTTTACACAATAAATATTTCACTAACTAATATGTATTTAAGTAGAAGTAAAGCGATATCATAAGAAGAAAGGAAGAAACCCTAACTGATGAATAATGATGGATGGGGATGAAACAGTGAAACATTCTTTTTCTTAAAATAGATATATTCATAATAAGTTATAAGTAAAATTTGGATGAATGCAAATGTCCTAATAAAGGTTTTTATTTTTAAAATGCTGAGATTGATATGTGTGCAAAGCAAAAGAAATCAACTTCTCATCTGTTTGTTTCATAAATATAGATTTTCATAGGATATGTTTAAGCAGTGACAGATCATAGTCCCTCAAATAAGTTATTTCTTTTGTTTTTAGAGACAGGGTCTTGCTCTGTTGCCCAGGCTGGAGTGCAGTGGCATGATTGTGGCTCACTGCAGCCTTGAACTCATGGTCAAGTGTTCCTCTTGTCTCAGCCTCCTGAATAGCTGGGACTACAGGCATGTGCCACCACATCTGGCTAATTTTTATTTTTATTTTTGTAGAGATGGGGTTCTCACTATGTTGCCCAGGTTGGTCTTAAACTCCTAGCCTCAAGCAATCCTCCCACCTCAGCCTCCCAAAGTGCTGGGATTACAGGTGTGAATCACCTCACCCAGCCCCCTCAAATAATTTCTGGATTTAACACTGTTCCAGCCTCCAAGGTCTCCATAATCTCACCTTTCTTTTTCCTTGAGAGAGAGTCTCACGCTGTTGCCCAGGCTGGAGTGCAGTGGCTCAATCTTAGCTCATTACAGCCTCCACCTCCTAAGTTCAAGCTATTCTCCTGACTCAGCCTCCTGAGTAGCTGGGGTTACAGGCACCCACCACCATGCCTGGCTAATTTTTGTATTTTTAGTAAAGACAGGGTTTTGCCATTTTGGCCAGTCTGGTCTTGAACTTCTGACCTCAAGTGATCCACCAACCTCAGACTCCCAAATTGCTGGGATTACAGACATGAACCCCCACGTCCGGCTCACCTTTTCTTCTCTATCCAGTTTTAACTGTGGAAACAGCTCAGGAGAAAATAAAAAAGAAAGCAGTGTCCAAAATAAGAGTTTAAAAAAAGCTTTTTTGCTTCGGTTAGGAAGTGAAAGTAAAATTCTAGAAATCTACTACCACCTTGGTCTAGGAGTTGCCTCAGAAAAACAAAAAGAGACAAACTGTTTTTAAATGATCAAAATTAAATTAAGCTGATTCAATAAGAATTAATGTGAACAACCTAACACTTAATTCTACATCAGTCATAAAGACTTACCAGAAAATAAACACACTGGTAATTACCGCAGTGAGCAACAGCTGAGCTGACAGGAGGAGGAACACTTTGATAATGAAAGCTGAGGAGACAGAAACATTATCTTTATGACAAAATAGTCAAAAGTAACTACATAAATGTAATGACTTATTTTTGACATTTAATGAAAGGATTATTATTATTTTCTTTTTTTTTTTTTTTTTTTTTTTTGCTTTTTTTTTTAGGATGAGAAAGGCAGTGCTAGTTTACAGTCAGCAAATGGAATAACAACAAAAATGCAGCTCTATAGAACTTTTAGAGCACACACAATCCAGATGGTTGGATAGAGGTGTTTTATTGGAGATCTGATTGTTTTATCCATGGGAGCTCCAGAATTTTCTCTTTTTTCTTTCTTTCTTTCTTTTTTATTTGGAACAGAGTTTCACTGTGTTGCCAAGGCCAGAGTGGAGTGGCACGATTTCAGCTCACTGCAACCTCCACCTCCCGGGTTCAAGCGATTCTCTTGCCTCAGCCTCCTGAATAGCTAAGATCACCACCACTCCCAGCTAATTTTTTTTTTTTTTTTTGTATTTTCTAGGTAGAGATGGGGTTTCGCCATGTTGCCCAGGCTGGTCTCAAACTCCTGATCTCAGGTGATCTACCTGCCTCAACCTCCCAAAATGCTGGGATTACAGGCATGAGACATCACGCCTGGCCAAAGTTCAGATTTTTCAAGACGAACTCAGGAATTTAATTCCTTGTCATGCACACCCCATCCTCCTTAGGATCAAACATGATTTGAAAGCCTCACCGTGTCACAGGCCCATCATTAGGGATCCAGAGAAACTACCTCCCTGCACCAGACAGCAGCAGCACTTCAGGACTGTGGGGAGAGGGGATGTCTCCTTGGAGATGGATTTGGGCTGCAGAGAGTTTGTGGAGCTTTTCTGCCACTTTCCTCTCCAGCCTACCTGCCTGTAGTAACTCTCTTCTCTTCTGCTTCCTGATGCATAAATAGATAACTTGGTGAACTGTACATGAGGCCAAAGAGTTCCAAAGGAATGACAGGCCAACATACAAGGCACAGCACATGGGCACCTCTTTCTGCTTACATCCTGGGCCCTCTGAATATAGCACTGGCAATGGCAATTTGCCTTTTATGTGGCTTTATCCCAGTTTCAAAGGAAAAAAAGAAGTAATGCTGCTTAAAATTAACTTATAGGATTGTCAACTATCCTTTTGCTGGGCAGTTTCTATGCATAGGAAGTATGACAACAAAGCAGTGGATCTAAGCTATCTTAATAAAAATAGCAGAGCATATATTCCCAAGTGTATGCTGCCTACATGAAAATATTCATTTAGCTCACATTAATTTGTCATCTGCTATGTAGCAGGGACTGTGGGGGAATATATTAAATGTGGCCTAGGCTCACAAGAATAGACATAGAGATCAATGGAATTGAGGTGACAGTCCAGAAACAAACCTTTCTATTTATGGTCAATTGATTTTTAACAAATATGCCAGGAAAATTCAATGAAGAAAGAATAATTATTTTGACAAATGGTGCTGGGAAGCTGGATATACACCTACAAAAGGATGAATTTGGATCCCCAACTAACACCAACCGCAAGCCATAACGTGGAGTCATAATGGCCATAGCAGCTCACCTACCATCTCACTATAAATGAATGAGAGCTCCCAATTCAAGACCAATATAAGAGTTGACCAACTGAGTCAACCCACAGAATTATGAGAGATAATAAAATGGTTGTTGCTTTCTTTAAGTGGACAAAGGATTTGAATAGACATTCCTCCAAAGAAGATATATGAATGACCAATAAGTATAAGAGAAAATTTGCTAATGAAATGTAAGTCAAAAGTACAATGAGATAACACTTCACCGTCGCTAGAATGGCTATAACCAAAAAGACAGACAATAACAAGTGTTGACAAGGATGCAGAGAAACAGGAGCCCTCATACATTGCTGCTTGGAATGTAAAATGGTGCAGCCACTTTGGAAAAGTTTGGCAGTTCATCAAAATGTGAAACAGAGTTATCCTATGGTTCAGCAATTCCTGGGTATCCACCCAAGAGAAATGAAAACATATGTCTACACAAAAACTTGAATATGAATGTTGACTGCAGCATTATTCAAAATAACCCAAAGGTGGAAACAATCTAATTGTCTGTCAACTGATAAATGTATAAACAAAGGTTTTCTATTCAGGCAATGGAATTGTATATGGCCCATTCATAAAAGGAATGAAATACTGACACATGCTACAACATGGGAGAACCTCGAAAACATTAAGTGAAAGGAAATCACAAAAGACCACATGTTGTATGAGTCCATTTACATGAAATGTTCAAAATGGATTCATAGAGAGGTCTGAAAGTAGATTAGTAGTGGCAGGGGTTTGAGAGAGGGAGGATGGGAGTAACTGCCAATGGGTATGGGTTTCTTTCCTTTTTTTTTTTTCCTTTGGTAAAGATGGTGTTTCACCATGCTTCCCAGGTTGGTTTTGAACTCCTGATCTCAAGTGATCTACCTGCCTCGGCCTCCCAAAGTTCTGGGACTACAGGCATGAGCCACTGCGCCTAGTCTGGGTATGGGTTTCTGTTTGAGGTGATGAAAATATTCTAAAATTGATCATGTTGATGATTATCAACTCTAAATATACAAAACACCAGTGAATTGTACACTGAAAAGGGATTTTTATGATTTGCAAATTAGATCTCCATAATGCTGCTTTAAAAAATGACAAACCCCATAACTCAATCCATTACCCTGCTATACTTTTCCTTTTCTCCACAGCACTTACATCTTTTCATATACTATATAATTTTTTTTAGCTGGACAAAGGCCAGCCTCTACCCTCCAGGAGAGGCAGATATAAATAACCGACTCTTACACTGGCAAGGAGGCTCTACATATTTTTCAATTAGACCTGAAAGACTAATTCGATTGGACTCCTTAAGCCTCATTTTCTCACCTGTAAAATGGCAATACAACTTCTGTGTTTGTAGGGTTGTTGTAAGGACAAAATGCAATAACATTGCCCTTGCACAACACCCTGTGTCGGCCTGGTATTGATCGCAGAGACAGCCAGTGGGCTCAGCTGAACAACTCCAGATAGAGGTGGCCATGTGATACAGGTGGGTCAATGATGTGGCATTCAAAACTCTGGGTGTGGTTTCTAGAAATTCCTCTGAAAAGAAGACTGGCTTGGTCAACTCTCAGGATACCTGCAGCCCTCTCTTGGCTCTACTTTGCCTTTGGCTGTTTGCCTTTTCCTTCTCCTACCTCAAAGGCTAGAGCTCCAAAAGGCAGCTTTCCAGCCACAGGAAAGGAGTGGTGAGGGCCACAGGGAGACCAACAGGATTCAAAGTTCGCAGTCCACCTGCAAGTTGTCCAGGCCCTCAGAAGGCCTAAGGGTGGCAGAGCGGAAGCTTTAAAACTTAAGCCAATATTATGGTATCACCTTGTATACAAGTAAAAACATTTTATGATCCATGACTAATTCATATTTCCTTAAAAAAAAAGTTATTCACCATATGTTTCTTATGAGTTTCTGAATGCCCTGGACAACTTGGAAGCAGTCAATTATAGCAGTCCTACATCATGTTTTACGAGAAAGCAGGACTCAGAAAAACTAAAAACAAAATTATATCTGGCAATCTACACTGTGGAAACATTTTAAGAGAACATGTGCTCTTCTCTTCTAAAAAGGTAATTTCTTTATTCTCACCTCTGCGGACAGATGCATCTGAGAAAGGATTGCCTAAAGTTGCATTGCTATCACCTGGGGTGATGTCATCTGAAATTTCTACCACATAGGTATTCAACTGCTCGGTGCCCTTTGGCCGTGGCTTCTCCCGAGTTTCTTGTGGCCCAGCTGAAGATGAAGGTGTGTAGCGCTCACCAGATTCGGACTGGATGTTTTTATCTGCTGCTTTCCGAATCAGATGTTGATGATCTCCAGAACCAAAGTCTATTGGTTCGCTGACCTCCAAGTCCAATTTCCTAAAGGGGGAGAATTGTTTTTCAAGTCCTTATGATCACACCTCTACAACCTTAGCATCCTCATAGTCGTTAGGCGATTTCTTCTTAATTTTAACTGCCTTAGCTCAATACTTACCAAGTTGGTGCTCAGTAAATATTTGTTAAATGAATGATAACATTTAAGATGAAACCCATAGAGTAAAATAATTTGATTGTATTATGAAATTAATTTTTAAATAAAATTTATTCAGCAAAAACTTAATGAGTGCCAAGCATAAAGATGCCCTTGCTGTCTCTGCCCTCCAAGAGCTTACATTTTGGAAGACAATATAATCAAACAATCATATAAAAGGCAATACAGGCCAGGTATGGTGGCTCACGCCTGTAATCCCAAAACTTTGGGAGGACGAGGCAGGCGGATCGCTTGAGGTTGGGAGTTCAGACCAGCCTGGTCAACATGGTGAAACCTGTCTCTAATAAAAATACAAAAATTAGCCAGGCGTGGTGGCAGGCACCTGTAATCCCAGCTACTAGGGAAGCTGAGGCAGGAGAATCGCTTGAACCCGGGAGGCAGAGCTTGCAGTGAGCCGAGATCGCGCCACTGCACTCCAGCCTGGGTGACAAAGTGAGACTCTGTCTCAAAAAAAAAGAAAAGAGGGCAATATGAGCAGACCAGGAACATTGGAGGAAGTCTTGAGAGCCCTGAAGGAAATCTGGAGGAACTTGCAGGGAGTAGAAGAGGTTGTCAAAAGGTTCTAGAGAAACTGAAGGTTAAGCCATGGCTGGAAGTGAGTAGGGATTAGTCAAGTGAAGAGGTGGGGAGAGGTTTTCCAGGCAAGGAACCAGCCTGGACCAGGACTAGAGAAAGCAGGGATGGCAAGTTCCAGAAATGTACCTGGAGCAGGGAGTTTGAAGGGGAGAGTGGAATGAGGTTACATGGAGAAGTAGTGGGCATGCCTCTGAGAGGCTGGCAAGCCGAGTTAGGGAGTCTGGACTTCATCCTGAAAGCCATGGGTATGATTTTTCAGAATAGGATTCCCCCAGTGATATCCACATCCTAATTTTTGGAACCCTTGTCTATGTTACCTTGCATGTCAAAAGGAACGTTGCAGATGTGATTAAGGACTTTGGGATGGGGAGATGATCCTAGATTATCTGGGTTGGTCCAATCAAATCACAAGGATTTTTATGATCATAGGTATAACAAGGCAGCAGGAGGAGCAGAGTCAGAGAAGGAGATGTGACAACAGAAGCAGAGGTCAGAGCGATACAATTGTTATCTTTGAAGATGGAAGAAGGGGGCCATGAGCCAAGGAACGCAGGTGGCCTCTAGAAGCTGGAAAAGGCAAAGAAATGGCTTTTCCCCTACAGCCTCCAGGAAGGAACCAGCCCTGCCAGAACCTGGATTTTAGCCTAGTGAGATTGGTTTTAGGCTTATGACCTCCAGAACTGTAAGATAATAAATGTGTGTTGTTTTAAGTCATTCGGTTTGTGGCAATCTGTAACAGCAGCAACAGGAAACTAATACAATGGGGAATCAAGGAAGGTTTCTCAGCAGGGACCCATGGAGATCTCCTAGAAAGAAAGGTTACTCTAGGTAGTGTGGAGAATGGGCCACACTAAGCCAAAGTGAGGCAGAGACCAGAAATCCAGATATGAGATGGCAGTGGGCTTTGCCACAGTGCCTTCCAGCCTGAACACAGTTCTTAAGAAACTACTACTAGGCCGGGCACGGTGGCTCACAACTGTAATTCCAACATTCTGAGAGGCCAAGTGGGTGAATCACGAGGTCAGGAGTTCGAGACCAGCCTGGCCAACACAGTGAAACCCCATCTCTACTAAAAATACAAAAATTAGCTAGGCGTGATGGTGCACACCTGTAGTCCCAGCTACTCCGGGGGCTGAGGCAGAAGAATCACTTGAACCCGGAAGGCGGAGGTTGCAGTGAGCTAAGATCGCACCACTGCACTCCAGCCTGGGTGACACAGTGAAAGTCCGTCTCAAAAAAAAAAGAAAGTCGCTACTAAATGGACAAAAAACTGCAAAGCAAAAGGCCCCTATTAACCTTCTGGGTAACATGAAGTCTCAGGCAAGCCCCTGCTGCTGCGTTCTGTTGCACAGAGTCACGAAGGGGCTTGAGAAGGACACTGCTGAGACAGCAAAGCCTCGGGCAAGCTGAAGGCCAAGCGGGAAAGGCATAAATAGAAGGTCTGAACAAAATGCCAGGTCTTGGAGAAGCAGATGCAGTGTGGGAAAGATGTCCTTTCTCCTCAAATTAATCTCCAAATTTTACAAAATTCATTGGGATTTTTTTTTTCAGTACTTGCAAATGTAAGTCCAAAGTTTATCAGAAAGAGTAAAGGTGTGAGAATAATCAAGAAAAAAATTAGAAGGAGGAGGTTTATGGTGGAAGGGATGATTTACTTTTATCAGGAATCAAAAGATTATAGAGCTTTTTAATGAAAACTGTGGTAATAGTGTGCCAATAGATAAACAGATCAATGAGTTGGAAGAGATTCAAGAAACAGACTGATGTACAAAGGATAATTTAATATTTGATAAAGGTGAAATTTCAAATTATTGTCCCATGGTGTGGGAAAAATTAGCTATGTACTTGGAAAACAAAATGGAGTTTAATAGCTATTTCACATCTTATACAAACATGTATGCCAGATGAACTAAAGATATTATCATGAGTAGTAATAGCCATAGATATTCTACAAGAAAATACAGGAATATTTGTGTAAGTCTTTGCAAGAATGACACCATATAAGAACTGCTTTGGCCGGGCCCGGTGGCTCATGCTTGTAAATCCCAGTACTTTGGGAGGCCAAGGCAAATGGATCACCTGAAGTCAGGAGTGGGAGACCAGCCTGGCCAACATGGCAAAACCCCATCTCTACTAAAAATACAAAAATTAGCCGGGGCATGGTTATGGGTGCCTGTAATCCCAGCTACTCGGGAGGCTGAGGCAGGAGAATCGCTTGAACCCGGGAGGCGGAGGTTGCAGTGAGCCGAGATTGCATCATTGCACTCCAGCCTGGGCAACAAGAGCAAAACTCTGTCTCAAAAAAAAATGCTTGGCAGATTTGGGGTACAGGAGCACTTTAGATACCACTACAAATATTAAACGCAATTTTTTTTTTTTTGAGACAGAGTCTCACTCTGTCGCCCAGGCTGGAGTGCAGTGATGCGATCTCAGTTCACTGCAAGCTCCGCCTCCCAGGTTCACGCCATTCTCCTGCCTCAGCCTCCTGAATAGCTGGGACTACAGGCGCCTGCCACCATGCCCAGCTAATTTTTTTTTTCGTATTTTTAGAAGAGACGGGATTTCACCGTGTTAGCCAAGATGGTCTCGATCTCCTGACCTCGTGATCCTCCCACCTTGGCCTCCCAAAGCACTGGGATTACAGGCGTGAGCCACTGCGCCTGGCCAAAATGCTAAAGTTTAAGTATAATATTTGTGATATTTACTATACTGTAAGAAGAACTTTAACAAAGAAAAATGGGCAACCCAGTAAGAAGATGAGAAAAGCCCAGGCACAATGACTTACAACTGTAATCTCAATGTTTTTGGAGACCAAGGTGGAAGGATTGATTGCTTGAGTCCAGGAGTTTGAGACCAGCCTGGGCAACATAGTGAGATCCCATTTCTAAAAAAAAAAAAAAAAAATTAGCCAGGCATGGTGACATGTGCTTGTAGTCCCAGCTACTCAGATGGCTGAAATGGGAGGATTTCTGTAGCCCAAAAGTTCAAGGCTGCAGTGAGCTAGATTGTGCCACTACACTCCAGCCTGGCCAACAGAGCAAGATCTTGTCTCTAAAACAAAGAGAGAGACAGAAAAGAACATCAATAGGCAATTCATATGGTCAATAAACTTAGGAGATGATACCTCACAAATAACCAAAGAACTGCAAGTAAAAACCAAAAAGACTGGCAAAGATGAAAAAGGTAAGTCTGAGAATTGCAAGGCTGTGAAGAGATAGGTAATAGAGAATCCAGGGCCACAGAATGACCTGCATGGACCCTACACATGTTTGTGTTCATGGGCCCCTTCCTCCAAAAAATACTAAAAATTGTATGTTATGAGTGCATTGGTACAAAGATGAGTATAATCCTTTCCGGAGTCATTATCTATTACATATTCATTATTACATTCACTTTTTTCTCCTGCTTTAAAAAATTAAAATGTGTTTATGGCCCCTAAAACTATCGTGAGTCCTAAGCACTGTGCCTACTTGCCTAGTATCAGTCCTGGGACACCCTCATGGGGGCATAAACTTTTGCCGGGTCGGTGGCAATTTAGCAGCGTCTATCAGAATTCAAAATGTGTCTTACTTTAGCCCCAACAGTTACATTTTTAGAAATGTATCCCACAAACCTATCCATACAAATAGGCAAAGATACATGCATAAGGAAGTTCATTACACCGTTCATTGTTTGTAACTACAAAAAAATTTTAAACAGTTTAAATATCCATCAGCAGGGGAATGGTTAAATTAACTTTGGCACAGGAAAAGGCAGATATATATGGATTGATGTGGAGAGTTCACTTTTACACACTTTTAAATTTAAAAACTAACATTAGAAAATAACATTGAGCAAGATCACATTAATGTTGTACCTACATCCACACACACACACACACACACACACACACACACACACACACACACTTCCCGAGACTGGAAAGATACACTATAAACTGTTCATATGATCATCTCTGACCCAGCAGAGTTGGGAAACACACTCTGAATAGTATGAATTTTTACAATGAGCATCTATTACTTATATAATAACAGAAAAAGATATTTACATTGTGAAGAGAAAAGGAAATATTTCTCTTTTTGATAAAGTTTGGACTCCTCTGAGGAAAGCAGTCTTCACGCAGAGCTGAGAGGCACTAGAGGATGCTCAGATAACCAAGTTGATTTCCTCTCCAGTGTCTTGCAAATCAGAAGCGGGAGAGGCAGCAAGATTTTCAAAGCACTCAAAAACAAAAACAAAGCCACAGGCAACTGAGTTTTCCTCATGAAACTATATTTGGCTGGTGCCTGAATCACAAAATGAGGCTTTCACTTGGCCCTCAAGTAGCTCTCCCAGCTCCTGAGCTAGTGGTAGGTCATCCAAAGCCTGGGCAGGAGCTGGGACTGAGAGGTAATGTTCTGAGCGACAGTTAGGAGAGTGGCAGTTGGAGCATGGGTGGACCTAGGTGGAGGGGCCCTAAGTCAAGCGCTATCTGCCAAGCCTCATTCTGGTCAAAGAGCCACGCCAACGCACTCCTTATTGTTTTAGGCAGAACTGCACCCAAATCTCCAAATGGATTCCACTTCAGAGAACAAGAGGCTCCTGGATGCTGTGGTTTGTCTCAACCACGTTATCACTTTCTCCTAAGCAGGAGGAAGATGTTTATGAAACTCCACCAGAGGAGCCCACCAGAGATCCTGCACAGTTATTATGTTGGCACAAAAGTAATTGTGGTTTTGGCCATTAAAAGTAATGGCGAGGCCAGGCACGGTGGCTCACGCCTGTAATCCCAGCACTTTGAGAGGCCGAGGCGGGTGGATCACCTGAGGTCAGGAGCTGAAGACCAGCCTGGCCAAGATGGTGAAACCCCATCTCTACTAAAAATACAAAAATTAGCCGGGCGTGGTGGAGGGTGCCTGTAATCCTAGCTACTCGGGAGGCTGAGGCAGAGAATTGCTTGAAACCGGGAGGCAGAGGTTGTAGTGAGCCGAGATTGTGCCACTGCACTCCAGCCTGGGTGACAGAGCGAGACTCCGTCTCGAAAAAGAAAAAAAAGTTAATGACAAGAGCTGCAATTACTTTTGCATTAACCTGATATTTCAAATAAGTAAGACTTGTGTGTGATAAAGTGTGCATTGTTTTTTCTGGTGAATGATGATGATGTTGGTACAGGGAGATGGCTACCCATGGGCTGCAGGACAGTGAGGAGTCATGGAGGGGCCCAATTCAGGCAGTGTGGTGGGAGAAGTCAGATGACCAGGCAGGGACAGCTGGGATGAGCTCCTCTCCCTGGGATTTCTAGGCAGGGAGGGGAGTGGTAGCAGAAACTTGTGCTGAATAGAGGCTGCTGCTGAGAAAAGGCTAACTGAATACATTAACCACTCATTAAACTGCTGATTAGTGCATGTCTACTGTGCGCAAGAAGCAGAGAAGTGGAAGAAACAAGAAAAGGACATGCTTCCTGTCTTCAAGATGCTTATAGTCAGTTGAAGGAGATACAAAAGTGAATGCCTAAGGGAGACAGAAGAGGAATAGAAAGGAACAGCTACATAATGGCATAATGGATTCTGGGCTTCATACCTAGGTGGTGGGTTCATCTGTGCAGCAAACCACCATGGCATACATTTACCTATATAACAACCCTGCACATCCTGCACATGTACCCTGGAACTTAAAAGTTGAAGAAAAAATAAAAATGAGAGAAATAAAAGAAATAAACAGCTATGTAAAGTCAGGGAGTTGGGAAAGGAGATGTAACTTCCGTCATGGGTCTGAGCCGATTCTTGAGAGATGGTTAGGGTTGGGTGTGAAGAGTTGGAAGGAGGCACACCCTGAGCCAAGGCACAAGGGTGAGAACTGTGGGGGCACACACTCCACACAGCACGTAGTGCCATTAGGTTATAACACAGAAGGTGTGCCTGCAGTAGAAGATACAAGTGTCATGTGCACCTCCTGAAACTAAAAAATCAAAAGGTTTCTAGGAATATCTGCTCTGGTTCTCCTCCCTCAAACCTTCTAGCAGTTTCACAAGTCCCTCTCATTTTCTCCCTGTCCAGTCCTCAGTATCTCTGTCTAGTTTGCTGATGTAAATAGGGGATTTGAGTTAATTTTTTCCAAAATGTAATTAACATGATTTACATGATTACATGTGAGGGGTACAACTAATGACTTGACCGAGATCCAGTCAAAAGAAATGCTTCCTCCTTCTCCTTCTTTCTTATCAGCCTCATAGTTGACATTAACAAGGCACTTACTAGATGTAAAAGTTGTTGATAACTTCACATGAACTACTTTATGTAATCCTCACATCAACTCTATGGGGTATGTTCTCTTGCTCTCCTCATTTAACAGTTACATAAATAGAGGCTCAGTGGCAGTGTTCCCCCAACCCCAGAGATATCCAGGAGAAGGGTGCACAGTCAAGGAATTCCACATCTGCCCATACTCATCAAGACACAAAATGTGGTGGATGTGATCTCTTTGGAAACACAGAAACATAGAAAATATGCATGCATATTTTATGTGTCTGCTTTTTTTTTTTTATTCTTAAGAGTTTTAATTAATGAACCATGTAACATTTAAATCATGCAAAATAGACTGCATGCTGGCACTGACAATCCCCTGGGGAATTCAGCATTCTTTTTCCCTTACTGTGAAATTTAAGGCCACAGGAGGTATTTATTTCTGTGTCCCCAGCTTATACCCACACCACCATGACCACCACCAGAATTTTCTCAGCCATTCCATAGGTACCAAATTGTCTCCAAGAGCTCTGGGTCCAGGCTAGTATCTCTCATTGCATCCTATGGTCTAACTGTGTCCCCCAAATTTTCATGTGTTGAAACTAAATTACCAATGTGATAGTACTAAGAGGTAGAGCCTTTGGGAGTGGAACCCCCATGAACGGGATTAACAACCTTATAAAAAGGCTGGAGGAACTAGCAATTGTCCCTTTTTGCATTTCTGCCCTTCTACCATGTGAAGACACCTAGACGGCACCATCTATGAAGAATGGGCTCTCTCTAGACACTAGACCTGCTAACATCTTGATCTTGGACTTCCCATCCTCCAGGACTGTAAGAAATAAATTTCTGCCTGCGGACAGTGGCTCACACCTGTAATCCCAATACTTTGAGAGGTCGATGTGGGCGGATCACCTGAGGTCAGGAGTTTGAGACCAGCCTGGCCAACATGGTGAAACCCCATCTCTACTAAAAATACAAAAATTAGCCAGGTGTGGTGGCAGGTGCCTGTAATCCCAGCTACTCGGGAAGCTGAGGCAGGAGAATCCCTTGCATCCAGGAGGCAGAGGTTGCAGTGAGCCAAGATCATGCCACTGTACTCCAGCATGGGCAACAAGAGTGAAACTCAGAAAGAAAGAAAGAAAAGAAAGGAAGGGAAGGAAAGGAAGGGAAGGGAAGGGGAGGGGATGGGAGGGGAGGGAAGGGAAGGGAAGGGAGAGGAAGGGAAGGGAAGCGAGGGGAAGGGAAGGGAAGGAAAGGGAAGGGGAGGGAAGGGGAGGGAAGGGGAGGGAAGGGGAGGGAAGGGGAGGGAAGGGAAAGGAAGGGAAAGAAAGGAAGGAATTTCTGTTCTTTATAAATTACCCATTCTCAAGTATTTTGTTACAGCAACACAAATGGACTAAGATATTGTGTCAGTCTGTGAACTCTCTCCTGGCCAGGCCTACTGTGGCTCCTGTTCTTCCTGAGGTACCAGCTGAGGGGGCAGGGGGTTGAGTTACAGCCTTCACTACAGTGCCTTCTTAAGTTCTTTTCTCCTACCCATTTCCCTCCCTTCCCCATTTGACCCCCCAGTCACCTTCTTCTCTACTTAGTAGTCCTCATTTGTCCTCACATACACTACTGTTATGCTATGTTCTAATACATACGCACAATAATTTTGTCATACTGTAGCTACAGCTGCTTGGAGAATCCCCATTACTTGAATCAGAACTATGGCCCAAGCACAGTAACTGATGAAATCTTCACACAGCCCTAAGGTGGACAATATCATCCTCACTTTCCAGATGAACTGAGCTTCAGAGACAAGGTCCAGTGGCCAGCCCTCAAACCAGGTACTGTCAACTATGCACTGCTGTCTCTGGCTGGGAGAGAGTTTTAGGGTCAACAAACTGCCCTTATTTTCTTCTTTTCCATTTGATACTTTCTCTTCTTGTTTATGTTTTTAAATAAAAGTAATGCATACACATGGTGAAAAAATGTCAAACAACACAAAATCAAAACTCCCTTATCACCCCTGTTAACATCAATTGTCAATAATTCTTAGTTTTAGTTCTAACAACTTAAAAAATGCAACACACATACACACACACACACGTTTCTAATTTACACAAAGTGATCTTATTCTGTGCTGTTTTCTAAATTGCTTTCTTTCCCTCTTAATATCTGAGATTTTTTTTCTTATCAGCACTATGTGAAAACCTCAAATAGTTTCCTGTCACACTGAAAATAAAATCCAAACTTCTCACTTTGGCTATCACAGTCTGATGCTAAAACTCAACAAAGATATTACAAGAAAGAAAAATTGTAAGTCTGTGTCACTTATGAACATAGATGTAAAAATCTTAAACAAAATAGTAGTAAACCAAACCTAGCAATATGTAAAAGGGATAAAATACATCACAACCAAGTTGGGTTTATTCCAGGAATTGCAATGTTAATTTAACATTCAGAAATCTGTCTATGTAATCCACACATTAATAAAGGGAAAAAAATGATCATCTTGTAGAGAAAGCCATTGATAAAATTAAACACATTCATGATAAAAACAGGAATAGAAAAGAAGTTCCCTAACTCATAAAGGGAATCTACAAAATCTACGGTGTTAGAAGTCAGGACAGCGGTTGATTCTCCATAAAGGACAAGAGGGGGACTTCTGGTGGTAATGGCTATTTCTTGATTTGGTTGCCTGGGTGTCATTGCTTTGTGATAATTAAACTATACACATATGAGTTGTACACTTTAGAGTATGTGTATCATACTTAATTTTAAAAGGTTGTAAAAAAAATGGGGCAGCTGCTGTGGCTGCTTCTGCAAAGTCTAAGCACTGGTCTGTATGCCGCAGCCATGTCCTATGCCAGCAGGAAGGGAAGGATGGAACCATACTTGTGACCAAAGATGACCATAAAACTCCAAGCAATGTAGAGCTGGTGGCTGATGACCCCAATGATCCATACTCAGTACGGATTGATGCTGCCAAATGAAGACATTAACTGGAACTGCCCATGCCTTGGGGGCATGGCCAGTGGTCCCTGTGGGGAACAGTTCAAGTTGGCGTTTTTCTGCTTCCACTATAGTGCAGGGGATCTCAAGGGGAAAGACTGTGTAGAACAATTCTGGGTCATGCAGGAATGCATGTAGAAATACCTGCACCTGTATCCCCAAGAGGATGAGGAGGAGGAAGAGGAGAAGTCAGCAGAACACATAGAAGAAACTGCTCCCACTGAGGCCACTGCAACCAAAGAAGAGGTGGGGACAAGTTAATGAAGGCCACAAGGCACTGGGCTCCAGTCCTTCCACTACAGAGTGATATAGGCCTTTTGCACAGTGCCTTTCAGTCACCTCCTATTGGGAAAACCCACCCCCAATATTTGAACATAGGTTCTTTCTATTTTCCATAAGTGTTGGCTGGCTGAGAAATAAAGAGTACAAAGAGAGGAATTTCACAGCTGTGCCACCGGGGGTGACATCACATATACATAGGACCATGATGCCCTCCTGAGCCTCAAATCAGCAAGTTTTTATTAAGGGTTTTAAAAAGGGGAGGGGGTGTAAGAACAGGGAGTAAGTACAAAGATCACATGCTTCAAAGGGCAAAAAGCAGAACTACTAATAAGGGTTTAACAGAGATCACAAGGCAAAGGGCAAAAGCAGAACTACTGATAAGGGTCTATGTTCAGTGGGGCACGTATTATCTTGATAAACATCTTAAATAACAGAAAACAGGATTCGAGAGCAGAGGACCAGTCTGACCATAAATTTACCAGGGCAGAGTTTCCTGAAGGTACCACAGAAGACCAGGGCGTATCTCAGTCCTCATCTCAACCGCATAAGACAGCCACTCCCAGAGCAGCCGTTTACAGACCTCCCCCCAGGAATGCATTCCTTTCCCAGGGTATTAATATTAATATTTCTTGCTAGGAAAAGGATTTAGCGGTATCTCTCCTACTTGCACATCTGTTTATAGGCTCTCTGCAAGAAGAAAAATGTGGCTCTTTTTGCCCGACCTCGCAGGCACCTTATCGTTGTTTTCCCTTGTTCCCTAAAAATCACTTATTGTGTTCTTTTTTAAGGTGCACTGACTTCATATTGTACAAACACACGTTTTACAATCAATTTGTACAGTTAACACAATTATCACAGTGGTCCTGAGGTGACATACATCCTTAGTTTACAAAGATAATAGGATTAAGAGATTAAAGTAAAGACAGGTATAAGAAATTATAAAAGTATTATTTAGGAACTGATAAATATCCATGAAATCTTCACAATTTTTTTCTTTTTTTGAGATGGAGTCTCTCTCTTGTTGCCCAGGTTGGAGTGCAGTGCTGCAATCTTGGCTCGCTGCAACCTCTGCCTCCAGGGTTCAAGCAATTCTCCTGCCTCAGCCTCCCTAGTAGCTGGGATTACAGGCATGCACCACCACGCCTGGCTAATTTTTTGTATTTTTAGTAGAGATGGGGTTTCTCCATGTTGGTCAGGCTGGTCTTGAACTCCCAACCTCAGGTGATCCACCTGCCTCAGCCTCCCAAAGTGCTGAGATTACAGGTGTGAGCCACTGCGCCTGGCCGAAATCTTCACAATTTATGTTCCTCTGCCACAGCTCCAGCTGGTCCCTCTGTTCGGGGTCCCTGACTTCCTGCAACACCCTCCAAGAAAGTGTCATTCCCTCTGTTGTCCTGTGTACTGTAATGCACAAAATAACTTATTTTGATGATCAGGGATCTTGGGCTCTTGACATACACACTGAAAAAAATGGGAGTTGTGTTATGTGTGTCCTACATAAACATGTCAGCAAATGTGGCCACCACTTTTTAATTCTCTTTTCTCAGATTGCCCAGAATTTTGCCACTTTGAAGTAATGTGCTGAATAATCTCAGCAACCAAAAATGATTATCCAGGAATGATTCTTTTGAGTGAGCTGATTTACTCTGAGTTCTTGTATCTCTTTTAGTAGATTTTATACCCCTTTAGGAAATGTAAGAAGAATGAAAATATCTTCTTTTAAAAATGCTGGTATGGGGCCATGCCTACTAGAAGAGGCCAGATGGTCAAATAAGTATTTCCCCAAACCCATTTTGACCTTGAGTATGTGAGGGGGTACTGTACTTCATTCCTGATACATTTTGTTTTCCATGTTGGCACTGAACTCTTGGTTTTCTGTTTGGACAGTGGAGATGGGGGCCCTCCTATTCATACTTCCTTTCTAAGTGAAGGGAAAGGCTGGTTTTTGCTGTTCCTTGTTATTCCAAAAACCCTGGTTTGGGGCCGATGTTGAGGCTGGCTCTCACGCTGGCTCTCAGCTGGTCAGATGCAATGTTCTTGAGAGGTGGGGACCTGATTGTTACCATAGTAGCATCCAAGAGAGGAAACAGTGTGAATTAAGTATTCAAAAGGAAGCACAATTTCCAAAAAAAAAAAAAAAAAAGACTTGCAAGGAAAAAAATGTAAATCTTCCTAATCATCTAAGAAGATTAGAGGATACAGCAGCCAGGGACTGGGGAGCTGACAAGGATAAAGGATGAAGATGAGTGGGATGGGGAGGAATTGAGAAGCCTGCTGTTGGGTGATTATTCAGTTGGCCCTCCACAGCCATGGGTTCCACATCCACAAACTCAACCAACCACAGACCAAAAATATTCTCAAAAATAGATAAATATAAATATGAACAATATGACAATAAAAATAAAGCAATACAATATAGGAACTATTTATATAGCATTTATTTCATATTTGGTATAAGTAATCTAGAGATGATTTAAAGCACACAGGAGGGTGCGCATAGGTTATATGCAAATTCTATGCCATTTTATATAAGGTACTTAAGCATCTGTGGATTGTGGATTTTGGTATCATCGGGAGTCCTGGAATCAATCCTCCATGGATACTGAGGGACAATTGTACATGTGGATATTGACCTGAACCATGGCAGTGTACTGTATTGGAGAGGAAGCTGGTGAGCTATGGGCCAAAGTTTTCAGTGAATGAGAGGGAGTCTCTTGCAGATGAGCTGCAAGGAGAGGTATATGTTCCCAAATGGAGAGACATTCAGGAGCATGGAAATCAAGAGCTTAGATTTCCTCACACTGTAGGTGAGGAAAAACTTTCCCACCATGTATTTTTTATTTTTTTTGGCAGAGTCCCTCACTCTGTTGCCCAGGTGCCTCCCGGGTTCAAGTGATTATCCCACCTCAGCCTCCCAAGTAGCTGGGATTACAGGTGCCTGTCACCACACACAGTTTTTTTTGTTTTGTTTTGTTTTGTTTTGTTTTTTGAGACGGAGTCTCGCTCTGTCGCCCAGGCTGGAGTGCAGTGGCACGATCTCAGCTCACTGCAAGCTCCGCCTCCCGGGTTCACGCCATTCTCCTGCCTCAGCCTCCCGAGTAGCTGGGACTACAGGCGCTGCCACCACGCCCGGCTAGTTTTTTGTATTTTTAGTAGAGACGGGGTTTCACCGTGTTAGCCAGGATGGTCTCGATCTCCTGACCTCGTGATCCGCCCACCTCGGCCTCCCAAAGTGCTGGGATTACAGGCTTGAGCCACCGCGCCCGGCCCACACACAGTTAATTTTTTGTATTTTTAGTAGAGATGGGGTTTCGCTATGTTGGCCAGACTGGTCTTGAACCACTGACCTCAGGCGATCCACCTGCCTCAGCCTCCCAAAGTGCTGGGATTACAGGCATGAGCCACTATGCCTGGCCTCTTCTCACCTCTGGTTCTGTGGCTGGGCATGGGAATTAAACTAACATAAGACAGATTTACCGGAAAAGACATAAAAGTTTTAATGTTTTTATACATGCACAGGAGACTTTGTAAGAAAAATAAAGACCCGTAGAAGTTACTAGGCCCAAAAGCTTATATGTCCTTTTAAACAAAGAACAATAAATTGCAGGGATGTGACACGACAAAGGGGCTTGGGCTAAGGCTGGCAAATTGTGGGAAAGTGACTAAGAACTGTATGTGGAAAGTTAATGAAAAATATAGGTTACAAATTTTTGTAAGGTTTTGTTTGTAGATTCATCTCAGTGGCAACTCTGCCTCTAGCAATAATACTCTCCTCTTCCTGGTACAGAAAGGGCACCTTTCATAAGGGAACTTTTATGTTCCGCCTCAAACAGAAAGAGGGTGGTCAGAGAGCCTTCCCTGCATCTGTTTTTGCTCCATTGCCCCTGGCTCAGAAGAATCAATATGCCAAAGTGGCATATTTTGGGATGGCAGGCTCTAAACACTTCACCTAGTCTCCTCAACCACTTTTACAGTTGGCCCTAATCCCCATAAGAGTCCTGGAAACTTATTTTTACTGTTACGGAAACAGATTTAGAGGGGGGAGGGCTGCTCCAAAGTCCTCCTCGAAATTGGTGCCAACGGCAGCAGCTATAATGACAGCCAGTTCACATAGAAGTGCCTCTGTTGATCACCAATTAACAGTAAAATCTGATAATATCTCATTCCAAGGTTGTCATAAGCACTAAATGTGGTTTTGTGACATAATAGGCATTTGTTTCTCCCCATTGCTTCCCACCACAATATATTCATCAAGACTTTTCCAAGGATACTAAGTCTAGGAAACCCAGGATCATGAAGACAGGACATGCTCTTCCAAATGAGGCTGAGGAGAGACTTGTCTGGCGAGGCCTGTACTGACTAGTGACATTAAAAGAGGCGATCTGACTTCTCATACTGCGCTTGTCCCAGGCCCGCTGTTTGTCAACTGCTGGGTCCTCAGAGCCAAAACTGTTTTCCAACAGTTTTGAATTGAATAACAGCCAGTTATTCAATTTTCTCCACATTCTCTAATCGGTATACTCTTCAGAGTCCAAGGGACTTGCAACGATATTACCCAATGGCTGAAGAATGTGCGCTTGACATCTTAGGCTGTAAAATGTCTCAATTTCAATTTCTAAAACATAAATGTCAGTGGATGGCATTTTCTGAATCCCTTGTCGATGTCCGTAAATGGCATGCTCTGAATTCAACTAAACAAAAGTATGGGTTGGGGGGAGATGTAGGGGCATGTCCAAATTATAATTTTTAAGAGTGTAAAGGGGTCCTGAGAAAGATTGCCAGATTTTTTTTTTCTTGAGTTAGAGTCTCACTCTATCCCCCAGGCTGAAGTGCAATGGCATGATCTTGGCTCACTGCAGGCTCTACCTCCCGCACTCAAGAGATTCTTCTGCCGCAGCCTCCAGAGTAGCTGGGATTACCCCGGAGCCCGCCACTACTGAGCCTGGCTAACTTTTGTATTTTTAGTAGAGAAGGGGTTTCACCATGTTGGCCAGGCTGATTTCGAACTCCTGAGCTCAAGTAATCCGCCAGCCTTGGTCTCCCAAAGTGCTGGGATTGCAAGCGTGAGCCACCACGCCAGACCTGGATTGCCAGATTTAGCACATAAAAATACAGGACTCCCAGTTAAACTCCTCTCAGATAAACCATTATTGCATGAAATACACTCACGCTAAAAACAATTGTTCGTCGTTTACCTGAAAGTCACATTTCATTGGGCGTCCTGCATTTTACCCCGCAAATTCTAGGCCTGACACCAAAAAGTTTGAGAACCGCGCCCCTAGGCGACAGCAAGCGGAACTACCGCAAGCTCCCAGTAATTCCGGGTGCTGCACTTCCGGTCAGGCGGTCGGGCTGCGCGGCCCTGGGGCCAGCTCACCGCCGGAAGCCTCCGCGTCCCCGCCGGCCATATCCCGTTCCCGGTCCTGCTTCCCAGTGCCTCGGGCCTCCCGGGGCTGGTGCTGGGCGCCGAGCCGGCGGAACCGGCGGAACCCGCTTCCCGCCTCCACGCGGCAGCGCTAGCGGCCTAGTCCCTTCACGGGCAGCTCGGTGCTGTCGCCCTCACCGCTCTTCCTATCGCCGGGAGTGGTGGGCCGACCAGGGGGCGGCCGGGCTAGCGTCCGCCATTCCCGTGTCTCTGCGCCCGCGGGGGCCGCCCGAGCCGGCCACCATGCCGCTGGGCCTGAAGCCCACCTGCAGCGTATGCAAGACCACGTCGTCCTCCATGTGGAAGAAGGGCACGCAGGGGGAGATCCTCTGCCATCATTGCACTGGCCGGGGCGGCGCGGGCAGCGGGGGCGCAGGCTCGGGGGCGGCTGGAGGGACTGGGGGCAGCAGCGGCGGTGGCGGCGGCTTCGGCGCGGCGACCTTCGCCAGCACCTCCGCCACTCCTCCGCAGAGCAACGGGGGCGGGGGCGGCAAGCAGGTGAGCTCCTCCGGCCCCTCCCGCCGGCGGAGGCCGACCGGGCGCTAGGCGGCAGGGGCCGGGCGGGTTGGGAGCGGGCGGGCCCGGGCTTCCCGGCTCGCGTGGTCCTGCCGGCTGGAACGCCCCTCCCCACCTCCTACTGAGATCTTTGGTTTGACCCATTCCAAAGCACCTGTTATAAGAAATTCAAAGCAATAAGAACCAAAATGTAAAGCCCTTAAGAAAATCTCAATATGCACACGTCTACACAGTCGTAAACAGGGTCATGCCACAAGTGCAGGTGCTGGACCTCATTGCTTGTTAAAGGTTTTGTCATATCAGGTTATGAAGTAAGATTATTATGTCATTATTGTAAATGGCAGCTTAAGTATTCAGTTGTAGGAGGCGCCATAACCTAATACGTTATCTGGCCTTAGGGAGTAAAGTTGTTAAGTGTTTTTCTCTATTGTAGACACAACAAATGAATAGTGTTTGTCTTGGCCCAGACTGACTCTTACTTCCGCCTCCTGACCTATTACAAGCAGCTCACACCTTTTGGAGGCTCTGGAGACGCCTGTCCAGCGAGCTCCGAGATTCCGGTGCTGAACTTCCGGTTTTACTTAGCCCAGTTGCTGAAATTACCTCTGTTGAAAAGCAAAGGCGCACTCTTAATTGTTAAATACTCCTATAAAGTACATACTCTGGGATCCTTGTAAGATGATTGTATTGCAACCTTTATACACTTTTTACTTCTTTCTCTGTTCTTTAATTTGTTTGTGTAACAGAGTAAGCAGGAAATTCACAGGAGGTCTGCTCGGCTCAGAAACACTAAATACAAATCTGCTCCGGCTGCTGAGAAGAAAGTTTCCACCAAAGGAAAAGGGAGAAGACATATATTTAAATTGAAAAATGTAAGATATTTGTGGACAGTGCCTTTTACTGTAATGATGTTGTGTGTATCCTGCCACTGCCTTCATTTCCCGCCATTGAACTTGGACTCTGCCCTTGGTAGCCCTTCCTTAGTATTCTGGGGAGTGGTCCAGACTCCCCAAAAGGGAATGAGCTCTGTTGCAGGAGGCTCACTATTTTTAAAGGTAATAATACTCTTTCCTTTTTTTTTTTTTTTTTTTTAGCTTTTATTTTTTTCCCCTGGAAAATATAAAATATGAGTTTAAAAGAAACATCAGCCTTGAGCCCATTTTTTGGGGTTCTCTATGGAAAGGAAGAGGAGAGATTATGGTTCTTGATATGGCCAGGTACACTAAGAAAACTTTTTTTTCATTCTTTAAAAATTAAGTAAATATTAACACTAGAACTCATCATTTGCATATTTATTTATTATTAAAGCCCCAGAAAATGTATCTTATTGACTTATGATGATGATGTATTTGATGAATATGAGTCAAAAATTCTGCTAAGCCTTATCTCTTCTACTCTAAGAAAAGACATTGTTGAAAGACCTGTGCTGGAAATAATTGAAAGCATATTTTTATTGCAATTAAATTATCAGTTTTTATAAACAAGGGATAATGTTCAAACACAATGGACAGTGCATTATGGACTATTTTTTTAAGTCTCAGTATGGTATTCTTTTCTTTCAGAACAGGAATGTTTCACTTACCCGTAAAGACATTTTTGAAGTCGGGCATATTTATTTCTGAAACACAAAGGGACCCTGCAGTAGACTTATGCAGATGGCAGACTATTTTCTTTTTTTTTTTTTTTTTTAATTTAATTTAATTTAATTAATTTTTTAAAATTTTACTTTAAATTCTGGGATACATGTGCAGAACGTGCAGGTTTGTTACATAGGTATACATGTGCCATGGTGGTTTGCTGCACCTGTCAACCCATCATCTAGGTTTTAAGGCCCATGTGCATTAGATATTTGTCCTAATGCTCTCCCTCCCCTTGCCCCCCATCTCCGATGGGCCCCAGTGTGTGATGTTCCCTTCCCCAAAGTATTTTCTTTTTCAGAGTAGTTGCTTCTAATTTATTTAAGATTTTTATAATTTAGTTAAGCAAGGCATTTGTTGATTATGCAAAATATCTTATTGGTATTTGTATCACATATGCACATTTTTTTTCCTTTTAAGTATAGTATACCATGTTCTCAGCAATTAATTCATTATCGTTTGTCTGCAACCCTTTCTTCAATGTTACTAAGCAAGACACATCTGGGGAGGCCTACTTTCTATGTTGTGGCATAAAAGTATGTATTGAAGCTTTAGTAGGGATTTCAAAAATGGTTGGATGGTAGCAAATTACTAAGAACTGTCAAAGTTTCTAAAGCCTTAGTTCCAGCTTGCTAGAAAACCGACGTTGAGTATTATGGCTAAATAGTTGAGTTGGAAAATGTCTTCAAGGAGACACTTTTTCACTTTGTATTCATCTGTACATTTTTTATTACTTGCATTCTGTCATGCTCAGGCTATTAGAGCAGGTACATTTTTATAACTGGAATGTTTATGTGTAGTGAAGCTCTGAGAGGACTTTGCATTAGATTTCAGCAGCATAATCGAAGCTTGTTCTTTGTCTCAGCAATTTTTAAGCTAATAGTAGCAGAAACTGCCGTGGAAATAGACTGCTTTGCCACAACATTCAGAAAATCATTTATCTTTTTATTGCAGTTCTTGTCACCAAACAGTACATTTTAGTATTTCTCAAATTACAGAACTCTCATAGGGCTGGGAAAATACCTGTACACACATACATACTATGAATGTGCTAACGTGTTTTGTATTTTCATAGCCCATTAAAGCTCCTGAGTCGGTTTCCACTATAATCACTGCAGAATCAATCTTCTACAAGGTAAGCTTTTGTAGAGTTACTGAAGGGAGAGTTGGGCCTAGTGGGTAATGTGCCACTAAAATGTTGGATTAGTCTAAAGGTCTCTCCTCTTTATTTGTTTAAGGTGTGATTATACTTTTTGTTCCCTTCTTAACTATTTTCCCCCATGAGTGACTGTTATTCAAACATCTCATCTAGAGCAGAAGTGGGAGGAGAAGGTGCCTACTGACATATGATATGAGGATCTTAAGTATTGTTTTTTAGTGTAGATTATAGGAAGTGTTCTTAGAGTGCTGATTGTATAGTGTGGAGCCATGGAAGAGTGAGCCATTAGTGTGATGGCATTGAAGAACAAGGACAGAGACAGGATTTGGACTAGTACAGGTTGTAGACTGTGGTGTCAGATGGGTAGAGTAGGCCCAGAGATTCTAAAATGCCTTTAAGTGGAGTTGAGCTGAGTAAGGGCAGTAGTGAGGATTAACACCTACTAGAAATCCATGGTGAGAGGAATTCCAAGATGTTTTGATAAAAGAATGAGGAGGTCAGGTTTCCTAGGGCCAAAGTCCATGGACATCTGATACCTCAGTGAGAGAAGTGACAGATTGTTGTGTTTAAACCAGAAGTCTTAGGAAAGGAATTAGAACATAGACCCCCCCAAGGCTCGGCAGGCCTGGCACGGCACAGGCAGCAACCAATGAAGGCTATTTGGTGCTTTGGGATCTGAACTATCATTTAGGGGACAGTGGTGTAAGTTAGTGCTTTATACTTGACCCAGGTGGACTGAGAAACTGAAGTGATTATGCCCTTAAGTATACTTTTTTTAAAGCCCACAATCTATATAGTTGAAACTGTTCCTCCCCACAGGGTTACACTGGCATTCCTCAGCAGGGCTGGGAAAAACCAACAACAAAAGAAGTCTGTATACAGGCAAACATGTCTCTTGTTTTTCCAACATTTAATACATTGTTAATAAAATATCTAAAGTTTAGCAAACAGTTGCTATGTATCAGTGACTGAACATTTTGCATGCTTTATTTCATTCAGTTCACCCTATGAGGTGGATACTACTATCCCCATTTTCTGGATGAGAAGATTGAGGCATAGCGAGGTTAATTAACTTGTCCAAGATCACATAGCCAACAAGTCATGGAGTGAGGCAGTCTCATACCAGAGCTTAAGCCTAGAACATAGTTCCTGGTTCTATAGCTTTAGCAAGTGACTAGCTATGTGACGAGGACCAACCTCTCTGATGTCTCATCTCTAAAATAGGAATTGTAAATAGTTTCTACCTCAGTGGGTCAAGTGAAATCATATGTGTTAAGCACTTAGCAAAGTAAGCACTCAATGAATGTAGGAGTTATCATATTTTCATATTTGTGCATTACCTTCACAATTTACAGATTAAGGCCAGAAGCAACTTGTTGAGCTACGGGTTTAGTGTGCTAATGATTTCCATGTGTGTCTCCATGGAAAGGCGTGTGGGACCTATTATTGTGACTGACTGTACTTTCATATTGTCTGCCACCCATGTTCATTAAATGGTAAGGACAATAATCCTACAAAGTAGTCAAGCAATGTTGCAAATGCCCAGTATTGTGGGGGCTGTCACAGCAGTGCCACTGGCATGCAGCACCATGGTGGCAAGTTCAAGAGGTCACTGCCAGCCACTGAGCTAGAGCCCAGATCAGGCATGCAAGAGGAGCCTGAGTGGGAGCCACTGGGGTCAGCGGTCAAGAGTGTGACAACCCAAGACCCAGAACGGCTGAGTGGCCTCCCTGGAGCATGGCGGTGGCAGAACAACTCCATGAACGCAGGTCTGGTGATGCCTAAGCTAGTGCTGTTCTCTTGTGGATCCCTTTTCTCCACCAGAAACCTTGAATCCTCTCAGCAAATGAGGAGACCACTCAGATCAGTGACTTAGTACTGTTTGGTGTTATATATATGTACACAACACAGCACATATTAATAAATACCTACTATGTGCCAGGCACTGCCTACCACTGGAATCTTTCACTAAGACATTGTCTTTGCATTTCTGCCTTCACACTATGAAAGCAGATGTTTTGGATTCATATTCATTCAGCATACATTTGAGTATGCTGTGATATGCATGATAAGCCTATGATAAGCAAGTATTCTCATTTAGAATTTGGGAATATTGATTATACATGTGGACAAAGCAAACCATAAATGCAAACGATATGATAAATAACTTTGGACTAATGACTGGGAGGAAGGACCAGCTGTTGATGGGTAGGAACTAGCAAGTAACAGACTGGCCTGCATAGACCAGACCCATCCATAGTGACCAGATGAAACAGCCACCGTCAGACACTTGGATAAAGGGTCCACCAGGAAAAAACTCCTGGCCTATCAGGTGCTATGTTAGAGTTCCGTTACTGGAAGTATTTCATCAGAAGTGTTTTTATGGTTGAGGTACACATTCCTGCAGGTTTACCTGCTGCCAAGTCCCTGTTTGAAGGGAAGCAGCAATTAATTACACTGTTTCCATAGTCAAGGACAGTATATCCCGCCGAGAAAACTACTCCCACTTAAGGAGGTGCTGGATGTCATAAAGATTTGGATCAACCATTATGGGTGTTTAGAGGAGAGATTATTTCCAGCTCAAGACCCAGGAAAGAGGACATAGGATGGATGCTAGAGTCATAGGGAAGATTTAACACAGGACATGTACACATTAGTTAGTTGGGTATAAAGTGGAACAGAAATGAATGAGACACAAAGCCTTGAATTCCAGAAGTACTAGTAGTTCTGTTGTGGAAGGATATAAAACTCAACTGGGAGTGGAAGAGAAAGGCAGTAGTGAGTCTAGGAGATGTACAATAGGTTGAGGTAAACATATCCTGAAGACTATAATCCAAAGATTATTTTTGGTTTGAATTTGTTTTGGTTTGAATTCATGGTATCTATTTTCTTTGAATGGATGGTTGGGGAGGGTGGCATGTAGAATGCATTCTTATTAAATCAGCATTGATTTTCAACACAGTACAGAGAAAGACTACTGAGCTGATGTAGGAGCTTCGGCTGCAGTCTCTATGACTTTCAGCAAGCCGTTTAACCTTACTACCACTTCATGACTGTGGCTAACAAAGTAGGGACAGTACGGAGCACAGAGGATTTTTAGGGTAGTGAAACTATTAATACTGTCTTTGTATGATACTGTAATGGTGGGTACATGTCATTATTCATTTGCCCAACCCCATAGAATACACAGCACCAAGAGTGAACCCTAATGTGAACTCTGGTCTTTGATGGTGCTGTGTCAGTGTAGGTTCATCTGTGTAACAAGTGTACCACTCCAGTGGTGGGTGGGGTTATTGATAATAGGGGAGGATGTGCATGTGTGGGGGCAGGGAGTCTATGGGAAATCTCTCTACTTCTGCTCAATTTTACTGTAAACTTAAAACCTCTTAAAAAATAAAATCTATTTTTTAAAAAGTAGGGATAGTATTATAGCAATATAAAATCAAAGTACTTTATGAATAAATGTTTTCTCCAGATGTCAGCTGTCATATATGCACCCTCGAATGTGTATGTATAATTTTCATTCAAAAGTGAAACAACTTTACAATTGGCACCAAACATATAAACATTGATTGATACATTAGACTATCTTGAACACCTTTTATTGACCACTTTGAAAACTTGCTTACCTATTAAGGTTCATTCATAGCTGTGGTGTTCTATTTTTATTTTCAATGTGGGATTATCTTCTCTTTCACCCAGGGAGTATATTACCAAATTGGTGATGTTGTTTCTGTGATTGATGAACAAGATGGAAAGCCCTACTACGCTCAAATCAGAGGTTTTATCCAGGACCAGTATTGCGAGAAGAGTGCAGCACTGACGTGGCTCATTCCTACCCTCTCTAGCCCCAGAGACCAATTTGATCCCGCCTCCTATATCATAGGCAAGTTTGACAAATGGCACAGGTTCTTTAACTTAGTTAACTCTCCAGTATTATGTAAAAAAGTGTGTTAGCTTGGGCTGTCAGGACAAAATATCACAGACTGAGTGGCTTAAACACCAGAAAGTCACTTTCTCACAGTTTTGGAGGCTGAAGTCCAACATCAAAGTTCTGGTAACATGGATTTCTGGGGAGGCTTTTCTTCCTGTCTTGTAAATAGCCACCTTCTTGCTGTGTCCTCACATGGCCTTTAATGGAGAGAGAGCTCTTTGGTGTCTCTTCTTATAAGGACACCATTTCTGTCAGATGAGGGCCCCACCCTTATGGTTTCATTTAACCTTAATTGCCTCCCTAAAGGTCTGATCTCCAAGTACCATCACATGGGGATTAGGGCTTCAACATACGAATTTAGAGGATGGGGGGGATGCAGTTCAGTCCATAAGAAAAAAAGCATGAGTATAATTAAGTACAAAAAAATTAGAGCTTTATAGAAAATATGAGGCATTTTATGTAGCTGGAGTTTGAGTGCTATCAGTTATTTTGAGTTAGAGCAATGTGCATCTACTAAGAAGTGATACGGATAAGGTTTTTTTTAGAGTGACCCAGGGTTAAACTGTACTACAAGAATTTATTGCTCAGGAACTTGGTTATTTAGGTTACTTATTTATACAAACCTGTTCAAAAATAATTTAGAAAAGAACTATCCCAGTTATCCCATACTTGCAAGTTCTCAGTATGCATACCTCTGCATGCTACACATGTCATCTTAGGCCTTTATAATATAAAGGCTGGTAGTTGAAATGGCAGCTGCTGTACTTTTGTTAATTTCAAAGCTGCCAAAACAGTTTTGACATAGACTCACAAGAATTTACTGATTAATACAATTTTAAAAGTTTTCAGATTTTTAAAGTTACTTCAGACTTTTTAATCTTTCTGCAATGAGCATGCATCATTACTTTTGCATCCTGAGGACAAGCATAAATTTTTTTTGAAGAGAACTCCAGGGACAAATAATATACCACTGTTATTCTCACCTACATGTCAAGTTTGATACATTACCAAACAGTTCTAGCCTTCTGCTTATAAGTACATAGAACTTTTATTTACCGTATCTATGGGTCAGGATCCCAGCAGAGGCAGTGATGTATCAGAATCACCTTCGGGATTCCTCTACTGCCTCCTCTTTCTAATCCCCAGATTCTGATATGCATCCTTGTCCTACAGCGAGGCAGCATGGCGTGAGGTCAGAACACCAGTTCTGGAGCCAGAGTGTCTGGGTTCATAGCCCGCCATTTACCAGCCATGTGACTTTGGCAAATTTCTTAGTTTCTCTTGCCTCACTTTCCTCATATGTAAAATGGGAATAATAATAATGCCTACCTCAGAAGGTTGCTGTGAGGAATGAAGGTATTGATATGTGTAAACTTACAACAGTGTGGGTATAAAATAAACATGATGCAAGTGTTCAATCACTGTTTTTGGGAGAAGTCCGTATTCTTTAAGCCATTAAAGAAGAAAAAATGATTAAGAATAATTTCAAAGTACTGCATGTTTCAAGGGCTAATGCCAGGTTGCTCCCAGAGTGGTCTCTCCCAGTGTCTAGAAATTTTAACATCTTATGAAAATGATGTATATGGTCAAAAATGTATTTAACCTTTCCCTTGGCTGCCTTCCAGGGCCAGAGGAAGATCTTCCAAGGAAGATGGAATACTTGGAATTTGTTTGTCATGCACCTTCTGAGTATTTCAAGTCACGGTCATCACCATTTCCCACAGTTCCCACCAGACCAGAGAAGGGCTACATATGGACTCATGTTGGGCCTACTCCTGCAATAACAATTAAGGAAACAGTTGCCAACCATTTGTAGTTCACAAATTAAAACTGGATTTCCAGGCCTGGTGTGGTGGCTCACGCCTGTAGTCCCAGCTATTGCACCACTGCTCTCCAGGCTGGGCAATGGAGTGAGATTCTGTCTCTTAAAAATATCACAAAAAAACTGGATTTCCAGTTCTCTGATCTTCTTAGTACCACAGGATATGTCATAGGTATCTTTAAATGAAATTCTTAGCTGGAAAAATGACTCAAAAGTTTTTTTCTACTACCTAGTAATCATTAGATTATTTATTACTGGTTACTTAGAAAATTAAAAGGGTTAGGGCCAGGCACAGTGGCTTATGCCTGTAATCCCAGCACTTTGGGATGCTGAGGCAGGCAGATCACCTGAGGTCGGGAAGTGGATTGCCTGAGGTCAGGAGTTCGAGACCAGCCTGGCCAACATGGCGAAACCCCGTCTCTACTAAAAATACAAAAATTAGCCAGGTATGGTGACATTTGCCTGTAATCCCAGATCTTTGGGAGGCTGAGGCAGGAGAATCACCTAAACCCAGGAGGCGGAGGTTGCAATGAGCCAAGATTGTGCTGCTGTGCTCCAGCCTGGGCAACAGAGTGAGACTCTGTCTTGGAAAAAAATAAAATGGCTGGGCACAGTGGCTCACGCCTTTAATCCCAGCACTTTGGGAGGCTGAGGCAGACGGATCGCCTGAGGTTGGGAGTTCAAGACCAACCTGGCCAGCATGGTGAAACCCTGTCTCTACTAAAAATATAAAAATTAGCCAGGCATGGTGGTGCACACCTGTAGTCCCAGCTACTCAGGAGGCTGAGGCAGGAGACTTGGTTGAACCCAGGAGGTGGAGGTTGCAATGAGCTGAGATTGTGCCACTGCACTCCAGCCTGGGTGACAGAGCAAGACTCCATCTCAAAAAAACAAAAAATTAAAAGGGATAGAATGTAATGAAATATGTTTTGAACTTAAATGATATTCTATATGTGTATCTTCCTAGGCAAAAGCTGTAATTTCCAGAGAGACCATTAGGAACAGGTAGTATCTATTTTTCTCCATTATTTATTTCTAGAAACTCATAAAATGGACATTTTATATTTTTCTATAAGAACAAAATATTAATTAAGGTATAGATGACTGACCAAGGGCTTAATCAAATAAAATGACTAACAGTATCTATCATAAAGCCACACAAGCCTTATGTTCTCATCTCAAAAATGCTGTGACAGCTTTTTGCCTGCTTTAACCATAAGAAAAGTGATTGGTGGATGATTTTACTAGCCCAGGCTTTTAAAAACTTTCATCTAGGCCAGGCGCAGTGGCTCACACCTGTAATCCCAGCACTTTGGGAGGCCTGAGTGGATGGATCACTTGAGGTCAGGAGTTCAGGACCAACCCGGCCAACATGATGAAACCCTGTGTCTACTAAAAATAGAAAAATTAGTTGAGTGTTATGGTGCAGGCCTGTAATCCCATCTACTTGGGAGGCTGAGGCAGGAGAATTGCTTGAACTCGGGAGGTGGAGGTTGCGGTAAGCCAAGATTGCGCCACTGCACTCCAGCCTGTGTGATAGCGCAAGACTCTGTCTCCAAAAAAAAAAAAAAGAAAGAAAAACTTTCATTTAATCCTTCTGTAGCAAACAGGCAGTCAGAACCATTCCATTGATCTTAATAAAGCTGCTCTTTACTGTTTCTAGTCAAAAATCAGACTTCCAATCAAACCATAAGATTTTATACTGCAGATAGTCAGCTTCACCAAAGCCACAGAGGAAACATGTTGAGATCAGGCATCCCGCTTGATAGTTTCTTGACTACCATTAAAATGAAGATTGGGAAGTCATGAAAGTCACTGGTAGGCCATTAGCATTGATATCTTTAAAACGTCTACCCTAAACCATCTGCTGTGGACCCGTAATAAGAAGCCTGTTGTATATGAAATTGTCTAGAATTCAGGTGCAGGTCTTTGCCAGTTAAGTAAGGGAGCAACATGTAAAATGGAGGAGTAGGTGCACTTACTTGCCTCCACTTCTGTCCTGATTTAACCAGCATTTTTCAACCCTGGGAAAATTTGCAGAATCTAAGTTGATTGTAATGATTTTGAACTGCAGTGGCTTTAACTCTTACCCTTTTCCCACATAGTTATGGTTTGTGAGTTGGAAAGAAACAACTGTAGGTAGCTACACATACATAATGATCTCTTTATTCACAAAGGTTATAGTAAAATTGATTGTAAATGACTTTCTAAGTGCTAATATTCAAAAATTTTGGATTAAAATGTATTTTTCACAATGTATTTACTTTGGATGTATTTATTTCATTTAAACAATTTAAATGGGGCTATTTAACCAAAAATGGTATTTAAAACCAAAACAGTATAGTACTTAGAATTTGGAGTAGAGACCAGGTGCAGTGGCTCACGCTTGTAATCCCAGCACTTTGGGAGGCCGAGGCAGGAGGATCGCCTGAGGTCAGGAGCTTGAGACCAGCCTGGTCAACATGGTGAAACCCTGTCTCTACTAAGAATACAAAAATTAGCCAGGCATGGTGGCGTGCACCTATAATCCCAGCTAGTCTACTCGGGAGACTGAGGCAGGAGAATCACTGGAACTCGGGAGGCAGAGGCTGCAGTGAGCTGAGATCGTGCCACTGCACTCCAGCCTGGGTGACAGGGCATGAATCCATCTAAAAAAAAAAAAAGGATTTGGAGTAGATAGATTCATCATTAATAAGTAATAGATTTTGGGAAAATCCAGAAATGGCTAATAAAATGAACACAATGTAAAATATTAAAATGTAGACTTTTAAAAATCTATAAATTGACCATCTGTTTATAAATTGGTAGATGGTTGTGTACCATCTTTTAAAATAAATATGGAATTTCACCCAGTGCGATGGTTCCCATTGCTTACATTTCTCTGCTGAGGCCAAACCTGATATGGCCCTGGTCTGTGTTCCCAGCCCTGTCTCCTCATTACCACTAAAATGTTTCCCCCGTATACCCGCCTAATTTTTCTGGCTCTGAGCCCTTGTTCGTACTGTTCTGTCCAATTCTACCTTCCAAAGACCTTTCTTAATGCCTTCAGATTCTTTCTTTGAGACCTTGTCAGATTCCCATGGCTTTTTGAAATCAATCTCTATCCTATTGTCATCACATTTAAGTTTCTACTTCCATCATCATTCCTATCCCTTTGTTCCTTGTAGGGCAGGGATGCTGTGTTTTATTTACTCATCTCTAACTTCCACATAACCTAACCCAGGTTCTTGCTTATGGGAGATGCTGAGTGTAGGGTCTGAATTAGATACTGTTAACTAAAATGCTTGTTGGTATTTTAGTTATTAATTCATATTAACTTTGGCTGAAACTTTTAAATTGTGAATAGTCAAGTAAAACTTAGATTGTTATATTCTGGGTTAGTATTAGATTGTTTTTAAGATGAGTTTTAAATAGTTCTCTTAAGACAAAGCTTAACATGAGCATTTGAAAGAAATTATCCCAAACCATTCCAGTTCCCGGCTGTGAAAGACTTTTCCAGGCCTAGTAAGTTTTCCATTTCAGTCATAAGTAGGTGAAATCAAATGAACAATAGAGGGAAATGTATTTATTTGCTTTATACACATGCATGTGTGTTGTGTCTACATATAAACAATGCACAAGCTTAGAATGAAGTTTCTGTCATGCCCAGAAAAGGGAGAGGCATTTTTGTGGATTTTGTCTGGCTGCCCTGGACATGTTTGAAGAACTGTGCTGTTTACTTCATACCAAGTGTGTGAGCCATACCTTTGGTAGGAGGGTGTACCTCCTACACCCAAGAAACATAAGCCAGGAGAAGGTCTGTGCCAAGGAGAAGGAACCCAAATGACCCACAAGAGGTGGGCCATTAATTATTGGGTCAGATGCACAAATGCATGGTAATTTATTTAAACACATCTTAATGGTGACCCACGAGGAAGATTGCTAGTAATAACAGAAAGGTTCACAATAAATAAGAGAAAAAAAGACAGAATGTAGAACTGTATGACAGCAATTCTGCAAACAAGAAGCATCTTTTATAAAAGATGGAAGGAGCCCAGGCACAGTAGCTCATGCCTGTAATCCCAGCACTTTAGGAGACTGAGGTGGAGGATCACTTGAGCTGCAGTGACCCATGATCATGCCACCACTCCAGCTTGGGTGATAGAAGTGAGACCTTGTCTCAAAACAAAACAAAACAAAGACAGAAATGCCTCCAGAATTTTAACATGTCAACAAGGTTTTCTGCAGCTACTCTTTTCAGCTTTATACTTTGCAGTATTTTCCAAATTTTCTCTAACATGCAGTATTTTCCAAATTTTTTACAATAAGCACACACACACACACACACGTTTGTTTGCATATTGCCCAACTGGTGGTAAACAACCACTGGCTTTTAGTCTATACATATCTGGAATATTTTATAAATAGTAGTTTTTAAACCCTTGAAAGGGAGATGAATGGCCAGCTGAGGAAATAAAGTCAGTGATTTCGTTATTTTCCTATATTCACATCATGATTCTAGGAAAGAACTCGGGAGTGACTTCCTTCAGCTTCAGCCACTCCTGGGCCAGGCGCATGCTTAGCTGTGTGGTAAAGGTCACCAGCGTCTTCTGCCTAGTGCCTGTGTCATCTGAATTGGAGGTTTGGTGAGGGTAAGAGACTAATGTAGCTTCAAGTTTTTCTTTCCTGTCCTCCACTTGAAATCTGTCTTCCCTTCCAGACTGCCTGCCCTGCTGACTTAAGGCCCCGACACCAAACACAGAAGCAACAGCTTTGCACAGAACGTTCAGCAAGCTCCCACAATTGTATAAGGTAAAGTTGCCTTTACAGATTCCTTATTCTGTATCGCTCCTAAGTGGTTCTGTTTCTCTAATCAAATTCTGGCTGATAACAGTTGCTGAGACTCTGAAAGAAAAGGCAAGGAACTACTGTTTCTCATTATAAACTATTTAGAATTATTTGGCTATCTTCTTTTTGCTATGAATATGTAGTATTTTGATACATTGTTTAAAAAGTAATGAAAGAGATCACATAGAGAAAGATAGATTGCATTATTTTAAAGTTTATATACTAAATTGAAAAGCAAAGAGTAAAACAGGAGAAACAGCTCCCACATGTGGCTGTTGGCAGGAAGCTTCCATTCCTCTCTATGGGCCTCCACAGGTTTGCTCACAGCAAATGATTCGTGACAGAAAGATGCAAGTGCAGTTGTACCCAAGATGGAAGCCACCATCTTTTCTATAACCTAATCTGAAAGAAGGGACATACCAGCACTTCTGCCATATGCTGTTGGGTCACACAGACCAACCCTGGTACGGTGTGAGCACAGGACCACACAAGGGTGTGAACTCCAAGGGCAGAGACCACTAGGGACCATCTCAGAGGCACAGAGGGACACCCTATCCAGCTGGTGGCCCATGTAAATTAACATAGCTTTTTAGAATAGCAATATGTATCAATACTCTTAAAAGTATTTATACTTCTTGATCTAGTAATTTCATTTCTAAGAATCCATGCTAAGAGGATTTAAAATGTGGACCAAAAAATGAGTATAAAAAGAGGTTGTTTCCAGTATTTAAAGTTGTGAGAAACCAGAAACAATCTAAAGGTCCAACAATAGGAAAATGAATTTTGATATTTTTCTAATAGAATTTTGTGCAGTCATCAGAAATACCATTTACAAATAATTTTTAATAATGCAAAAAAAGTTTATAAAATGGTTAGTGTAAAACCTGGACACAACTACATAATGATTCTGATTTTGTAAAAAAAAAAAACACACACTCACATATACACATGCATATATATGCATATAAAGAAAACTGGAACAAACAAAATCAACAACAAGCATAGTTGGAATTATAGTCATTTTAATATTCTTTATGCTTTTAAAAATTTTGAAGTTTGTATTACTAGCATCCGTTACTTATATAATCAGAAAAAAATACAACTTTAAAATATTTATTTAGGTCCAAAGATGGTAATCTAAATGGTGTTACAGGCTGAATGTGTGCCTGATCATCATGCCCCAAGTTCATATGTTAAATCCCTGGCCCCCAAGGCAATGGTATTAGGGGAGTAGGGCATTTGGGAGGTAATCAGATTTCGATGAAGTCATGAGGGTGGAGCCCCCATAGTGGAATTAGTGTCCTGTTAGGAAGAGGAAAACAGACCAAAGCCTTCCTTTCTCTCCTCACTATGTAAGAAGATAGCCAGAAGGTGGCCACAGCTAGGAAGAGAGCCCTCACCAGAACTCAAATCTGCCAGCACCTTGGTTTTGGGTTCTCAGCATCTAGAACTGTGAGAAATGAATGTGTGTTGTTTAAACCACTCAGGCTACGGTATTTTGTCACAGCAGCCCGAGCTGACAGAGATGGATAGAAACAACACAAGGACCCATCAGCAGACGAGTGGATGATCAAAACGTGGTGAGGTCATGCAGTGGGATATTATTCAGCCATAGAAGGAATGAAATTCTGATACATTCTATAAGGGTGAACCTTGAAAACATGCTAAGGAAATAAGCCAAACTTAAAAAGACAAATATTATATAATTCCACTTATATGAGTTAGTTACCTAGAATAGGCAAATTATGTCATAGCGACAGAACATTAGAGGTTACCAGGGTTGGGGGAAGAGGGGTGTTGTGGGTACAAAGTTTCTGTTTGGAGTGATTTTGAAAAAATCCTGGAAATGGGTAGTGAGAGTAGTCAACATGATGAATGTACTTAATGACACTAAATTGTACACTTAAAAATGGTTAATGCTGGCCTGACGCAGTGGCTCACGCCTGTAATCCCAGAACTTTGGGAGGTCAAGGCGGGCGGATCATGAGGTCAGGAGATTGAGACCATTCTGGCTAACACAGTGAAACCCTGTCTCTACTAAAAAATACGAAAAAAAAAAAAAAAAAGAAATAGCTGGGTGTGGTGGCGGGTGCCTGTAGTCCCAGCTACTCGGGAGGCTGAGGCAGGAGAATGGTATGAACCCGGGAGGCAGAGCTTGCAGTGAGCTGAGATTGCGCCACTGCGCTCCAGCCTGGGCAACAGAATGAGAATCCGTCTCAAAAACAAAACAAAAAAAAGGTTAATGCCTGGGTGTGGTGGCTCACGCCTGTAATCCCAGCTCTTTGGGAGGCCAAGGCAAGTGGATCAGTTGAGGTCAGGAGTTAAAAAGACCAGCCTGGCCAACATGGCAAAACCCCATCTCTAGTAAAAATACAAAAATTAGTTGAGTGTGGTGGTGGGTGACTGTAGTCCCAGCTGCCAGGAGGATGAGGCCTGGGAATTGCTTGAACCCAGGAGGCAGAGGTTGCAGTGAGTTGAGATTGCGCCACTGTACTCCAGCCTGGGTGGCAGAGTGAGACTTCGTCTCAAAAAAAAGGTTAAAATTGTAAGTTTTGTTACGCATATTTTACCATAATCTTAAAAAAATAGATATATAGGAGATAAAGTCAACAGAATTTAATAACCAGTTGTAAATAGAGACTGAGAGAGAAGGATGAATTAAGGAAGACGTGAGTACAACTTTGTGGTAGGTGAAAAAATCTTACAAAATACATGAGCAAAGATCCTACTTGATTCTTAAGATTTAAAAATCTCCCAGTGAGTAAACAAGGCCAGGTTGAGATTTGCAGGTGATGTGAGGTGTTTGTTCTGTTTTGTAATGTGAGGACTGTGAGGCATCTCCTGGACTTGAGTATCCATTAGATAATTGAGAATATGGATTTGAGAACTCAGAAGATGTGCAATGCAGTAACAAAACTTTGCACCATTGGTTTCTGTCTCCTAATTTAATGCTTTTATGGGACAAACTGTGTGAGGCAGGTGGGCAAGACGGGCAGCCATGTTGTTTGTGGGTCTCTGGCCTGTGGGCCAGCCTCAGTGCTCACTCTGAGGTCATGTCCAAAATTAGAACACATTCAGGCCTACCACAGTCAAGGCTCCCTTTCTCAACTCTGGTCCTCTGCACAGATATCCGAAGCCTAGAAATAATAATTGTCTGTCCTTGTGTCTTGCATTATGAAAGTCCAGGAAAGGGCCTTGGGAATGAAAAAGAATAGAAAAACTGCTCTAATTGCTGCATGCTTCAGCTTGCAGGGGAATCACTGAAATGGGGACGGGCTATAAAAGGACAATCAGAAGAGTGGCTACAGCAAAGGCATTGTTTTTCAGAGCAAGCTAGAGAATCCTGCCAGCGTCCTCAGGCAGGGCCCCTGGGCACAGGGGTTAGGCAAGGAAGTGTCCCAGCATGTTGATGCTCTAAGCATCAGAATAATGCAATAGAGGAGCTTCCAAAGAGTTCATGTCAGATATTGTAAGCTGAACATTTCTAGGCAAATGAAATTTGATTTCGTGAATAAAGCTAGTTTCTTCAACTCCAGTGCAGATTCTCATAGATTGATAGTGGCTTGTGATCCAGATGAAGAAAACAATTTTTCAAAGATTCATATTCTTTGTAGACATATGGATTTAGAGACCATCTAATCTAACTATCTCATTCTACAGATAGGAAATATGAGGCCTAAAGAAGTTAAGAAAATACCATGGAAATGTCACTGCTGAACTGCCATACGTAAGATCCAAAAGAAATTGGGTAAATGCTACTGTGAGAAATACAGTACCAGGTCCAAAGAATCTAATACAAATTAAAAATCTAAATGTTATTTCTAAAGCATCCCTGCACATAGCTGAACTTACATAGTTTCATTTTCTTTCTTTTCTGTTGAAGAAGAGGCTGGGTACAGTGGCTCATGCCTGTAATCCCAGCACTTTGGGACGCTGAGGCAGGTGGATCACCTGAGGTCAGGAGTTCAAGACCAGCCTGACCAACATGGTGAAACCCCGTCCCTGCTAAAAATACAAAAATTAGCTGAGTGTGGTGGCAGGCCCCTGTAATCCCAGCTACTCCGGAGACTGAGGCAGGAGAATCACTTGAACTTGGGAGGTGGAGGCTGCAGTAAGCCAAGATCACACCATTGCACTCTAACCTATGTGACAAGAGGGAAACTCCATCTCAAAAAAAAAAAAAAAAAAAAAAGCCAATCACTAACCTGTGTTATTTATTAAACATGACAGACTGGCATGAAGTAATTACCCAATTATAAACAAAAAAGCTACAATCTACCAGGCATAGTGGCTCACGCCTATCATCCCAGCACTTTGGGAGGCAGAGGCGGGCAGATCACCTGAGGACTGAAGTTCAGGACCAGCCTGGTCAACGTGGTGAAACCTCGTCTCTACTCAAAATACAGAAATTAGCCTGGCATGGTGGCACGTCCCTGTAATCGCAGCTACTCAGGAGACTGAGGCAGGAGAATCGCTTGAACCTGGACAGCAGAGGTTGCAGTGAGCCAAGATCGCGCCATTATACTCAAGCCTGGGCGACAGAGTGAGACTCGGTCTCAAAAAAAAAAAAAAAAGAAGAGCTACAATCTTAACCTCAACTTCTCATAACATCATCTCTACTTCTAATTACTCTTAACTTCGATGTGCCACCTGGTTAGCAGAAGCTAAGTGGAAGTGGGGAGGTTTATTACAAAAAGACTGTTATACCTTACACACTTCTTCCCATGAATAGTGAAGGTGTGAGTGAAAAAGACAGCAATTTTATTATTTTTTTAAACAGGTTCTTGCACTGTCACCTAGGCTGGAGTGCAGTGGTGTGATCACTGCTCACTGCAACCTTAGCTGCCCAGGTTCAAGCGATTCTCCTGCCTCAGCCTCCTGAGTAGCTGGGACCACAGTTGTGCACTACCATGCCCAGCTTTTTTTTTTTTTTTTTTTTTTTTTTTAAGAGACGGGGTCTCACTATATTGCTTAGGCTAGTTCTCAAACTCCTGGCCTCAAACAGTCCTCCCACCTTGGCCTCCCAAAGGGTTGTGATTACAGGCGTGAGCCACCACACCCAGCCAGCCATTTTAGAATAAAGGGTGAAGGTGCTACTGGGGAAATGTACTTTAAAAAACAAAGTCTTCTCTCAACCCAGAAATCCTCTCCATGAAGGCAGTAGAGAAAGAAAAGCTTTATTAATGAATAAACATTAAATGAGAATGTGATGCACATCACAGGCACTTTGCTAAGAGATCGTAAAGACAGAAGGAAATTTCACCCTTTTATACAGCCAAGCAGGTACAGCCCATTCATTACATGTATGTTTTCAAGATAAATAGTCTTCAACTAAGAGAATTTGACAGCACCATTGGTCACACAGTTCATCCTAACTTTACCTGACAATTGATGTGACCACTTGTGTTATCTAAGATAATCAACTTTTTGGGGCTGGGGGAGTGTGGAAACAGGAGTTACTTTTACAGCTTGGTGCAAGTCACTCGTTAAGATTAGGTTGTTACCCTCCCACAGAAACTGGAAGATAGGTATGCTATCTGGTGATGTTTACATTTCCCAGGTCCTTGAGAAAGACATTCCTTGGTCATAAAGCTGACAAAAGGCTGATTCAGTATATATATATTTCAGGCTGGGCATAGTGGCTCACACCTGTAATCCCAGCACTTTGGGAGGCCGAGGCGGGTGGATCACCTGAGGTCAGGAGTTGGAAACCAGCCTGGCCAACATGGTGAAACCCATCTCTACTAAAAATACAAAAAATTAGCCAGGCATGGTGACACGCATCTGTAATCCTAGCTACTGGGGTGTCTGAGGCAGGAGAATCACTTGAATCTGGAGGCGGAGGTTGCAGTGAGCCGAGATTGCACCACTGCATTCCAGCCTGGGAAACAAGAGCAAAACTCCGTCTCAAAAAAAAAAAAAAAAAAAGTGTGTGTGTGTGTATATATATATATATATATGTATCTCAAAGAGACTGAGAAAGTACATACAAGTTTTCTCAAGTAATAACCTGACATAAAGGGAGGGGAGAAAAATTTCTTGCCTTATTTTCAACAGGTGGAATTAAACTTATTCTTTTGAATTCATATTTATCCTTACAGTGCCCATCCTAAATTTGGAAGAGGAAGGATGTGGGCCAACTTTTGGCTTAGGCCCTCATGTCAGGGCTTCTCTTAGTATATATGGTACCTTCCTGAGATTTTCAAACTGGCAGCCACTTTGGACTGATCAATTCGCAAATCCAAATTAATTGCTTACTATTGTAAGGGAGAGGGATGGGAGTCAGCGGGTCTGCGATGGCAGCAAACAGCAGTGGTGGACAGCGAGGGAAAGCTCAGCTTGAGCTGTAACAAACACGGACCAGAAGAGTGTAGTTGCAAGATTTAATAGAGTGAAATAGAGTGAAAACAGAGCTCCCATACAAAGGGAGGGGACCCAAAGGGGGTTGCTGTTGCCAGCTGGAATGCCTGGGTTTATATCCCGATCCTTGTCCCTCCCGCTGTGCTCTCAGGCAATAGATGATTGGCTATTTCTTTACCTTCTGTTTTTGCCTAATCAGCATTTTAGTGAGCTCTCTGATTGGTCGGGTGTGAGCTAAGTTGCAAGCCCCCTGTTTAAAGGTGGATGTGGTCACCTTCCCAGCTAGCCTTAGGGATTCTTTGTTGTCCTAGGAAATCCAGCTAGTCCTATCTCTTAGTGCCCCCTCTCAACAGGAAAACCTAAGTGCTATTGGGGAGGTTGGTCGATGACTGCTCTAACTGCTTCCTGCTGAATTGGGGCGTAGTAGGGGTTGTGCAGTTGAGATTTCCTCAGGAGGGGTGCCTTTGATGTCATTAACATCGGATCATGGGCTAGCAGGCCGGTCCAGGGGTCTGCGGTAGAACTTAAGTCATGGACTGCATCTGGGGCTCCATTTGTAGTTTTATAGCTTTGATTCTAGAAGAGACAAACTTAACAAGGAGGTTAAAGATACAGGGTCCAAAGAGGAGTAGCAATATTATAGCTGCTAGAAGTCCTAAGAAGGGGAGAATCCGGGGTATCCATTGATTGAGGAGGCCCCAGGGTCCAGTGTTTTGAAGCTCCTTTGCTCTACGTTGTATTCGATCTTTAATTTCTTTAACTTTCTCACTGATGATTCCAGATTGATTAACATAATAACAGCATTCTTCCCCTAAAAATAAACAGGTTCCCCCTCTTTCGGCAGTTAGCAAGTCTAAAGCTCTTTGATTTTGAAGGACTACTGCTGCTAGGGAGTTAAGTTGATCTTGCAAGGTGACCAGGGAGTCGGCAACCCGTTCCATGTCACCATTTAGTTCTTGAGATAGTTTGTAGTAGAACTGAGTAGAGGTTGTGATACCGCCAATGCCAGTACCTAGTCCACCTAGCACTCCTGCTCTGATAACAAAAGGAAGAATGGGTACTCTCTTGTTGCGGGGCTTATGTATGACATAATTGTATAAATCTTGTTCAGTGTAGATGGTCATAGGTGGCACTAAGAATGAGAGGAAGCACATAGATTCTGAAGAGCCATTCAAACAATGATAGGCTGAGGTACCACAGACAAAAAATATTCCTGAGGGTAGGCAGACTATTCGTGTGGGAGGAGTTACCCACCTGATGCATTGGGAGTTGGTTGTGTCTATAGTACTGCTAAAATTTACACAGGTGAGGTTTGAGGTACGGGTTATTTCCAGGTTGGAAACAAGAGGTCCTACTAAAACAGAAGTGGTGTTTATTTCTGTGCTGAAGTTGTTCCATTGTTCAGGTACAGGGATTGAAATGTATGGCCTGAAGTGCAGGGGGAGGCACATCCAACAGTTGGTAGGGTTTTGGGCCGAGACCTCATGGAGCCCAAGGAGGGTGGTATTAAATAGGCTTACCAGGCGAGTATGGATACGGAGGGTTTCATGTAGTTTTGAGAGATCTAGTCCTCTGTAGGGGCTAGAGGTGCTATGTACCCGGGTCAGTTGGGAGATTACTTCTTCTATGTGTTTCTCTCTTGCCTGATCTTGAACTCCACTCCCATCAGACATACTGGTATGGGTGAAGTAAGTCCAACAGACAGTGGCTCCAAGTCCTCCAGGACAACTAGGATTAATCATTTTTCCTGTCCAATAGTGAGTATTTGATTGCATGCAAAGAGTGGCAGCATTATAACAGTTGCGGGGCGTATGGGTGTGGGCAGTGAAGGTGGGGGTTCCCTTAGATAAACTCCTATACGATGGGGCATCAATATTTCCAGGACGCTGCATTCTCCATAGAAACTCTTGGTAAGGGGAGCTACTGGTCGTACAGCGGCATGGAGGGGGTGCAGTGAGAGTGAAAGGGGGTAAGAGAACAGTAAAGAGAAAAATATGATAAGGGAGGGCCATGGGGATTTACGATTTTAGTTACTTTCCTCCTGGTTGTCGTTTGAAGAGCAGGCGCAAATCCTCTAGAGGTTCACAGGAATAGCTAGCGTTGTCTCCTGGATTTTCAGGTTCCTTTGGCTGTATCCAGGGTTTGACTCGAGTGTGATGTATCCATGACTCAACTCCAGCCACTTTAACCGCAGTTGGGGTAGATAAAATGACTGGGTAGGATCCTTCCCAGGATGTATCTAGGGATGGGGAATTAGAGAGAAGGGACTTGACTAATACCATACCACCAGGGTGGAATAGTTCCTTTCCCTCTTCTCGGGGACAGGCTCCTTGTAATGTTTTAAGAACTTGTTGATATTTGGCTAAGGAAGTGATGTCTGCAACTAAGTTGGCCGTTTCTCGGTCAAGCACAAGGTCATTGGTTAGGAAGGGCCGTCCATACAGCATGTCGTATGGGCTAAGTCCTGCTTTTTGGGGAGAGTTTCGGATTCTTAGTAAGACTATAGGCAACAAAGAAGGCCATGTGAGGTGAGTTTCCTGGGTTAGCTTTTTTAGATGTCGTTTGAGTGTTTCGTTCATTTTCTCGACCTTCCCTGAGGACTGTGGCCTCCAGGCACAGTGTAAGTGATATTGTATACCTAATGCCTAGGATACTCCCTGGGTTGCTGTAGCCTTGAAACCAGGGCTATTGTCACTCTGTAAGCCACGGGGAAGTCCGAATCTGGGAATCATTTCATGAACTAGTGCCTTTATTATCTCTTGGGCCTTTTCTGTCCTACAGGGGAAGGCCTCTTCCCAACCAAAGTATCTACCCAGACTAGTAGATACTGAAATCCCTGAGATTTGGGCATGTGGGTAAAATCTAGTTGCCAGTCTTCTCCTGGGTAATGGCCTGTTCTTTGTTCTCCTGAAGGAGCTTGGCAATAAGGCAGGGGATTATTTCTTTGGCACACTTCACAGGCCCTGACTATCTGCTTGATAGTTTTGAAAAGGCCTGGTCCAGTAAAAAATGATTTGGCCATCTGATGGGTGCTATCAATGCCTAAGTAAAAGGTTTGTTGAAGGGTTTTAAGTAATTTCCATTGGTTAGCTGCAGGCAAAAGTATTTTCCCTTCTTCGGTGGCTAGCCATCCTGAGGGGAGAAAACTATGTCCTCGTGAGGTTCCCCATTCTATTTCTCCTGGTGAGTACTGGGGCTTGGTTTCCCGGAGGGGATTACCCTATACTAGGGGTCCTTCTATAAGCATTTCTATTAGAGGATCCTGCCTTGCGGCTCTTTTGGCTTTAATACCTGCTTGGCACTTCTCTTCTATTTCCCTTTCCTTTCCTTTCTGATGACCCTGGCAGTGTAAGACTGCCACCTCTTTAGGTTTTCATACAGCCAACAATAATTTCCTAATGGCTTCCTGATGTTTGATAGGTGTTCCCTCGGAAGTTAGGATTTCCCTTTCTCTCCGTATTGCTGCATGGGCATGGAGGACTAGATAAGCGTATTTAGAGTCTGTATATATATTTACCCTTCTTCCTTCTCCTAATTCTAGTGCCTGAGTCAGGGCTATTAGTTCTGCCAGCTGAGCACTAGTTCCTGGAGTGAGGGGATTACTTTCAAGTATTCCATTATCACTGACCAGTGCATACCCTACTTTTTGAAGTCCTTTTTCTACAAAGGAACTTCCATCAGTATAGAAGTTGAGGTTGGGATCAGTCAAGGGAACCTCTAAAAGGTCCCCTCGAGCAGCATAGGTTTGAGCAATTACTTGTTGGCAGTTATGTTCTATCTTTTCTTCATTGTCTGGAGGAAATGTGACTGGGTTCAGAGTTGCACAAGTGCGCAGTCGCAGCACTGGCCCTTCAAGTAATAGAGCCTAATATTTAAGTAAACAGTTGTCTAACAGCCACAAGTCTCCTTTAGCAGTGAGTATGCCATTCACATCATGAGATGTCCACACAGTAAGATCTCTTCCCTGTATTATTTTAACCGCTATAGATACTAAGACGGCTATTGCTGCCACTACCCGTAAACAATGAGGCTGACCCTTTGCCACTACATCAATTTCCTTACTCAGGGATGCCACGGGTTGCAGGCTGGTCCCTCGGACCTGTGTAAGGACTCCTAGAGCTAGTGCTGTTTTTTCTGTGACATATAAAGAAAAGTCTTGCCCCGTTGGGAAGCTTAACACGGGGGCTTGGGTTAGGGCCTGGAAAGCCGCTTCTGCTTCAGGTGTCCATCTTACTAAAAGGATATTGGCTCTCTTGAGTTTCCTTAATTAGTGTATATAATGGTCTGGCTATTTCGCCGTACCCGTCAATCCATGTTCGGCAGAAACCTGTTATGCCAAGGAACCCTCTTAGTTGCTTTAGGGTTTTGGGATGAGGATAAGCCAGTATAGGCTGGATACGTTCCTCACTGAGGGCCCTGGTGCCTTTGGATAATTTTAGCCCTAAGTATTTAACCTGCTGTGAGCAGAGCTGAGCCTTTGGTTTGGAAACCTTGTCACCACAGGTAGTAAGGAAATTTAAATTTAAGAGCGCTTGGGTGGCTTGATGGCACAAGGTTTCTGAATGGGCAGCTAAAAGTAAATCATCCACGTACCGAAGGACAAGAGTGTCCAGGTATGAGAACTGGCTCAAGTCTTGGGCTAATGCCTGGCCAAATAGATGGGGGCTATCCCTGAACCCTTGGGGTAAAGTAGTCCAGGTGAGTTGAGATGTTGTGTTTGAAGGATCTTCAAAAGCAAACAAGAATTGAGAGACAGGATGTACAGGGATGCAGAGAGAGGCATCCGTAAGGTCCAGAACTGTAAACCACTCTGCTTCCTCTGGGATTTGGGAAAGCAGATTATAAGGGTTAGGTACAGCTGGGTATAGAAGGACAGCGGCCTCATTGATAATCCTGAGATCTTGCACTAACCTCCACTGTCCATTGGGTTTCTGTACTCCTAAAATTGGAGTATTGCAGGGGCTGTTGCATGGTTTTACTAGGCCTTGGGCTTTTGGGTCCTTAACAATCTTCTGGAGTCCTTGTTGGGCCTTGGGTCTGAGGGGGTACTGCCTTTGGTAGGGAAAGGAGGCAGAATCCTTTAGTTTAAGTTGAACAGGATGGGCATTTTTTGCTCATCCATATTGTCCTTCTGTTGCACAGACTTCAGGATTAATTCCTTCCTCAAGCAGGGGACAGCAAACAGGTGCTCCTTCTCCTATATTCAGGTGTATAATGGCCCCTGCTTTTGCTAGAATGTCTGTCCCTAACAAGGGAGTGGGGCTTTCAGGCATAATTAGAAAAGCATGTGAAAAGAGTAAAGCTCCCCAGTCACAACTTAGTGGCTGGGAGAAATATCTAGTGACTGGCTGTCCTAGGACCCCTCAGATAATGACAGATCTGGAGGACAGTTGACCGGGACAGGAGAGTAAGACTGAGATGGCCATGCCAGTGTCCAGGAGACAGTTAACCTTCTGGCCCTCAATGGTCAAGCATACCCGGGGCTCTGTGAGGGTGATGGCATGGGCTGGCGCTTGCCCGGGTCACTCTCAGTCCTGCTGCTGGATCATCTGGTTAGTGGCTTCTGACTCAGAGGACCTTCATCCCCTGGGGGCAGTGGGCCTTCCAGTGATTCCCTTGACATAAGGGGCATGGACAAGGGGGCAGCTTATTTCTACTTGGACAATCTTTTTTCAAGTGTCCTTGTAGACCGCACTCCCAAAAGGAGTTGCTGTTTTTATAGAAGGGGTTGGGGTTTGAGAGATCAGCTGGACACAGTCGGCAGGGAGAGCACGTGTGTTTTCATGAAGAATTATGCTGAGATAGGTAACGGATGGAGAAGAAATTTGAGCTTTGGAGGGGGATACCCAATATCCTTTGGAGAATAAATGTTGAAGGAGCAGGAGGGTGTCTTGTTGAGAAGATTTAAAGGAGGGGCTACAAAGTAGGTCATCAATATATTGAATAAGGTGAGAAGCAGAGGGGTGGAAAGAAAGTAAATCATGAGAGAAAGCTTGGCTGAAGTAATGAGGGCTGTCCCTGAAGCCTTGTGGCAGTACAGCCCAGGTAAGCTGCTGGGACTCATGGGTGTCAGGGATAGTCCAGGTAAAAGCAAAGAGAGGCTGGGATGAGGGGTGCAAGGGAATAGTGAAAAAAGCATCTTTAAGATCAAGGACGGAATAGTGAGTTGTGGAGGAAGGCATCGAGGACAAAAGAGTGTATGAGTTGGGCACCACAGGGTGGATAGGCAAAACAATTTGTTGATAAGGTACAGATCCTGAACTAACCTGTAAGACTTGTCTGGTTTTTGGACAGGTAAAATGGGGGAATTGTATGGAGAGTTTATAGGTTTTAGAAGCCCATGCTGTAGCAGGCGAGTGATAACAGGCTTCAATCCCTTTAAAGTCTGTTGTGGGATGGGATACTGGCATTGAGCAGGGTAAGGGTGATTAGGTTTTAATGGGATAGTAATGGGAATGTGATCGGTTGCCAGGGAGGGAGTAGAGGTGTCCCATACTTGTGGGTTAAGGTCGGGGGATACGAGAGGAAGTATGAAGGAGGCTTTGGGTTGGGAAGAAGGGCAGCAATGAGATGTGGCTGTAGCCCAGGAATAGTCAGGGAAGCAGATAATTTGATTAAAATGTCTCGGCCTAATAAGGGAACTGGGCAGGTGGGGATAACTAAAAAAGAGTGCATAAAAGAATGTTGTCCAAGTTGGCACCAGAGTGGGGGAGTTTTAAGGGGTTTTGAAGCTTGGCCATCAATACCCACAATAGTTATGGGGACAAGAGAAACAGGCCCTTGAAAAGAAGGTCATGTGGAGTGGGTAGCCCCTGTTTTGATTAAACAGGGGATAGACTTACCCACCACTGTGAGAGTTACCTGAAGTTCGGTGTCCGTGATTGTCCGGGGGGCTTCTGAGGCAATCGGGCAGCATCAGTCTTCAGTCGAGAAGATCTGGGAAGGAGTCAGAGAGCCTTGGACCAGAGTTCCAGGGACTCTGGGAGTGGCTGCTGGGTGAGTTGTACAATCTGATTTCCAGCGGTGTCCTGCACAGACGGGACATGGCTTAGGAGGAATCCCAGGCTGCAGGCATTCCTTGTCCCAATGGCCAGATTTCCAGCACTTGAAGCAAGATCCTGGGGGAGGTGGTCCTGGAGGAATGCCTGGCCACTGCGGTTCAGGCATTTTTAAGTTCTTGTGTGCTGGAGACGTGGCTGGGGTTTCTCTCACAGTGGAGGCAAGGAATTGCATCTCAAATACGTTGCTACTTGGCTGCCTTTAGTCTATTATTGTACACCTTGAAGGTGAGGTTAATTAAGTCCTGTTGTGGGGTTTGAGGGCCGGAATTTAATTTTTGGAGCTTTATTTAATGTTGGGAGCAGACTGGGTAATAAAATGCATATTGAGAATAAGACGGCCTTCTGACCCTTCAGGGTCTACAGCTGTAAAGCATCTAAGGGTTGTTGCCAAAAGGGCCATGAACTGGGCTGGGTTTTTATATTTGATGAAAAAGAGCCTAAATGCTGATTTGGGAGAGGTCGGATAAAGAAAAAGGAGCATTAACCTTGACTATGCCTTCAGCTCCAGCCACCTCTTTAAGAGGAAATTGTTGGGCAGGTGGGGGAGGGCTAATCACGGAACGAAACTGTAAGCCGGACTGGGTGTGAGGAAGGGAGGTGATAAAAGGATTATAGGGTCGGGGAGCAAAGGCTGAGGAAGAATTGGGATGTGGCTCAGCCTGGCTCGGAGCAGCCTGGGGAGAAGGTCAGATGGGTCTGTAGAAAAGGAGGATTCAGAGGACTCAGAGCTTGGGGTGGAGACTGAAGGAACAGACAGGAGAGAAAGAAGAAAGATTTGGGATGAGTCACATTGGGAGCAGAGACTAGGGAGGGACCAACGTGGAAAAGAATGCCTGGACATCAGGCATCTCAGACCATTTGCCCATTTTTTGATAAAAATTATCTAGATCTTGTAGGATGGAGAAATTGAAAGTACCATTTTCTGGCCATTTAGAGCCATTATCAAGTTTGTATTGGGGCTAAGTGGTGTTGCAGAAGAAAATAAGCATTTAGGTTTTAGGTCAGGTGTGAGTTGAAGAGGTTTTAGGTTTTTAAGAACACAGGTTAAGGGTGAAGAAGGGGGAATGGAGGGTGGAAGGTTGCCCATAGTGAAGGAGGTAAGTTTAGAGAAAGGTAGAGACATGGAGAAGGGGGTAGGTGAGGAGCCAAAGCAGGCGTCCCTGCAGTTGATTTGCCACCAAGGGAATGTGGGTGAGTGACCAAGGCAGGCGTCCCCACGGTGATCAGACACCAGTGGAGCATGGGTGAATAATCAGGCAGGCATCCCCACAGTGATTAAATACCAAGGGAAGACTGTCTTCCCGAGTCTGTGATCGGCGCTGGAGTTTTGGGTCCATGGATAAAATGTGTCTCCTTTGTCTCTACTAGAGAGGAAAAAGAAGTGGAATTGGAAGGACAGGGAGATGAAGGGTAGCAAGAGAGGCTGGAGAAGAGAGTGAAAAGACTGCTTACCTGATTTGAAACTGGTGAGATGTTCCTTGGGCTGGTTGGTCTGAGGACCCAAGGTCATAGGTGGATGTCCTCACAGAGTGAGGGCAAGGACAGGGGACTGGTCTCCCAAAGGAGTTCTCCTGTCCCGGGTTTCGGCACCAAATGTCACACGCGTCCGTGTGAAGAGAGTCCACCAAACAGGCTTCGTGTGAGCAACAAAGCTGTTTATTTCACCTGGGTGCAGGTGGGCTGAGTCTGAAAAAGGAGTCAGTGAAGGGAGATAGGTGTGGGGCCATTTTATAGGATTTGGGTGGGTAGTGGAAAATTACAATCAAAGGGGGTTTTCTCTTACCGGCAGGGGCGCGGGTGACAAGGTGCTCAGTGGGGGAGGTTTTGAGCCAGGAGAAGGAATTTCACAAGGTTAATTGCTCAGTTAAGGTTGGGCAGGAACAAATCACAATGGCAGAATGTCATCAGTTAAGGCAGGAACAGGCCATTTTCCCTTCTTTTGTTACTTCAGTTACTTCAGGCCATCTGGATGTATACGTGCAGGTCACAGGGGATGCACTAACACTAATTCCTGAAGACCCAGAATTCCACTGTGACTTACCCATCAGAATGAAAGCATTACTGCTACATTGAGGGAGTAGCCCTTACAAATAGTGGAGATAGGAAATCTTCCAAGGGAACAGTATTGTTAAGTAACATATCTCCTCCATTCTGTCAGGAGGTAGAAATGTCTGATATAAAAATCTAGGCTGATTCACAGATAGTGGCTGATAACGTAACCAGATGACCAGAAATTTGGAAAGAACACAACTGGGTATGAGGTCTGGAGGAAAAGTATGCCCAGAGTTCTTGGAATGGGCCCAAAGAATCAGAATATTTGTGTCCTGTGTGAATGCTCAGTTAAAAGCCTTCAGTGCTTACACTAATCAAGTGGTCAAAAGATGACCTCTGTATGGATGTCAATCAGCCATCTTTTCCAGCCACCCCAGTGCTTAAGATTCATGGTCAAATTGGCCAAGATTGCGGGGATGTGGCCTCCACAATGTGGACCTCCCCCTCACCACAGCTGACATGACAACCCAGCTATACTGACAGCCTGCTTGTCAGCAGCAGTGACCAACCAGACAAGCCCACACCCAGAAGAGACCAGCCCAAGTCTGATGGCAGGCTGATTACATCTGATCCTCTTCTATCACAGAGCAGGTAGCAATTTGTCCTTCCTGGAAGGGACACACCTTGGAATTGTATTTGTTTTGTATGTTCTCCAAACTTTTACCACCACCACCTTTCATGAACTTACTAAATGGTTTTTACATTGTTATGCTATCCCATAGACATTGCTTCTGATCATGAAACTCACTTTATGGTGAAAAGAAGGCAGGTATGTCAGCTCAGTGATGTCATCAAAGAACTGAGTAACAAAGTGCATTAGGGGATGGTGCTTCTCAGTTTTATCCTAGTGATCCACAAAGTCTTTGTTTCTATCCCCTGGGATTCTGAGCTTTGCTGGTTTAGAACCAGAACCTCCTGGGATCAAGTGATCCTCCTGCCTCAGCCTCCCAAGTATCTGGGACTAGAAGCACACCATCATGCATGGCTAATTTTTTTTTTTAAGAGATGGGGTCTCACTGTGTTGCCCAGGCTTATCTGTATATTTTGATTAATGTTCTCTTTTTTGCTGTTCCCTTACCCCATTACTATATAGTTAGATATTAGATACACAGATTGTATTGATGGCGGCTAACTTTATAATTTAGTTCATATATGAGAGAATATCAAGATAAAATTATAACTGGAACTAGGAGAGGAATGGATGTCATTTAAATATCTTGGGCTTGGAGCTGGATGTAGTATATTAGGGGGATATGATTTCATTTCTGGTTGAGCAGATAATTAAATGTATTTTAATTATGTGTAAATTTCACAATTTTTGATCTACAAAGAACAGGTAATTGTATCAGTAGGTAATAGAATATTTTATTTCAAAACAGTGAAGAAGCTGCTAAGCATAAAATTTGTCAAATGCTACAAAGTTGATGAATATACAACTGGGAATTCCAAGAAATTTAAATTTAATTACATTCTTTATTATGTTTTCCTCAAAAGAAATAAATTAGTTCCAGCATTTGGCTAATATTATTTATAGGAAATAAAATATGGAATCTGTTATAAATGTCCTAATTTATACTACAGTATTAATCTCAGTCCTGATCATTACCTAATTATAGCATTTATCAATCTGTGATTTTATAAATTAACCACATTTGTTAAATTAAGAAGAAATTTACAGACACCATTTTTTTCCTGTTACAACATATGGACAAGCCATCAAAAACAAAACAAAACAAAACCAAAAAGAAGTATATTTTATGCTAAAGTTACTTTCTGTCCAGGTCGAAACATTGTTCCACTTTGATTTTTTCTCCTCTTTGGATTTTGAAAGCTTTCATATCTGAAAAAAGAAAGAGATAATTTAATATGTGTAAATACTACCATCATAAAACAAAAGATAATGGATTGTTGGCAAACACAAAAGAAATGAACGGGAAATAACAAACTAGAAAAAAAAATGCCAGTCGCAGAAATTAAAAAGAATTCTTACAAATAAAGTTGCATTCCAATAGAAAACAGAGCAAAGGGGAAGAAGAGACAAGTTAGAAAAGATAAAATACAAATGACAATGAATAATATGAAAAATTGTAACTTCTATACTTTTAATCAAATAAATGTAAATTATTAAGATATCATTTTTCTAAAATCAAAAGGGCCAAGTTTAGAAAAATACTGCAACACACAATGTTTGTGATGGTGCAGTATATCTGGCACTCTCACATAATGCTGTTGAAATATATATTGTACAGTATTTCTGGAAGGCAATTGGGCAATACATTTCGAAAGCCTTAAAAATTGTGAACTCCCTGTTACGCAACAATTCCACCTCTATCCCAGTGAAACAATTAGATATGTGCATATATTCAGCTGCAAGAATGTTCATTACCACATTGCCTGGGAGCAATTTAAATGTCTAAAAATTGGATATTGTGGCATAGCTACACTATAAAATGACATTTAAAAGCAATAAAGTAATTAACATTTAAAATGTAAAACAATTTTCAGGATGTATGTGGATAAAGGGGGACTGCTATATAGCAATATGTACAGACTGTTCTTATCAGAATAGGAAAAAATATATAAGCATATAAACAGATATGCTTTGGGAGGTGGTGAGGTTAAGGGAAATTTGTTTCCTTGTTTTTCCTTACCTCTGTTTTCTGATTCTTCTTTAATAAATACATAGCACTAACTTATGTACACATACATACATACTCCAAAGTACTGCAAAATTAGATAGCAAAGGACAGCAGCTTCTAAAGACCAGGAATAAACATCTCTTAAATTCAATTACACTGAATCATTGACCTAGAATGCTTCCCAGTCCATGGGTCTCAGATTCATAGGTGGTCATAAACTCAATTGCAAGGATCCTTTAAATCCAATGTGTAACAAATGTGGTCCACAAATGAATAAATCTGAATGTATTTATTTGTTCTTGAGATCAGTAAAATATTAATATAAATTATTTTGAAGGCAAAACAGGTGTTTTTATAACAAAATTTTATAAACTAGACATTAGAATCACTTTGAACTTTTAATTTTCCTTATTTCTTCAAAGTTACTAAATTGTTTTTTTTAGCAAGACAGTCTTGCTCTGTCACCCAGGCTGGAGTGCAGTGGTGCGATCTCGGCTCTCTGCAACCTCCACCTCCTGGGTTCAAGCAATTCTCCTGTCTCAGCCTCCCGAGTAGCTGGGACTATAGGTGCATGCCACCACACCCGGCTAATTTTTTTATTTTTAGTAGAAATGGGATTTCCCCATGTTGATCAGGTTGGCCTCGAACTCCTGACCTCAGGTGATCCACCTGCCTTGGCCTCCCAAAGTGCTGGGATTACAGGCATGAGCCACTGCGCTCAGCCCAAAGTTACTAAAATTAAATGAGTCTATTATGAATAATTCAAATATAATCAAATGAACTGGTTAATGAAAACTCAATTTTGACTTCTGTACTTCTGAAATTTTGGTATTTTTAAATGCAAATACGACACATATTTTTGAATTGGCTTTTACATATTCAAAATATTTTTTTTATTTTAAACACGAACTTTAAAGGTTTAAGTGTAATACTATGTCACTTACAATAGTAGCTGTACTTCCAAAACAGAATCTGTTACTTACAGCTCAGCAAAATTCTTCCAGTCGTCTTCACTAATGGATGGTCTTGTGTGACCAAGTGCAGTCATTAAATGTGACTGACTGATAGCCAGTCTGGTTTTAATTGGTCCTGGTTGGTTAATGGATTCATCCTCCTTAAGTAAAAAAAGAAATTGACAAAGAGTTAAATTAGGGATGTGAAAAAAAATATGGTAGTCCAATTGTTATTTCTTTTTGTCAGTTTTTTCAAGAGACCATACATTCTCTTCCTTATAAGATAATGAAACACTGAAAGCAAGGAAGCACATAACCATGACTGAGTTAATGTGTTCTGGTCCCTTGTTTATAAATATAGCTCATTTATAAGTCAAAGAAATACATATCAAAAGGGTGAAACAATTTTTAAGAAGTTTTAACAATTATAATGAGGGGGAAAAAGTCATACTCCACTTTGGCTCTGGTATCTGCCTTTGATAATACTGATATCTGCCCTCAGTTGATCTCTTTGTTCTTGTGTAAGTTCTTGGCAACCCTCTTGTGAAGCTGTCCTTAACACTGGAGGCTGTGAAAACAACTGGTCTTTCCCAGGAACTCCAGGCAAATCCTGAGTCACGGAGCTTGGTGCAGAGAGACACTGTGAGCTCTGCGTGGTAAATTGTAGTAATGAAAGATGAAAGGAAGAGGGGGAGAGAAGAAACTATGTGTTTACCAAAGATAAAAATTAAACATTTTAAGCAATAAGACATTAACATAGATAAGTATACATGTTAATTAACTGAAATTAAGCAAGTTGAAAAGTTGTTCCTCTTCTATAAAGGTTCACTGATACCTGTGTTATAGAACCACCATCGAGCGAAAATTGCCATAACACAGGGTAGGTTTTTTTAACTTCGTTGCTTAAATCCAACACACTAATGCCCAAGGACAGGTTTCTTTGTTTTCAGAAAGTAAATTTATACTAAGTCTCTGGGACATTTCTAGATAGAATAAATAAAAAACAGAATTAAAGACTAAAATTAAACCACCACTTTACTATTCTTGGGAATACAAATGAATTGCTTTTATATTTTTAAAGTCTGACTTAGGCTAGGTATAGTGGCTCACACCTGTAATCCTAGCACTTTGGGAAGTCAAGGCAGGCAGATCGCTTGAGCCCAGGAGTTTGAGACCAGCCTGGGCAACATGGTGAAACCTCGTCTCTACAAAAAGTACAAAAATTAGCTGGGCATGGTGGCATACTCAGCTACTCAGGAGGCTGAGGTGGGAGAATCACCTAAGCCCAGGAGGTCAAGGCTGCAGTGAGCCATAATTGTGCCACTGCACTCTAGTCTGGGTGATAGAGTGAGACTGTCTCAAAAAAAAAAAAAAAAAAAAAAAAAAGCCTAAATTAATAAAGTAAGTGTACAAAAAACCAGGAAACATATAAATAACCAAATACATGTACAAATGTTACATGTACCAATAAAATTACAGTGAACCACTATTAATTTTGAGAAGAGATGTTGAATGCTAGTAGAACAGTGATACTGCCTACATTTAATCAAAACACTTTCCTGTTGAAACATTATTAGCACCCTTCACTGTGCTTACACTTTGCAGCAAAAGTATCACAGATAATATTTTGTTTTCAGGAATTTCTTACATTATTGTATCAAATTATTCATTATCCTCAACTGTTCATAATAATAGAATTTAAGTTTACTATAAAATGGAACTGCTCCTAAAGATATTTTAAAACCACTACGTAAGAGAGAGAAACCTCAAAGAAACCAAAGGTAACCACAACCACGCACGACTTTGGTTCCTTGCTCCCAGCCCTGTCTTAAAAATCTTAACAAGGAATGCAAATTACCAATTAGTGTAAGCAAGAAACAAAACTATTTTACTGAAGAACCAACCAACCAGGAAGAATATGTGGGGCTGGTTAGGAGAGAAATCACTCCAACTTTACACCAACATGTAGCTTTATATTTCAGAACTGCATAATGACGACTGCACAAGATACCAAATCAGAAGAGGTTCCATTTCCAAGTTCTGATTCATAAGAGCTTCCAAAGTAGAGCCGGTACATATTGAATTTTGATTCATCTGGAAGGATCTCGGACATCTCTAAGGAAACAAGGGACTGATCTAAGCCACATTCTCCATCTCCAGCTGAATCGTCAGAGCCACTGCTATGGTTAAGAAAGACCATTGAAGACAGACTTAGGTCACTATCAGAGCTGGAACTTCCATCCTAAAATACACAAAAGGACAACCAGTTTAAAGATGTAAACAATTTTAGTCTCAGAAATAAATAATAACATAGTATTCTATCAGAGCAATACAAGAAACTTAGAAGCATTTTTCAAAAAACTCATTAATTCTCTAATGGTTTTGAGGCACATGGTAAAAATTTAACTATTAAAATATAAAGATAACATAGAATGTGTAGATAATTTACCAACCATCCCCCAAGAAAGTCTGTAATGAAGCTAAGACTCAGACCTCTGGGCTTTATTTTTATGTCTCTGACATTCCATTCATACTTTTCTACTCCAAAATGATGAATCAACATGTTATAGAGTGCTTTCTCATTATAGAGAGCTCTACAAATACACACCTTTCTGGTAGTAAAGGGAGAGGGGAGAACTTCAATGGCTTGCCAAAATAGCAAAAACTTAGGGAGTATCTGATTTAGAAACTGTAGGCTCTGTAGACATTCCAACCAAATGTGGTAAAGAAGAGTAATAGAATAATCCTTCCTAGAAAATATATGGTAAAGTCTATAATGTAACAGTTCAAATATCTACTGTAAATATTAAAATCATAATACTATCTTTAGAGAAAAGGCTGATGCTAAGGTTGGGATACAGAAAGCACAAGATAAACCAAGAATATTTTTCTTTTTGGGGGGCAGGGTCTCACTCTGTCATCCATGCTGGAGTGCAGTGGCACAATCATGGCTCACTGCATCCTGGACTTCCTCAAGTGATCCTCCTGCCTCAGCCTCTCCCGAGTAGCTAGGACTACAGGTGTGCACCACCATGGCCAGCTCATTTTTAAATTTTTCGTAGAGACAAGTCCCACTCTGTTGTCCATAATGGGTATAGTTTGTGTAACCATAGTTTGGTCTCAAACTAGGCTCAAATGATCCTCCTGCCTTGGCCTGCCAAAGTGCTGGGATTACAGACATGAGCCACTGCACCTGGCCAAGAATAACTTACTGTATCTGGAAGTGAGGAAGTGATTCAAGAATGATGAGGACATGTCATAAAGATATAGGAGCCATACAAAAGGGGCTCCTATTGGCCAGATTGGGACAATTTGAGCTTCAAAACAACAGCTTTAACTAATTATTTTTTAGAAGTTAAAGTACAAAAAACTAAAAACTCTAATTATTTTTCTGTTTGTAGTATTTAATTCATGGTATCCTAATTTAAATAATATCCTTGCAAACACCAACATGTTTTTGCCAATATTAAGGTAATGTTAAAGAAACAGACACCAAACTCTTCATAATTATAAATTCTCTGCAAAACCCATATTCCAACTATGGAACATTCAACTAAAGGTAAACTTATACTTCTATACAGTTTTACCAAAGTTGTTTAAAAAATAGCATTTTTTTAAGGTTGAAATTTTGACATTGTACTTCTCTTATCACTCATAAAATGTCATAACAACTTCCTCATATAACTTGCCTGGAGTCCACTTGAGAGCAGCATTCCATGTAAGGCCTCCAATTGGGCATTGTAAAGTAAAGCTTTCAGATCAGCTCCAGTAAAGGAGTCGGTTACAGATGCTACATGCTGAAGGTCAACATCATCTGCCAGAGGTAGAGAGTCACTGAGGGCATTTAAAATTTCGAGACGTGACACCTGAAGGGAGAAAAATTTATTTAACAAATAAAAAATATTAAAAATATTATCTTAAATTGTGTGTCTTATGATTTTCTTCATAAATTAACCTTATATATCTAAAAAAGCTTTATAAATAAATTGCGAAATGTACCAACAGCCTACTATTTATCTTCCTTGGAACTTTTTCCCCAACAGAAATAATATATGTAGGAAAATGAATGAAAATCACCACTCTTAAGGCTGGGCATGGTGGCACACCTGTAATCCCAATACTTTGGGAGGTTGAGATGGGAGGATCACTTGAGCCCTGGAGTTCAAGAACAGCCTGGGCAACACAGGGAGACCCCATCTCTACACAAAAATTAAAAATAAAATTATCTGGGCGTGGTAGCGTGCGCCTGTGGTCCCAGCTACTCGGGAAGCTGAGGTAGGAAGATTGCTTGAGCCTGGGACACAGAGGCTGCAGTGAGTTGTGATCGTACCACTGCACTCCAGCCTGGGTGACAAAGTGAGACCTTGTCTGAAAAAGAAAAAAGCAAAAACCTACAAAATATTCAGTGTAAGTAATTTCTTATTCACACAGTGGTTATTTTCTACATTTAGGCAAGTGTGCCAAGAAGGGATTTCAAAAGGAAAATCTAAATAATTTAAATAATAGCTACATGTAACATATATTCAGATACTTTATACCTTTGACTATTCATTTGTCTATCTGTTCTTTCATTCATTTATTTGCTTGCTTCTAAATTGGAGAATAGCAGTTGGAACAACACAGGACTAGGAAGAGTTGAAAAATTATCTCTATGAAACCGCTTACATGCTTATGATTCACATGCTTGATTCTGTATCAGAGTTTTTTTTTGACAGGATAATGGATGTAATCGTTGAACAGAAGAGAATGTGAAAATATAATACTTTAGGTTTCTTGCATTTTTTTCCCCCAATCAGCTAACACAGAAGGATTACAAAGTTTTCAGACTTGCACTGGGCCAAAGAAAGGCTTTGCATCTAATTCAGAATCTTTTTATGCTTTGAGCAAACAGTGGCTAAAGCTTTTCCCTAAGAAAGCTGATCTTCTAAGGACAATTGCCATTACCTGGCAGAAGTAAAGCTCACAAGGAAAGAGTGTAGCATTTGTTGGGTTTTGGACTCTAAATATGAAATTGTCACCTGATCAGGAGGAGGACAGTATACACATTTATCTAGTCGACCAGGCCTAAGCAGGGCAGGGTCAATCAAGTCAGGGCGACTAGTCGCAGCCAATACATAAACACCTAGAGGAAAAAAGAACATTTTTTTACTAAAATCTGATGACATGATGACATTTTGTTATAACATTCTATTTCTGTATTTATAATTATTACCCTGTAAGCCTTCTACTCCATCCAACTGAGTCAGCAACTGGTTAACTACTCGGTCTGTAACTCCTGTATTATCATGACCCCGCCGAGGAGCAATGGATTCAAATTCATCAAAGAAAAGAATGCAGGGCTTTGCAGCCTGTGCTCTGGGAAAAACAAACAACATTTCATATTTGAATCAGGCTTCAGAGTTTGCAAAGTGATTTCATATATATATATGAATGTATTTATGCATTTATATATATTTATGTACTTTTAATTTTTACAACAAACCCTTAAAGAAGGCAAGTTGTATGTATTTACATATAAACACATAAATGTATTTATATATATTTATGTACTTATTTTAATCTTTACAACAAACCCTTAAAGAAGGCAAGGTATATGAAATTGCCCTCGTATTCAGTAAACTGCTGAGGTCAAGGTGTTTATTAAGACCCGTGCCTTCTGGATAGACTAATGGGGACGAAAACAAAAATCTGACTCTTGGTCAATAAGTCAAACACTTGTTTGCTTTCTATTACAAGTAACCATTTTTATATTAATATATACTTATTGGCCACCCTTACTTCTTTGGTGAAATGCCTATTCATTTTTTTGCCCATTCAAAATTTGGAAAGCTCATTATGCTGGTACTGTTTTGTAAGGGCTATTAAAAAATTTTTTTCTTATTTATTTATTTATTTATTTTTTGAGACGGAGTCTCTCTGTCGCCCAGGCTGGAGTGCAGTGGCGCAATCTCCACTCACTGCAAGCTCCGCCTCCCGGGTTCACGCCATTCTCCTGCCTCAGCCTCCCGTGTAGCTGGGACTACAGGTGCCCGCCACTGCGCCTGGGTAATTTTTTGTGTGTTTTTAGTAGAGACGGGGTTTCACCATGTTAGCCAGGATGGTCTCGATCTCCTGACCTCGTGATCCGCCTGTCTCGGCCTCCCAAAAAATATATTTTCTTTTACTTTTCTAATAATCTGAACTTTGACTTTTAGTTTTATTAAATTTATTAACAAATTTTAATTCTAAAGAAGTGAATATTAATTCCATCTCTGGCAACAGGTGGACTAGATGTCTGGAGAATAACACCTAATATAAAACACCTGTCATGGTGATTGAAAAAAACCAACAGCTATCTCATTAAATGCATGGCAAGTAAAATATATCTTCTGGGGCCAAAAATAGACCAGAATTATCTGCTACTTGCATGTTTGGCAGAACTCTCCTAGAAAACTGAGTCTGATGTTTGATTTGTGTAAAGATTTTTTTAACTTTTCTAACTCAGTTTTTTCACTAAGTTATAGGACTACTCAGATTTTATTTCTTTTTGGTTCAATTTTGGTCAATTTTATTTTTGTCTGTGTCACCTAAGTTTTCAAATGTATTGTCATAAATATTTTCATAATATTCCCTTATTATCTTTTACATTTCTGGGATATCTTTAGTTATGGTTCCCTTTTTATCCCTAAAATTATTTATTCATGCTTTTTTTTTTTCTTAATCAAACTTGCTAGAGATTGTCAATTGTACTCAGTGTTCAAAAAATAAATTTTGGCTTTGTGAGCTTCTCTGTTTTGTGTTTCATTAAACTTCATTCTTATCTTTATTATTTCCCTTTTAACCTATTTTTTAGTGTACATCTATAATTTTCCTAATTTCATGAGATAGATACATAAGTGGTTAACTTTCAACCTTTTTTCTTTTCTAAACATTTAAGGCTATAAATTTTCCTTGAAATCAGTTTTGCAACATCTAACAATTTTAATGGATAGTATTTTCATTATCATTTGCTCCCAAATATTTTCCACTATAACCTCTCTTTAACCCAGGAATTACGTAGAAGAGGTTTATTTTGTTTATGCTTTTTCCTGGTAAACTGGGTGGTGAATACATGAAGTATTCATTTTATTATTCTTCCTTAAGATGCATAAGTGTTTTATATATATTCTCTTAACTGTACATTTTATAATAAAATTTTTGGAAGAATAAAACAGTAACTTTTATTTTAAAACTCCCCATAATGCTATCACATTTGAATAATTATTTTCATCCTTACATACCATCTTCTATATTCATATGCAGTTTTTTAATATATGCAAAATAGTTACACTCACGGAAATTAAATTGGCCAGATGGACTCTTGATTTATAAGAGATAAATTAGAGACTGGGGGAAAAAAGAATTTAGAACTTAGAAAATTTAGAGATAAATTAGGGGCAATTATTTGCTTCATATAAGAATCTACTCTGAGATTTCTTTGAATAACCACTTCGATTCCACTTTGAGGAGTATTTCTATTGTAAATACAAAACCAAATAATTTCCAAAATTTAATATCTAAAATATTTTGTAGTATTTGGTGAAATAGAGAATCCATGTCCTCTAGCTTATTAATAATTCACATAAACCACAGGTTTCAAATATCAGTTCTTCAAAAAACAAGAACAAAAAAAGCACTGATTGATAAATAATAACAGAGTCAGTTACTTTAAAAACATTAATAGGGAACCAACCTAATAAAAATATCCCGAACAGCTTGTTCACTTGCTCCAATATATTTGCTGAGTAACTCTGGCCCCTATGGGTAAAATAAAATTAGAGTTGAGATAAAATTATTTAAAAAGAAAATATAAATTTGGTTTCTGACTAAATGAATCATGGAAATCTTTCATATGATTAAATGGATGTCTTTTATACATTTTTAAAATTAATGTGTGCTAGAATAAATAACATACCACAAGTTCTATGCTTGGTGTTTCTTCTGCCCAGAACATTTTCCCCCAGATATTCTCATGGCTTGTTGCTTCATTTTATTTAGATCTCTGCTCAAATACCACCTCTTCAGAAACCCTTTTCTGACACGTCCATCTATGACTCACTCCAGTTTACTCTAAGCTTCCTTACCCTGCTTTTCTTCCTCCATAGGACTTACCATCACCATCTGACAGTGGATTATATACTGAATGTGTCTATCTGCTTATTGTCACTCTCCACTAGTAGAATGTAAACTCCAAAAAGGCAGTTTTGTTCACTGCTGAATCCCTTGTGCCAGAAACAGTGTCTGCCACGTAAGTATTAGATAAATAATTTTTTTCAAGTGAATAAGTGAATGGTTTAAGAAGGGACAAAGTTCCATCTAAAATTTAAAAAATGTGTAGAGATATGACTTTAATCAGCACCTTCAATTACTGAAACAATGTATTTGCACAGGATTTAAAGAATATATCATTTTTAGAACGTGGGAAAAGGCCAAAAAAAAAAAAAGAATATATAATCTTCCCTAAAAGCCAACTGAAAAACCTTTCGAAATAAACTTCCCTGCATATAGCAAAATCAATGAGAATAGTCTTTCCTTAAATTGGAATCTTTTAAAAAAAACTGAATAGGTCCTAAAGAAATCTGTAGTGAAAAATCACTATCTCCAAAAGACCAACTACTGATCAAGATATGTGACCAAAATAAGGAATTTCTAATATTCAACCACATAGATATCTATTAATGTAATAATATTTAATTACATTTCCTCAGTACAGTCAGAGAACTATAGGACTAGAGGAGGCTAAAAGAAATAACTAAAGCAAGGCTGGGATTATGGCTCTCACCTGTAATCCCAGCACTTTGGGAGGCCGAGGCGGGTGGATCACGAGGTCAGGAGGTCAAGACTAGCCTGGCCAACATGGTAAAATCCCGTCTCTACTAAAAATACAAAAAAAATTCACCAGGTGCGGTGGCAGGAGCCTGTAATCCCAGCTAGTCGGGAGGCTGAGGCAGGAATCACTTGAACCCAGGAGGCGGAGGTTGCAGTGAGCCGAGATCACGCCACTCCACTCCAGCCTGGTAACACAGCAAGGCTCAGTCTCAGAAAAAAAAAGAAAAAAGAACTAAGGCAAATAACAGGAACAAGGCAACAGCCTGGCATTTTAGTGTTTCTCCATCATTGCCAGTTCACAAAAAAACATGATAAAAGAGTAATTTACGACTGGGTAAAACCCAGTTATACATTACAAAACTGAGCTGGGCGCTGTGACTCACACCTGTAATCCCAGCACTTTGGGAGGCCAAGGCAGGCAGATCACTTGAGGTCAGGAGTTCAAAACCAGCCTAGCCAACATGGTGAAATCCCGTCTCTACTAAAAATACAAAAATTAGCCTGTAACCCCAGCTACTCGGGAGGCTGAGGGAGGAGAATAGCTTGAACCCAGGAGGCGGAGGTTGCAGTAAGCCAAGATTGTGTCAGTACACTCCAGCCTGGTCAATAGAGTGAGACTCCATCTCAAAAAAATGAAAATAAATATAGAAAAAATAAATAAATTACTAACTGATTTATAAATCAAGTTTGAGTAAGGCTAGAATAATACATGATTCCTTTGTCTTGGAATCTAATTGCCCTTTGTTAAACTAATATTGCTGATGTACTGAAACTATACAGCTAAGATACTGGATCTTCGACCACAATGACACACCAGTGGTGAGCTGTGAAGCATTACCCAAAATGATCTGCTAGCATGCCTCTTAATTACCACACTCACCTTATACCTGAAAAAAACTTAGACCTAGTCTCACTTTGACACAAGCAAGGGTGAGATATAGTCAAAAGTAACAGAACCATGAAAACCCCAGCTTCCTGCCTCAGTATGGTCTCCAGCCTCTAGTTGTCTACTCCCTTTAAGAATAGTTTGCCCTTTTATCTGAGTATTTATGTATAATTCTGTTCACAATGCATGAAGATTTGCCTTAAGCAAGACCATAATAAGCCCAACGAGAGAGGTGGCTCATTACTCAATGTCATACAACTTTTTTTTTTTTTTTTTTTTTTGAGACGGAGTCACGCCCTGTTGCCCAGGCTGGAGTACAGAGGCGCGATCTCGGCTTACTGCAAGCTCCGCCTCCCGGGTTCAAGCGCTATTCTCCTGCCTCAGCCTCCCGAGTAGCTGGGACTACAGGCACCCGCCACCACGCCTGGCTAAGTTTTTGTATTTTTAGTAGAGACGGGGTTTCACCGTGTTAGCCAAGATGGTCTCGATCTCCTGACCTTGTGATCCGCCCGCCTCGGCCTCCCAAAGTGCTGGGATTACAGGTGTGAGCCACCGCACCCAGCCGCACACAACTTTTAATAGATGGATCGCTGTTCCTACTAGCTTTCCAAATGTGAGACTAGCCCACAATCGACAAATATAATGGTGTTGGTAAAGATGTGGAGAATCAGGAACCCTCCACGTTGCCAGTGGGAATGGTGCAGTTGGTGTGAAAGACAGTTTGGTGGTTCTTTGAAAAGTTAGAGAATTACCCTAAGACCCAACAATTCTACTCCTCAGTTTATGCCCAAGAGAAATAAAAACATGTCCATGGAGAAATCTGTACATGAATATTTACAGCAACATTATTCATAATAGTCAAAAGGTAGAAACAATTCAAATGTTCACCACTGATAAGTGGATAAAGAAAGTATGGTAACATTATTCAGTCATGCAAAGGAATGAAGTACTGATACATGCTACTACCTGGATGAACCATGAAAACTTTACATAAGTGAAAGAAGCCAGACACAAAAGGTGACATACTGCATGATTCCTTTTATATGAAATATACAGAAAAGGCAAATCCATAGAGACAAAAAGCAGATTAATGGTTGCCAGGGGATGAGCGGAAGAAGGAATGGAATGAAAAAGTTTTGAAATTAGAAAGAGGTGGTGGTTGCATAGCATTGTGAATGCACTAAATGTCAGTGAATTGTACACTTTAAAATGGCTAACTGCATTTATGTAAATTTTGCCTCAATGAAAAAAGAAGTGGACAACATACCTTGACACTTATAAAATTCATTCTACTCTCTCGTGCAATTACCCCAGCTAGTAAAGTTTTTCCTGTTCCAGGCGGACCATACAACAGTATTCCTGTTCTTTGTCGTATGGGCAAGTTTGCAAATAATTCTGGATACTGAGAAACAACAACAAAAAAAAAATATGAAAAAGAGCTCAAGTCTAAACAGAAATGACTAAGTAGCAGCTAAAGATCAATGTATAGAAAAAAATATTCAGATAGTAATCACCACCACCTTTCTTCAGTAACAGCAAGTACAACAGTAGAAAATAAAATTCCTACTAAAAACTATAAATGAACTCAAAGGAACTACTACAAATTTTTTCCAATTAAGAACACATTCTATATAAAATGCATATAACTGCATCAGAACTTCTTTCTATTTTTCCTGTTTTATTAAAAGTACTACATTTTAAAAGTACAAACCAATCTTTTAACAAGTATAGTGCCTTTCACGGATATGCTTCATGGGGCAAGTTATGAGGGCTGTGTACATTCAAATCTCTTCAATCAAAGATAGTAAAATATCCCAAGAGTCTCCAGGCTGAACAAATAATCGACTGCTTCTCAAATTACCTTTTAAAGCACCACTGCTCGAGAACAAGAGGACTTTTTGAACAGGTGAGCCAAACATGAGGCTACTGTCAGCAATATCCTGGTCTCCTTTATTAGGTATGCCTATTTAGTTCCCTCTATTGAGAATATTCCCACTCACCTCTACTTCTGCTCTAATCTGAAAGAAGCCCAGACTATATATGTAACTACACATATAGTCTCCATGTACTGTATCTGGATGTACTGAATCTCCATGTACTAATGCTCGATGCCCACCCAATCCCAGCATTGGGATCATGATCCTGCTAGCTAGTACTTCCATGCCCATGTTCTCTCACACTGGTTTTAATAGTCCTGGGCTGCAATCAGCATGTCCCAGGCTCCAGTGGTCACTGTTCCCAGGAGTTGCCATGCAGTTACATGAAACCCAGGGTCCTTACCCATATTTTTTTTCTCACTCCTTTGCACGGGTCCCTGATCTTATGCAATGATCTGTGCCTCTCAGATTTCTGATTAAAACACACTACCTCCTAGACTCTACCATCTGATCTTCTGAAGAACAATCTACATTTGTCTCCTTTATCCTGCCATCTGCCTCGTCTATACCTGCCAACTCTGCTTTTCATCCCAGGTCTGGAAATCTAGCTTCACCCATCAGTCCTGTTAACCTTGATAACTCTTCTACCTCCTAGTTTATTCCTATCCATTTCTGCTCAAATCGCAGCAGACAGTTCATCTTGTTTTACTACAATTTGAATGATTAAAGCAAACAGAATTATACATCAAAATGTATTTACTGTAACTATCACCTCAGCTTTCTATAAGTTTCTTATGGTCAAAGACTGCATCATACACATTAAAATCTGTCAGCCTGGGCAACATAGCAAGACTCTGTCTCTACAAAAATTAAAGAGTTAGCCGGGCATGTTGGTTCATGCCTGCAGTTCTAGCTACTGGGGAGGCTGAGCCAGGAGGATTGCTTGAGCCCAGGAGTTCACGGTTGCAGTGAGCTGTGAGTGTGCCCCTGCACTCCAGCCTAGATGACAGTGAGGTCTCAACTCTAATAAAAAACTAATTAATAAAATAAAAATTTGTTAAAGTACCTAAAATAGTGTCAGATATTTATTTAGATACCTAAAATAGTGTCAGTAAACACTTGTTGACTCACATGGAGATTGGGCAAGCTAACACATAAAGCCAAAGCCAATAATACAGTGGTTCTTCTGGGAGTAAGTATTCACTTTTTCTTTTTTTTTTTTTAAACATACCTTGGCAGGTAACTGGATAGTATCCATGAGTATCTGCCTAACTTCATGTAACCCACCAATCTTGTCCCAACCCAGGTCTCTAGGTTTATGCAGGTTGATACTTCGCAAAGATGCAGGAATAAATCCATGGAGAGCCTTTTGGAAGTCCAATGTTGTTAAAACTAATTCTGTTTAAAAATAAACAAAATTTCTTTTAGTAGTTATATTTCACTATATGAATTTTCAAAATATGCCATCATTTTAGCTGGAAACACTAATTTTCTACTCAAATAACTGCTTATTCAAATACTACAATGGAATATATTTAATTCTTGTCTTACTACAATTACATTTCTCCACAATAGAAAGAAGATTCCAAGTTCAGGTTTTAATAGTAAAACATACTTTCTCTGGTGGATATACTCTGACGAGAGAGTCGAGAATGTATGGCTCGATCCACAAGTACCGTAAAATCTCTAGCCACAAACCCTCCAGTTTCTTTAGCTACATGCTGCAGGTCAAGATCGGTGAACTTGTTTATATCACAGTCCAGTTTATTTTTTATTACATTACACAGAATTTCACATCTTTGTTCCTAAAGAAAAGCACAAAATTCAAATTTCCAATTTTATTCAACTGTATATTTTAGAACGTATATTTGGAGAAAATCAAGTTGACAAATCTATAGTGACAGAAAGCACATTGGTAGTTGTCTGGGGATGGAGTGGGGGAGGGATGGGTAGTAAAAAGGCTAGGAGGCTTCTGGAGTGATGAAAATGTTTGTTTCCTTAATTGTGGTGATGGTTTCATGGCATCTACATATGTTAAAACTGATCAAATTATACACTTTATGTGAATTTGTTGTACTTAAATTATATCTCAATAAGGTTGTAAAAAAATCACATTAATAATGATTGTCATTTCTTTCTCCAGTAAGAAGCATTTTTAGTAATACATGGTTCCTTTAATAATTTTTTTTTTGGTTCCTATAAAACTTATTTCTAAAAACATATTCAGTGACCAATATCTCAAATACCATTCTATTATCCTTAATAATAGATATAATACCTTTGTTCTTCAATAGCAGTTAACTAGCACAGGGTCTGAATATTTAGGGTAGATGCTAGGTGAAATTTTTTAAGAATTTAAAATATGTTTGCCAGTCCTGGAACATACTTCTTTCAGCTCAGTGCCACTAAAACCCTCATGAGTTCCCAAAGGGGACTAAGTGCCATTATGTGATGGTGGAAAAAAAAATTTAATTAATGAAGTGTTTAAAAGCCATCTATCTATTTCTGTTTTTTCTCATTCAAAGAAATACCATTTTCAAAAAAGGCATTTTCTTGGAAAGTGCATACTAACATTTCAGGTGGCTATAAATTATAATTTATGCCTCTAGCACAACATGCATCAAATGTTGACTTACATATCCTTAAGATCATTAATAGAAGCATAAGTTTAAAGCCACAAATTACTAATAAAATTGAAAAATAATTTCTAGAAAAGGGACATAATTCAATAATCCTTACAAGTAGTGTATTACCTGATTAGGAGGCTGAATGTGTTGGATGCACTGAAATATGTGAACTCCTTGAGCAGAAACAAGTAAAGGATGTAGAGATTGTTGAGACTGACTTGTGGCAATCAGTGCAACCAAACTTCCCATGGAGATAAACTCTTTTATCATATCATTCAAAGCTGAAATTAAGCAATATAGTGTAAAAGCTTAGGAAAAATAAACATGAAATTTAAAAATTATACATTCATTAATAATAATGATACTCTAGGTTGACCTTTAAGGTGGAGTATGTATGGTATCACTCTTTCATGTCTTTAAAAAATGAATCCATCTAGTTATTCCCTGATTTATCTATCAAGGACCTAATAAATCTAATGGAAGCACAAGAGGTACTGCAAACTCAGACCATATACTCAGAGCAATGTCTAATGAGGTTCCCTACTCGTGGATCTTATGAAAGAAATGAACAAATGATAAAAATTTGTCTCTGAAATAAATATTCTAGAAGGGTGATAAATTTCCATACTGTATTCTGTTTGTTAAAATACAGCTCATATTCCTACGACTTCCAGAACAATCTCTTCCTACCCCAGGTCTTGTAAGGTTTCATACGAGAAGGTCAGAACTGAAATCGGCATTAATAATGTACATCTGAGTCCTGTCCTGACCTAGAAATTTGCAGCACTCCCTTAAACTCTGGACTAATAGATCTAGTATAAGAACAGTAACAGATCGAGTGTAAGATTAGTAACACCAGTCCTATAGATGCTATAGATTTCAAAATTTGAGATTAACACACTAGGTAATATAATCCAAGCCACTCTTGGTTGCATTTTATATCTATTTCAGTTCTTAAGAACCCTGAAGCAAGTCAGTGCTGCCAAACCCTCCAACCTCACCTCCCTAGCACTCCTCTCCTTGCACTCTAAGCTCCAGTCAACAGGGTATTCCCCAAAGTATCATTACTTCCTACACCTCTGTGCTTTTGCCTGTAGACCACGCTTCCTTTGCTTCTTTATTAGCATGAAATTGGTTCACGCTAATTTCTACTCTTCCATCAAAACTCAGCTCAGTTATCAACTCCTCTAAAAAGCTTTCCCTGATAACTCCTTATCCCACCTCAACCCCAGTATAGGTTATATGCTCCTACACTACTGTGTATATTTCTCGCATAGTGTATTCTGTCACCTCCTTGTTGGTCATCCTGGTCAAATTAATCTCTCTGAATTTCCATTTATTGACCTGTAAAGCCCAGGGAATATCTTCATGCAGAATACAAAGCAATCCAAGAAAGCCAAGAAAGGGATGGCTACTCATACACAGTAGCCATCATTATTAGTATTGTTCTGTACTAACACTGTTCACCCTTCTTTTTCTCCTAGACTTTGAGAATACAGACTGTGCACAAGCGTTTGTCAAATATTTGTCAAATGAACAAAAGAGTAAATCTGTAAATTAAACAGTAAGTAAAAGAGAATGAAAAACCCTAAAGGACTAAGCATGAAGTTGCAGAATTTTCACATTGTTTTTACTCTACCAATTTACTAATACATAGTCTATAGGACAACTGTAGAATGCTATCAGGGGCCTCAAACACAACACTTAACATAACGCATATATTATTCTCTGAAGAGAGTAGATTTGTTGTTAAGACTAAAAATGCTGACTGACAAAAGAACAAGACCTTAACCGAGTGGTGGATGCATTTACCATGAGCAAGCCGCTGGCTCTGCGCCGCATCAGGACTGTGCTCATGTTCCGGGACAGCAGGCGGTCCAGCAATGTGGTCAAGGTCATCCAGCAGAACAACAGATGGCTGCATCCACACTGCCTCTGAGAAAGCCACCTCTAGGGTTTTTTGTATGTTTTCAAGCCTTTTTCCTTAATACAGAAGATATGAAATGGTTTCAATATTATTTCAGTGCTGGGAAAGTTCAGGTTGTCCTTTTGAAAGCACTAGAAAAGCTCAATACTGATTTAACTATAAAAATTTGATCTATATTTTATTAATATACCAATCACAAAAACTTGTTCATCATTAACATGGTTCAATTAATACAGTCTCAAAGGGTACAATAAAGTATCAAATTTTATAAAACTCAGAAAAGGAGGCCAGGTGCAGTGGCTTATGCTGGAATCCCAGCACTTTGGGAGGCCAAGGCGGACAGATCACTTTGAGCTCAGGAGTTTGAGACCAGCCTGGCCAACATAGTGAAACCCCATCTCTACTGAAAATACAAAAATTAGCCAGGTGTGGTGGCATGTACCTGTAGTCCCAATTACTCAGGAGGTTGAGGCATGAGAATTGCTTGAACCTGGGAGATGGAGGCTATAGTGAGCCAAGATCACACCACTGCACTCCAGCCTGGGCGACAGAGCAAGACTGTCTCAAAAAAGAAAAAAAAAAAAAAAGAAAAAAAGAAAAGGAATATGCTACTATAATTTCTGTATGCATGTATTCATTTATACCCAGTTTCACTCCATTGAAAATTTTAGATGGCCTACAACAAAATAAAAAAAGTAGGATGTGGGAAAACATAAGTGAGAGTAAGGGATCAAGATTCGTGTAAAATCAAATGCAAATGCATCTGCCTAGAGATCCTGGAGTTGCTATATTTGAATCACAAATTTGGCTTCAAACTTCCTGGTGAGTTACAAAGTTTAAATTTACAAAGAACAGGAAACACACAAGTTCATGATTAGTTGGAACTATATGATAGAGGTACCCAAGGGGGAAAAATTGACTGTTCAAAGTAAAAAAAAAAAAAAAAAAAAAATTTAATTGAATAGATAATGTAAATGTTAAGGACTTTAAAAGTACAAAAGTGTTCTATGGTAAACTGTAATTCTCCTCATTGCTGTCCACAGCCTCCTACTTTCTCTCTCCTGAAGCAACCATTCTCTCAGTTTCCCATAGCAATTCAGAGATCATTTATACCAATTAGAGTATATTCTAAGTACTAATTTTTCAGAGTGGTGTCAGTGAGCACTTCCAGGAATGTAGTCTACAAAGAGTTCTGGCTAGAAAAAAAAATAGGCTTCCATCAAATATGGAGAGTTTTAGAAATTTTATCAAAAACATTAGAAAGCCAAAGACTTAAAATTTCTAAGAAATTTCAATGACTAAATGATAAACAGAAAAGTTAAAGACTAGATGATATGTGTATTTTTTAGATTGATAGCATTAATTATAACATTCCTGTCTTTCTAATGAAAAAGGGATTTATGTAGAGTGTTACCATACTCATACCTCGTAAAGCTTTACAGTCAACTCTCTCCACATGGGCATCCAGTTTGTCAAATGCTTCTTTACAGATTGCTTTGGCTAAAGTTGATTTTCCACTTCCCTAGAAAATAATTGCTTTGTAAGAATTCCCAATATATCCAGTCACATAAATAGTTTCTGTCATTATGGCAACCACCAAGATTCAGCCTCAATTTTATACAGTCTCTTCCAAAAAAATAAAAGAAGAAGAGGGAATACTTCCCAACTCATTTTATGAGGCCGGATTTACACTGATAGCAAAACCAGACAAAGACAATACAAAAACAGAAAACTGCAAACTAATCACTTTCAAACTTAAATGGACAAAAGCTCAGCAGAACATTAGCAGATAAAACTCAGCAATGTAGAAAGAATGATACACCACAACTACATGGTATTTATCACAGGTATGCAAGGCTGGTTCAACATTTGTAAGTTACTCAACCCTATCAGCACTTCATAGCCTAAAAAAGAAAAACCATATAATTGTATCAACTGACACAGAAAAAGGGCATGGAGAACATCACTCTTATTCGTCATTACTCCCCCAACACCTAAAAGCAGACACACAGAAATATTAGTGAATAAATGAATGCTTTCCATATGTCGTATAAACCCTATATAATACCTGGTCAAAACCCAAAGAAAGGTAAATGAAAAGTTGTTAAGTGTTACAGAAAAATGAACACACCTTAACCACTTACCTTTCCTCCTGTGAGTAAAAGAGCTCCATTCCTAAGTCCTGCAACAAGAGACATCAGCTGCCGAGACAAAGGGCGTCCCAGGAGGCTATGAGTGATGTGCTCCAAGGAGGATACGCCTAAGGAATTTACTCCTCTGTAAAAGATATACATGGTTACATGATAAAAGACTGAAGCAGGATAAAATTTAGCTACAAAAAATGCTGAATTTTGCCTTCCCAGTATAGTTAATTAATTTATTTTATATCTTTTTTTTTTTTTTTGAGAAAGGGGCTTGCTGGGTCATCCAGGCTGGAGTGCAGTGGCGTGAACCCAGCTCCCTGCAGCCTCAAACTCCCTGGCAAAGGTGATTCTCCTGCCTCAGTCTCCCAAGGAGCCGGGACTTCAGGCGTGTAACACCACACCCAGCTGATTGGTTTTTTTGTGTGTTCATTTGTTGTAGAGACGGGGTTTTGCCATGTTGCCCAGGCTAGTCTCCAACTCCTGGGCTCAAGGGATCCATCTGCCTCTGCCCCACAAAGTGCTGGGATTATAGACATGAGCCACCATGCTCAGACTAGTTAATAAATTTTAAAAGACTAAAATCTTAGAAATTGTCCCCTACTTGAGAGAAAGTATACTGATTAATGTCAAAACTGAATCCAGGCCTTTTTTTTTTTTTGAGACGGAGTCTTGCTCTGTCGCCCAGGCTGGAGTACAGTGGCATGATCTCAGCTCACTGCAACCTCCTTCTCCCAGGTTCAACCGATTCTCCTGCCTCAGCCTCCCAAGTAACTGGGATTACAGCTGCCCTCCACCACACCTGGCTAATTTCTGTACTTTTAGTAGAGACAGGGTTTCACCATGTTGGCCAGGCTGGTCTCAAACTCCTGACCTCAGGTGATCCACCTGCCTCGGCCTCCCAAAGTGCTGGGATTACAGGTGTGAGCCCAGCCTCCAAGCCTTTAAAATTAGTTTTATTACTTTAAAAATGTGCAGTTACTAAAAGTTGTGCCCTAATAGAACTCCTTAAGGAATCTTAACACACACACAAAAACACCTCTAACCTTCAAATGATTTAATTTAGTAATCAACATAATCATAAATGGGTGCTTTTGAAGTACTGAGGATAACTAAAAACTTATTTCCTCTTAAACATTACCTATGAAATCCAGTATCAATCTGTAGATTACATTATACAAACATGAACTTTAAACTACTTCTGGACTGTGACTGCCTGCCACTTTATATGATCACATAAGAGTCTGAAGAGATTTTACTTTATGCAGGACGCAGTGGTTCACGCCTGTAATCCCAGCACATTGAGAGGCTGAGGCAGGCGGATCACTTGAGACCAGCCTGGCCAACATGGTGAAACCTCATCTCTACTAAAAATACAAAAAATTAGGCAGGTGTGGTGGTGCATGCTTGTAATCCCAGCTACTAAGGAGGCTGATGAGGAAGCATTGCTTGAACCCAAGAGGCGGGAGGTTGCAATGAGCTGAGATTGCAACACTGCACTCCAGCCTGGGTGACCAAGTAAGAGTCCATCTCAAAAAAAAAAAAAAAAAAAAGAGAGATTTTATTTTATATTAATAAACACTGTGCTATATTTAAACATTTTGACTTTATGGTTTAATCCTTTTACTAAAACATTTACAGATTATACCATTCTAGGAAATCAAAGCGCTACTACTACATCTACCAACGCTTCTGTGAAGACTTCTAAGAGGTAATGCTTATAAGAGATTCTCATATTATATAAGAAATATGGAAAATAAGAGGAGTTAAAATATTTTTTATATTTTAATCTAGCCCTACTGAATCAAAAGAGGAATTTTTTAAATATTTGTTTTAAAAGTTGAGAAAAACACAAATAATCCAAATTATTACAGTAATACAAGACAGTGAAGGAATAACTTAATTTGAAATATTTTTAAACATTTAACTAATGTTTTTGGCTTATGTATTTATTTGTTCTAAGAATTATTGTTTTATTCAAGCATATATGATCCAGGTGATATCTAGTTGCTTTCTTCTCATCGATCAATTCTCAAAGTAAAATTTCTAACAAGCTTCAGACTTCTAGTTATTGAAGAAGACAAGGTTATCCCCTACCACCAGGATGGATAAAAACATAAAAATAAAGAAAAAAAAAAAAAAGAAGACAAGGCAAATTTAAGCTAGGCGTGAAGATAGAGACAATCCTTGAAAAAATATCTACTAATGCATTAGTAATATCACTTGTTGATATTAACATCTATTTTAATATTTACATTGAAAACTCTGCCAGATATAATACGAAAACACGTCTCTAAACATGCTAGTTTGGCCATAACTTCTTACCCCAAAGAGCTCAGCTTTAAAAAAGGAAGAATAAAGTCAATTTCCTCACTGTTTTCTTCTTTTACCATAGGATCTAGAAGGACCTATAGTTGCAAGGAAAAATCAGTTTTACATTTCAAAGTATGTCTTTTGCATGTTTTTCTCGGGTCCCAGAAAACTAAATTGCTGATTCTGTTATACCAGAGAGAATAGATAAATTACGCATGCAAGATCATTATTTAAACACCCTTGACAATAACAATGTACCCATCCAGAGAACATAAATATTTATGGTCAACAAGCAGAAAGAATGTTATTGCCTTAATACATTTTACAGATATATTTTTATTTATAATTTTGATTTGTGTCACAATTATCCTTTCACAATTCTTACATTTGTATCTTCTCCAAATGGTATTCCTTCAATAATATTTCAAAAATACAGAAACAATGTCTAGTTCCAAAACACTGAAATTCTAAGTAACTAGAGTATCTTCAGTTTTATAATGACAAGAATGAATGTCCTAATCAAAAAATAATATTGTAAAAAGACCACTCTTGGCTGGGCGTGGTGGCTCACACTTTTGGAGGCCAAGGAGGGCAGATCACTTGAGGTCAGGAGTTCAAGACCAGCCTGGCCAACATGGTGAAACCTCGTCTCTACTAAAAATACAAAAAATAGCAGGGCGTGGTGGCATTTGCCTATAATCCTAGCTACTAGGGAAGCTGAGGCAGGAGAATCACTTGAACCCGGGCGGTGGAGGTTGCAGTGAGCCGAGATGGTGCCACTGCCCTCCAGCCTGGGTGACAGAGCGAGACTCCGTCTCAAAAAAAAAGACCACTCTTAAAATACTTCTAGAAGAGCTGGGTGCAGTGGCTCACACTTGTAATCCCACCACTTTGGGTGGGCAAGGCAGAACAATTGCTTGAACCCAGCAGTTCAAGACAAGTCTGGGCAACATGGTGAAACCCTATCTCTACAAAACATACAAAAATTAGCCAGGCATTATGGCATGTGCCTGTGATCCCAGCTACCTGGGATGCTGAGGTGGGAGGATCACCTGAGCCTGGGAGGTCAAGGCCACAGTGAGCCATGATCGTGCCACTGCATTCCAGCCTGGGCGACAAAGCGAGACACTGTCTTTAAAAAAAAAAACAAAAAAAAACTTATGGAAGCAAAGAAAAGTGATCTGATAATATTTCTGGAGTTGCAAATTTAAGAACTGTCAAAATATGATGGCTTGTACAGTAAAATTGCATGTAAAAATAGGAATTTAAAAAATCAAACCCTTAAAACTACGTTTTCATTTGTTTCAATCCTAGAAGAATTTTAAATCATGACCCATTTACCAGTTAACACGATCAACTCTATTCTTGGAACTTAACTGTGCTAAGGCATTCATTTTTAAATTTAGGATAAGTCAATAATTTGTACAGATACTTTAAAGAGATTACAGAATAAAATAAAATATTTTAAATCAAGTTATTCCTTACTCCTACCTGGTTTTTAATACACTTCACAATGCAAGATGTTACAAGGAAATTCATACTTTATTATCGATCATATGTAACAAATAGTATTTTATTAAATATTCAATAATATGCTATTACTTGTATTGTAGTCTTCTGCAGCAAATTGGGACTCAACAGAAAAATATTTTTATCTTTTTCTTTTTCCCAAGAATGAACTATGCTCAGAGAAAATTCCTTCAGCCCTATTAAAAAGAAAGTAATAAATACAGAGTTAGTATTGAAACAGAGATGAAATAATTTAAGATTTTAAATGTCAAATTTATTTAAGTTAAAGGCTTTTTTTTTTTTTGCAACAGGGTCTCGCTCTGTTGCCCAGGCTGGAGTGCAGTGGCATGAACACGGACCTCCTGGGCTCAAGTGATCCTTCCGCCTCAGCCTCCCAAGTAGCTGGGACTACAGGCATACACCACCACACCTGGCTAATTTTTGTATTTTTTTGTATAGATGGGGTTGCACCATGTTGGCAGGCTGCTCTCGAATGCCTGGCCTCAAGTGATCCACCTGCCTCGGCCTCCCAAAGTGCTGGGATTACAGGCGTGAGCCACTGCACTCAGCCAAATATATTTTTCAATACATAAAATCTACTGTTTAATTATCATAATTACATTTCACTATTCACATACTGTTCACATGTATGACAGGTTGCAAGAACAATTAAAAATGTACAACTATTTAAATAGAAAAAAAAGTCAAAATAACAAATGTACTCACCATCTTTAGTTTCCAGCTTAATAAATTCTTCCTCTGATATTACCAAAGGAAGCATGGTGGTAGTAGACTGCTGTAGCCATGAATAAAATACAATTTTTATGTCTTCTTCACTTACGTCTTTAGGCTGCCAAAAAAGGAATAGTAATGAATTATCCTCATAACTGAACTTAACTTTAACACCCTTATTTTAACATCTTATCTTCCTAATAAAGTGTAAGCCTTACCAAACAAATCCAATGAAGGATGTTCATATTCTATAGGCACAGGTTTGGGATTTGACATTATAGTTAGCACAATGAGTGCAGTGTAGCCTGAAGAAACATCTGTTAGGTGGAAAAGTTTTAAATGCTCATTTTCTCTATGCCCAGTGATACACCTACCATAATTTGGCTCACTCAGTAACCATTCCAACCCCATTCTCCCTTTCCTCCCTCTACTATAAAGACAGGAAAACAAATTCCTTTTTCTTTGAGACAGAATCTCACTGTATCACCCAGACTGGAGGGCAGTGGCGCAGTCTCCACTCATTGCAACCTCTGCCTCCCAGGTTCAAGCGATTCTCTTGCCTCAGGCTCCCAAGTAGCTGGGATTACAGGCATTGCCAGCTAATTTTTGTATTTTTAGTAGACATGGGGTTTCACCATGTTGGCCAGGCTGTTCTCAAACTCCTGGTCTCAGGTGATCTGCCTGCCTTGGCCTCCCAAAGTGCTGGAATTACTGGCATGAGCTGCCACGTCTGGCCTAATAATCTATTTTAAAAAATGTGTTTGGAGATATTGCGTAGGCTGGAGTACAGTGGCACAATCATAGCTTACTGCAGTGTTGAACTCCTGGGCTCAAGATATCCTCCCACCTCAGTCAGCCTCCTGAGTACCTAGGACTACAGGCATGTGCCACCACATGTGTCTAATTTTTATTTTTACTTTTTTTGAGATAGAGTCTTGTTCTGTCGCCCAGGCTGGAGTGCAGTGGTGAGATCTAGGCTCACTGTAACTTCCACCTCCTCAGTTCAAGTGATTCTCCTGCCTCAGCCTCCTGAGTAGCTGAGATTACAGGATTAGCACCACACCCAGCTAATTCTTATCTTTTTAGTAGAGATGGGGTTTCACCATGTTGGCCAGGCTGCTCTCCAACTCCCGACCTCAAGTAATCCACCCATCTCAGCCTCCCAAAGTGCTGGGATTACAGGTGTGAGCTACCACGCCTGGCTTAATTTTTTTTTTACCTTTTTTTGTAGAGATGGGGTCTTGCTATGTTGCCCAGGCTGTTCTCAAACTCTTGGCCTCAAGCAATCCTCCCACCTCAGCTTCCCAAAGTGCTAGGATTACAGGTGTGAGCCGCTGGACCCCACCTACAAAGATCTTTAAGTTCAACATCTCATTTCCTGACTCTACCAGTATCTGAAGAATTAACTGGGCAGAAAAGTAAAACAGTCTAGCACTCTTTTAGGCTACAATATTAATACTGAAACAACATGGGACAATTTTTTAAAATTACGACCATGTGGCAAAATTATCAACCTCTTAAGAAAGCAAAAAATATTCATATTTGCATTGGCAAATATACATATTTGTGTTATCATTTATTAAAGATTTCTCAGCTTTTCAAAAAGTTAAACATAATTCCTAGGTATATCCCAAAGGAGCTGAAAAGAGGAACTCAAACAGATATTTGTACACCAGTGTTCACTGTAGCATTATTCACAGCAGCCAAAAATGTGGAAACAACCCAAGTGTCCATCAACAGATGAATGGATAAACAAATGTGGTATATGCATTCAATGGAATAGTATTCAGCCATGAAAAGGATAACGTTCTGATACATACAACACAGATGAGTCTTGAAAATATTATGTTAAATGAAATAAGTCAGATACATAAGACAAATGCATACTTCCACTTATATATGAAATATCTAGAATAAGTAAATTCATAGAGACACAATATACATTAGAGATTACCAGGGACTGGGGAAAGGAGTGGATGGGGAATTATTGTTTAATGGGTACCAAGTTTCTGTTTGGGGTGATGGAAAAGTTCTGGATATAGATAGTGATGATGGTTGTACAATATTATGAATGTAATTAATGTCTCTGAATTATACACGTAAAAATGGCTAACATGGCATATTTTATGTTATATATAGTTTAACATAATAAAAAAAGACTTGTATCAAAAAGGAATACAACATTCTTATTACTTAGCTAAAGCAACTAGAAATCTTACAAAACATGTAAAAGAATTTTGATGTAACATATATATTTGAACTCACTAAATTCTCTCTAGGTTGTAACTTTAGAGATCTTGGAATTTTAGGGGTAACTTCCACTGGAGTTATCCTGACTACGGCATGCATTTCTATATTTAGTCTCTTCCTCAGGTCATCTGGAATCTGAAATTTAAAAATAAACAAAAATATAAATATATTCAAAGCTTGGTTAAGAAATATTTCATAGCATAAATATTGATATATTAGCTTCTATGAATTTAGGTGATATAACAGAAGCTATCATAATAACTCATAGTTGTCTCAGTCCATGCAGGCTGCTATATCAAAATATCCTCAACTGGGTGGTTAATAAATGACAGAAACTTATTTCTCACAGTTCTCTTTTATAACAGCACTAATCCCATTCATGAAGGCTTCACCTTCATGACCTAATCACTTCCCAAAGACCACACCTCCTAATACCATAACCTTGGGAGTTGGGATTTAAACATACGAATTTGAGGACACAAACATTCAGATATCAACAGTGTAACCAGATGGATGTTCAGATATTGTCACACCATGAACATTTCAATCTTCTCCCTACATTTCTTTCCTTTTCTTTACATAATCTTCAGAATTAGAGCTTTAAATGAATGTATTTGACTGTAACCACCAAACCCATCTTTTAAACTATGATACATTTACATTCAAATTAAATTATATTTCTAATCTTGGAGAAGCCTTTATTTGTGAAAGCTGACAACCAGTGAAGAAGCTGGAATGGCCAAAACTAATCACAGACGATCTGCCTGATTGTCTGATTAAATTATTAAATCCAGACAGAAACTTAATCTAAAAAGCAAAGAGTAAAATTTCTCCCACCCCCTAACGAAAATGTTCTAAACTTAGATTGTGGTGATGGTTGTACAACTAGCATAAATATACTAAAAATGACTGAATTGTACACTTTAAATTTTATCTCAGCTGGGCGCGGTGGCTCATGCCTGTAATTCCAGCACTTTGGGAGGCTGAGGTGGGCGGATCACAAGGTCAGGAGTTTGAGACCAGCATGGCCAACATGGTGAAACCTTGTCTCTACTAAAACTACAAAAATTAGCCGGGCGTCGTGGTGGGACCCTGTATCCCAGCTACTCTGAGGCAGGAGAATCACTTGAACCTGGAAGGTGGGGCTTGCAGTGAGTGGAGATCACGCCACCACACTCCAGCCTGGGTGACAGAGCGAGACTCCATCTCAAAAACAAAAAACAAAACAAAACAAAAAAAACCCATATATATATATCTCAATAATGATGTTAAAAATTTCTCTCAACTTCTCAAATATATGTAAGCACTGAAAGACATAAAGACGACTTTATTAACTTCTAAAGAGCATGTGCAGACATATTAATGGTAGACAAAAGCATAAATAAAAACTCTAAGGTACATATTCTGACTTAAAAAGAATTTAACAATCAAGTTTCCTGTTTTTGTTTTTTTAAATCACTATGCTTCACAGGGTAATAAAGGTTCAAGTTAACATGAATTTGTTAGTTGTACCACCAAGTGATCAATTTTGATCTCTCAAGCCAAGTCCATTTTAGTATCTGATTTCACCTACTGTGACTTCTCATTGTCCATGGCTCTTCAACCTTCAGTGAACTGGGAAGGGCTGAGTCCTTACTGCTATCTTAATCACAGGACTTTACCATCAGCACTTCTCCCTGTTCTCACCATATAATTTCAAGGAAATAAAAGGATATTCCCATCTAATGACAGAACCAGCTAAATCATAAGCTCAGTGTTAGACATTTTGAATTTGAGAATGCAGTGGGATCTCCTGAACGGACAGTTTAAAGCTAACAGAAAAAATGATCTGAGGCCAGGCACAGTGGCTCACGCCTGTAATCCCAGCACTTTGGGAGACTGAGGCAGGTGGACCACTTGAGACCAGGAGTTCAAGACCAGCCTGGCCAACACGGTGAAACCTCATCCCTACTAAAAATACAAAAATTAGCCAGGAGTGGTGGCGCACACTTGTAGTCCCAGCTACTCCGGAGGCTGAGGCAGGAGAATCACTTGAACCTGGGAGGTGGAGGTTGCAGTGAGTGGAGACGATGCCACTGTACTCCAGCCAGGGCAACAAAGCAAGCCTCTGACTAGAAAAGAAAAAAATGGTCTGGAGCTTTAGAAAATGATGTAGGCTTGAGCAGTGGCTCAAGCCTGTAATCCCAGCACTTTGGGAGGCTGAGGCAGGCAGATCACCTGAGGTCAGGAGTTCGAGACCAGCCTGGCTAACATGGTGAAACCCTGTTTCTACTAAAAATACAAAAAATTAGCCAGGCATGGTGGTGCATGCCTGTAGTCCCAGCTACTCAGGAGGCTGAGGCAGGAGAACCACTTGAACCCGGGAGGCGGAGGCTGCAGTGAGCCAGATCACGCCACTGCACTCCAGCTTGGGCAACAAGAATGAAACTCCATCTAAGGAAAAAAAAAAAAAAAAAAGAAAAGAAAAGAAAATGATGTAGGCCAAAGAGATTAATGCTTTGTCAGTTATTTGCATAAAGGTCACAGGTAAAACTGTTGGAGAAAAAAAAAAAATCTACAAAAGGAGACAACCTTCCCTTTCTATTTTATTCCCTTTCCTAACAGGTTCCTCTCTTTATCACTATGAAGTCTTACTTTACAGTGGTTCAAATTTAGGTTCAAATAAATGGACTAGTGACTTACGTCATATAAAGGTAGCTTTATTATTTGTGGCCAGGATGAGGGGCTGGAACACTAGTTGCCATGTCTACTTCCTCTGTGTTATACACAAATTAAAGAGCAGACACCAGAGGGTAAGCAGCTTCTGGATGCATTCCAATCCAGGTGCCACCACATGCAGCAGGAAGGTTACCTCATGCCATGGATTTCTCCCTATACTGGCCCTTTTCCCTAAGTATTAACAAGTTGCTTTTGGTAATTGGGGAACAAATCTGCAAGCATTAAAGGTGGGAGGCTTTGTAGGGCACTCCATGCTGATGAACCCCCAAGTCAATCTGCCTAGGTTTGAATCGACACTTACTAACTATGCAATCTCAGGCAAGTAATTTTGACCTCTCTGGGCCTGAACCTACCTAAGCTTGTACCTATTCAAGCTTACTTGGCCAGAAAATACACAATCTTTATCCATACAAGGACTTTACTGCAAAGTGTAAATGTGTCCCCCGAAGCTTTAGGCACTGTGTTTCTTTTTAATTGATTTTCAATTTATATATGAAATACTATTCTAATTCATAATTTGGGGATGTTTAAGCCACATAAAATTTCTCCCAAGTTATAAAATGTATACTAACCCAGACTTTCCCAAGATGGAGAACTTCTACGTTTTTGGTGTATTTGATGGCATTCTTCAATTCTTCAAGTCCATTCCAGACTACTTGTAGCACACAGGCCTTCTCATCTTCTTCACTACGATCTGACCTCGTTTTTTTTTGATCTAGTGGCTCTGACATCTGCTTCTCTTTTTCAGGTGATAAGACATTTTGTTTTGTTTTACTTTGCTGTTGCTTTGGAGAAAGTAGCTTAACTAGCTTTCCATATGTCACAGTAAAGCTGGGCTCTACATCAAAATATTCCTGGTCCCAAGGAAATACATGAATGGCACAGTGTTTATGAAAAACAGAGGTTGCTGACGCATTATATATACTAGGAGGTTGAGATTTGCATACTCTGAAAATATTGTCTAGAGGAACAACCTTTGACTGCATATTTTTGAACGCATTGATTTCAGTTAAACCCCAGGATGTCTCTTGTTTCTTCTCAGATCGAAAGGAAAAAATGTTTCCTATCATAGTCCATAAACTTGCTACTGATGATGAGTCAACTGGAATCTCTGACTCGTTTTCGTTAGATTCAGTGATTCCCACAGCATTTGACTGAGGTTGCTTGGTTTGAAGTTCTTTCATCATGCCTTTCTGGTCTCTTCCATAACTAGGAAGTGTTTTATATTCAGCATCAGCTTTTGAAAATGTATTCTCTTTGGTTTGGCGTGTCTTTGGCTGAATAAGGAGTTTGGTGTCAGTTTCCAGCCTTCCATAAGAGGCAGCTGGTATTAGCGCAACTGTGTTGAAAATAAAGCTTATTAGTGCACATTCATTTCTACTTTGGACTCAATGCTATAGTGTAGAATATGACAGCAAATATTACAATAGCACCTACCGATCTGGATAAATATGTACGTTTGTTGATCAACCCAAACAGGAAAAATGGCTTTTGGAAAAACTATTCGAATTTGATCTAGAAGATGCTGTTCAAGGGAAACAGCATGCAGCTCCTAGAACCAATAGACAAAAAGATCAACTCACTTTACATTTTGTCCATTCCATGTCTAGTAGGAAAAATCTCAATTCATTTTTAAAAAACAAATTTTAATGTGTATATTTAATATATACAACATGATGTTATGAGCTACATATAGATAGTAAAATGGTTACTATAGTGAAGTAAATTAACATATACATCACCTCACAGTTACCCACTTTTTTGTTTTTGTGGTAAGAGTAGTTAAAATCTACTCATTTAACAATTTTATTACCTATAGTCATCAGGTTATACATTAGATCTCTATCAATTTATTCTTTTTTTTTATTTGAGACAAGGTCTCACTCTGTTGTCCAAATTGGAGTACAATGGCATGATCTTGACTCACTGCAGCCTTGACTTTCTGGGCTCAAGCAATCCTCCTGCCTCAGCCTCCCAAGCAGCTGGGACTAAAGGCACGCACTACCATGCCCAGCTAATTTTTGTATTTTTAGTAGAGATGGGGTTTCACCATGTTGCCCAGCCTGGTCTTGAACTCCTGGTCTCAAGCAATCCACCTGCCTTGGCCTCCCAAAGTCCTGGGATTATAGGCATGAGCTACTGTGCCTGGCCCCAATTCATTCTTATAATTCAAAACCAACTCAGAATATATAATAGAGAAATCTAAAGACATTGATATTGTGAAGTAATTTAACCTTAAATGACAGAGTTCTTATTTGGTTTTCTTTACCAGTATCTCCCAATCATCTGCCGAGAGGGGTTCCACCTCAACTTGTTGACAAGATACCACGTGGGAACATGGCTTGAGAAATACCTAGAAAAAATTAAAAATTTAAAACTACTTTAAAAAAACTTTTCTGTGTCATATACTAGAAAATAAAAAGCTATCTTCTTACCATTTTAGGTAAGTAGATGTGTGTGTGTGTTTTGGAGGGGGGTGTATATGTAGTCTATGTAGTCTTTCTGTTTTGAGAGATGGGGACTGGCTCTGTCACCCATGTTGGAGTGCAGTGGTACAATCAGAGCTTACTGCAGCCTGGAAACCCTGGGCTCAAGCAATCCTTCCGCCTCAGCCTCCTGAGTAGCTGGGAAAACAGGTGCAAGCCACTATGCCTGGCTATATGTGTAGTCTTTCATGTGACAAATATTTATTGAGTACTTATTCTTATCCAGGACTTGATATACTCAGCATTTTAGGAAAAACTGTTTCATAACTAATTACAGAATGAAGGAAAATACATCTCAGCACGACACATTTTTCAAAAATGAAAGTAATCACTAAAATGTAAAAATGTAAGTAAAAAATATAAGAAGAAATGACTATATCATCAAGTTATGGCTTGATCTAATATGTAAATATTCTCATTATTTCTAGAAGTTTTGCAACAGCCATGCTGCTTCAAGAAAAGTGAAAAACACACTGAAATAGACATTGGAGACAAATATTTAGAAGTATAATCCTTCACAGCTAAAAGTTAAGTAAAACAAATAATACCCTCTCATTATAGTTTAAATATATAAAACACAAGTATGTCTATAAGCTGGAGCCACCATCTTACTTCCTTTCCCCTTCTATAGGCATTTCCAAGGATTAAAGGAGTAAAATCCAAAGCCTCTGCATGTTAAATACTCTAGGTAACCAACTCTTCCTCTCTGCTTTTGTGGACTGGAGCAGAATTTCCCTGAGTGCCTCACCCCCACACTCCTCAGTAAATTTCTCTACAATATCTCCCTTACTGAAAAGGATGATTCTGAGCAAGCACAAAGCAGCTCCTGCCCACCAAGAAGCTAGAGACTCAGTTTCTTAGTGACATTGCTGCAATAAGGAATCTAAAAAAAATCAGGTAAAGTCACTTCAAAGCAAATGGGAGTTAAAAACAAGTAGGATTCTTCAGAGACTAATTAAGACTTGAAAATCAGGAAGTTGATGCCCATAGGGAAGTGCCGGGTATTCAGAGGGCAGAACTGTAACTTGCTAAGCAATCCTGGGTGAAATATTCCATCTCCTTGTATTGTAGAACAAAGCACCAAAGTTAATGATTTCTAAGGTCCATCTGGTGCTAAAATTTTAAGATTCTAGCAACAATTTAGAGTATGCAAGGGACTAGTGCTAAGTTTATAGATTTCTCATGAGTAGTCTCTTCTCATCAAAAACATGCATAAACAAAATTAGTCTGTGCTTAAAACAAGTTAAAAAGACTTGGCACTCTCGTGTATTGTCATGGGAAATTGGTAATAGAGAGCAGTGTAGCCCCATCTATATACGTTTTAAATGTATAGCACCCTTAGCTATTCTGTTTTTAAACGTTTCAGTCCACATATATATCTGATTCTGAGAAAGCACAAAGCAGGTCCTGCCCCCTAAGAAGCTAAGGACTCCTGGGCTAGTCAGTCCACTTTCTGTTCCTATCAGTGATTCTTCAGGAGATAGTGTCTTAGTGGCAGGGCTACAGCAGAGGATCATAAAGACACAGAGAGTGAGAGACAAAGAGAGACATGTTAAATGCACATTGTTTGTAATACATGGAAAGGTATCTGAAATATTTTGTGGGATAATAATTGCAGAAAATATGAATGATCTCATTCTTCCAATCCTAAAGGTCTACTGAGATCCCCCAAAACAGTAGACATTCATTCTGAGGATGGGACTGGAGAAAGGTAAAAACTTATTTTTTACTTTCAATGGTAAAATAGTTATAATGAATACATATTATTACTACATCTTCTTCTTTTAAGAGACAGGGTCTTGCTGTTGCCCCCGGCTGGAGTGCATAATCATAGGTCACTCAAATTCATGGGCTCAAGCATTCCTCCTACCTCAGTCTGCTGAGTAGCTGGGACTACAAGCATGCGCTACCATGCCCAGCTAATTTTTTTATTTTTTTGTAGAGATAGGGTCTTGCTATGTTGCCTAGCCAGGCTAATCTTGAACTCGTGGCCTCAAGTGGTCCTCCCACCTTGGCCTTCCAAAGCACTGGGATTACAGGTATAAGCCACTGAGCGCAGCCTCATATTATTCCTACAGTTTAGAAAATGTTTAAAGGAATAACTTGATAAACATAAGAAAACAAAAAATAGACATGTTTTAAGCTTTCAGGTTTATAATCTAAGCATATTAAACTCATAAGGGAAGACAAAAATGGAAAAATAATAACCCTCTGTTGTAGAACTTTTTATTTTTTATTTTTTTCAAGACATTGTTTCACTCTTGTTACCCAGCTGAAGTGCAGCAGTGCAATCTCAGTTCACTGCAACCTACGCCTCCCAGGTTCAAGCAATTCTCCTGCCTCAGCCTCCCAAGTAGCTGGGATTACAGGTGCCTGCTACCATGCCCAGCTAATTTTTGAATTTTTAGTAGAGATGGGGGGCTTCACCATGTTGGCCAGGCTGGTCTCCAACTCCTGACCTCAAGTTATCCGCCCACCTTGGCCTCCCAAAGTGCTGGAATTATAGGTGTGCGCCACCGCACCCAGCTGAATTTTTTAATCAAGTGAGACCATGGAAGTTTATAAAATATATCAGAAACGAAGTTCAATAATAGTAAGCAGAACCTAGTAATTCAAAAGGAAAAATAATTTCACGAAACCAAAATTAGGGAATGTGGAAAATGAGTTAAATAGTAGAATAAGAAGCAAGTAGGGAGTATGGTAAAATACAAAATAATGACCTAAAAACAGTATAGTCAGCTTCAATAGCCTAGACTAGTTACATAATAGCATACAAATTAGGTGTCATCTCACCTCCTTTAACAAAAAATGTAAACTTTTAATTTTATTTCTATTGCTATATTATGTGACATTAGAAGAAAGTTATTGCCATCACATGTGCTTACCTGTCCCCCATTTGAGAGTCCAAGTTTTTGACCAACTTGTCTGTTAATTTCAGCCACATTTTCACCTTGATCACTAAAATGCCTGCCTTCCACCCAGCTCAAGAATGCAGGCTGCTGACTCCAGACCACTTCTATAGCTTGATTCTATTCATATAAGAAATGAGAGGAAAAAAGGTTTTCATATACATTTTTCTGGATTCACATGAAAATAAACTATTATTTCAATTCACACATACAAAGAGAGTTCTATAGATAGTTCTCTGTTATCTACATTTGTTGTAGCATTTAAAAATCTATAATCATTTCCAACATCCAATGCTGGTGATGCTAATGAAGCCAATACCCTTATATTCTTATGGCAGTGTTATAAATTTAATCAACCCTTTCAGAATTCAAAATGGCAGCAGTCAGTCAATACACTTACATAGCAGTTGAGCCACATATAATTATTTGAGCATTTATTCCCAATTAATTATTCAAAGAAAAAAGAAACTACAGCAAAAGCTATCTGTGCAGTATTTTCTATAATAGTAAACACTTGAGACTGTCTTAAATGTCTATCAATAGGGAAACTATTAAATAAGCTATAAATTTACTAGTTTAACATAAGTTAATAAGTAGAAACATATATCATCTTTAAAAATGTAGCAATATAGTTTTAGAATTATGAAACACCAACCAGATGGAGTATGCAATCCATATTTACTTATTTATTGGAATAACAATAAATGCATGTGGCAAAAGCACAAGATGTACAAAAGGGTAAAATGTAAGGGTAAAATGTGAAGCCATGTCCCTGTTCTCAGAGGTAATTACTGCTGTTTCTTCTGTACCCTTCCAGAAACATTATATTATGCAGCCTCTTAATAATTTTAAGGGCTCATATAACTATGGGAATATAGGTTTTAAACAAAGCAAAATATAACATTTATTCTCATTAAAAGAGCAATTACATAAAACCTGTGTTTGTGGCCAAGGACCAAAAAAGGGTTTTCTATGATTAAACAATTACAAACTCATTATAGAGACCTTGGAAAATATATAAACTTGGAAGGAAACAAATGAACTACTGATATTCTCTCCACAAAAAAGACAACCATGTGAACAATTTGGTCTATTTCTTGTTAATCCTTTTTTCTATGTGCAAGTTTTTCATATAGTTGTGTTCATATAGGCACAATTTAATATCCTTTTCCCCTACTTATATTGCATCATAAGCATTTTCAAACTTTTTTTTTTTTTTTTGGAGACAGGATTTTGCTCTGTTGCCCAGGCTGGAGTGCAGTGGCACAATCATAGGTCACTGTAACTTGAAACTCCTGGGCTCTAGCAATCCTCTCACCTCAGGCTCCTGAGTAGCTAGGAATACAGGCATACACCACCACACCTAGCTAATTTTTTTTTTTCTATAGAGATGGGATCTCACTATGTTGCTTAGGCTGGTCTTAAGCTCCTGGCCTCAAGTGATCCTCCCACCTCGGCCTCCCAAACTGTCGGGGGCTTGAGCCACCATGCCCAGCCACATATATCATTTATAAAATAAAAAGAATTTTATTAATATGTATCAATAATAAATTTTAAAAACCAGCCAGGTGTGGTGGCATACACCTGTGGTCCCATCTACTTGGGAAGCCAAGGTGGGAGGATCACTTGAGTCAGGAAGGTTGAGGCTACAGTGAGTCATGATAGTGCCATTACACTCCAGCGTGGGCAACAGAGTAAGAACCCATCACACACACAAAAAGACTTATTATATCAGGAAGCTTCAGTGTTATTAATTTATTTATATCAAAATAAATTCATTAAGTTAAAAATATTAGGCCAGGCGCAGTGGCTCACATGTGTAATCTTTATACTTTGGGAGGCTAAGACAGGAGGACTGTTTGAGCCCAGAAGTCCAAAGCCAGCCTGGGCAACATGGCAAGATCTATATCTCTACAGAACATTTTTCATTAATTTAAAATATCAAATTCTTTCATTTACATGGAATTTTTTTTCCTGAGACAGGATCTCACTGTGTTGCCCAGGCTCGAGTGCAGTGGCACAATCACAGCTCACTGCAGCCTCAACCTCCTGGGCTCAAGTGATCTTCCCACCTCAGTCCTCAATCTCTCAAAGTGCTGGGATTACAGGCATGAGCCAACACGCCCAGTCTTTATGTTTCTTGTGTTTCTTTTTTTTTTTTTTTGAGACGGAGTCTCGCTGTGTCACCCAGGCTGGAAGGCAGTGGTGCAATCTCGGCTCACTGCAACCTCCGCCTTCCAGATTTGAGCAATTCTCCTGCCTCAGCCTCCCAAGTAGCTGGGACTACAGGCCCCCACCACCATGCCCAACTAATTTTTGTATTTTTAGTAGAGACGGGGTTTCACCATGTTGGCCAGGCTGGTCTCAAACTCCTGACCTCAGGTGAAATGCCCACCTCTGCCTCCTACAGTACTGGGATTACAGATATGAGCCACCGCAGCCAGTTTATGTTTCTTTATATGAGACAAATTTCAAACAATGTTGGAGTCACTTCTGGGACAATATCACGTACTGGAAATTAAACACATTATTACACTTTTATATTTAAGAAAGCCATCATCATGTATCACTTAGTTGTGTAATTTTTCTCACAATTTTCACAAAACAGTCCAACTGTTCTGGCTGACAAATTCTTTCAACTGAGTGTATTTTGCCTAGCTTTGGAATCAAAAGTCTTCAGTTACTATGTCAGCTGTAACTGTGTGAGCTATTACAAGAATGAAGGTGATCAAGTCCCAGATACTTTCTGTGGGTTTTCATCCGAGTCAGCAATACATAATCCAGATCAATTCTACTTCATATGAAGAAACTTAAGAGATGGAAATACGAGAGATGCCCTGAAATATCAAAAAAAGGAAACTCTACCAGCTCACTGAAAAAAAGGAGAAATGAACATTATTGAGGAGGAAAAATACTTCTAATTATTTATTTGGTCAAAAAGGAGTAACCAGCTCCATAAAGTCATAATATGTACTCAGTTAGATTTAGCAAACTTTGCACACCAATGTTCTAATTTTTATGTCAAAATACTTCACTTGAACCACAGAGCCCTGGCTATTCAGGTAAAGAGAAGAAAGAGACAGCTAGAAAGGAGCCTCTTTCCCAGGAGTCAAATCAAATCAATCAATTAATTGACCTTCTTTGACCCAAACTGAGGTATCAGTATTACCAGGAAATCTGCAGGTAAAACCATCCGTCAGAATGCCTTAGGAATGTCCAGGTCCAAAGCCTGGGGTATCTCTTGCTAACACAAGGGAAATGAAAATTGTGTGGCCATATCCGAACGGTGATTTAGGTTCGTTTGCATTCACTGTGTATATGAATCCTCTCTCTCTGTTGCAATCACATCAAGTTCTGAGTACAGAGAAGGTAACTTAGCTGAAGCAGTGGTCTCAACCAGAGGTGATTTTGTCCTTCAGTAGGCATCTGACAATGTCTGAAGACCTTTCTGGTTGTCACAAATAGGGGGAGGCAGTACAGGCATCTACTGGATAGAGACCAAGGGTGCTGTTAAACATTTAAAATGTACAGGAGAGCCCCCAAAACAAAAAATTATCCAGCTCAAAATGTCAACAGTGCCAAGGTTGAGAAATCCTGACTTCAAGCATCTACTGGGGAGTCAGTCCTGAAATAATGACTTGAGTAAACAAGAGAATACAATACTTGAAACATAGAACAAAGTATATCAAATGTGATGTGTCACGTAACACAATAGAGAAGTATTGAAAGGGAGACAAACGTGGGCAACAGAGAACTGGAAAGCTATGTGGAGGAGGTAGGATTATACTCTTTTCAAAGACATGGAATTTGTATGGAAGGAAGAAAAACGACTGAGGGAAGAATGGCATGAGTAAGAGAACAGAAGTGGGAAGGAGATTGGTTATAGAAGAAACGGTGAGAAGGGTAGGTTGGGTGACGCAGAGTGAGCTATAGACAAGAGGGCAAATTAGCTGCATGGCAATGGTACTGGCCTAGGAATGCCATTTTCCTTACGTGTAAACGTACAGAAACAACCTAGATGCTTAAGGTCTCTATGGTCATTAACATTCTATGATTCTAGGACAGTAGGTCTCAACTCTTTTGTGCATCCAAGTAGCCTGAATAAATTTTTTAAAATTAGAGATGCCTAAAGTCTATTCCCTAAGATTTTGATTTAATAGGTCAGAGGGTTGATCACAACATCTGTATTCTTTTTTTTTTTTTTTTTTTTTTGAGACGGAGTCTCACTCTGTCGCCCAGGCTGGAGTGCAGTGGCGCGATCTCGGCTCACTGCAAGCTCCGCCCCCTGGGTTCACGCCATTCTCCTGCCTCAGCCTCCCGTGTAGCTGGGACTAGAGGCGCTCGCCACCACGCCCAGCTAATTTTTTTTTTTTTGTAGTTTTAGTAGAGACGGGGTTTCAGCGTGTTAGCCAGGATGGTCTTGATCTCCTGACCTCGTGATCCGCACGTCTTGGCCTCCCAACAGAACATCTGTATTCTTAAAAGCTTCAAGGTAAGTCTGACATAAGCCAGAAAACCATTGTTCCAACCCCTCTTCCCATTACTGCATGATCTGTATTATGTACTCAATGTTTCACCCCAAATAAAATAATTCAAGTATTAACTCCCAATTTGTGAACCTTTCGGCTTTCATAATTATCTATGGCCTCTAACCCAAGAATTCTGGGAATCTATCCTAGACAACAAGAAATAAAAATGATGTTTTCTAAACAAAGATGTGTTATTTTCAACGTTTGATTAAAATATAGTTTATCACTTCTAATGCCTAAAAATTAAGTACAATCTAAATAGTCAATCATAGTGAACAGTTAAATAAATTATGGCAAATTTGTGCTAGAATACTAATTAACAACTTAAAAAGATGACCTTTTAACAAAATAAAACACTCATAATAACATTAAGTAAAAACACTAGGACACAAAACTGTATGTGTGTATATAGGACTTCATTTCTGTTAAAAATGAAGATTAGAAACAAAACTGGAAGATTTGATCCAAACTGTCAACATTAGTCACCTCTAAGTTCTGGGATTACGGGTAATTTATTTTCCTGTTAACAATTTTCCATGCTTTCTAAATTTTCTACAAAACATAAATTATATAAATTTATATAATTCATCAAGAAATAAATGTATAGATTTATAGAATCTATAAAGTCATAAACTTATTACATTGATAATTAGAAAGCAAAGTTGACCTATTCTGCTAATATGGGCTGAACAGAAACAGCAATTTGTTCCAGGGCTAAAGACATTTACATTTCAAAAAGATATGCATGAATTAGTTCCTATAAGTACTTCTTGAAGGCTCAAAATTTAAAACAAGATCAAGACCACTAAATTCTTAAATAGTGACGAATGTAAGGTAACATGAATTAATTCTTATAAATACTTCTCGAAGGCTCAAAATTTAAAACAAAGATCAAGACCACTAAATTCTTAAACAGTGATGAATGTAAGGTAACAACTACATCTTAGGATCAAATTAGAGTTACTGTAAGAAAGCATTCCTACTATCATGAGTGGATTTGAAAACATGTTGAAAAATCCCATCGAAGCTGACAGAGCACTGAACCAACTTCTACCTGGAACTTGGTGACAGTGACTGATTTGTCTCTAACCATAAAGCCCATCAAAAACCAAGATTGTCTACTTAGTAGTAAAAAATAATAACGACGATGATAGGAGGATTCTGCTGAACTCATGTTTTCAATGGACCAAAAAAATCTTCCCCTAGGTATGGAGAAGTAACTCAAGTGGAAAGAAGGGATGCTTGAAATTATTGCAAACTCTTTATTCATTACATAGATTAGCCACTGGTGGGTACCATGCATCCAGGATTTATGAAGATTTCAAATACGCCGTCCTTTTGCCCCCATAACCACACTCAAACTCGTGAGACCATGTGCCTCTATTTTTAATTACGAAAATAAGGACGCTGTATCTCCACCGGTGGTTAGAACTGCGAAACATCCCAACCACAACGTCCAGAAGGGCGACTGATCGCAGAGCTTCAAGTGATCTTAACTACGTTATGTGTTCCTGACACACTACAGCTGTGTTCCGAGGGTCTGGGACGCAGGGCAGAACCATTACTGTATTAAGCTTTCCCGCTCATGGGACGCGGTGCTCAGTCCCCGGGGACCGACAGGGGCTCCACCAACAACTCTGCGCCTCCCTCTCGCGGCCCGGACGGCAGCAGCGCAGGTAACTGGAAATGACTGGCAAGAAAAGCACCTTTTAAAATAACAAAAACAAACCACTTATCAGGAACTTTTCCAGCCTGGAATGAGGAATATTTATAAAAACAGTGGTAGAATATTAGGACATTTCTAGGCCCAGTTTCACCAAGTGAAAAGACCTGGGATAAGACGAGCCCAGGGCTGCACTGGACTTGCGGGATGCAGAGACTAACCAGAAGGGCCCTGCCGTCGAGGGACCCTAATCTCTGTACGCTTCGGGGGCGCCCGGGTGGCAGCCGGTGTCCCGCCGCGTCCCTGAGAGGCTTCGGCCTTGTCCGACCCCAGGCTGAAGATCAGGTGGCCCGGGGCCAGCACGTTACCTGCAGCAGGTGCAGCTGGGCCACGAGACCCCGCGGCAGGTGGAGGAAGCAGTCGCGAGCGTTGGTGAAGGCCACAGTCACTGCCGCCCCGCCTCCCCCAGCACCCGCCAGGCGATCGCTGCCCCACATCGTCCCGAAGCGTCGCTCTGGGTTTGCCCACCCTAGCGCCGCAAAGGACACGGGACCTGGCAGGCCGAGGACGTCGGAACCGGAGGAGATCGATCGGCCCCGCCCCCTGAGGCCCCGCCCCCTCTCCCCGCTGCGCGTCTCGCCGTAAGCCTGTAGTGGGGTGGGACAAGAAAGCTTCTGTCACCCACCGCGCCTCTCCGCCAAGCCGCTCGGGGGCGGCACCTCGTTCATCAAATCCTCGCACGCAGGAAACGATGGCCGACGCTGTCGATTCTTCAGCCAATCCTGACACTCCTTAACTCATCCCGCTCTCTTATTGGATAAAAGGGAGGTCAGCAGGGCGGATGTTGTCCTCCCTGCGAGGATCAAAGTAGGCAAGATGGCGTCCAGCGGTGGGGAGTTAGGGAGTTTATTTGACCACCACGTCCAGAGGGCGGTGTGCGACACGCGGGCCAAATATCGGGAGGGACGACGGCCTCGTGCTGTCAAGGTAAAGTGATTTTTGGTTTCATTCGCTCTCCTCGGTAGCTTTTTGTGAGCGCTAGCGCCATATGGCTAACCTACGGAAATAAAGGCACGACAAGGCTTCCGTCAGATCTGTCGCTCATTAGAGCTGGCGTGAAGAACCCTGGGCCAGGTACCAAAGATTCTCACGACCCTTTTGGTCAACTATTAGAACATCAACTCCACGAGAATAGGGCTTGGTTTTAGTCATTGGATCTTCAGTGTTTACAGTACTACTTGGCACAGGTAAGCGCTCAGTGAATATTCGTTGAGTGATTGTTCCCAGTGACTTCTGCCGACTCAATTTCTGGAAAAAAATGTCGACTGAAGGTAGTCTGTTATATGCCTTAGGTAGCCTCTCACATGGACTGTTACTCTTTATGCAGAGGGAATGGCAGAAATTTTATTTTGTGTTTTTTGCTGACTGGGTTGAACAGATTATTTCTTGTTTTCAAAGTTCTGTTTAAAAAAAAAAATAGAGGCAGATTCGTCCTAGGCTTATTTGCGAAATACGTTTAATAACTATGCATTTCTTTCAGGTATATACAATCAATTTGGAATCTCAGTACTTATTAATACAAGGAGTTCCTGCTGTGGGAGTCATGAAGGAATTAGTTGAGCGATTCGCTTTATATGGTGCAATTGAACAGTACAATGCGCTAGATGAATACCCAGCAGAAGACTTTACTGAAGTTTATCTTATTAAATTTATGAACTTACAAAGTGCAAGGTAAGGTGCAAGTTAAGCAATGACTCGTTTCATTTCCTCCATTCATATTTCTGTCATTTTGGCCCCAAGTTTCCCTCATTCATATCTGAATTACCCCAAAATGTAATCTAGCATATCTTCCTACAGCCTTTTTACAGGTTAACTTTACTGAAACACTGTATCCATCACATCCCATGCTTAACAATTTAATGTCCTGTAGCGTGGTAGAGTAAAAGTTGGGTTTGGCCAGGCACGGTGGCTTACGCCTGCAATCACAGCACTCTGGGAGGCCGAGGCAGGCGGATCACGAGGTGAGGAGTTTGAGACCAGCCTGGCCAACATGGTGAAACCCCGTCTCTACTAAAAATACAAAATTAGCCGGGTCTAGTGGCGCATACCTGTAATCCCAGCTACTCAGGAGGCTGAGGCAGGAGAATTGCTTGAACCCAGGAGGCAGAGGTTGCAGTGAGCCGAGATTGCGCCATTGCACTCCAGCCAGGGCAACAAGAGGGGATCTCCGCCTCAAAGAAAAAAAAAATGGGTTTGAGGGCTGGGCGCCAATAACTCACGCCTCACGCCTGTAATCAGAGTACTTTGGGAGACCGAGGCAGGCAGATCACTTGAGGTCAGGGGTTCAAGACCAGCCTGGCCAACATGATGGAAACCCCGGCTCTACTAAAAATACAAAAATTAGCTGGGTGTGGTGGTGCAGACCCGTAGTCCCAGCTACTCAGGTGGCTGAGGCATGGGAATCGCTTGAACCCGGGAGGTGGAGATTGCAGTGAGCAGAAATCACACCACTGCACTCCAGCCTGGATGACAGAGCGAGGCTCTGTCTCAAAAAAAAAAAAAAAAAACAGAAAAAATTTGGGTTTGGCGCCAGGCATGTGGCTCACACCTGTAATCCCAGCAGTTTGGGAGGTGGAGGTAGGCGGATCACCTGAGGTCAGGAGTTCAAGACCAGTCTGGCCAACATGGTGAAACCCTGACTCTACTAAATACAAAAATTAGCTGTGTTGGTGCAAGCCTTTAATCCCAGCTCCTGGGGAGGCTGAGGCACAAGGATCACTTGAACCCAGAAAGTAGAGGTTGCAGTGAGCCAAGATCATGCCATTGCACTCCAGCCTGGAAAGAGTGAGACTGTCCCAGAAAAAAAGAAAAGAAAAGAAAAAAAAGTTGAATTTGATCCCAGCACTATGGAAGGCCAAGGTGGGCAGACAGCTTGAGCCCAGGAGTTCGAGACCCGACTGGCCAACATGGCAAAACCTCACCTCTGCTAAAAATACAAAAATCAAGGTGGGCGTGGTAGTGCATTCCTGTAGTCCCAGCTACTTGGGAGGCTGAGGTGGGAGAATCAGTTGAGCCCAGGAGGTGGAGGTTGCAGTGAGTCATTTATGGACCACTGCACTCCATCTTGGGTGATGGAGTGAGACTATGTCTCAAAAGAAAAAAAAATGTTGGGTTTGGAGTAAGTTTTCCATTTCCACTGCTTACTAGCTTTGTGATCTTGGACAAGTTATTTAACCTGTTTAAGTTTTTCCTGTTCCGTAAAATCTATATGGTAAAGGGACCTATCTACTTCTTGAGGTTGTATGAGGATGAAATGAGATAATCCATATAAAGGGTTTAGCAGAGTGCCTCCTGGTCAGAATACAGTAAGCATTAGCTATTGTGGTTTCTACTGTTACTCCTTTCTGCAAATTGACTCAGTGTTTTCCGGCCTTCTATGTGACATAAACCCTCTGCTCCAAAAAGGCTGAAGTATGCAATGCCTTATCTATTTTTATGTTGATCTCTGTTCTCCTCACTAATCTGCTCTGAGACCCATCCTTCTCTGGCTGTTACAATTCATATTTTCTTTCATGTGCTATCAGTAGAAATCATAATCTACCACAAAAGCACTTGATTTTACTGGGTCATGTGTGGTTTTCTCAGGCTGCTGTTATATGTAATCTCACTTTCTTAACCAATCTGCCAGCTGTCATGGTTAGAGAAATATTTTCTCGAGCTTTTCTGTTTTCCAAAGTACCTAGTCTAGTAGGCTCTGAAGTAAGACATCTGGATTTGAATCCTTGCTCCTCAAACCAGAGTATGAGCATGGCTAAGTTATGTAATGTCCCAGTGCTTCTGTTTCATTACAGGGTTGTTGTTAGGTGTTAATTCAAGTGAAGCACTTACAACATTGCCTGGCATATGGTAAAATCTGAGCAAGTATTTGTCATTATCCCTGGATACAGAAGTAGTTAAATTTATTGTAGTACCTGGCCAATCATAGATGTTTAGTAAGTATTTATTGACTGAATAACATTCTTCTCATTTTCTCATTGTTATATGTTTAATAGTTCCTCAGTTATTGAACGTTTTATGATTATAGTATTTTTCATCTGATTTTTAAGGCAAGAATCCCATTACAGAAATACATTGTGCTGAAAAAGCTTAATTGGGTATGAAGTAACTCTTCAGGGCCACAGAGAAAAGCTCTATTTTATGACCACAGTTTATATACTTCAGGCCAACCAGCTGGGTCTTTAGTTGTTTAAAGACTAGGGAACAAAGAGGCTCGAAGGGAAGAAAAGGGGAGGCTCTAAGTACATACTCGAACAATGGGATGAATACTGTCCACAAGCAGAGCATCTTAATTGCCAATCCACAGGATATATATACACATAGCAAAAGTTGGACTTTGCTCTTTAGATCCAGATATTGTATACTAGTTAAGCTTTCATCCCAAGTAAATCTAGATTAAAAAACCATGCTATCTTATATTTCCATTCAGGACAGCCAAGAGAAAAATGGATGAACAGAGTTTCTTCGGTGGATTGCTTCATGTGTGCTATGCGCCAGAATTTGAAACAGTTGAAGAAACTAGAAAAAAACTACAAGTGCGGAAGGCATATGTAGTAAAAACTACTGAAAATAAAGGTATGGAAAGCATATTGCTAAATGCCTCCTGTATGTCAGGTACTCTGCCAGGTGTATCATCATGCAATTCCTAGTCTAGTGGGAGGAGAGGCAAGTAAAGCATCACAGTATTCAGTAACTGTAAGGGTTCTCTTCAGCACACTACATAATCTGGGTTGAGAAGGGAGAAATGTTGGTTCATAGAAGACTTCCTACAGTATGTGAGAAGTGGCTGAAATTTGAAGGATAAGTAGACATTAACTAAAAGGGAGAGGAAAAGATGGAAAGGCAAGCCAGGCAGGATGTTTAAGTGTTTAGAGGAATAAATGAGCATCATGCATTTAAGGAAATTTAGTTAATACAGTATAACCAAAGCTCAAAGGTTTCAGTGAGAGATAAGTTTAGAAAAGTGGATAAGAAGTGAATCATGAAGGGCCTTGTGTCCCATGCTAAGGAATTAAGGCTTTGACCAGAATGCAGTGAGAAGCAGTTATGATTTGCAGACTAGTTGTCACTGCTAATCATGGAGAAGTTCTACTTTTGACCAGCAATTGACTAAATGCCCCCATATGCCCCTTCTACCAGATAGTGGTAGAGAGAAATAAAGTGGGAAAACTCTTGGAAAACTTACTCAGAAATCTGGCAAGAGAGCTGTTGAGAATCCCCAGTCATCTGTATCCATTGAAGTCTAACTTGTAAGATAAGTAAATAAATAGCACCAGGAAAACTTAATGTGTTTGTATGACAAAGGACATTATAAAACATTAATGTGGAGAAAGACCTTTGACATTATCTGACCTGTGTCCTAATTTTTCTTGGTGAGGAAACTAAGTCTCAGAAAGTTTGTGACCGGCCTATATTATTACAGATGAATTAAGGACAAAAATAAGGATTAAAACCCAAGCTTTGGACTCTTTCTCCAGAGCTTACTTTTTAACTGCTTTAATTATCTCAGTGTTGGTGTGACAGCCTAGGGTTATCTTCATTATTTGCTCCCCTTCCTCTTAAGATCTTTTTGCCGTGCTGCTGATCTCAGAATTAAACCTGACTTGCTTGGCCTTGGACACTTCAGTTAAGCTGTCTTTCATCAGCATTTTAGCATCTGTGCGATGCATTTGTATACTTGGTCTTACTTTTCAAAAACTCTTATTATGAAAGTTATTGTTATTATTATTATTATTTTGAAACGGAGTCTAGCTCTGTCCCCCAGGCTGGAGGGCAGTGGCGTGATCTCTGCTCACTGCAAGCTCCGCCTCCTAGGTTCACGCCATTCTCCTACCTCAGCCTCCCGAGTAGCTGGGACTACAGGCGCCTGCCACCACGCCCGGCTAATTTCTTGTATATTTAGTAAAGACGGGGTTTTGCCGTGTTAGCCAGGATGGTCTTGATCTTCTGACCTCGTGATCCACCTGCCTCAGCCTCCCAAAGTGCTGGGATTACAGGCGTGAGGCACTGTGCCCGGCCTGGAAATTTCAAAACACAAAGGCAGAAAGACTAAGTTAATACATCTCCCATGTATTAATATTAACATCAACAATCATCAACACATAGCCAATTTCATCTTTACCACATCTTCCACACTCCATGTTGTAGACTGCTTTTGGGAGAGTAAACCAGGGAAGAGGCCCTTGCCAGCCCTAGAAGTGGGACAAGCATAGTGCTTTCTTTAGTAACTGACAAACACAAGCTAAGGAGCATGATACATCCAGATAGTGGAATACTCTGAAATTGTTAAAAAAAAAAAAAAACAAAAAAAACAACTTTCTGTATAATGATGGAAAACCTATATAAGATCTACAGTGAAATGGAAAATGCAGAGGTGCAGAGAAATGGATATTACATTTACCTTTTTTAGTGGGGAGAAAAAGAATGGGAGAAAGGTGGCAAAGTAAAACTTACTGAACAGATAAATAAAAAACAATAGTGATTACTTATGGGGATGAAACCAGACCCATGGAGTGCAAGGAAAGGGTGACACTTGATGCTGTATATCTTTTTATCCGTTTTAGGTTTTAAACCATGTGAATATATTCCCTTCTCAAGAAACAGTTTTTTTGGAGTATAATTTGTTAACGTTTTTAAGTGATTTTTAAAAATTATATGATTCTCAATGATGAAAACAATAAATTAACCACTTATGTTTCTCTTTCCCTCAACTTTTAAATTGTAATATAAAGACCATAACGTGACAAAGAAGAAATTGGTTACAGAGCATAAAGACAGAGAGGATTTTAGACAAGACTTCCACTCAGAGATGTCTGGCTTTTGTAAAGCTGCTTTGAACACTTCTGCAGGGAACTCAAATCCTTATCTTCCGTATTCCTGTGAATTGCCTTTATGTTATTTCTCCTCAAAATGTATGTGTTCATCCGGGGGACATGTGGACAGAGCATCAAACTCCTCTAAGGATGGTAGAAATCATCATAAAACAATGGGGCATTATAACCACAATGACTCTTTGCAGAAAACACAGATAAACACTTTTAAGAACTCAGTGGCCTACCCTGGTGCGCAAAAGGCTATTACGTCTTCAGAGGCAGTTGACAGATTTATGCCTAGGACAACACAACTGCAGGAGCGCAAAAGAAGAAGAGAAGATGATCGTAAACTTGGAACTTTTCTTGAAACAAACTCAGGTAGTAATGAGGTTATGATTGGACCTCTGTTACCAGACATGTCTAAAGTGGATATGCACGATGACTCATTGAATACAACTGCGAATTTAATTCGGAATAAACTTAAAGAGGTAAGGTTATTTTTAAAAACTGTTCTAAGAGACGATTTGGTTATAGGACTAAATGGGGAATTATTTGTGGGAACAATAGTATTGTAATTTTTTTCACTTTTTAGTTTTTTGATGTGTTTTTCTATAGTTCTCTGTTGAAATAACTGAATTTGGCTAACATTTTATTTGCTTTGAACTGTTAATACTTGCTTTAAACAATGAACAGACATTTTATATCACTGTAGATACAAAATATTAAAGCAGTGGTTTCAGCTAATTAAATCAATCTGTGAGAGTGGTGCCCAGGCCTGCCATTTTTGTTAAAAGCTCCCCAAGTAGTTCTAATATGAGCCAAAGTTGAGAAGGAAAATTCCATTTCTCTCAGATTTAGAGTTATTACAGTTTATATCAAAGTAAAATGCTTAATTTGCTTTTGTGATAAAGAGCAATAGAAGGTGAGATTTCTAAAAATTGGACCTCTAGGTATGCATTTCAAATGTAGACTTTATTTTATTTATTTATTTATTTATTTATTTATTTTTTGGAGACAGAGTCTCACTCTGTCGCTCAGGATCTATGGTCACTGCAAGCTCTGCCTCCTGGGTTCACACCATTCTCCTGCCTCAGCCTCCCAAGTAGCTGGGACTACAGGTGCCCGCCGCCATGCCAGGGCAAGTGTTTTGTATTTTTTAGTAGAGACGAGGTTTCACCATATTAGCCAGGATGGTCTCGATCTCCTGATCTCGTGATCCACCCGCTTCAGCCTCCCAAAGTGCTGGGATTACAGGGATTACAGGCATAAGCCACCGCGCCCGGCCTGAAATGTAGACTTCTTAAATGATCAGGATCAGATTGTGCTGCCTAGGTAGTCTTTTTTTTTTATGTCATTTATATAATCATTTTCCATTTCCTAAGCACAAATAAAGTTAACATCTGAGTTAGCTTTCGAAAGACACCTTTTTGTGGGATGGGGTAGGGGCTACTGTTACAAATCATAAACTGAGGGTTATGACATTCTCTTATACTTACTCCAAGATGCAGAAAGTGCTTTTCACATGGTTTTACTCGTATTTTACAATGTGATTAAGGGAGGCTCAGGTAGCTTAATTTCTTATATGTACATTTTTTACCTGAAAACATCTGATTAAAGAGGCATTATTTATTAATAATTAAAATCCATGGGCACAGTTTTGAAGCCGCCTTTAGTTTTTCAGTTTAGGCTGGGGACAGTGGCTCACACCAATAATCTCAGCACTTTGGGAGGCTGAGGTGGGAGGCTGAGGTGAGCAGACTGCTTGAGCCCAGGAGTCTGAGAGCAGCCTGACCAATGTGATGAAACCCCATCTTTACCATAAATATACAAAAATTAGCCAGGCGTGGTGGTGCACTCTTGTAGCTACTTGGGAGGCTAAGGTGGAAGGATCACTTGAATCTGGGAGGCGGAGGTTGCAGTGAGCCAAGATCATGCCACTGCACTCCAGCCTGGGTGACAGTGTGAGACCCTGTCTCAAAAAAAAAAAAAAAAAAAGGTTTTCAGTTTGTGCTTCCACCCTTCCTTCCTTCCTTCAGTTGCAGCTGAACTGAGGCATAGACATAGATACGCAGCTGTCTCAGCCAGAGCTGATTACATTTTAAAGAAAAACGTGTGAAGTCCAAATTCTAGGTCCAGAAATAGTAGAACAAAAAAAAAAAATGTTAAATACAGTTTACTATAGTTTCTAATAATTTTCCATTTCAAATGAAGACTCTTTCTTTGCTTTGGCTTATTGTACACTCTCTCTGATAGTGTGTTTGCCTTTCCTTTTTCTCCTAGGAAATTGAGGATTATACTGCTTCCTGCTCATTTCTCCAAATGTTTTCATCCCCCCAAATCTATCAAACATTATCAGTGTTTCAAGAATGCAAAACCAGGATATCTATCTGAATCTGTAATATAACAAGTGACTTTAGATCTATAAAGGAATGTTAAAGTGGAGCATATGTTCACTTTTCTTCCTCCAAATTTTTTTTCTTTTTAAGTAGCTTTAGAAATTTTACTCTCATCAGTGTTTGAACAGAAAACTTCACTCTGTGCCTAGGTCATAGGCTGGACCTTGAACTTAAGCCAACTCTGCCTCAAAAGCCACATCAAGGATTGAACTATTGGATGTAGTCTTACCTCTTCTAATAGCTTTACTCCTGTGCTATAGAAACTAAATTTTAATGGTTCTTTTTTTTTAATTAGGTAATTTCATCTGTGCCAAAGCGTCCAGAGGACAAGCCGGAAGATGTACATACAAGTCATCCATTAAAACAAAGAAGAAGAATATAGAGTGCCAGCAGCAAATTAGTACTTCCTGAAAAGAACATTTATTATTTATTTTTAGCCTGTCATTTTAATTCTTCTAGAGATTTTACTGCTGGTATTTTTTAATGCACTCCTCTTTGTAATTTCATTCAAGCTATTTATCTAAAGTCATTTCTTTCTTTTTTTTTTGGGAGATGGAGTCTTGCTCTTTTGCCCAGGCTGGAATGCAATGGCATGATCTCAGCTCGCCGCAACCTCCACCTCCCGGATCCAAGCAATTCTCCTGCCTCAGCCTCCTGAGTAGCTGGGATTACAGGCGTACACCACCATTCCTGGCCAAGTTTTGTGCTTTTTTAGTAGAAATGGGGTTTCACCATATTGGTCAGGCTGGTCTCGAACTCCTGACCTCGTGATCCTCCCACCTCGGCCTCCCAAAGTGCTGGGATTACAGGCATGAGCCACCATGCCTGGCCCATTTCTTTTTTTTTCGACCCATACTTAATGTTGCAGAAACTATTCTTGTCATAACATTACCTCTCATGTACAGTAATTATATGTAAATTAATTGAAGCAAATATGGAAACTACAATAACGATAGGCAACCAGCATCTGTTTCTGATTATAATACAAGTATTGAATGAGCCATTGAAACACTAGAAGTCAGGGTGTTTCCGAATGCCAGGATTTCAAAATCAAGACAATTCTGTGAGGTAAAAAGTAGATTAACTATTAGAACAAAGCTGAAATTAGAATCTTATATGCTTTAATTAACTTTTAAGAAGAATTTGACCTGTGGCAATCCAAAAATAAATCAGTATTTATAAATTTTAGACTTCTGTTACTGCTTCTGGCATATCCACACTTTTTTCTGTCAGTGGGTCACATAATTGGAAATTTCAGTACATCTAGGCTGTCTCCACTTTCTTTTTCTTTTTAGTAGAGACAGGGTCTCATTGTGTTGCCCAGGCAGGTATTGAACTCCTGGGCTCAAGTGATCCACTCACCTTGGCCTCCCAAAGTACTAGGATTACAGGTGTGACCCACTACACCTGGCCATTTTCTTTACCGGTAAAAATAACTTGAGAAGGTCCATACCATGGCATGTTGTTTTCATTTCTCCCTATCTTTAATGGCCTCTTGCCTAGTAGATTGAATTTGAACATACCAGTTAATAAGGTTCCGTTTCAGCTATGATTTACTTGTAGCAGGACAAGCCGCAGACAAAACCCCTTAGACACCGGGTTATAGAAGGAAGAGGCTTTATTTGGCCGGGAGTGTTGGCAGACTTGCGTCTCAAGAGCCGAGCTGCCTGAAGAAAAAGTTCTGGCCCTTTTAAGGGCTTACAGCTCTAAGGGGGTCCACGTGAAAGGATCATGATAGATTGAGCAAGTGATCTATAGGTAACACATGTGGTTAGAATTGGGGGATTAATCTTTAACCTCAGGCCTGGTCAGTGGCGTAGGTTGGTTTTGCTACTGACTTCATTCGTGTTCTTTTTCAGCTTTTACTTCCTCCTTTTCTTCAGAGACAGGAGACTGTAAGAGAAATGGCCTCTCCTCATTCCCCTCTTTGAGAACCTCACTCACTAGTGGGAGTTCTCACTCTCATCTTCACTACCCAGGTCTTCCTGTGAGACAGATCGATAGTGATCCATGTAATACACTTGTGCTGAAGTTTTCTGATGAATCAAGGTAGTAACAACTTCTTAGTAGTTAGAGAAATATGACTAACAATCAAGGGAGCAATAGGCAGGTTCCTATCACTACTGCTATACCTATTATAAGAGTTTTAAATCTAGAGCTGGAAACCACTTTCCAAACAGGGATCCAGGATCAAACCCATGCCAAACCTGCACAGGCACATGTGCCAGCTTTGTCGTGTCTCTAACTATATCTTCAACTACTTGTCCTTGATCATCTATTTGCAGATAGCAATTGGTCAATGAATTTTCCACAGACGACTCCTTCAGCTGCCAGCAAATAGTCTAAGGCCAATCTACTCTGATAGATGGCATTTCTCATTTGGGTTTCCTGCCAGGCTAAGAGTCAAAGCTCTGCCAGTTCCGTTAGTGATTATTTCTAAGACGGCATGTAACCGTAAGGTCCAGTTGAGCGGCCGGGCTCGGTGGCTCAAGCCTGTAATCCCAGCACTTTGGGAGGCCGAGACGGGCGGATCACGAGGTCAGGAGATCGAGACCATCCTGGCTAACACGGTGAAACCCCGACTCTACTAAAAAAAAACCAAAAAACTAGCCGGGCGAGGTGGCGGGCGCCTGTAGTCCCAGCTACTCGTGAGGCTGAGGCAGGAGAATGGCGTAAACCCAGGAGGCAGAGCTTGCAATGAGCTGAGATCCAGCCACTGCACTCCAGCCTGGGCGACAGAGCAAGACTCCGTCTCAAGAAAAAAAAAAAAGATCCAGTTGAGCATGTAGATGGGCGTTTGGTATCCCCACGAGGTGTCTTGCACCCACGTGGCAGGCCTGTAGTACTGTGTGAGCCACTCATCTTTCCAATTTCCTATAGCTGTGCTCCTTTTTTTCAGGAGGCATAGACAGGGAAACCTAGGAGCTTACCTGTTTTTACGGGCAGTAGGAGAAAGGATGGCTTAATGGTGCCAATGACACAACTCCCTGTCCATTGGTCAGGTTATTTGGTGTAGGCTCTATGCCCACATATCCAATACAGTCCAGTGGGAGCCATCCAGTCCCGATGAAATTCTGGATGGGCCCGAACAGCAACTTAGGAAACTTACTGAATGGGTTATTTTCAGTATGGTTAGCCCCCAACAGGTGACTGTCCCTGTTGTGCTGTTACACAGCTTCTGTCCTAGACAATTGAGCCTTCCTACAGGGATGGTGAAGTCTTTCCCTTCTCTAGCTATGCAGTATTGTCCAATAATCAAGGTTTTCAAGACCCAGAAGTTGCTAGTTTGGGCCTCCTGGACTAGGACTATGTCAGGAACTGGATCAGTAGGCACCAATTCTCAGGCTTCCCAAGGCCATCGGTTTCGCAAGTGGTTCCCCCACATATAGCTATGAAGTAACATTGAGGGAATGAGCTACATTTTCTACTAACTGGAGAAACAAGTTATTTGACTTTTTTTGTGGAGGCTCTGGTACTGGCAGATTCAGCTCATCAGAAAAGGTCTGAAACACTGGTTTGGGAGGGCACCTGTGGACTTCCCCTTGGACTAAAATATTTACTCGGGGATCCAGTCCAGTTCCATTGATTCCTAGAGTTACATACTCTCCTGTTTTCCAAGGGGGATCAAGGGGATTGGTAATTAGCAGTTTATCTTTTTTTTTTTTTTTTTTTTTGAGATAGAGTCTCACTCTGTTGCCCAGGCTGGAGTGCAGTGGCGCAATCTTGGCTCACTGCAAGCTCTGCCTCTTGGGTTCACGCCATTCTCCTGCCTCAGCCTCCCAAGTAGCTGGGACTACAGGCTCCTGCCAACATGCCCGGCTAATTTTTTGTATTTTTAGTAGAGACAGGGTTTCACCATGTTAGCCAGGATGGTCTCGATCTCCCAACCTCGTGATCCGCCTGTCTCGGCCTCCCAAAGTGCTGGGATTACAGGCATGAGCCACCGCGCCCGGCCGGTAATTAGTAGTTCTAATGGGTTACAGTGACCTCTAGTGCAGGAAGTTATTCTTTCCTTTTTGAAGGCGGACAGGGTCCTCATCTTTTTTACAGGTGGCCTAAATGACACAGGACCAGTAACTACATTCATCACTACACAGTCCTAATTCATGACAAACAAACTTATTTTCTACTCTATAGCCCCTTTCCCAATCTAGAGAGCCACATCTTTTTCCATTTCCATACAGGTCACTGTTGATTGCTGTACAGGCGTCAAGTTCTAAGATAATTTGTTTGGGGACTCCTTTTTCTTCTGTTCTAGTTATTACTTTACTTGTATCAGCTTTTCCCCAGCTGCCAGTCTTCAATCTTATTTCAAAAACAGTAGTCATAGGGGGCTCAGATGGGTTATAGCACACATCAGGCTGGTCACTTCCTGGGCTACATACCTTGTATAGAGTAGCATTATACAAACAAGTTCCTTTTAGAGTCCCGATACACTCATAATAACTATAAAATAATAGGACTGCAGCAACCTTTTGTCCTACCTCAGTGACTTGATGTATACACCGGGAACAATCCTCAGTCTGAGGAAGGTCAGTTGAAGTCCTTACTGTACAAGTCCAAAATTTAAGGAAAATGAGTCCCATGATGAATTTCCTCATGCTTCAGCTGTGTGTGGACCAGTCAGCTTCTGGTTTTGACTGGATTAGGGCTTGTTGTCCTCTTCAGAGTCACTTTGCAGGGGTTGTCTGGGCTTAGTCTCGCCTCCCATGTCTCAGGTGCTGCAAGTTTTACACGGCTGTGGTGGATCCAGGCGGGGATTCCCTCTACCTTTATGACTGTGGGAGTGGTCAAGATGATGGTCTGGGGTCCTTTCCACTGTGGTCGCAAGGGGGCTACATTCCAATCCTTGATCCACACCATATCACCTGGGGAGAAATGGTGAACTGGGGAGAATAAGCTGACAGGGCACCTCTCATTTACCCAGGCTGTAATTGTTTATGTAATTTTCCCTTTAGGGAAAACAGGCTTTAGCCTGTTGCTGTCGTTGTAACTCAATTTCACCTAGCTCTGGAGGAGGGCCTGGGAGTTTCCGCAGTATGGGAGGAGGCCTATGATATAATGTCTCATAAGGGGAATACCTTGTTTTTTTTTTAGAAGGGGTACATCTAATCTTAAACAATACCATAGGGAGAGCTTGTACTCACTTTAATCCTGTTTCTTTACACACTTTCCCTAAACTATTTTTGATAGTCTGATTTATCCGCTCCACCTTTCCGGAACTCTGTGGTCGGTAAGCGGCATGTAGTTTCCATGTGATCCCCAATACTTTTGCTGTCTTCTGTACCAAATCAGCCACAAACGCCGGCCCATTGTCCGAGCTGTCCAAACCTAGGGATGAGATCTCGGAGAAGCACACGGGTTACTTCACGAGATTTCTCAGTCCATGTTGGATAGGCCTCCACCCACCCAGAGTATGTGCACACTAGAACTAGCAAATACTTGTTACTTCCACATTTGGGCATCTCGGTGAAGTGTACTTGGAGATCTTCGAAGGGGGCTGCTCCGTAAGCTTGTATGCCGGGCATCTCGGTGAAGTGTACTTGGAGATCTTCGAAGGGGGCTGCTCCGTAAGCTTGTATGCCGGGCGGGACGGTTGGACCTTGCCTAGCATTGTGCTGTCGGCAGGTGGCACACTGCTGCATCACTGTTTTGGCAGGGGCTGACAGATGCCAGAGATGTAGAAGTACCGGTTTAACAACTTTTCAAGTGACTCTTGGCCTAGGTGGGTAGTCTTGTGTACAGCCAGTACGACTGCGGCTCCTAGCAACTGCGGCACGGCTATTCTTCTGTACCATAACCAGATCCATCCCTCTTCTATCGCCTGCCCTCCGTCTGCCTGGAGAAAGTCCTTTTCTTTAGAATGAGTAGATACAAGGTCAGGTGCCTAAGGGAGAAGAGGGGCTGTGACTGCTGCCTGGTAGGGGGTGGATGCTGCTTTTAGAGCCTCTGAGTCAGCTCAGGAGTTCCCCAAGGCAATCAAGGTGGAAGCTCACTGGTGTCCTCTGCAGTGCATGACTGCCACCTTTTGGGGCTTCCACACTGCCTCTAATAATTGCAGGATCTCTTGCTGATACTTTATGTCTTTTTGCCCAGAGTTCAACAGGCCTTTTCCTTGTACAATGCCCCATGCACTTGGAGAGTTAAAAAGGCATACCGAGAGTCATTGTAATGTTTATAGTCTTACCTTCACTTAGCTCTAAGGCCTGAATTAAAGCAATGAGTTTGGCCTTCTGGGCTGAAGTGCCCTGGGGCAATGATTTGACTTCAATGACAGCGTCCAGGGTTACCACTGCATATCCCGCACACACCTCTCCTTGTGGGTTGACGAAGCTGCTCCTGCCACATACAGCTCCCAGTCTACTGATGCCCAAGGATGATCTCGGAGGTCAAGCCTGCTAAAATAACCTGAGTCCAACACCTACCTCTACACAGTTATGTTCAGCTGGGCTCTCTGATACTGGGAGCAAGGTGGCGTTGCAAACTTCAACGGTGGGGATTCTCACAGAGCAAGCTTTGGTACCTAGTTAGCCTAGCATTCATTAGCCAATTATGTCCTTTGGTATTCATTAAAATCACCACAGCACGGGGGGCCTTTATGTTCAGGTTTTGCCCAAGAGTTAGTTTATCCACTTCTTGTGCTAGCAGGGCAGTTGCTGTCAAGGCCCTCAAACGAGGGGCCAACCCTTAGAAACCCCGTCTAGTTGTTTAGAGAGGTAGGCCACCAACCTTGGCCAGGGCCTCACAGTCTGGGTCAAAACTCCAACTGCTATTTTTTCTCTCTCTGACACATACAGTGTAAAAGGCTTTGTCAGGTCAGGCAGCCCCAGGGCTGGGGCCAACATGAGTTTCTCTTTTAACTCATGAAAAGCTCGTTGCTGTTGGGACCCCCATTCAAAAGGTTCCTTATTTCCTGCTTTGTGACTCCATACAGGGGCTTAGCCAATACTGCAAAGTTTGGGATCCACAACCTCCAGAACCCCACAGCTCCTAAGAATTCTCTCACCTGCCTTCTGGTCTCAGGCACCAGTAGGTTGCAGATGACTTGCTGTCTTTCTGATCCCAGGCTGCGCTCTCCCTGTCGGATAGTAAATTCCAGGTAATGTACCTGCTGTTGGCAGATCTGAGCTCTTTTCTTGGACACCTTATACCCACAGTCCTTCAAGTGCCGGAGCAGGGTATCCGTTCCCTTGGCGCACCCGACTGCCATGGGGTGTCCCAGCAGGAGGTTGTTGACACACTGGAGCAACTCACAGCCTAGGTCTCTGGCGGGAAACTTCTGGAGGTCTCGAGCCAATGCCTCCCCGAAGATGGTGGGGGAGTTCTTGAACCCTTGGGGAAGCCGGGTCTAAGTGTACTGAGTGGTGACACCTGGCCCGAGATCCTCCCACAGAAAGGCAAACAGTTTTCGGCTCTCAGGGGCTAGCCTGATGCTAAAGAAAGGGTCTTTTAGGGCCAAGCAGGTGAACCAGCTGTCCTCAGCTGGCAGCAACCCAAACAATGTGTACGGGTTAGGTACCGTTGGGTGCAAAGTCACCGTAGCTTGGTTGATCAAGGCAAGTCCTGTACCGGCCTGTAGTCCTTGGTCCCTAGCTTGGGAATAGGCAGGAGGGGAGTGTTCCATGGAGATAAAGGACTATTAATTTTAAGAAGAGTCTCTATTCCTCTTCCCGAGGAACTATAAGGGCCATGATGACTCTCATTCCAGGTAACTTTAGCTGTAAAGAGCCGTGCTTTGTGAAAGAGATAGTGGCTCTCAACTTGCTAAGTACATCCCTTCCTAGTAAAGGCAAGGGTCAGTCAGGCAGATACAGGAACATGGTGAATACCTCCCACTGTGCAGGTCCAGGGCAAATGGAAAGCTTGCTTTGCTGAAACCCCTGTGGCTCCAATTATATCAATAGGCATTTTGGATAAGGGGGCGACCTGGGTGGTTACTGCTGAATGTTCAGCACCAGTGTCGATAAGAAAATCAATATTCTTGCCCCCGACTGTCATCTTGACCATGGGCTCTTTGGGGGCACATGAGCCCAGTCCCCCTCAGTCCAGAAACCCTTCTGCCAGATTAAACAAGGCCCCTTCGTCCTTGTCTGATGCCTCCGGCTCACAGCCACTTTGTTTCCGGCCGAGACCAGCTGGGTCATAGACACGCTAACCCAGCGGAGTTATGTGTCCCTTTTCTAACTGTTCATTAATGAAGTCCTCTAAAGCCTCCAGTTTCTCTTTACTTAGCTCATCGTTCTATCCAAATTGGCTTATCTGTTAACCATTTTTAAGATATAGCTTCTGGAGGCTTAACACTGGGCACCATTAAAAATGATATCCTAAGCCTTGGGGGGAACTTTGTCTTTCCGCTTGAAGAGGCTCCTTCAAACCTTGCAAATTTTTTCCTAGTCTGATACCAGGGACATACCCATTTCATGCATCATATGTTGACTTTGAGGACTACATAATTGTTCTGGAATTAGAACTTGTGTTCCCCATTGTTGTAATAAATCTCTTCCCCATAAATTTATACGTACAGAAGTTATAATTGGTTGAATAGTCCCAGGTTGTCCATCGGACCTTTCACAATGCAAAATACTACTTTGTTATACTTCAGGGACTTTACCAACTCCAACTATGTTAAATTGAGCAGGTTGAATTGGCCACACAGACGGCCAGTGCTATACAGAAATGATTGAAGTGTCCGCTTCTGCATCTACCAAACCTTTAAATTTCTTTCCCTGAATAGTTATTTCACAGGTAGGACATTTATCAGTAATATGATTCACCCAATAAGCTGCTTTGCCTTGTTTATCCGTGTACGGTTCTTTTGGTCCCTGCTTTACACACTAAAGGAAGGGTATTGCTCTCCTCGAAGTGATTTTTTTCGCAAGCTCTAATGCACTCTCCTCTAAGCTGCTCTATGGCATCACCCTGCAAAACCACTTGTGCATCTAAACCAGCCCAGCCGCCAACCCCAAAAAGTTGGTCTGCAGTTATAACAAATCCTCCTGTTTGTTTAATTTCACTTTTCCCCATTCTCACATACCACACAATCAGGAGCTGTGCTATACACTCTCCTGGCTCTGCTTTCCAGGGAACAGAAGTAGATATAACAATTTGAATTTCCTCATTGTAATCTGAATCAATGACTCCTGTATGTTATTTGTACTCCTTTTAAACTTAAACTAGACCTTCCTAGAAGAAATCCTGTCGTCCCTGCTGGCAAGGGTCCACAGACTTCTATTGGGACCTTTTGCGGGGGTTCCCCAGGCAGAAGGCTCACAGCTTTTGTGCAGCATAAACCTACTGTGGCACTACTGGCTGTGGCAGTAGACACATATTGTACAGGGGTGAGGGAATGGCCTGAGCCGGAAATGCCCCAGTTTGGAATGGGGCCCAGGGTGGGCCCCACATTCCATTTCCCGAAATAGGGTTCCCGTCTTTATCAAACTTAGAGTGACACTGATTGGCCCAATGTTTTCCTTTTTTACATTTTGGACATATTTCAGGCTCAGCAGTTTTCTTTTTTCCACTATCTGGTGGCCTGACTCACTGATTTTTTCTACATTCTTTTTTAGTATGACCATGCTTCCCATAGTTAAATCAAGCTCCAGGAAATGGAGTTTCCTTTATCTGCTCTCAGTCCTGCCATTGCCTATGCCAACAAAGTAACTTTCTGCAGATTACCTCCGATACTGTCACAGGCCTTGATATTATCAACTAAATGTGCTTTCCCTCTAATAGGTCACAGAGCAGCCTGGCAATCAGGATTAGCATTGTCAAAAGCTAATAAATGTAACACTATATCCTGAGCAGCCAAATCTGCAATCACCTTTTTAAAAGACTCCTGTAACTGAGCTATAAAATCTGTGTACAGTTCTTTTGGTCCCTGCTTTACAGCACTAAAGGAAGGGTATTGTTCTCTGCCTGAAGTGATTTTTTTCCCATGCTCTAATGCACATTCCTCTAAGCTGCTCTATGGCATTATCCTGCATAACCATTTGTGCATCTAAACCAGCCCAGCTGCCAACCCCCAAAAGTTGGTCTGCAGTTATATTAATTTGAGGTTGGGCCTGGGTGTAAGAGTACCCTGAATGGAAGCTTCATCTGCCCACTAAGTTTTAAATTATAAGAACTGAGCAGGAGTCAGACAAGCTCGAGTAAGAGCGTCCCAGTCAGTAGGAATCATCCGACTGGAAACAGCAACATTCTTTAACAGTCCCATTACAAAAGGAGAAGCTGGTCCATACTGATTAATAGCTTATTTAAATTTTTTGAGTAATTTTAAAGGAAAAGGCTCAAATGTAGCTATGATATTTCCCTGTTGATCTGGGGGGTGTATTCTAACAGGGAACTGCCAAGCCTCTAAATTACCCTCTCTTCTAGCTTGCTGGAATCCTGCCTGAATAGAACTGAGAGCAGTGCTGCTTGAACAGTCACTGGGGCGACTACTGTTCGCCCAGTGTCCTCTGGAAAAGACAGATCTGGAGAGTCAGGCCATTCTTTTTCTTCAAAATAAAGGGGGTGCAGAAGGGTAGGGATGAACCTCTTCCTCTTTTGCTGCTTTAGCTTTAGCTGGCAAACAAACCTGCTCTGTTACTTCTTTTGTTACGTCGTTATACTCTCCTCCCTCCTCATCATTAGTGTGAAAACGTTCCAAGGTGGAACGAACCAGAGCCCACACTTGTCCCACTGTTACCCTGATGCTTCCAAGCTCCCTTCTTACTCACCACGTGGATTGCTTTAAGAGTACTTGGGTGTCCTCCGGCTTAGTTCCATGTTTTCCAACTGTCGCTCTGGCGACCCTTTGACCTGGGTTCGAGCCCCACATATGGGCACCACTTGCCGAGACCAGCTCAGTTGTGGAGACCCTAACCCAGCAGTGATAGAGGAATTAAAGACACACACACAGAAATATAGAGTGAGGAGTGGGAAATCAGGGGTCTCACAGCCTTCAGAGCTGAGAGCTTTGAGCAGAGATTTACCCACATACTTATTGACAGCAAGCCAGTGATAAGCATTATTTCTATAGATTATAGATTTACTAAAAGTATTCCTTACAGGAAACAAAGGGATGGGCCGAAATAAAGGGATGGGTTCTGACTAGTTATCTGCAGCATTAACATGTCCTTAAGGCACAGATTGCTCATGCTATTGTTTGTGGTTTAAGAATGCCTTGAGCAGTTTTCCACCCTGGGTGGGCCAGGTGTTCCTTGCCCTCATTCTGGGAAACCGACAACCTTCCAGCGTGGGCATCAAGGCCATCATGAGCATGTCACAGTGCTGCAGAAACTTTGTTCATGGCCAGTTTTGGGGCCAGTTTATGGGCAGATTTGGGGGGCCTGTTCCCAACAGTTTCCCTTTCAACTGGGGGCACTTGTCCTTCCAATGTTCTATTTCCTTACAGTAAGCACACTGGTTATGTTGCAGGCATGGATGGCCAGACGGGGTCTTTTTCTCGAGGCCCCCTCTCTCTGGCCCCTTTGGGGGGATCCCTCTAATAGCTGCAGCTAGCAGGGCAGCATTTCACTGGGTTTGGCGTTTGCTATCTCTGCGGTCATCTCTATTCACAAACACCTGGTTGGCTATCTCCAGTAACTGTGAAGTGTATTCACACCTGCAAACCCAGCCTGTTTCTGTAGTTTTCTTCTAAAGTCTTCTGCACTTTGACTAACTAAAGCCATGTTAATCATGTGCTGATTTTCAGGGCTATCAGGATCAAAGGGAGTATACATATGATAGACCTCACATAGTGTCTCACAGAATTGTGCCGGGCTCTCATCCTTTCCTTGAATGTTCTCAGAGACTTTGTTAACATTTGTGGCCTTCGAGCTCCCTTCTTTAACCCTTCCAGAAGGGCTTCCCTGTACCAGTTTAGCCTTTGCATACCCTGTCTTTCATTTGGGTCCCACTGGGGGTCTGTTCCTGCTAATTGGATCCTCACATATTTTCGGGGGTTTTGGTAATCAGCTGGAACATGTTCTTCCAGCCACTTAGTTGCTGCTTGGAGCACTCTCCTCCTTTCATCTGTGTTAAAGAGGAACATGAGCAACTGGTGGCAATCAGCCCAGGTGGGGTTGTGGGTCTGGATAATAGTTTGGAGCAAATCAATTACAGCTTGTGGCTTTTCGGTATAGGATGGGGTGTTGTTCTTCCAGTTGAGGAGATTGGCAGAGGTGAAGGGCTGGTACACAAAAACATTTCTCTCTACCATCTGCCCATTCTCATCTACCCCAGTATACACTGCTCTCTCAGGGGCATTTGTATCCGGGTTTTAGGTTGCAAATGAGCTGCCAAGGGAGGGGTCTTTCCCGAAACTTCACATCCTTTCTTTTTGCCTCTGGGTGGCCTAGGGGTACGTAGGCCTGTGGAAGCTTGGGCGCGGTGGACTCAGGAGTAGGAGGCCTTCCTTATTGGTGAAAGCAGGGGGAGGGGCACTGGTGCCGTTTCTTGCCATGAATCCTCTGATGTTGGGTCGGACAGGGTTTTAGGAGCTGATTTCCCTCTGCAGGTTTAGCGGGATTCTTCCTTGACTGTCTGTCCCTTTGCCACTAGTATGGCCAATGCCTGTCCTAGCAGCACTAGGACTGCTGCTGCCTGTCCTCTTAACCACTGTGGGGGGTCTAAAATCAGCTGTAACCAAGTGTCTATGTAAGGAAACTGGTCTGGGTGTCCTGGCTTACCAGTTATCTTGTGCCATACCTTTGAAACAAGGGACCTGTCTAGGCTTCCTTCTGATGGCCAACCCACTTCTAATGCTGGCCAATCTATCTGGCACAAGGTTCTAAGTTTTCCTGGGGTCATAGTAACCCCATAATCTCCATTAAATCCTTTTTTGAAATTCTTTAACATAGTTCCTGATGGAGTGGGCTTACTTTATCTCTCACCCAACTCCCCACCCTCCCCCAGACAAAAACAATGCTCATGCCACAAGAAGGGAAAGGGTAAAGGGGTTACTCACTTGCCTTGCCTGTCACTGGCTGCTTCCCTTGCGGGAATCTTAGATCCTCTTAGCTTAGGCAGGCTGGTACCAGATGCCAGCGTGAACTGCCACTTAGCCATTTGAGGTATCCTACTGAACTGCAGCTTGGGGCTCAACACTCACTTTGGACGGTGACCGCTGTCCATCCGGTGCCTGTCTGAAACACAAGCATTCACTCACTGTCACTCTCCTTTTTTTTTTTTCCAAACAAGCCAAGCCAAATCAAAATCAAAACAGACCAAAGTGCCGATAAGGGCACACTGTGGGTGATCAGGCCACTCTTCCACTCAAATGGAGTGGGCAAGTTCCCAGGACCAGTCCTACTGTATTCCAGATGTCCAGACTCCAAGCGCCAGTTCCTTCCCGTTGTTCAGCCGCTGCATTGATCCTCCGCGGGGTCTTGCCATGCACCACTCTGACTGGGCGTTCCACCGGAGCAAATGCCTACCCGGGAGTGCTCTCAGGATTCGCGTTGCCTAAGCTAGCCAGAGTCCCCACAGGGATGCTCTGCTGGGCAGGCCTAAGCCGCCTAAGGGGCTGCCTCGACCATCCGTTAATCACCTTGATTCCTGGTCAGGGAACCAAGAAATGTAGCAGGACTAGCTGCAGACAAAACACCTCAGACACCGGGTTATAGAAGGAAGAGACTTTATTTGGCCAGAGGCCTCAGCAAACTTGCATCTCAAGAACCGAGCTCCCTGAAGAAAAAGTTCCTGGCCCTTTTAAGGGCTTACAACTCTAAGGGGGTCCACGTGGAAGGGTCGTGATAGATTGAGCAAGTGATCCATAGGTAACACATGTGGTTAGAGTGGGGACATTAATCTTTAACCTCAGGCCTGGTCAGTGGCGTCCGTTGGTCTTGCCACTGACTTCATTCCTGTTGTTTTTCAGCTTTAATTCCTCCTTCTCTTCAGAGACAGGAGACTGTAAAAGAAATGGCTTCTTTCCTCATACTGATCCAAATTAACTAGGATGGCTCCAAGTGGTAGATGGTACTAACAGCAAGCTGCAGATAAGGAGGGTAGGCCCTACTTCCATGTGAGGTAATTAGATAGTTTTTGCTGAAATCTCAGGTAAAGGACATATCAGAGACCTAAGCACAGAATTGGAAGGAGCAAATTGCTGTCTGGTTCAGGCTTCTCAGACTATAAATAAGTTGCTAAGACCTCTACCTCAGGATCTTGTTAAAATGCAGATTCTGGTAGTGGTGGCCCGGGGCTGTGGGGAGGGAAAATGAGGAGTTACTATTTAATGGGTACAGAATTTCAGTTTTGGAAGATGAAAGGGGTTCTAGAGATTTGTTGCATGACAAAAGTGACCTGACAGTTAAAGAGAGGAGCTGCTAAATGGGTCATCTGTTTCTGAATGGGTTCCTGATAGTCCTGTGACCATGTTAAAATGTGGGGTAGTGGGAATAAACTACAGGGGTCCAAATTAAAGAGATGAGTTGAGGTGGATAAGGATAGCTTAATAACATGCAAGCTAATTTACAAAATTTCCATATAGGTTATTATTTTGGGCACAGGGTCTCACGCCTGTAATCTCAACACTTTGGGAGGGCAAGGTGGGAGGTGAGGAGTTGGAGACCAGCCTGGCCAACATGACAAAACTCCATCTCTACAAAAAATACAAAAAGGGCCGGGCGCGGTGGCTCACGCCTGTAATCCAACATGACAAAACTCCATCTCTACAAAAAATACAAAAAGGGCCGGGCGCGGTGGCTCACGCCTGTAATCCAACATGACAAAACTCCATCTCTACAAAAAATACAAAAAGGGCCGGGCGCGGTGGCTCACGCCTGTAATCCCAGCACTTCGGGAGGCCGAGATGGGCGGATCACGAGGTCAGGAGATCAAGACCATCCTGGCTAAAACGGTGAAACCCTGTCTCTACTTAAAAATACAAAAAACTAGCTGGGCGAGGTGGTGGGCGCCTGTATTCCTAGCTACTTGGGAGGCTGAGGCAGGAGAATGGCGTGAACCCGGGAGGCGGAGCTTGCAGTGAGCTGAGATCCGGCCACTGCACTCCAGCCTGGGTGACAGAGCAAGACTCCGTCTCAAAAAAAAAAAAAAAAAAAAAAAAGAAAGTCTTGAATATAGTTACTGAAATAATCATGAATGTCTTCTTGGGGCCCAAATGCCAGGATGGGGCTGAACTCTCAACGATTGCCTTAACTACAGCAGTGGGCTGCAGCCCAACAGAGCAGAGTGTCTAGCAAGTATTACTCTCTGACCCTTTTTTTTTTTTTTTTTTTTTTTTTTTTTGGAGACAGAGTCTCGCTCTGTCGCCCAGGCTGGAGTGCAGTGGCCGGATTTCAGCTCACTGCAAGCTCCGCCTCCCGGGTTCACGCCATTCTCCTGCCTCAGCCTCCCAAGTAGCTAGGAATACAGGCGCCCACCACCTCGCCCAGCTAGTTTTTTGTATTTTTAAGTAGAGACAGGGTTTCACCGTTTTAGCCAGGATGGTCTTGATCTCCTGACCTCGTGATCCGCCCATCTCGGCCTCCCAAAGTGCTGGGATTACAGGCTTGAGCCACCGCGCCCAGCCACTTTCTGACCCTTTAACATTTTTCCTGAATCTATTTGGGCTGTTGGCATTAGTAAGTATACATTTGCTTCTGGTAAACATGGTCCAAACACCTCCAACAGAAGTCTGTCTTCTCTTACTGCTTTTTCAAAGTCTGCAAGTGATATCTTGCCATCATTGTTATAACCTTAGAGATGAAGATGTTTCTTGATAAATACTAGTTTTCAATTTTGCATGGAAAATAGCTCTCTAGACTAAAAAAAATTTACCAAATAAAAGTTCACACTTCTGTAGACACCCTACATACCTCAAAAATTGTTTATTTACAGAGGCCACTTATTTTATTTGTATTATTCTAATAGGCATACCTGAGTTACCTTAGATATACAAAATATAGCCCTGTCCCTAAAACACTTATACTCTAATTGGAGAAATAAGATAAAAATTAGAGGAAGTCCATTATTATATGGCTACTTTCTGATAAAGTAAGTACAATAGGGCAATGATTTTCAAATTAATTTTTTTGTAGAATTTGTTCCACAAAGGATCTCTTACTTGGCAGCCCATCAGATAAAAAGGGTAACAATGAAGTTGCTCTGCTAAGGAGCAAGACACTGGAAGTTATGGAAGCAACAGTTCTGATGAAGACTTGCAGACCACTGCTGAACCTTTAAGGATGGTTGGGATAGTAGAGAGGTGTGAGGAGGAAGTGCAGAAGAGTGGCCCACCCGAATTAAGACAGCAAATGGGTATAAATTAAGACAGACCTGCCTGGAGTGAAGCATTCATGACAGGGAATATGAGAGACTAAGTATGTTGCGCAGGAGTAGGGGGTGAGAGTTGCATGTGTAGAGATTATGAATGCCTTTAACTGCTTAATTGGATTGGTTTCAGCAGGTCCTTGTTTTTCACATCTGGGCCTAATTACATCAGGGTTCCTGAGAGTTTAATCTAGAGAAAACTTGAGTAATAGTCCAAACAAATTTACTCCGTAACATTTTATTTCAAAGGAGAGGTCCCAATTAGACAAGAGAGAAATAAAGGGGATCTAAATCGGAAAGGAAGAAATCAAATTATTCTTGTTTGTAAATGATATAATCTTACATTTGGAAGAACCTAAAGATTACCCAAAAAAAACTATTAGAACTGACAAATTCAGCAACATTGCGGGATGCAAAATCAACATACATTTCAACATAGCAAAAATCAGTAGCATTTCTATAAGCCAACAATCTGAAAAAGAAGAAACGTAATCCCATTTACAATAACCATACATAAAATTAAATACCTAGGAATTAACCTAAGAAATGAAAGGGCTCTACAATGAAAACTATAAGGTACTAATGAAAGAAATTGAAGAAGACACCCCCAAAATGGAAACAGATTCCATGTTCATGAATTGGAAGAATCAATATTGTTAAAATGTCCATACTACCCAAAGCAATCTACAGATTTAACGCAATCTCTATCAAAATACCAATGACATTCTTCACAGAAATAGAAAAAACAATCCTAAAATTTATATGGAATCACAAAAGACCCAGAATAACCAAAGCTATCCCGAGCAAAAAGAACAAAACTGGTGGAATCACGTTACCTAACTTCAAATTACACTACAGTGCTATAGTAACCAAACCAGCATGGTACTGGCATAAAAACAGACACACAGAGCAATGGAACATAATAGAGAACTCAGAAACAAATCCATACATCTACAGTGAACTCATTTTTGGCAAAGGTGCCAAGAACATACGTTAGGGAAAAGACAGTCTCTTCAGTAAAGGGTGATGGGAAAACTGGATATCCATATGCAGAAGAATGAAACTAGACCCCTACTTCTCACCATATACAAAAATCAAGTCAAAATGGATTAAAGACATAAATGTAAAACCTCAAACTATGAAACTACTACAAGATAACATCAGAGAAACTCTGCAGGACATTGGTCTGGGCAAAGATTTCTCACAAGCACAGGCAACCAAAGCAACAGTGAACAAATTGGATCATGAAAGTTTAAAGGCCGGGCGCGGTGGCTCAAGCCTGTAATCCCAGCACTTTGGGAGGCCGAGACGGGCGGATCACGAGGTCAGGAGATCGAGACCATCCTGGCTAACACAATGAAACCCCGTCTCTACTAAAAATACAAAAAAATTAGCCGGGCGAGGTGGTGGGCACCTGTAGTCCCAGCTACTCGGGAGGCTGAGGCAGGAGAATGGCGTAAACCCGGGAGGCGGAGCTTGCAGTGAGCCGAGATGGCACCACTGCACTCCAGCCTGGGCGACAGAGCGAGACTCCGTCTCAAAAAAAAAAAAAAAAAAAAAGAAAGTTTAAAAACTTCTGCAGAGCAAAAGAAACAATCAAAGTGAAGAGAAAACCCGTAGAATGGGAGATAATATTAATATTTGCAGACTATCCATCTGACAAGGAATTAATAACCAGAATATATAAGGAGTTCAAACAACTGTAAAGGAAAAAAATCTAACAATATGATTTAAAAATGGGCAGAAGTTCTGACATTTCTCAAAAGAAAATGTAGAAATGTCAAACAGGTATATGAAAAGGTACTCAACATCATTGATCATCAGAGAAATGGAAATCAAAACTACAATGAGATATCATCTCACCCCATTTAAAATGGCTTATATCGGCCGGGTGTGGGGGCTCACACCTGCAATCCTAGCACTTTGGGAGGCCAAGCACCTTGGAACACCTGAGGTCAGGAGTTCAAGACCAGCCTGACCAACATGGAAAAAACCGTCTCTACTAAAAATCCAAAATTAGCTGGGTGTGGTGGCAGGCACCTGTAATCTCAGCTACTTGTGAGGCTGAGGCAGGAGAATCACTTGAACCTGGGAGGCGGAGGTTGCGGTGAGCCGAGATCGCGCCATTGCATTCCAGTCTGGGCAACGAGAGTGAAATTCTGTCTCAAAAAAAAAGAAAAAGAAAAAAGGCTTATATCCCAAAGTCAGGCAATAACAAATGCTGCCAGGGATGTGACGAAAAGGGAACCTTCGTACACTGTAGGCAGGAATGTAAATTAGTACAACCACCATGGAGAACAGTTTGGAGGTTCCTCAAAACTGGATGTGGTGGCTCACATCTGTAGTTCCAGCAATTTAGGAGGCAGAGGCAGGAGGATTGCTTGAATCTAGGAGTTCAAGACCAGCCTGGACAACATAGTGAGACTCTGTCTCTAAAAAAATAAGTTAAAAAAAAGTAGCTGGTTATGGTGGCACACGCCTGTAGTCCCAGCTGCTCTTAAGTCTGGGGCAGGAGGATTGCTTGAGCACAGGAGGTCAAGACTGCAGTGAGCTGTGATCATGCCACTGCACTCCAACCTAGGTGACAGAGTGAGACCTTGTCTCAAAAAACTAAAAATAGAACTACCATATGATCCAGCAATCCCACTGCTTGGTATATATCTAAAAGAAAAGAAATCAGGATATTGAAGAGATAGCTGCACTCCCATGCTTATTGCAGCACCACCCATAATAGCCAAGCCACTTAGGAAGCAACCTAAGTGTCTATCAACAGGTGAATGGATAAAAAAAATGTGGCGGGGCGCAGTGGCTCACGCCTGTAATCCCAGCACTTTGGGAGGTCAAGGTGGGCAGATCACCTGAGGTCAGGAGTTTGAGACCAGTCTGGCTAACATGGCGAAACCACGTCTCTACTAAAAATACAAAACTTAGCCGGGCATGGTGGCATGTACCTGTAATCCCAGCTACTCTCAAGGCTGAGGCAGGAGAATTGCTTGAACCCAGGAGGCGGAGGTTGCAGTGAGCCGAGATCATGCCATTGTACTCCAGCCTGGGCAACAAGAACAAAACTCCATCTCAGAAAAAAAAATGTGGTACATATACACAATGGAGTGCTATTCAGCCATAAAAAGGGATGAGATCCTGTCATTTGCAACAACATGGATGGAACTGTAGGTCATTTTGTTAAGTTAAATAAGCCAGACACAGAAAGACAAACTTCACATGTTCTCACTTATATATGGGAGTTAAAATTAAAACAATTGAACTCATGGAAATAGAGAGTAGAATGGTTACCAGAGGCTGGAAAGGGTAATAGAGGGGTGGGGGTGAGGGGGGGATGGTTAATAGGTACAAAAATGGGAAGAACGAATAGGACTAGTATTTGATAGCACAACAGGGTGACTATAGTCAACAATTATTTCATTGTACATTTAAAAATAACTGAAAGAGACAGGTGCAGTGGTTCACGCCTGTAACCCCAACAGTTTGGGAGGCCGAGACGGGCGGATCACTTGAGGTCAGAAGTTCGAGACCAGCCTGGCCACAACGGTGAAACGCCATCTCTACTAAAAATACAAAAATTAAGCTGGACACCTAATTTTTGGCACCTGTGATCCCAGCTACTAGGGAGGCTGAGGCAGGAGAATTGCTTGAACCCAGGAGGCAGAGGTTGCAGTGAGCTGAGATGGCGCCATTGCACTCCAGCCTGGGCAATGGAGTGAGACTTTTTCTCAAAAAAAACCCCCCAAAACCCAAAATATTAATAATAACTAAAAGACTGTAATTGGATTATTTGTAACACAAAGGATAAATGCTTGAGGGAATGGATACCCCGTTTACCATGATGTGATTATTATGCATTACATGCCTATATTAAAGTATCTCATGCACCCCATAAATATATATATCTACTATGTACCCGCAAGAATTAAAAATTAAAAAAATATATTCATACAAAGAAAGAAGGGTATGTGTGGTACTGGGAAACATACTGTCTCTCAAGAAGAAATCTACCCTCAGCCCTAACAGGCCTAGTGAGTATATTTCCAAAAGAAGAGGATACTTTGGAGACTGCATTATCTGCATCTGAGACTCCAAAACCTCCCACCATCTGTTTCTTTCCTGAACTCCAAAGTAATACAGGTGAACCGGGCCTGGGCAGCCTCAGATTCACAAAACCTCACTGGTATCCAGCTTAGGATCAAAGAAAGAAAAGGTAGAAAACACCATGTTCACAGTAAAATAACTACCTTAGGCTTTTTTTTTTTTTTTTTTTTGAGACACAGTCTCGCTCTGTTGGAGTGCAATGGCATGATCTCAGCTCACTGCAACCTCCATTTCCTGGGTTCAAGTGATTCTCCTGTCTCAGCCTCCCGAGTAGCTGGGATGACAGATGTGCACCACCACGCCTGGCTAATTTTTCTCTTTTGGATAGAGACAAGGTTTCACCATGTTGGCCAGGCCGGTCTTGAACTCCTGACCTCAAGAGATCTTCCCATCTCGGCCTCCCAAAGTGCTGGGGTGACAGGTGTGAGCCATTGCACTTGGCCAAGAATTACCTTAGGTTTTATTGAGAGATGAATTATGCACCCCATTTTCTAGTGACCTTGGGTAAACCTTTCTGTATTTCAGTTTTCTTCTTTGCAAAATGGAGATAATAGTTTCTACTTCATAGCGATGGCAACAGTGGCCCATCTGGAGCGGCCACTACAAAGGTGTCAGCTGCAGCAGGGAGGTGTGACTGGGGCTGTGTGCTCTAGGTAGCAGGCAGGATCCCCACCCTCCTGAGCACAGCTGCAGCTGCCCAAGCCACAGCTGCGGACCCAGGCATCTCTGCACTCTTGGGGGCCGGGAAGGCCCCCCTTCCCCCTCCAGGCTTGGAGGTGCCTGCTGCCACTCTCTGACCTCTTCCTTCTCCCAGCGCCTACTCCACAGGCTTGGAAGCACCTGCTGCCACTTCCTGGCCTCTCCCTGCTCCGGAACCCACTCCAATCTTAGAGCAAAGTTGAGGCTGAGCCAGGGCACTATTGCAACCTGGCCAGGTGTGCGCACACTCAGGGCAGTGCTGACACATCAGTCCCCTGCTGACTTAGCCCCCTCCGGACTTTGGGCACTGGCTAGCGTTGGAGGGAGGCCAAGGGGTTGCTGAAAGCAGCTCGGCGCTGGCCTGCAGGCACTCCTTGGCCCAAACAACCTGGGTGCCATGAACAATGGCAGGAGGCAGACAGGCTCTGGGGTGGAAAGGGGTGGGTTCTCAGTTAAGAAGAGAGAAGGAGAGAAGAGCTGCGGCCCTTCAGAGAGCCCAGACCTAGGAGCTCCGCAAGCCAGGGATGCGACACCCTGCTTGGGAATCTGTAGTTCCTGGCTTCTCCAAGCTTCTGGGCACCACCACATTCGCTGGTGCCAGCCGTGGAAGCTGCTTGCGGTACACCTGGTCCAGCTGCAGCCCCACAGGGAGTTAGCGCTTGTGCTGGCACCTGGAGCTGGCCACCCCACCGCAGCCAGTGTGCCTGAGTGTGCGCAGTGGCTGGACCCCGTGATCATTCACTCACACACCACACCCTTTGCTGCTCTGTGCCTGACTCACCCTTGGCAGGCATGGGATCTAGGGTCAGTAGCACAAGCCAAGCGCAAGCCTGCCAGGCCGAGTGGATGGAATGCGTCCAGCGGGACTGAGCAAAATTTGGACAAAGGTGCCACTAGCCACAGAGGTTTCTGGCTGGCAAAGTGACACCCCAAGAATCCCATGACAGTGAGGTTGTTTTGAGAATAAAATGAGTTCACGGCCAGGCGCGGTGGCTCGTACCTGTAATCCCAACACTTTGGGAGGCCGAGGTGGGAGGATCATGAGGTCAGGAGTTCGAGACCAGCCTGGACAACATGGTGAAACCTCATCTCTACTAAAAATACAAAAATTAGCTGGGTGTGGTGGCGCATGTAATCCAAGCTACTCGGGAGACTGAGGCAGGAGAATCGCTTGAACTCAGGAAGCGGAGGCTGCAGTGAGCTGAGATTTCACCATTGCACTCCAGCCTGGGTGACAGAGCGAGACTCTGTCTCAAAAAAAATAAAAAATAAAAATAAAATAAAATGAGTTCACACATTAAAGCTCCCTGAAGGGCCCTGCATTTAGAAAGCACTTTAGAGGGGTCAACTATTTTTATTATTATGTTATTGTATTATAATGAATATGTACATGGATTGGAGGAGTTAGGTCATAAAGGCAAAATAGAGTAGCATCCAGTTGTACATGCATTGCATCTGGTCTCCCCCTAAACTAATGAGGTTTTACTGAGTAAAATTTTAAAAATAGTAAAATAAGCATTCATTTTGTATAGTGATTCATTTAGTTGCCCAGCTATTCTATAAATATTTGTTGAGCACCGCTATCAGTCAGGCATTGTTCTAGGCAATAGTTAGGTCAGAGAACAAACAAAAACCCCTGCACTCATAAAGGCTACATTCATTATGGAAGAAAAGAAATCATTTCCTTAGCTCTATCTAACTATAATGAACTGCAGTTTTTCATTCTTACCATTTTCTTCCGTGTTATATCTACCAATTCTTTAATTCCTTCATAGTCTCTTCTTCAGATGACTGTTGGTGTAGACTGTTCTTCAACATGTCAAGTATTTGCTTTCGAGAAATGTAACCATCTCCATTTAAATAATAAACGTACAGACTTTTTAAAGCATAAGAAGTTTAAAGATTTAAATAACAGCAGTTCAAGTGTCATTAGTCTTCTCTTTAGTTATTTCAATTTATGATACTAAAAGAAAAAACAATGGATATTCCACACAATGACGAGTTTAATCTATTATACGATAGAGAGATTTTAGAATAAAGCACTCTTTATATTTTTTCTATCAGATTAAATATTCCTTGGGGGCCGGGCGCGGTGGCTCAAGCCTGTAATCCCAGCACTTTGGGAGGCCGAGGTGGGCGGATCACAAGGTCAGGAGATCGAGACCACAGTGAAACCCCGTCTCTACTAAAAATACAAAAAATTAGCCGGGCGCGGTGGCGGGCGCCTGTAGTCCCAGCTACTCAGGAGGCTGAGGCAGGAGAATGGCGTGAACCCAGGAGGCGGAGCTTGCAGTGAGCCGAGATCGCGCCACTGCACTCTAGCCTGGGCAACAGCGTGAGACTCCGTCTCAAAAAAAAAAAAAAAATAAAAAAAAAAAAAAAAAAAAAATATTCCTTGGGATGTGAAAAGAAAAATGTAATTTCTGGATTTTTATATTGCAAGTTTAAAAATGATATGAAGCTGTAATCAAGGAGCTTTGAGATGAAGTTTTTAAACCTTTGATCATGCAATACATATATATACATACATGTATATGCATGTGTGTATCTATGTCAATATTATGATTCTCTTCTTACATAGAGTGCAAAAACGAAGTACACACTTCACTATATTGCTGACAAAGAACGTTTTTGGATGTATTCGGATGGTGAATCAGTAATGTCCTTGGGGTCTGTTCATCTGCACTATCCAAAATTATCAAATAACCTCTCCCTGGAGAATGCTTTCCATGACTTATAATCATGGAACTTAAGGTCATGCTTTCCATGATCTTTATAAGCACAAAGTTCACTCACTTATCCCACAAATGATCTTACTCAGGTCATTTGTGAATAAGGGAGTCCCACAGTGAAGGAGCTTTTGTGGGGTTTATAATCTAATTAAATGTTTTAGTAAAAGTAAGAATAAAACTCCAGATTATCAGATTAGTTGGGTCTTTCTGTTGAATTTCTTCAATCTATAGCATACATATGAATTTGCAATACAACCTGACTAGAAAGTAGTATTTTCTCAAAATTAACATATCTTTAAGTGTATATGAAACAGTTTTAGGAAGTGAGATTAGAGACGGAAAATTTTTTTCATAATGGGAGGCTGTTCAACCGTGTACAGCTGCATTCAGTGTCAAGACCATTTTCACCAAATATTAGCATTACCACAAGAATTTACATTCTGAAAACAACTGTTCACTCCTCAGTGAGACTTTTGTATAAAACACTGCAGTGGAAACTATATTTATTTATTTATTTATTATTTTTTGAGACAGAGTCTCACTCTGTCGCCCAGGCTGGAGTACAGTGAAGTGATCCCAGCTCACTCCAACCTCTGCCTCCTGGGTTCAAGCAATTCTCCTGCCTCAGCCTCCCCAGGAGCTGGGATTACAGGGAAGCTCAACCACGCCCAGCTACTTTTTGTATTTTCAGTAGAGAGGGGGTTTCACCATGGTGGCAGGCTGGTCTGGAATTGCTGACCTCAAGTAACCCACCCACCTTGACCTCTCCCAAAGTGCTAGGATTACAGAAGTGAGCCACCACGACCAGCTGGAAACTATATTGAAAAGTTATCTCATCTCATGCAAAGTTAGAGTGGGAGAAAAAAAGTACAACACAGAGAAACTAAAAAATTCATAAATGTCAAAGAAAAGTCAAAGAATTTCCCCTCCATAACCCATGCACTGCCATGTGCAAAGCCTGTTTCCTGCCTCGGAGGCAGCCTCGGAAATGCAGTCTTGCCAGCTGATCAGAGTTGGCACAAGCCCTGACTCTTAGCTGTTGTTCTTAATGTGGGCCATAAGCCAAAGACCCATCCTGGTGGTGACATTTGGGCATTCCAGAACCAGTAAAGGAAATGTTTGGGGCTGGGGACTCTTCCATGACCTTACAGTTGTGCCACCCATTTCATTTGCTTTTTTTTTTTTAAGCTGTCATGAACTATTTTTGCAAGGTTGCTATAAAGAACACTGATTTTATATTTTTAAACATTTAAGCATTCACTAAGTACAAAATTGTCTATATATTACCAAGCCAGTAATTACATACAGAAATCTTACACTTCAGCTTTTCTTCAAAAGTTCCTTGAAGAAACACTGATAATCCTTTAACCTACTCTTTTACTTTTTTGTAGTTATCATTGTCTTTGTCAAATGCAAAAAACACTGAAATAAAAAGAATGTGTAATTGTATTGTAATTTAGTGCTATTTTGTAATTCAACAGTATGTAAGTATGAATAGATAGAAAAATGTTTCTCCCAAATTGAGGGGGAAAATTTTTGGCACAGTCTCTTGAAATAATCAAAATTACAGGAAATGTGTTTTACGCTGTATTCTTGAAGAAAGAAAAGAGACATTCTCCTCCATGAGCACTGATGAGTTTCATTTGTGATGTTTTATACAGTTACTATGCGCCAAGAAGACACACAGCGGAGTTAATGGGATTATGTTTACTCTAAAAAAAAAAAAAAGAGTGGCAAAAAATATGTTCTAAAGAGTTTGCACAATATCTAAAGGTAATTTACTAAAATAATACATTATTTTTAAAATTGGAAAATTTAGTATTATCCTATAAAAATAAGTTAAGATATTTACTCTTTTTGAGATGATGACTATGTTAATTATTTTGATTGTGGTGATGGTTTCATAGGTGTATACATGTGTTAAAACTTATCAAATTGTATATCTTAAAAATCTATTACTGGCTGGGTGCGGTGGTTCAGGCCTATAATCCCAGCACTTTGGGAGGCCGAGGAGGGCAGATCACCTGAGGTCAGGAGTTCAAGACCAGCCTGGCCAACATGGTGAAACCCTGTCTCTACTAAAAGTACAAAAAATTAGCTGGGCGTGGTGGCAGGCGCCTGTAATCCCAGCTACTCTGGAGGCTGAGGCAGGAGAATCACTGGAACCCGAGAGGCGGAGGTTGCGTGAGCTGAGATCGTGCCACTGCACTCCAGCCTGGTCAACAGAGACTCCATCTCAATAAAAAAAAAAAAAAAAAAAAAAAAAAAAAAATCTGTTACTAAAACTAACTGGATCACATTAAGTAATTTTTTTATTTTAAAGATATGATCTTTGAGTTTTTCAATATGAGTCATTACCATTTTTTATACTAACTGATACATGTTCTTTATTTTTATGAGGAAAATGAAGCCATTTAGTAATTTACATGTCTACAGCATGCGAATCTAAAGACATCATGATTAAAAGCCACAAACTGCGTATCTTTTAAAAAAATGTTACTGATCAGGCTGGATGGGGTGGCTCACACCTGTAATTCCAGCACTTTGGGAGGTCAAGGCAGGTGTATCACTTGAGGTCAGGAGTTCAAGACCAGCCTGACCAACATGGCAAAATCCCATCTCTATTAAAAACACAAAAATTAGCTGGACTTGGTGGCATGCCTGTAATACCAGATACTCTGGAGGTTGAGGCCTGAGAATCCCTTGAATCTGGGAGGTGGAGGTTACAGTAAGCTGAGATCACACCACTGCACTACAGCCTGGGCAACAGAGGGAGACTATCTCAAAAAAAATAAATAAATAAAAAATAATAAATAAATAAATAAATAGATAAATAAGATACTGCTAGCTTACTTAGCTCATTACTGGTTGTTTCTCTCTTTCTCTTTTTTTTTTTTTTTTTGAGGCAGAGTTTCGCTCATGTCACCCAGGCTTGAGTGCAATGGCACAATCTCGGCTCACTGCAACCTCTGCTGCCCAGGTTCAAGGGATTCTCCTGCCTCAGCATGCACCACCACACCTTGCTAATTTTTTGTATTTTTAGTAGAGACAGGGTTTCACCATGTTGGCCAAGCTAGTCTTGAACTCCTGACGTCAGGTGATCCACCTGCCTCAGCCTCCCAAAGTTCTGGGATTTCAGGTGTGAACCACCGCGCCTGGACCTACTGGTTATTTCTCAAAGCTGTACACCTATGAAGTATGAAATTCTGAGTGAGTTTGTATTGAAAACTATCCTCATGATCAAACCAATTATGTTTATAGCACCATGCCTCTGGAATTATGCCTTTCTAGTTTGGAGTTAAAAAAATTCAGCCTGGGCCGGGCGCGGTGGCTCAAGCCTGTAATCCCAGCACTTTGGGAGGCCGAGATGGGCGGATCACGAGGTCAGGAGATCGAGACCATCCTGGCTAACACGGTGAAACCCCGTCTCTACTAAGAAATACAAAAAATAGCCGGGCGAGGTGGCAGCGCCTGTAGTCCCAGCTACTCGGGAGGCTGAGGCCGGAGAATGGCGTGAACGCGGGAGGCGGAGCTTGCAGTGAGCTGAGATCCGGCCACTGCACTCCAGCCTGGGCTACAGAGCGAGACTCCGTCTCAAAAAAACAAAAACAAAAAAATTCAGCCTGGCCATGGTGGCTCACGCCTGTAATCCCAGCACTTTGGGAGGCAGAGGTGGGCAGATCACAAGGTCAGGAGTTTGAGACCAGCCTGGCCAACATAGTGAAACCCCGTCTCTACTAAAAATACAAAAGTTAGCTGGGCGTGGTGGTGCATGCCTGTAGTCCCAGCTACTCGGGATCTGAGTAGTTTGCTATTTCAGATTGGCTCTTTTTAGTGTCTTATGACTTCTTACCCCTATTCGCCAACATGTCATCAGTCATTCCTAATACGTTGTGCAGGACCCCTCGAAATGTGTTACGATCTAGCCCAGTGTTATTAAATCTTCCATCAGCTCTTCCCACCAAGCTGTGGAAAAGTCTTCTGAGACGCTCTAGCTCACTTTTTTTGGCTGTAAAATGAAAAGGCAAATAAATACAACTTAGATTTAATCAATGAGTTATTCAGTCCAATTAAGTATATCTTACTAAGCAGCTATTTTGTTCCTATGATGCTAGGTGTTCTGACAGAAAAAAATATATACGATATGGACTAGTTACTAAAGAGCTTACACAATTAATGTGGGCCTCACTTAGAAATTTCCTGAGACGGTACGCAGCTGCTAAATCATGTAAGATAACATTCACCACTATAGGCATGTGAAGAAAGAAAAATCAGTATGGGAAAGGAGTTGGGCCATTTTCCTGGGACAACTAGACTGTGAGCTGAGCCTTGAAGGATGCATAGTATCTATGTAGGAAGAAATGTGTTGAGGGTGTTAAAGAGGAGGAAAATTCTAGGAAAAGAGGACAACATGAGTAAAAGGAAAGAGGTAGAATTTTAGGATTGAAATAGAACATGCCTTACTGGGAGCATAACGAGCATAGCAAGGAGTTGGTAAGAAGAGAATGGCAAGGTTGAAGAGGATAAGCTGATGGTGGAGGGCCTTCAATGCCTGGTCAGAGGTGTCAGAATCGGTGTCATTTTGTACCATCTGTATGAGAATTAACCCCTTCTCCACTGCCCCATGCTTGCAGTTTCCCAGAACTTGCCCCAAATCTGCTAAACCAGAATTGTTAACAGCAGGCCCAGGAATTAGCTTTTGAACAAGAGCACAACTTCTATGCCCTAGGAGTTGAGAATCTTTGGGTTAAGCCACTGAACATTTTGGAACAGGAGAGGGGCATAACAGTAAAAGTGGTTTAGGAAAATCCATTGAAGTAGGAAAGCTAGAAGCATGGAAGCCAGGCTTGGAGGCATAGGGTTTGGGATAGAAAGGTGGAAATAAAGACAGAAAGCTGGGGAGGGAGCCTGAGATGCTGCAGAAACTCAGGCTTTGTGACTGATCAGATCTGCAGTGTTCAAATGGAAATTTTAAAATATGCACATACCTGGTTCTCACTCCAGACTTAGTAAAATCCTGTTTTGAACAAGTGCACAAGTGTCTGACACACTGTCAGGACTCGAGGGCTGGGGATACAAGACTTAGTAAGCCGCTAGGTTCCACTTCCATTTCTCATGCTAGATGCTGAGAGACTTACACAAGCCATACAGCTTCCTTACGCCTCTCTGCCCTCACCTATAGCACTTAGGTTTTGTCCTGGATGATCTCTGAGACTCCTTCAGTCTCTAAAAGCATAAAGTGTCACTGGGCACGGTGGCTCATGCCTGTAATCCCAGCACTTTGGGAGACTGAGGTGGGCAGATCACCTGAGGTCAGGAGTTTGGGACCAGCCTGCCAACATGGAGAAACTCCATCTCTACTAAAAATACAAAATTAGCCACGCGTGGTGGCGCATGCCTGTAATCTCAGCTACTCAGGAGGGTGAGGCAGGAGAATTGCTTGAACTGGGGAGGCAGAGGTTGTGGTGAGCCAAGATTGCATTATTGCACTCCAGCCTGGGCAATAAGAGTGAGAGTCTGTCTGAAAAAAAAAAAAAGATTACACTTTATGCTTTTTTTTTTTTTTTTTTTTTTTAGACACAGGATCTTTCTCTGTCACCCAGGCTGGAGTGCAGTGATGCGATAATCGTTCACTGCAGTCCTGAACTCCTGGGCTCAAGAGAGCCTCCTGCCTCAGCCTCTTGAGTAGCTGGGACTATAGGTGCACGACACCATGTCTGGCTAATTTTAATTTTATAAAGTTTATTTCGATAGTTTTTGGGGTACCTGTGGTTTTTGGATACATGAATAAGTTCTTCAGTGGTGATTTCTGATATTTTGGTGCATTCATCACCTGAGCAGTGTCCATGGTACCCAGTATGTAGTCTTTTATCCCTCACCCACCTCCCACCCTTCCCACAGAGTCCCTAAAGTCCATTGTATCATTCTTATGCCTTTGCATCCTCATAGCTTAGCTCCCACTTATGAGAACATGCAATATTTGGTTTTCCATTCCTGAGTTACTTCATTTACAATAATGGCCTCCTGCTCTACCCAAGTTGCTCCATCTAAAGGCCATTAACTTTTAAATTTTTAGTAGAGATGAAGTCTCACTATTTTGACCAGGCTGGTCTCCAACTCCTGGGCTCATGCAGTCCTCCTGCCTTGGCCTCCGAAAGTGCTGGGATTATAGGTATGAGCCACTGTGCCAGGCCTAGCAGTAGATTCTTTCTTTTTTTTCCCTTTGAGATGGAGTCTCGCTCTGTCACCCAGGTTGGAGGGCAGTGGCACGATCTCGGCTCACTGCAACATCTGCCTCCTGGATTCAAGCGATTCTACTACCTCAGCCTCCCGAGTAGCTGGGATTATAGGCGCCCACCACCATGCCTGGCTAATTTTTATATTTTTAGTAGAGATAGAACTTCACCATGTTGGCCTGACTGGTCTCGAACTCCTGGCCTCATGTGATCCGCCTGCCTTAGCCTCCCAAAGGGCTAGGAGTACAGGCATGAGCTGCTGTGCCTCGCCACCTGGTAGTAGATTCTTGAAACTACCTTATTAATGTTGAATCCTGATGAGGCAGTTTGTATTTTCCTAAAGATGATTATATCAATGTATCCCATTGAATATGCTCTTCTTACAATGTGACTTTGATACTCCTCTCTTAGAGAAATGGTGTCTATGTCTTCTTCTCTTAAACTAGGGGGCTTTTTGTGACTGTTTTAACCAATAGAATATAGTGAAAATGAGGCTCTGTGATTTACAAGGCTAGGTCATAAAATGGATGCAGCTGCTTTGAGCATAAAAACTTGGAGTCTTTTCTTGTTTGGAATATGAAGAAAAAGGAAGCTCAGGTGTAGATGTATTATATAGAATATAGTGTATTAATGCTTGCCTGAAAGAGACCCTGCTCCACTCTGGTAGAAAGTTATTATCTGAGTGGAAATGTTAGCACCAACAGTGGTGTGGAAATATTAGCACCGATAGTGGTGTGTACATGGAAGCCCGAGAAAAGAGAGATTGGAAGAATAAGAGTCAGGAGCTTCTCTGAGAGTCAAATGTTGACAAGTCATCCAACAAAGCAATCAAAGATTTTAGATACAATCTTCAGCAAGTAGTAAGCTAACTTTTCCTGAATTTTCCCAGTGTATCTCATGTTTCATTACATCTAAAGGCCTTTCACATGTGGTCAAGAAACCATTGTAAGGCCAGGCATGGTGGTTCACGCCTGTAATCCCAGCACTCCTAGAGGCAGAGTTGCGCAGATTGCTTGAGCTAAGGAATTTGAGACCAGCCTGGGCAATATAATGAAACCCCATCTCTACAAAAAATACAAAAATTAGTTGAGTATGGTGGCGCATACCTGTAGGCCCAAGCTACTTGGGAGGCTGAGGTGAAATGATGGCTTGAGTTAGGGAGGTTGAGGCTGCAGTGTGCTGTGTTTGTACTACTACTACAGTCCAGCCTGGATGACAAAGTGAGACTCTGTCTCAAAAAGAAAAGGAGAAAAGAAACCATTGTAAATGATATTTGAGAAACCATGGGTCAGTAATGAGGATGGTGTTGAGATAATAGAAATTGACCCATTTTAGTTTGGAATAATTTTAGATTTACATAAGAGATGCAAAGGTATTACAAAGAGTTCCTATATACTCTTCATCCAGTTTCTCCCTAATGCTAATGTCTTACATAACCATGGTACATTTGTCAAAGCTAATGTATTAACATTGGTACATTACTATTAACTATAGACTTTAATTGGATTTCCACAGTTTTTACACTAACATTCTTTTTTTGATCTCAGAATTCAATCCAGGATACCATATTCGGTTGTCATGCTTTCTCCAACCTGTGATAGTTTTCAGTCTTTCCTTGCCTTTCATGAACCTGACAGTTTTGGATTTATTTTGTAGAATGGAATGGTCATCATTTTGTTTTTTTAAATATTTTTATATTTTTCTTTTTTATTTTAAAGAGATGGAGTCTTGCTGTGTGTCCCAGGCGGGAGAGCAGTGCCGTGAACTCATTGCAGCCTCAAACTCCTGGGCTCAAAATATGCTCCTGCCTCAAGGCCTCCCCAGTAGTTAGGACTACAGGTGCATGCCATCACATCTGGGTGTTTGCCTGTTTTTCTCAAGATTAGATTGTGATCATGTGTTTTGGGGAATAAAACCACAGATGCAAAGTGCTGCTCTAATCACATGTAAAGGGAACCATGATCTCAACATGACATATCACCATGGTTGTTAAACTTGATCATTTGGTTAAGCTAGAGTCTGCCAGCTCTCTCCATGGTAGTTACTATTTTTCTCTTTCCACGATCTATTCTTTTGAAGCCGGTCACCCAAGAAGGGAATTAAGCTCCACTCCCTGGGAAGTGGTATCTATACTATTATTTAGAAATCTTCCATTAGGAAGATTTTTCTTTTCCATTTATTATTATTAATTAGTATTGTCACATGTATTTATTTTATACCACTGGTTATACACTGCTATGGTCTGTTGAGGCCCCTCCCTGGCCTCCACCAAATTCAGGTTTAAATTTTAACCCCCAAGCTAATGGTATGAGGAGGTGTAGCCTTTGGGAGGTAGCGGCAGTTAGGTCTAGTGTTCTTATAAAGTAAGAGACCCCAGAGGGTTAGCTAGTCTCTTCCACTGTGGTGAGGACACAGCAAGGGAGTGCCATCCATGAGCCAGAAAGCAGGCCCTTCCTTACCAGACAGCAAATCAGCCTCGACCTTGGACTTCCCAGCCTCCAGAACTATGAGAACTACATTTCTGTTGCTTATAAACAATCCAGTCTATGGTATTTTGTTACAGAAGCCCAAATAGACTAAGACGCCTATGAATACTATGTTACTTTGCTGCTCAAGTTGTTCCGGCCTTGGCCATTGGCAGTTTTCAGGTTGGCTCCTGTATCTTTTTTAAATATATCCTCATCTTTTTGCTTTTTAAACATTTCTGTGAATCAAGATGTTCAGGAAGCATTGGAAGTCTGGTCAGTACTTACAGCTCTTGACAGTTTCACTGATGGATTCTACCAGTTTCTTCAGAGCCGTCTGGTCCATGTCCAGTGTGGCTTTAGCACACTCCAGAATTTCCAGATAGCCTAGCTTCAAGCCTGGGCATCCTGAGCTATCACTGTTTCCACAGTTCACTACTCCAATCCCAACATGGAATGTGACCATGGCAACATCCCAGCAACCAAACACAGAAGGTTCTCAAGTAACTGGAAAAGTATGCAATAATGGTTGCTACCACTTCGAATATGGTAATTTCATTAAGGTTTCTGTGATCTAAAATTTTATTATTTTCTTTTTGAGACAGGGTCTTGCTCTGCCACGTTGCCTAGGATGCAGTGCAGTGGCGCCATCTCAGCTCAATGCAACTTCCACCTCCTGGGGCTCAAGCAATCCTCCCACCTCAGCCTCATGAATATGTGGGATTACAGGCATGCACCACCACACCTGGCTTATCTTTTGCATTTTTTGTAGAGATGGGGTTTTGCCATGTTGCCCAGGCTGGTCTTGAATTCCTGGGCTCAAGCGATCCACCCACCTCCACCTCCCTAATTACTGGGATTACAGGCCTGAGGCACCATGACTGGCCTATTTTTTTTAGACAGGGTCTTGCTGTGTCACATTGCCCAAGCTAAAGTGTAGTGGCACAATCATAGCTCACTGCAACCTCGGCTTCCCAGGCTCAATCCATCCTCCACTTCAGCCACCCAAGTATGGGCTGCGGGCACAAGTCACCACACCCAGCTAATGTGATTTAAAAATTTATAGCAATTCCAACATTTTTCTTCAGGGCTAAACACCACTTAAGTGGTATTTGGTATCATTTATACTCCTTCAGCACCAACAGAACAGTTGAAAACATATTTGAACACGTAACAACTAAGTAAAATCACAAATACCTTATTCTTTAAGCTGAAGTAATTTCCCAGGCTATCAGCAGCTCCTTCAAAGGTTACAACCTTCTCCAAACTCTAACCAAGCACCCTTTTATGATATCCAAACAAACGCTTCTATCTGGGAGCTTCTAGAAAAATGTAAAAACTCACTTTTACCCCTCCAACTTTGATTGGGTTGACTGGTAGGATAACATGGTGTGATTATGCCAAAGTTGACTAAAATGTCAACTGTTCTAACTTGATTGTAAAATCCTGGTAGAGAGAACAAACACGTAATCTATGTCTGCTGGCCTTCACTGTGGTAAGGCAAGAAAATGTATTAAAGTGATTTTTACAATTTAGGGCACTAGATTCTTACTTTCAAATAAAATATAAAACCCAAATTTAAAATACGGCAAAGGCTGGGCGTGGTGGCCTATGCCTGTAATCGCAGCACTTTGGGAAAACGAGGTGGGAGGACTGCTTGAGCCCAGGAGTTTGAGACCAGCCTGTGCAACACAGGGAGATCCTGTCTCTACAAAAAAAAAATTAGCTAGGTGTGGCGGGGCATGCCTGTCACAGATTCCAGTCACTGGGAAGGCTGAAGTGGGAGGCTGGCTTGAGCCTGGGAAGTCAAGGATGCAGTGACCTATGATTAAATACAGTTTTGGGGAAAAAAGTTTCTCAAAACTTTTCTTAAGCAAATAGATGAGTATTCATAGACTTTAAGTTAAAAAGTGGCAATTTTAAAAAAAGTATGAACCCTGTCACTTAAGTCTGAAGAATAGCTGTTCTCACTTGGTTTCCATGAGTCCTGTCTATGGGTCTCCAAGAAATGTCAGAAAATTAAGCAATAGGTTTTTAATACATCTTGATTGAAGGAATGTCAATCTGTATTCTAGTTAAAATAAATTCAGGACACTCTAATGGTATTTAAAACATCTAACTATACTAATGACAGCTAAAGGAATCCAAACAATTACAAAGAGGTAGTACGAGTATAAAGCCAATTTTTCTATCTGGAACATCCACTGATTTACAGCAGCTATTCCAGTACCGTTATCCTAGTAACATGCCTTCTATTTGTAAAAAATTGGTGTAAAGTTTGTCAAGAAAAAGGGTAGTTTGGAAGGGAGGAAGAGATGTAATTTGCACAGGGGTAATAACTTTGGAATAAACCTAACTGATAATATTACTCTGTCAGCTAGGCGCAGTGGCTCATGCCTGTAATCCTAGTACTTTGGGAGGCGGAGGTGGGTGGGTCACTTGAGCCCAGGAGTTTGGGACCAGCCTGGGCAACATGGTGAAACCCCGTCTCTACAAAAAATAAAAAAAATTAGCCAGGCATGGTGGTGTGCGCCTGAAGTCCCAGCTACTCGGAGATTGAGGTGGGAGGATCACTTAAGCCTGGGAGTCAAGGCTACAGTGAGCTGAAATCACACCACTGCACTCCAGTCCAGGAAACAGAGACCCTGTCACACACACATACACACAAAATAAATAAATAAAAATAAAATTACTCTGTCAAATTTTCTTTTCTTTCCATACTTTGTTAGGAGGCTGTTAAGGCTACCAACACAGGACTAGAAAAAAGTGTTGTCCAGACAGTTAACACATTCTGGAAAGAATACCGTTCTTCACCAAATCACCTTCTCCCCCAGTCTAATAAAATGAACAGTTGCTTCTAGCGGAATATAATCTTTATATAACGGACTAGTCTGTAAATCTGCAGTTCTGTGTCATAACAAAAGTGATGACCATGTGATCTGATCAACTTATCTTCTGGCATTTTCACGAACAACAATTCTAGGAAACTTTCTTTTGGATGCACAATGTCCCTTAAATTTTCTGTGTATTCAAAAGCATACAGATACCTTTTATTAGGAAATAGTATGCACCTCTGAGTATGAAATTTAAAGAAACCAAGATGTGTGTTTTTTTAATAGCTAAAAATTTAGGGATGTCTTATTTATTTCAGGCTTAACATCTAGGAGTGTTTCTTATCTGTGTAAGTTTACTTGCAGTCCAAAGGGAGCTGATAAGAACACAGCTATTTTTAAGTAAAATAGCTATTTATTCAGCCTGTTGTCATGCCAACATGTTCTGTGCATATACCACTATAATTAGCACATCCTTTGTAACAGGCAAAATTGTACATCAAGTTGTATTTCATGTTACCTGATTATATAAAAATGTAAAATGAAAATGAATTATCAGTTCCTTTTAACATTCCTAGTAAACAAGTCAGCAGTAGATATGAGGCACAAAATCTTAGTAAAATATGACACAGGGAGAGCAATAATGTAACTCTTATTTAAACTTAACTTGTCATAATTTGCTATTAATATACAAAGACAACAAACTTTTAAAACATTACATTTACTAAGATTCTGGCAATAAGACACAGCATACCAGGCTTGCCACTCAACTTGTTATTGTAAGTCTCAGCTTCAATATGAAGCCTTTTTTTTTTAAATCAAAATCCTGCTTTTTACATGCTAAATATCTTGGCAAGTAGGCCATTAAACATAGTAATGAACAGCAAGAGTGAGGAGTTAACAAAAGCTAAACATTGCAGCCTAAACAAAATTCATACAAAAAATAAACTATCACTGGTTACATAAAATTTTCCTGACTGGTTAAAACTTAGTATAAAACATGCATTTTAGAATCTTTAGCTATCAAGTTCAAAAAGTACCAGTGTCTATTTAAAATAATTCCTCTCCCAAGCCAAAGTGTAATCAAAATTAATTCAAATGACATAACACATTCTAATGCTAAAAAATTTTCATTATTACTGAAGTGGAGGTAAATCTCAGAGCTTTTGGGGCTTTCTCATGCTGCAAATGGCTGTTTCTCTGGTTCACTGAAAGCAGCATATGACAGCATCCAAGGATGACACTAAGCTCAGTAAAGGGCAAGACTGCTGGTAGCCAGCTCTGACCTCCCTGTGAAGCATGGCTACTGTGTCCAGAATATAGGATGTGTGAGGATCAAAGGCACACTATTCTGCTAGCTAAAGAGATAGCAAACCACCCCCCCAACCCTAAAAGCTCCTTCCCCAGGTAAATAAAAGTATACAAGGGGAAAAAATTAAAATACACTTATCTACAGAGTAAGGGTTTTAAAATATTTTTTTTTTTTTTTCTTTTTTTGAGACGGAGTCTTGCTGTGCCCCAGGCTGGAGTGCAGTGGCGCGATCTCGGCTCACTGCAAGCTCCGCCCCGCCGGTTTCACGCCATTCTCCTGCCTCAGCCTCCCAAGTAGCTGGGACTACAGGCGCCCGCCACCTCACCCGGCTAATTTTCTTGTATTTTTAGTAGAGATGGGGTTTCACCGGGTTAGCCAGGATGGTCTCGATCTCTTGACCTCGTGATCCGCCCATCTTGGCCTCCCAAAGTGCTGGGATTACAGGCTTGAGCCACCGCGTCCGGCCGGGTTTTAAAATATTAATGTAATCCCTCCTTCAAAAATTTTAACTAGAGTCATCTGGTCATTTCTGATTACATCTTAAAGATACATCCAGATTCAATTTCTGTTGGTTTATCCTTAGACACTTCTAGTCAAAAGTATTAATTTTATTCCCAAATATCTTAACCACTAGTATGACTGCAGTGTCTTATCTCCCAGAGTTATCAAGCACTGGAAGAAAAAAAAAAAAAGATGTTCAAGCAGCAGGCAACATTTATGGCCCTTTCACACAGTGGCATCTGAGTGGCTACTGAATAGTCCAGGAATAATTCTAAAAACAAGAAAATTCATGCATTTTAGTAAATATGTTGTAGTTTTCACAGTTGAAATTTCCTCAGACATTGCACTTTCTTTAGAAGGGAATCCTGATTTTTTTTAATGTTATGGTGAGTCAGGACTTGAACTAGCAGCCTTCTTTTTCTTCTTCTTACTGTGTTTCTTATGCTTCTTTTTCTTTTTCGTTTTTTCCTGTAAAGATAATTCCATGTTATACATTACTATATAAAAATATGCAAATTAAAAGCATCTTTACCATGCTTCTCCTAAGCTACTATATAATTCCAAACAATCCAGACAACCAAGTAAACTACTCAAAACATTTCTTGAAAAGTGTCAACAACCAGCATCATATGAGGACTAAAAGAGTTCTTGTTGATTTTCAAAAAGATAGGGAGAAACTCTTAAGTCATTAGCACATTAACGTAACTTCTAACAAAATTTCCTATAGGAAATAAATTCAATTGAATCACGCTACCAATCATTATATTTCATGCTATATAACTTCTAAAGGTAAAGTAATTGCAGTTACTGAAAAGCAGTAACCACAGAAAAACATAATTGTTTTTGTAAGACAGTTTTCAGACAGAACAGAAATATTAAATTTGCTAGTTTTAAGTAAATAGGAACACAGGTATTGTGTACTGCTCAGACTGGCAGCACGAATTGAAGTTGTTGTAATTATTAAATTAAATTATTAAATTAAGATCAACTAATTAGTACAAAGTATCAATATATAGTTAAAAAGTTTATTTTGTTAAGCAAAACAGATGTCTGATTTTTAGAAGAAAATGCCACTAAAGCCTGGTAAAAGTAGTTTAACTGAGTGAACTGAAGGGAGCTGGAGTTTTGTTGAAGTCTGACTCTCCTATTTCTGTTACAGAAGGCAGAACTTTTAGAAACATAGATACTTTGGAAAGGTGGTACCAACTGCTGCTAGTGTATTGATATTCAAGAGAAGAAAATGAAAAGCAAGAAAGGAGAAGAGACCTATAAGGATGGTAACAGCAGAGCTTCCTATCCATTTCCTATCTATCAGCACTACCTACTCTCCCCTCTCTCAAAGGCCTCTACCACTCTGTGGCACTAAGCTAATTTTCATCATTCTTTTTTCACTACATGTTTGAAGTACATAGGGAACTTTCCAAAATCTTGTAATTTGGGCTTTTAAAACTAAGTTTTGGGTACAGATTGCTTTTTTTTTTCCCCACAAAAGGACAGCTGAGCACTCTCTTCTAAAAATCATTTTCTTCTTAGCTTCCATGACACCTCTCTGCTGGTTTTCTTCTATCACTAAGACCTCTTCATTTCCTTTGCCTGCTCTTCTTCCTCTACTCGGCTTTTCTGGGGCTTCCTTCCGTTGTTTTCCACATACTCTTCCAGTCACATGCTTTACTTTCCACTTAAACACCAATGAAGCCCCAATCTTTATATGCAGTCCTACACTTTGACCTCAGGACTGTAAGTGCCTCATTAACAGCTCTACCTGGGATGTCTGGTAGGCATATCTGAAATTACCACAACAAAATGCTTCATTTTTCTCTCCAAATCCTCAGCCATCTTAGTAACTGGCACTACTTATCTGTCATTTTGCTTAAGTCAAAGAATCTAAGCTATCTTTGATTCTGCTCTTTGCTTTAACTCCAATGTCCACATTCAAAGCACCAAGGAAGTCTTACCATCTAAGTCCAAAATATATCTCAAATCCATCCTTGCCAGTCCAACTCCATTACTATCACTGCTGTACAAACGTCATTCCTCACTTGTGCCCACTTATCTCCTGTACCAAAGCATTTACAAAATGTAAAATATTTAAGTCACCTTTGTTTAAAATCCTCAGAACAGCTTCTTGTAACATTCTGATGAAAACACACTCTGCTGTGTAATGTAAGTAAGCCTCTGCTTACTTGCTACCCTCACTGTATGGCATTGTATGGCATTAAGCCACTTACCTTCTCTTAGTCCCTCAAATATAACAAGCTTATTCTCACTATAGGTCCTTAAGAGCTCTTCCCTCTGCCTAGGATATTCTTTCCTTTGATCTTCATGTGGTTGGCTCTTTCTTATAAATCAGATTGCAGCTTAATTTCACTTCCTCAGTGAGGATTTCATGAGCCCCTCCCCACAGTATCTCTCTCACGTATCATACTCTTCTATCTTGTACTCCATTATACTCTTAAGACTAAGTGCCTGCATAGAAATGCTTCATACATACACAACTAGCTGAAAGCATAGAAACGTGAAAGTATGCAAATACTAATGTGGTTATGTCTTAATTAATCTGAACCACAGACCAAAGCTATCTTCACCCAAACTACTTTCACATTCAGAAAAAACAAACAAAAAAAACCTTATTTGTCATCGTAGGCTTGGAGCATATAAAATGTTATTTCTGAATCATTACTAGGTGAGCCTTCCTATCAGAGAAGGTACCTCATTTGAATAGTCAGGGAAATTCTGGGAAGGGGTTACTCAAACCTACCAATGATGATGTTTTCGTTTTTCTTTCGCCTTTCCCTAAGAAAATGCCTTCAAAGGTCATCGCTCACATTTATACTGAGGCCCCCTAAATTACTTTGCTGATATTGTTTGCATTACTCTTTGAAAATAATCTGTTAACCATTTTCTCTTGGTTGATCTCCTTCTTATTTGGATACTACTTCTATTTTCCTTAATTTGCCTCTTCTTTCTCTTTTCTTCTCAATTTGCATTAATAGCAGAGTTTGGCTTTAAAAACTATCAAAATAATCTTTATTAATGAGTAATTTATGTTGTCATATTCTTATTTTTTCATTGCAGCTAGTGCTTGGAGAGGCTTTTTCTGTTATTACCAGATTTGGCTGATTTGAAAGTAACTATTATCAAAGATAACGGAAATCACCATACCTTTGGTTTCTCATATTTCATATTGTAGCTTAAGAAAGTCAAACAGAAATTTGAGCTTATATTTCTTCTTTTTTATTTTTTTTGAGACGGAGTCTTGCTCTGTTGCCAAGGCTGGAGTGCAGTGGAGCGATCTCAGCTCACTGCAACCTCTGCCGCCCAGGTTCAAGCGATTCTCCTGCCTCAGCCTCCTGAGTAGCTGGATTACAGGTATCCACCACCACGCCCAGCGAATTTTTGTATTTTTTTTTTTTTTTTAAGTAGAGACGAGGTTTCACCATATTGGCCAGGCTGATTTTGAACTCCTGACCTCGTGATCCACCAGTCTCGGCCTCCCAAAGTGCTGGGATTACAGGTGTGAGCCACCGTGCCCCACTCTGTCGCCCAGGCTGGAGTGCAGTGGCGTGATCTAGGCTCACTGCAAGCTCCGCCTCCCGGGTTCATCCATTCTCCTGCCTCAGTCTCCCGAGTAGCTGGGACTACAGGCACCCGTGACCACGCCGGGCTAATTTTTTTGTGTTTTTAGTAGAGACAGGGTTTCACCGTGTTAGCCAGGATGGTCTCGATCTCCTGACCTCGTGACCCACCACGCCCGGCCCTGAGTTTATATTTCTAACAGTAAAATACTGAAATGGAAACAGGACATGCTTGCTACCAGGGCATTTTTTATTTTTCATGAACCATTTTGACTTTCTCCTACCCATTAAGTGAAGCTGCTGAACACACCACACCTTTCCCAACAAATACTTATTTGGTCCCAGTAAATCCAATCAAGCTTTACCATGACTCATTTTATATTAAACCAAAACACCTATGCTATTGTCTGTAAAAATGTTAAGAGATACTTGCTGTTGCTTTTTCTCGTTCTTCACTGCTTTTCTTCTTTTTTGCTCGCACCTAGAAAGTTTTAATTTTTGTGGAGAACAGAAGACAAACATGTAATTTGCACTCAAAGCATTTTTCTTTCATTCTCTATCTTGCATCTTCAAAATTTAAATGTAAAAAACGTTTTGACAATCACAGGACATTTAAAATAACTCCTGTTACATCTCAACGAGGTTTCAATAAAAAACATATAATCTCAGCACTTTGGGAGGCCAAGGCAGGAGGCTTGCTTGAACCTAGGAGTTCAAGGCTAGCCTGAGCAACATAGTGAGAGTACCTCATCTCTACCAAGGGGGAAAAAAAAAATAGCTGGGCACAGTGGCATGTGCCTGTAGTCCCAGCTACTTGGAAGGGTGAGGTGGGAGGATCACTTGAGCCCAGGAGGTTGAGGCTGCAGTGAGCCCTGTTTGCGCCACTGCACTCCAGCCTGGGTGACAGAGTGAGACCTTGTCTCAAAACAGGCAAAAAAAAATCAGCTCTGAAATGAGACAGATTAATGTCTGAATCCTATCTTACTCTCAACATCTGTAAAATGGAGATAATATCCACCCTCAAGGGGAAGTGCCTAAAATACAGCAGGTATATCTCTCACTCTATGGTGCTCAACAAATGGTAGCTCTATATTCAGTGTAGTTAGTATAAGCCAACAGCTTAAAATTCTAAGAAAGAATTATCATCCCATTTATATTTTATTTCAATCTTTTTGAGTGTGGTACACTGGATTTAAACTAAACTGAGGCAGGGAGCAGTGGTTCGTGCCTGTGATCCCAGCGCTTTGACAGGCCAAGGTGGGAGAATTGCTTGAGGCCAGGAGTTCAAGACCAGCCTCGGTAACCTAGTTAAGACTCCACCTCTACAAAAAAATTTTTGCTAAAAATTAGTGGGGTATGGTGGCATGTGACTGTAGTCCTAGCTACTTGGGAGGGTGAGGTGGAAAATCACTTGAGCCCAGGAGTTCCAGGCTGCAGTGATCTATGACTGTACTGTTGCACTCCAGCCTGGGCGACAGAGCAAGAACCTACCTCTAAAAAAATAAAAATAAATAAACTGAAAGTTGTCAAAGCTTTCATAAGCTTTCATATTACATGTTAAGCCCAAATGTAAGATATTTCATATTAAACTTGCTACCATGTAGCAGACAAACATAATACAATACTAATACATTACATATAAAACAATATTTATAAATTTGCCTAATGTTGAATTGTATGGTTTCGCTGCTGAGTGACAATATTAAATACATCACAAATACATTAAAATGCAATCAACAATAAAAGAAAGCATAAGGACTAAAAAAAATACAACACATAAGCATTAGAGATCACAAGCTCACAACAGAGATCACTAACTCACTAGCTCTTTTTACCGAGCACCTAGGAAACAATATTTTTATTGTTATTCTTGTTATTACAATGACTAAGGGTGACAGATGTACTGCATCTATATTTAGCCAGGCAGAGATGAGGGATGCTGTCACGCCATGTCCTGAACAGCCCTGTACATCCTCCACAGCTTTTGAATAGCCTGCTAAACATTCACATGATTAACCTGTTTACAACACAGAAACTAATTTTTTTTTTTGGACAAAGTCTCGCTCTGTTGCCCAGGATGGAGTGCAGTGGTGCGATCTCGGCTCACTGCAGCCTCCGCCTTCCTGGTTCAAGCGATTCTCCTGCCTCAGTCTCCTGAGTAGCTGGGATTACGGGCCTGTGCCACCGTGTCTGGCTAATTTTTGTATTTTTAGTAGAGACAGGGTTTTGCCATGTTGGCCAGGCTGCTCTTTAACTCCTGACCTCAGGTGATCCAACTGCCTTTACCTCCCGAAGTGCTGGGATACAGGCGTGAGCCACCACACCCGGCCCAGAAACTAAATTTAAAAAAAAAAAAAAAATTTTTTTTAAAGAGACAGGGTCTCGTTATGTTGCCCAAGCTGGTCGTGAACTCCTGGTCTGAACTGATTCTCCTGCCACAGCCTCCCAAATTGCTGAGATTACAGGTGCCACAAGAGGCTGAGCCACTGCACCCAGGATTTTAAGATACATTTTAAGATAATGCCACCATATGGTTTTTGAAGGGCATATGTAATACACCTGCTAGAGCCTGCATTTTGTTTTTTTCTTAAGATTCTATGTCTTCTGGTGTTATTGCATTGATCGATTGATTAAGATGGAGTTTCACTCTTGTTGCCCAGGCTGGAGTGTGATAGTGTGATCTTGGCTCACTGCAACCTCCGCCTCCCAGGTTCAAGTGATTCTCCCACCTCAGCCTCCTGAGTAGCTGGGATTACAGGCACCACACCTGGTTAATTTTTTTTTTTTTTTTTTTTTTTTTTTTTAGCAGAGATGGTGTTTCACCATGCTGGCCAAGCTGGTCTGGAACTCCTGATCTCAGGTGATCCACCCGCCTCAGCCTCCCAAAGTGCTGGGATTATAAGCACGAGCCACTGTGCCTGGCCTGGTGTTATGGCATTCTAGCATTTACACTGAAATACAATTTCATAAAATTACACATTATTATCATTATTATTTTTTTAGAGATGGGGTCTTGCTATGTCGCCTGGGCTAGAGTGCAGTGGCTATTCACAGGTGGGATCAGAGTGTACTGCAGCCTCAAACTCCAGGGCTCAAGCAACCTTCTTGCCTCAGCGTTAGCTTTCATTTCAGGAGCAATTACAAGACACTGCTATAAAATGGGGGCAACAGATCTTACAGGACCAAGCGCCACTGTTGCAGACCAAGAACAATGAAATCAGAAAGGAGAGAGGCACAAACAAACAAGAATGCAAGACTTAGGGAATGGGGAGATGAGGAATACAGTAGACAGACAGAGCTGGGCAGGACTGATACAGGAGGAGGCTAATACGGAAACAACTAAGGAATCACAAAAACCAGCTCTTGTTGCAATCTGCGACCACCCCTTGTAAGCAAGGGTAAGATCCTCAACTCTTTTAGATTATACCATTGGTGGATTAAACATGTTGATTGCCAAAGAAAGCTACAGTTTTAAAGATAAGTGATTCTAGGGCAAACTTGGCTTAGATTTTAGTGTAACACCAAGAATTATGCAACCTTTAGCCACCATTTACTCTGTCTCAGGTATGATGCAATGCCTTTCGTAATTTATCATCTCATTTAGTTCTCACAACTAAGTAATATATGTTTCCTGCCAACATTTCTTCTCCACTTAATCACCTTTCTATGCCCCGAAAAGTAGCTCAAAACACAACTAAATAGTATCAACTAAACTGAGATAGTATATGTAATATTCTATTTTAACAATGTAAGAGAATGTTGGGTTTCAACATGTTGTATGTTACACAGTTTCTTTCATGTAATAAGAATGGTAGCACAATAAAAAGAAAATATTAGAAGACTAAAAATATCTGAGATCGGAAAGGTATGTGGAAATATGGTTAATTACAAAAAATAATAGATAATTATCTTCTGGAAAAAAGCAAAACTCATTCTGAAATGAAATAACTTTCTTTTTTTCATACTAGAAAGGTGAATAAATTAAATATGAAGTATTTCTTTTTACTAAGTCATATTAAATCAATTACTAAACATTTTGAAATAGAGAAAATGGATTTGATCATATACTTACCTCCTCAATATACTCTGATTCTGACAAGGACTCAGATGATAAAGGTTTATCTTCAGAATACATCTTTCTCTTTTTACTGAGTCCTTTAATATCCTATGAAAAATAAATACATTTATCTTGACTCAAAAAGATACACTTTGTCACATACATTTTATGTTTCTAAGTTCTATTTAATTCTTCTAATTATTACAATTACCCATTTTTATTTTAGAATGTCTAAAAATTGTAACATTTATGAGGATTTGTCTTTAATTCCACTAAAGCAATATTAAATAAATTGAAAAGAAGTAACTACATATCCATTTAGATGTAATATCCACCTTATTTTCTTAAATTATACAGAATAGACTTTTAAACAGTCATATGAAACCATGCAGATGATGTAAGATTTGGTTCCTTTGCATTTTAATTCTTTTGTTTCTATGCAGGATTGGATTAGATAGGCCTAGTACTGCAGAAAAGAAAATAAACGGGTAATTATTTGCAATGATCTAAAAGAATCTCTACATAGTAATTCCTTTAGTGCATTTAAAGTGTTAAATGTAAATATGTGTTTAAAAAAAATTTTTTTTTTTTTTTTTTTTTTTTTTTTGAGACAGAGTCCTGCTCTGTCACCCAGGCTGGAGTGCAGTGGCGTGATCTCGGCTCACTGCAAGCTCCGCCTCCCAGGTTCACGCCATTCTCCTGCCTCAGCCTCCCAAGTAGCTGGGACCACAGAAGCCTGCCACCACGCCCGGCTAATGTTTTTTTGTATTTTTAGTAGAGACGGGGTTTCACCGTGTTAGCCGGGATGGTCTCGATCTCCTGATCTCGTGATCCACCTACCTTGGCCTCCCAAAGTGCTGGGATTACAGACATGAGCCACTGCACCCGGCCAAAAAAATCTTAAACTCTTAGTATTTTTAATGTTGAAAAAGTGAGTAACTCTGGAGAAAGAGAGGGCACTGAGATTGGGAGTAGTACTTAGGGGCTTAAATATGTATTTGAAGAAATAAAAAATTATGACAACACCCAAAGCAAGTATAACAAAATGTTAAGATTTATTAGTTGCATAGTGGATATGCTGGTTATCATTTTATTATTTTTCATAGCACTGTTCTGTATATCTGAAGTAGTTCATAACAAAAACAAAACTACACAATGGAAAAAGTGTTCACCACCTAATCTTACATAAAAAAATTCAGGATATAAAATTTTTTATATAGCATGAGTCTAATTTTGAAGACAAAAATGCAGAAATAAACTAACAGTGATGATCTCTCTATGGCCTAGATTATAGGAGACTTCCTTTCGTTTCTGCAAACAGCATTGTTATTTTGGCTGAAATGTTAAATGTTAATTGTAAGAAAATGGACTCAAATCCCACTACCAGAGATTAAACACTATTAAGATTTTTGGAAACATCTTTCTACGTGTATGTTTACAATATTACATGAATACTTGCTGTTTGGAACATGCTCTTCTCACCCAATAATATCTTTCCATGCCAACTACAACATCATTTATGGCTGCATTTAACATTCATGAAAATGCCAAATTTACTTAACCCATCTCCTTCTGGAGGGCAGGAATATGGACTCTTTGCTATTAAAAACAAAGTTGAAATAGAATGAAGTGTACATGAGTGCAAACTCTTTAATAATGACGACTAAATCAAAGACCAACATAGCCTTCACACAAACGATAATCTTTTTCTCCCACCGTGTCCAAAATTTGTCTGTCACCCATTTATGAATCACACTTTACCAAGAAGCCTCCCTCTCAGGCTCTTTATCAATCGTATCAGAGAATACAGTTTGTGTTTTCTTTGTCTGTGTATGTGTGGTATTCTTTTTTCCTTATTAAAGAGCATTAATTTTTTGTGTTATATATTCTTAGAAGTTTTTCTTAGTCTGTTCATGGTATTTAAACTTTGTTCACAGTTTAATTTTTGCAATCAGTTTTTGCCATTCAGAATTTGAAATATATGGTCAAAACCTTCTGAGTTTTGAGGCATAAGCCTTCCTCACTCCAGTATTGTAATATTCACCCTTTCTCTAGTTGCGTTTTCATACATTTAAATCTCTGGGCTGTCTGGGATTTGGCTTTATGTAGTGGCCAGCTTTATATTTTCCAAATGATTAGTCATTTTGTTCCAAGAAATGCCATCTTTATCATATTACCACATTCCACAAATTCTCGAATTTTGACCTGGACTCTACACTGTCCCACTGTTTTGTCTATTCCTGTACTAGTACTGTACTATGTTAATTAAAGCATTCTTATAATGTGTTAATATCCAGTATGGCAAGTTATACCCAGGAACATGTTATGACTCTCCATTTATTCAATCTTCATATATGTCTCTGAATAGACTTGTATAGTTTTCTTCAAATAAGTACTGCTTACTTCTTTAAAATTTTCCTATAGTTTTTTGGTTACTACTATAAATGGGATATTTTCTTCCACTGTATTTTCTAATTGAGTATTTTATTATCAGCACTTTCAGAACAATTTTAAATAATAAAGGGGCTAAAACAATGATTATGTGACTTAAAATTAAAGACTTCATATAATTATAATAGACACAAAAACCACGTAAAGAGATGCCATGAACCAGAAAATGTTGTTTCTTTCCAACAGAAAAATGGGCAAAGACTATGAAAAGCAATGCAAAGAAAATGAAATATGAATGGCTAATAAACAAGTTAAGAAGCTCCACCATTTGTATACATTAAATTTGCAATAATGACATCTCCCTGGGTTGACAAGTATGTGAAACAAGGGTATTTTTACACACTAGCAAGAATGCAAAGTAACAAGCACTTGGGCAAGCAAAATGTTCACAAGTTAAATGTATATCCTAGAACTTAGAAATTACAGTCCAAAGTATCCTTTAGAAAATTAACAGTAACTGGCTGGGCGCAGTGGCTCACACCTGTAATCCCAGCACTTTGGGAGGCTGAGGTGGGCAGATCACGAGATCAAGAGTTCGAGATCAGCCTGACTAACATGGTAAAACCCCATCTCTACTGAAAATACAAAAAAGTAGCCCGGTGTGGTGGCACATGCCTGTAATCCCAGCTATTCAGGAGGCTGAGGCAGGAGAATCGCTTGAACCCGGGAAGCAGAGGTTGCAGTGAGCTGAGATTGCACCACTGTACTCCAGCCTAGGTGACAGAGCGAAACTCTGTCTCGGGAAAAAAAAAAAAAAAAAAAAAAAAAACAGTAAAAGAAGAAATGGGTAAGAAATATCCACAGCAGCAGTGTTTGCATTACTGAAAAATTAAAACAATCTAGATGTCCATAAAAAGGAGAATGAAGAAATACTTTGTGGTGGATTAATCAGTAGAATACCATAAGCAAAAAAAAAACACAAAAAACACAAAACTTGAAAGTATCAATAAGGATAGATGTCAACAGTAATGCTGAATGAAAAGAAACAAGTTTCAGAAGGAAACACAATGATACCATTTTGATAATACACAATATTCTTCCCATTCCATAGGTATAACTAAAAAAACAAAAAAACACACACACACAATATTCTGTTATTTATGAACACATACTAATGTAATAAAAGTATATAAATGTGGATGGGAAAGACATGCACTAGTTTCAGGATCAGCTACCTCAAAGGAAGAAATGATAGTTTGGGGACTTTTTTTTTTTTTTTTTTTAAAAGAGATAGGAGTCTTACTCTGTCATCCAAGCAGGAGTGTAGTGGCATGATCACAACTTATTGTAACCTCCAATTTCTCAGCTTAAGTGATCCTCCCACTTCAGTCTCAGGAGAAACTAAGTGATCCTCCTGCCTCAGCCTCCCAAAGTGTTTGGATTACAAGCATGAGTCATTGTGCCCAGTCTTTTTTCTTTTTTCTTTTTTTTTTACATAAAACAAGACCTGAAGCCAATATAAATCATTTACTAATTCCAGCTGGTAAATATATTAATATTTGTTGATTATATGTGTGTATATCACTCTGTATCTAATATTTTCAGTACTTAAAAATTGCAGTTCAGTTTTAATATTTCATGTTTCTACGTTACCAGATTTAATTTCACACACACTTTTTTTTTTTTTTTTTTTTTAAACAGGGTAACCACTTATTTTATAATTGTTCTGAAAATCAGGAATTAATGCTGAATTACATCACGTCCTTCCGGCAACTCCTGAAATAATAATATGGTTTCTTTCCTTGATCAGTTAATATGGCAAATCATATTAATAAATTATCCTTGAATTCTTGGAATTGGTCATTATAGTTTCTTTTCTAAGTGTGTTTTTAAATTAAATTTTATTTTTTTAAAATTTAGATGCAGGGTCTCACTCTCTCTCCCAGGATAAAGTGTAGTGGTATGACCTTGTGGGCTCAGTCTCCCAAGTAGCTAGGACTACATCACGCCTGGTTAATTTTAAAAATTAATTAAAAAACATTTAAAATTAATTTTTATTTGCAAATTGTTATGTAAACCACTCCTAGGCATATACCCAAGAGAAATGAAAACATGCATCCATACAAAAACTTGTGTTTATAAATGTCCATAGCATCATTATAATAGCCAAAAGGTAGAAACAAAACCAAATGTCCATCAACAAATGAATGGACAGAGAAATCAGCTCCCCCCGCGCCGCCACACACACACAAATGGAATATTATTTAGCCATACAAAAAACCAAAGTACTGATACATGATACAACTTGGATGAAATTTGAAAATACTATGCTAGCTGAAAGACACAAACGGTTGCATATTGTATGACTGCTTTTATACGATAAATCCAGAATAGGCAAATCCATAGTCAGAATGCCCATTAGAGGTTACCAGAGAATAAGGGAGTGGTGGTGATTATTTAATGGATATGGAGTGTTTTTATGGAGTGATGAAAGTTTTGAAATGTGAGATGGTGGTTGCACAACACTGTAAATATGTTAACTAATAATGAATTTTAGCTTTAAAATGTCAACGTTATATTATGTGAACTGCACATAATATACCATTGTATATGGTATATACCATTGTGTACCATGGTATATTAAATAAAACTCAAACTGAATTTCAGTTTCATTTTCTATCATTAAAAAAATATAAATTCTGAGTAAAAAAATAGTGACACTGGTCTATAGTTTTATTATTGCCCTCTTTAGGTTTTTCTTTATTTTTAATAACCAGAATAACAATTTAAAATGTAAACCAGAAATTAAGATGGGCATAAATTCTGCTTTAACTATACAGATAAGTTATAAATGAGGGTAAAACATCTATTTACAATAGTAAGAAGATTTTTCAATATTTATCTATAGTATATTCAATTTGAAAGAGAAATTAATGTTCTTTAATTGGAAGGGCCTTCTTCAAAATGATTTAAGAAATCAAAGGAAATGGGCCGAGCGCAGAGACGCCGAGGCAGGCGCATCACCTGAGGTCAGGGTTTTGAGAGCAGCTTGGCCAACATGGCAAAACCGTCTCTACTAAAAATACAAAAATTAGCTGGGCGTGGTGACACACACCTGTAGTCCCAACTACAGGGAGGCTGAGGCAGGGGAATCACTTGAACCCAGGAGGTAGAGGTTGCAGTGAGCTGAGATGGCACCACTGTACTCCAGCCTGGGTGACAAAGCAAGACTACATCTCAAAAGAAAAAGAAAAAAAGAAATCAAAAGAAATGTTTAATCTGCTCATCTGCATTATTTTGTATTTTTAATCTGAGATAATCCATTAATCTATACAAATTCAAATTCTCGGCCTAGAATACTCTTTTGATCCTTTAGCTTCAATAATGAATCCAAATTAAAAATTGCTTTAAATTGAAATAAAATATTACAAAAATGAAATAAATACATGTCTTAAATTAAAAAGAGGTACACATTATTGTTATTTCTTTAAGTCAATTAAGTATTATATGACAGACTATCTTAAGGCAATGTAAGAGTATAGTTACCTTTTCTTTCTCAGTTCCATCTTTTGACTTCTTTTTCTTTTTTAAACTATCCTAAACAAAGAAATGTAGTTATCAATTTTAAATGCTAAGGACACAGCATTATAGAACAAGGACAAAAATACCCAAAAAGTGATTTGCTCTATGACTGAAAAAAGGCTACTCCAATCCCAGAATATTATTCTGAAAATTTAAGAGAAATGTACGTTATATATGCATTTGCTTGTAAGCAAACAGGCTTCTTTATTTATCTGGCTGTATACCAAATTTACTCTTAAAGTATTGTCTGTAATACCCACACAGCTTACTTTAAAATAGAACTTCGTGCCATAGACTGTGTGCTTATGGTGGTCACATGCACTGGAGTTGTACTCTAACTTGAGAAGGCAACAATTTCTTCTTTTGAATCCTTTGAGTTCTAGCTATTAATCTTCCTGAGCCTGGTTTCCTTATCCACTTTGTCCATAGATTACCAAATTACTTTCTAAAGTTGTTGAGATTAAATGAGTTAATAAATTAAGTGCTTAGAATTGTGCCTAACACATAGTAGGCATTCAATAAATGTTAGCCATCATTATCATGAGACTGACTCTTCTGCTTTAAAAGACAAAGAGAAAACCAACATTTACTGAGTACTTTCTAGATGCCAGGTATTTTGCCAGAAGATCTCTCACAGGGGCAAGCAGCTATCTGTTATAAATGCAGACAGCTGCTTTGGTTTCCTGAGACTCTAGTATAGTGTTTGTCAAACTATGGTCCATACACACCCCGGTATCAGAATCACACAAGCCATCTGTTACAGATGTAGGTTTCCAACTGTAATCAGATACTGTATCAGACTCCGGAGACAGGGCTCAGGAATCAACACTTTTTTTTGAGAACTTTTTAACTTTTTTCTGACCCTTTATGTTTGAAAGCCAACTGTGTGTCTGATAATTCTGGTTAGTACAGAATAAATTTAGGTATAGTATAGTAGAAAGGACACTGGACCAGATTTTAGAAGATAAAGATTCAACTTTTAATTCTAATTCAGCTGTATCATTTAAAGCCAATGCTTTTTATCTGAACTCTAACTTGGCTTTATGAAAACAAGGACAATAATGTCAGTGGCCATGGAAATGTGGAGACATGGAGATATATATATGAAAGCATTTGAAAAATTATTAAATGTCACATGCAAGATATTATCAAGTACATCAATTAAGCGGCATAGAACATCAAAGTACAAATATCAGACTATCTTATTTTTAAATTCAGAGCAACTTAAGGTAGGAAGAAAAAATTAAATGTCTTTGTATCCAATATATTAATAATTTGAATAATTTACCTTACTGTCTGATTCAGTTTCTGACATGGAGCTTTCAGAAGATTTATGTGAACGGTTCTTCTTTTTCTTTCTCCGTTTTCCTTGTTTCTTATCCTACATGAAATATTTTTAGAAACATTTGCTTTCTGTCTCAAAAATCTAATTTACACATTTATTAATATAAAACTTTTATCAGTGAACAAAATTTAATGAAAGGATCAGTTTCTATACTTTTTTCTTAATACATCACTTTCCTGTTATAAAGATCAAGTGATTTGAATCACATGTAATGCCTAGCATCTAGTCAAATAGCACTTGATTTTTTAAATTTTTTTCTACTGATAGTTTTAAGTCAACAAAACAAATTTTAAAATCTAAAAAATACATTATATACCAATAGTTAAGTTTCTAGTTACCGCTCATTCATGTTAGTCCTCTAAGTTATGGATAATTAAATCAAAACCTGAAAGTCAACATTTCTAACAGATATTTCACAATGGGTTTCCACTTGACATTAAAGAAATTAAGAGATATTATTTCATGAACCATTATAAGCAAACCTTACCTCATCTTCGGAATCAGAAGAACTGCTGGAAGAATCAGAGCTTGATGAAGAAGAAGATGAATACTTGACCAAGCACAAAACAATTAAAGCTTGTGAGACGCGAGAATTTTTTTCTTTTACAAAGTCTCTCAAATACTTAGTGAAATCAATCTAGTGTCTGAGAAACAGATGCCATATTCATGTCATAAATATGAAAATATAAAATGTCACACTTGTTCCCTGTACAAAAGCTCAACAACTTAACATATGTGGCCATGGTCACCAATCTTTCTCTTTAAATAGCAACAGAAAATTTACTAGGTTATAAGGTGGTTGGCACCTTTTTTTGTATCAGTGACAGAACAAAACCACTCTTCACAATCAAAGAACCTCTAAGTTCCTTGACTCATCTAGAGTTTAAGTTACCTTTAGCATACAAGTTAAACAAATCATTCTTACTTGTTTTGTTGGCTCTTAATTGTAACATTTAGAAAAATGGAAAACTTTTGCTCACCCTACCAGATTTCTTCTTTTCTTTTTTCTTTCTCTAAATGGAAACAAAAGTACAAGTCTAAATAAGCTGATGTGAGTTTCCAAATGCATCTATTAACAGTAGTATACAGCATTATTATGAAAATCCAACTATGAGATTAAGAATAGCGATAAACTAAAAGTGGTGTTACCTGTCTTTTTTTGGATGAGCTCTCACTTCCACTTAATAATTTCTCCCTGTGTTTTTCCAGTTCTTTCTTCCAGTTCTGCAAAAAGGTTATAAACACGATCAGAGGCTATCTATCGTTTCTAATACACCTAATATACAGAGACAGCCACTGCTTCCTTCCCTCCATCCTCTAATACCTCTCACCCATCTCAGCTTCTAATTACAGTAAAAGAAACACAGGTGCCAATCCTTGACCCTATCACCAAAGGACCTTCTACCAGCTCTTTTCAAAGAGCATATTAAGGGATAGGGGTTCTGTATTATTGAGGAGCAGGTATTATTACTGAAGCTGAGGTCTCTTTTCAACAAAGATGGCTAGATTCTCCGTCTAGTCTGTAAAAGTTGAATTAATCACTACTGTGATTGATACGTTATATATACATGTTTGTAATCAAAACAAGCAAACAGACTGGGTATAATGGCTCACACCTGTAATCATAGTACTTTGGGAGGCTAAGGCGGGAAGATCGCTTGAGCTCAGAAGTTGGAGACCAGCCTGGGCAACATAGTGAGACCTTGTCTCTATTAAAAATAAAAAAAATTAGCTGGGCATAGTGGCCTGCAACTGTGGTCCCGGCTACTCGGGAGGCTGAAGTGGGAGGACTGCTCAACCCTAACTTGGAATCCAAGTTATCCAAGTCTTAGATGACTTATATTACAAGATGATTATTCTCTATTTTTTAAAGCATCCACATAAATATAAACTTGTATTCACTATAACAGTAACACTTCTAAAATACAGAACCTCTTTAACTGAGAGAGCTACACCCAAATACTTAGGGTATTTTTTTTTTTCTTTTAAATGGAGAAAAGGCGGTGAGGTGGGGGCGGTCTTACTTTGTTGCCCAGGTTGGTCTTGAACTCCTGGCCTCCCGTTTTGGCCTCCCAAAGTGCTGGAATTATAGGTGTGAGCCACCATAACTGGCCAAATTAGTCTTTTTTTTAACAGGTACTTTTTACAAACCTCATTCATTTTTTCTTCAAATTCAGCCAAAGCCTTGGAGCCTTTCTTTTTCTTTTCTAGTTGCTCTTTTACTTCTTCCCTTAAAAAACAGAACGAAAAAATAAAATTTCAAGCAATTCAAATTAGATAAATGCTTACAAATAAGACAAAAAAATTTCATAAACTCTTTTAAATATTCTAATAGACCGCTATTCAATGTTGGTATTTCTTTGTTCGCATCTATAAAAATAAGTTACCATAATAAAGCCTATCAGATAACACTAATCACTCCTTTTCTAAATATGGATTATAAGAGAGAATACACCAAACATCTAAGCATTTACAACAGGCACTATTTAAAATACATTTTCATTTAATCCTCACAACAACCCTGTGGGAAAAGGTATGGATCCTCATTTTACAGATAAAGAAACCGAAGCTTGGAGAAGGTAAGAAATCCACCTAAAGTCATAAACCTGGTAGTTTTCAGTGTTAGGATGCCCTAAAATCTATCTGACTGAACTACTGTATTCTATATATGACCCATTTAATAAGGTAGCTAACATGCTGTGCAGAGAAGAGTTAATACAGCTCGCCTGATTGCTTATTCTTGGAAAGATGTACTTAAAAGACTGGCCCTAGAGGCGCATCTGGGAACCTGAATTTGGAGGATTCATGCTATTCTCTGGTTAGAGCAGATCATTGTGCCTAAACCGTTTGTACAAACAATGTAGTTCAAGCTAAATACCTGTTTTCCTTCCGGGAATCTGGACTTTTTTTTTTTTTTTTTTTTTTTTAAAGAGACAAGGCCTTGCTCTGTCGCCCAGGCTAGAATGCAGTGGTGTGATCATAGTTCACTGTAATCTTCAACTCCTGGCCTCAAGCAATCCTTCTGCCTCAATATCCCAAGTAACTAAGACTACAGGCATGTACTACCACATCCAGCCAATTAAAAAAAAAAATACATGTGTGTGTGTATATATATATATATATATATATATATGGTGTATATATATATATTTTGTACAGACAGCATCTTGCTATGTTGCCCAGGCTAATCTCAAACTCCTGGCCTCAAGCGATCCTCCTGCCTCGCCTTCCCAAAGTGCTGAAACTATAGGCATGAGCAACCATGCCCAGCCCTGGAATCTGGAATTTTGGTACATGACAGGCAGAGACCGATCAGCCTCAATAAAAACCCTGGGCACTGAGTCTCTAATAAGCTTCAATTGGTTGCCAATATCTCGTATGTATTATCACAACTCCTTACTACGGGAATTAAGTGCCTCTCATGTGATCCCACTAGGAGAGGACCCTTCAAAGCCTGCTCCAGGACTTAGACAAACTTTGTTCCAAGTGCCTTTTCCTTTTGCTGATTGTGCTTGGTAGCCTTTCACAGTAATACATCTTACCATGAGTACGACTATCTGCTGAAACTCCAGTGAGTCCCTATGAGTTACTCGACCTGAGGGCTGTCTTGATGATCTGTGATACACATGTAATATATTTACTTGGACATTTCCCCTTGAAAAATTCATTCCCTCTCCCCATTAAAACATACTTTGTTTTGGGATAATGCATTTTCTGGTATGCTGCAGTGGTTAACAATGGCACTCACACCCACTGGTAAACAATCCTTACTTCCTATTTAACTCAAAGGAAGGATTCCCTATTATACATAAGCATACTTTTCAACCAGTTGCCCAGTTTTTAGGCACACTTGGGATTCTGAAGTTAACAGCTCTAAAGCCTGTGTCACATGCTGTCTCAGGAGTATGGTATTAATAAGGAAGACATACTAAAGAATAATACAGCCCATACTCTGATGCTTTATTTAAAAAAATCAGTAAGTTTTTCTAATTCATTGAAAAGTTGGCAGATAAAACTAGAAACAAAGCTGAATATTATTCTTCCTGATACCTGGTTACACCTCAGTAAAGGACAAGACTACTTAAACTCACTAAATAGCTTTGACCACTGCAAGGTTAAGATCTTTTATGGGACAGTGAAGAGACTGGTATGAAAAAGCTACCTGGCAGTGCTTTGGCCATACTAGGTAGTGGGTTCTCAAATGTTTGCTTTGTAATTGTACATGCATGTGTTTCACACATTCAAAAGAAAGCATATATCAAATGCTACTTAAAAAAAATTATTCATCTGGTAATTGCTTGGCAATCAATAAAATCAATTAAAGTCTTAAGAATAAACTTTAAAAAGTTGATAAAAAGCTTATAAATAGGTAAAGTGTTTCACAAATACCAGGTAGGCCTTGGTCGATTCAGATAATCTTGTATTGTTGGCCCTGAAGACTGGACTGGACCTCTTGATCTCGCCATTGCTATTGGGTTCATATAGGCCTTGGGGAAAGAACAACAATTAATTCCATTAAAGCAACCATTAAACATGCAAAAGTTCACTTACTCATCAAATAATCTTTACTATAAATACATACTATATCCAGCTAAGTATATGCAATCCGACTAACCAACTTTTCATTCTAAAGAAATTAATTTAACCCTCTTTTAAGCCTTAAAAGTTTGAGAGATAATATTAAAGTTTGGGAGAAAATGTGTGTGTGTGTTTTACAAGAGATTTGATGAAATAATAGATACCTCTGACCTACTGATGGCTTTACAGCTCTTTCTCCTAAAGCCCAGTAATCCTGTGAGGGTGATACCAATATGTTCACTAGAAAATTAAGAAACTCAATTCCGGACTGGGTGCAATGGCTCATGCCTGTAATCCCAGCACTTTGGGAGGCTGAGGCAGGTGGAACACCTGAGGTCAGGAGTTCAAGACCAGCCTGGCTGACATGGTGACACCCTGTCTCTACTAAAAATACAAAAATTAGGTGTGGTGGCTCACGCCTGTAATCCTAGCTACTCAGGAGGCTGAGACAGGAGAATCACTTGAACCCAGGAGGTGGAGGTTGCGGTGAGCTGAGATTGTGCCACTGCACTCCAGCCTGGGCGACACAGCGAGACTCCCTCTCAAAATAAAAAATAAAAATAAAATAAAATAAAATAAAATAAATTCAATTCAATTCCAAAGAAGTTAAATAAGATCGAACTCTAAATTCATTGTTTATTCAACTACATTTTGTCTCCCAGGAACTACTACGTCATGCTGATGACAATTTTATTCACAAATAGTTAACATCAAAAATTATATACAGGCAACAAAAAAATAAACAGAACATCAAAATGTAAAAGTTTGTGCATCAAAGGACACTGGTAAGAGTGAAAAGACAATTCACAGAATGAGAGAAAATATTTGTAAATCATAAATCTAGTAAGAGATTAATATCCAGAATGTAAAACAAGCTCCTACAACTTAACAACAACAAAAAAAAACCCAGAGTAATTAAAAAATGGGCAGAAGACTTGAATAGGTATTTCTCTTTTTTTTTTTTTTTTTTGAGACGGAGTCTTGCTCTGTGCCCCAGGCTGGAGTGCAGTGGCGCGATCTCGGCTCACTGCAAGCTCCGCCCCCCCGGGTTCACGCCATTCTCCTGCCTCAGCCTCCCGAGTAGCTAGGACTACAGGCGCCTGCCACCTCGCCCGGCTAATTTTCTTGTATTTTTAGTAGAGACGGGGTTTCACCGTGTTAGCCAGGATGGTCTCGATCTCCTGACCTCGTGATCCGCCCGTCTCGGCCTCCCAAAGTGCTAGGATTACAGGCTTGAGCCACCGCGCCCGGCCTTGAATAGGTATTTCTCTAAAGAAGGTATACAGTAAATGGCCAATAAACACATAAAAAATGTTCAGTATCACTAGTCATTAGGAAAATGTAAATTGAAACCACAAAGAGATGCCATTCTATACCCATTAGGATGGCTACTATCAAACAGAAAATTGCAAGGGTTAGCAAGGATGCAGAGAAACTGGAACCCTTTCACATTGCTGGCGGGAATGTAAAACGGTGTGGCCACTGTGGAAGACAGTTTAGTGGTTCCTCAAAAAGTTAAACATAGAACTACCACATGATCCTATATAACACTTCTAGGTATACACCCAAAAGAATTCAAAGAAGGGACTAAACAGATACTTGTACACAAATGCTCACAACGGCAGGATTCACAAAACCTGAAATGTGGAAACGATGCAAATGTCCATCCATGGACAAATGGATAAACAAAACTGTGGTATATACATACAATGGAATATTATTCAGCCTTAAAAAAGAATGCAATTCTGACACATACTCTAAACAACCTGGATCAGCCTTGAAAATATGCTAAATGAAATAAAACAAGAAAAACACAAAGGAACAAATACATGATTCCATTTATATTTGATACCTAGAAAAGAAAGTAGAATGGAGGTTAACCAGGGTCTGGGGAGAAGAGGAATTTGGGAGTTTACTGTTTAATGGATACAGAGATTCTTGTTTGGGATGATGAAAATGGATAGTGATGATGGTTGCACAACAGTATGAATGTACTGAATGTCACTAAACTATACACTTAGAAACAGTTAAAATGGTAAATTTTGTTATACACATTTTAGCTCAATTAAAACATCTGCAAAAATTTAAATCATGCTGTCTACTACACTTACTACAGCAGAAAAATATTTTAGAGATTTTTTTCAAAAATATATTGAGGCAAAACAAAGCAAAAGGTTTCTTTGTTATTGACAGTGTCTAGCAAAGCGATGTTTTGTTAAAACTACTGATATACAGTCTGGTCTTTAATTCATTCTCTACCTCTTATATTTAGTTTTTCCAAATTTAAGTCAATAAAAATTTTATTTATTACTATTATCATTTTTTTTAAAAGACAGGGTCGGCCAGGCGCGGTGGCTCACACCTGTAATCCTAGCACTTTGGGAGGCCGGGGCGGGTGTATCACCTGAAGTCAGGAGTTTGAGACCAGCCTGGTCAACGTGGTGAAACCCTATCTCTACTAAAAACACAAAAATTAGCCAAGTGTGGTGGCAGCTGCCTATAATCTTGGCTACTCAGGAGGCTGAGGCAGGAAAATCACTGGAACCCAGGAGGTAGAGGTTGCACTGAGTTGAGACTGTGCCACTTCACTCTAGCCTGGACGAAAGAGCGAAACTCTCTCTCAAAAAAAAAAAAAAAAAAAAAAAGAAAGAAAGAAAGAAAGACAGGGTCTTGTTCTTTTGCCCAGGCTGGAGTACAGTGGTGAGTGGTGTGATCATAGCTCACTGCAGCTTCGAAAAATCCCCCTACCTCGGCCTCCTGAGTAGCTAGGACAACAGGTGTGAGCCACCATGCCCAGTCAACAGACATTTATGAAACTCACCTACTTTTTAAATAAAAAGATTTTTGATTGAAAATGACTATCCTAAAGGTTGGCTGAAGGTATTATACCTTGTAATAATCCAAAATAAGTGAAAGGAAACAATATATTTGTTGCATTTAACAAAATCTATGAAAATGACCATCATTTCTTTCCCACCTTTATAACAGATAAAAGTTATATACTTCCAGATTTCTCTGTCAGAGTAAACAATATAAAACCAGCATAAACAACACATACTGAGAACCCTTACCATTCAACTGACACAGCCTAATTACTTGGAATGAAAAAGACAAATCTTTTTTTTTTTTTTTTTTGAGACGGAGTCTCGCTCTGTCGCCCAGCCCAGGCTGGAGTGCAGTGGCGCGATCTCGGCTCACTGCAAGCTCCGCCTCCCGGGTTCACGCCATTCTCCTGCCTCAGCCTCCCGAGTAGCTGGGACTACAGGCGCCCACAACCGCGCCCGGCTAATTTTTTGTAATTTTTAGTAGAGACGGGGTTTCACCGTGGTCTCGATCTCCTGACCTTGTGATCCGCCCGCCTCGGCCTCCCAAAGTGCTGGGATTACAGGCGTGAGCCACCGCGCCCGGCCGAAAAAGACAAATCTTTGACATACTTTTCTATAAGCAGGAACAAATGCTAGAGCCCCTAATGTCATGAATGTTTACAGAATCAGGGCAAGATGTGGATATCAAATGCAATGTTAAAGACAGAGGCATATTGTTATTATTTTTTTTTGTATAAAATGTTATACCCTCAAAGATTTCATTCAACTGCTTTTGCTAAGCATTTCGATTAGTTGGTGTGGAAGTATGACAACCTATGAAGGCAGAAATGAAGACAATGAAGGCAAGTACCATGTGCAGCTTAGTTCACTGTTTGTAAAACAGGAGTATTATTTGTACTGTTCAACACAGTTAAGTTCGGCTCAAAGTGTCCTCCTACTTGGGTAATAAAATGTGGCCCAAAAGGCCAGGTGCACTGGCTCACACCTGTAATCTAGCACTTTGGGAGGGTGAGGTGGGAGGAGCTTGAGCTCAGGAGAGACCAACCTTGTCTCTACTGAAAAAACAAAACAAAGCAAAAACCCTCTGTATATGGTGAAGTGCAACCTGGCGTGATGTACAAATAAGTTCTAGCCTAATCTAAGAGTATGCCCTCTTAACCAATCAACTGAGTCTCAGCCAATCACAGGAGCCCAACCCTCAACCAATCCCAAATAGAAGGTTGCCAAATTATGCCCAAATAAGGCAAACTCAGAACTGCACCAATCAGGGAATCTCTGTATGTCATTTCCTGTTGCAAATATAGGTCACCAGGATGTAGAACATCTTCCTCCAGTTCTAGAATCTTTTTCTTGCTCAAATGACCTTTGTTAAATTTAACTGGTTTCAGGTTTTTGTTTTTAACAATATTGATCACATTCTAATTTCCTTGGTATCATGTCATAATTTTGGCAGTACCTAATGGCAAAATATTTTAGGTTAGAATTGTAAAAACTGTTCATTTCTAAAGAGTGCAAATATATACATATCAAGGATATTCAGGTCTAAATTACTAAAACAGCAAACACTGAAAACACCCAAATAGCTATCAAACTGGGATTCGCTAAATATATTAAAGTATGCTCCCTATGAAATATTATGTAGCTGCTAAAATGAATGAAGTAGATCCATAGTTCCTGATAAGATATTTAAGATTTCTCAAGTGAAAAGCAAAGGCAAGTTGCCAAAATAAAAGAATTATTTTAATAAATAACTAAAAATTTAAAAATTAGGCTGCACGTGCACCAAAATATAAAGGAAAACATCCATATTCATTCATACTGGAGAAAAAAATTTTAAATAATGATTACCTTTATAAAACAAAAAAGGTAACTGCATAAACATTATTATGGTAATAATAAAGGTAAACAAAATGACAAAAATCCAACCACAATACTGCCATTCCGACTCAGAGAACTGAACTGTACTTATATAAAAATTCACAGATAATGCACTGGCAATTTTTCATTCTAATGAAAAAAAAATCATAACATTTACCATGTTTTACAGTCTTCAAGTTATCTAGCACGTATCTTTAAAGTACATTAATATTTTTACTGTCTTACTGTGTACTATCAAACTGCTTTTATAAAGTACATACCAACCTATTCCTACTTTTCAGAGACAAATAATAGTAAAGTAATATATTCACATGCTAGGACTACAGGTACACTTACATGAACTACTGCTGAATAAGGCTTACTTTTAAGCTTTTGACCAAACACTATCTCAGTCTGCTTAAATACACTCCAAATATGTCCATTATTTATTTCAATTATAATAGCAATATTTTTTAAAGTGCATCTTATGTACTAGGCTCCATGCAAAACACTTGATAGTCTGCTCTTATTCATTAAGCAACAATACTTTTCTTTAAAACTATGCACAACAGAAAGCTTTTAAAACAAGAAAAGTAACTATTTTTACAAAGGTACAAGAGTTTTCATTTTTGTATCAGTGTGAAAAATAATGCTCCTAACATTAAGTGGGTGACATGGTAAAGCATTCACTAAAATACAGAGATTGTGCAATTTCTTGAAACATTTCACTATCACTTAATCATAAATACTGTGACCTTGTAAATCAAACATTCACATCCATATGTAACTAGAATTGTCTGTGGCTTCAAACTGCTGCATGAGTTTAGATAACAGAAAATGATTTGTTTCTGAAACTCAGGATGGCAAATTGGTCTCAAGGGGATATGTATGTGTGCAGGTACAAAAAGAGCAACGCAGCAAAACTGGCTAAAGACACAATGTGCAGAATTTCATTTGTCAATCTGATCACCTATTTTTATCTAGAGGATACATCTATTTTAGAGGGCTCAAAGTAGCAGAAAAGAACATGAAGAACACTTTGGAAAACAACAGGCACAAAAGGTGGCCATCAGGAACTTAAGAGCCCATTACAAGTCCTGAATTAAAACATTCAGTGATAAAAACTGTTCAAGAATGTACACCAAGAGTGAACCCTAATGTAAACTACTGTCTCGGGGTGATGATGATGCGTCAATGTAGGTTCATCAAATGTAACAAATGTACCCCCCTGCTGGTGCTGGTGAATGTTGATAATGGTGGAGCTGCACAAGTGTGGAGGTATATGGGAACCCTCTGTACTTTCTGTTCAATTTTGCTATGAACCTAAAACTGCTCTAAAAATAAAAATGTAAAAAACTGTTCAACCTGAAATTCACTGGGGTTTTTTTTTGGAAAGCAATCCTATCATCTTTAAAACTATGATTGTATCATCAATGCAAAAAAGAACAGGAACTGTTTTTGAGACAATCTCAAAAAATGCCAGTATTTTCAGAGGCAAATATTCATTTTGTTGCTCCAAATCAAGTGTTATGGCAAAACTATGGAGTCAGTAAAAAGATCAGTGGTTGCCACATTTGGAGGCAGGGGTGATAGAGGAATGGCTAGGCAGAACAGAGGATTTTTACTCTTTATGATACTATATTGGCGAACGCATGTCATTATAAATTTGTTGGCCACGTGTGGTGGCACTCCTGTAATCCGAGCACTTTTGGAGGCCGAGACGGGAGGATTGCTTGAGGCCAGGAATTCGAGACCAGCCTGGGCAGCCTGGTGAAACCCCATCTCTACAAAAAAATGACAAAAAATTAGCCAGGTGTGGTGGCATGCACCTGTGGTCCTAGCTACTCGGGAGGCTGACGTAAGAGTATCTCTTGAGCCTGGGAAGTTGAAGCTGCAATGACCCATGATGGCGACACTGCACTCCAGCTTGGGCAACAGAGTGAGACCCTGTCTCAAAATAAATAAATAAATAAATAAATAAATAAATAAATAAATAAATAAATTCGTCCAAGCCCATAGAGAATGAATACTGAGTCAGCACTAATATAAACTACTGACTGGATGATAGTAACATGTCAACATAAGTTCATCAATTGTAACAAATGTACACTCCGGTGAAGGATGTTCATAATGGCGAGGCTATGCATGAGTGGGGCCAGGAGGTAAACGGGTTATCTTTGTACCTTCCTCTCAATATTGCTGTAAAACTAAAACTGCTTAAAAAAACAAAACAAAAACAAAGTCTTAAAAAGAAAAGAGTTAAGACGTACAGAACTGAGTGTCAGATGACTGAAGTTTTGGTCCCAGTTTAAACAGTCTTACCCCTCCTCTATGCAATGAGGAGACTGAATTAGACAATCTATGTCTTCTACCTCTTAATTTCTTGTTCTTAATCCCAATCTTTGAAGTGCATACAAAATGTTACCAGAATACTCTGTGCCATGGCTGCATACCAACAGTAAGTAGAGCCCAGAGCTATCAAAATGTTCTAGTAAATGAAGCTAATTTGGTAAGTTTTTCAAATGCTTTAAAGGGATGTTTAAACCAAAACGTTTCTTCAGTAATATGAAACATTTTAGGTCTGTATATGAAACTGCATCCAAGGTCAGGTGATCTCTAAACATTCAAGGCCCAAGGGTATTAAAAGAGCCTAAATATTCAAACACCTAAGGATGCTCCTATGCTGAAATGGTGTTATGCTACATCACTTCAACGCCATAACAATCAAGATATCACAACCAAGTCTCACCTGCAGCCAGGAGAAAGAACATCCCGCTATCTTGTAATCAAGATTCACTACCACAGTGGTTCCTAGACGTTTTCCATTATAAAGACTATACAGAACTACAAAGCTTTTAAGATGGTGAAACGGTTTGGATCTGTGTCCCCGCCCAAATCTCATGTCGAATTGTAATCCCCAATGCTGGAGGTGGGGCCTAGTGGGAGGTCACTGGATCAGGGGGGCGGAGGTCTCATGAATGGTTTAGCATCCCCCTCTCCCCTGCACTGTATAGAGATAAGAGTTTTCAAGAGATGCGGTTGTTTAAAACTGTAGCACCTCTCCCCGTCCGTCCCTCTCTTGGTCCTGCTCCTGCCATGTAAGACGCCTGTCCCTGCTTTGCCTTTCACCATGAGTAACAGCTCCCTGAGGCCTCCCCAGAAGCAGATGCCCTTAAGCTTTCTGTACAGCCCATAGAACTGTGTGAGCCAATTAAACCCTTTTCTTTATAAATTACCCAGTCTCAGGTTTTTCTTTATAAAAGCCATGCAAGAACTGGCAAATACTGATGGCAAGTGTCATCATTTCATAAATGTAATGATTTGGCGCGAGAGACACACAGTTTGCAAATAATTGTTGAATAAAAAAGCGAGTTCAAGAAACGTAGCACATTCGTTTTACGTGCATTTTCCTCATTTTGCTACTCTGGCTAAAACTCTGTCACAGGCAAGCCCAGTAACTGTCAGGCTGCAACCTAAGCTTATTGCTATTTCATTATGTTTATCACCCATTCAATCTGATTCATAACCTGAGTTTTTCAGCTCCCCCGCCCCAGCGATCTAGAATGCTTTCCTCCCATCTCCGCTTCTCAAAAGCACCTTTTCTTCTGAATGCCTTTAGAATTTCTAATATCTGTCAAGGACCACTTCCTACTCTTTCTGCTATAAGTTATTTATGTATCTCTTTTATCTCATTTACTAGAGTAATAATTTTCATGCTCAGTACTAGCTCACACATCTTGCCTTTTGTGGTTTCAATTATTCTGTAAGGTTGTAGATAATAATGATCCCCTTTAATAAACTAAGGCACAGAGAAGTAACTTGTTCTAGGTCACCCAACTTCCGACGGAACAAAACTGACATTCCAGTTTTGTGTTGGATTCGAAAGCCAACTATTTTCACGCCATTCATTCCTTCACAGTGTCTATGGGTGCCAGGTCCTATAGGGCGCTGGAAACACGAAGGCCAATGCTGCCATCCCATTTTCAAACGGGAGCCTGCTTGTCGCTAAAACCAGGCGCGCTGCTGGCCCTCCGGGACCAGTCGAGGCCTCTGTGCCTCCCTCCCACTTGGGTGCGCAGTTGGAGAGGGGTGCGCAGTTGCAGAGGGGTGCGCAGTTGCAGAGGAGTGCGGACCTGGGGTGGCCGATACCGAGGAGCGGGTGAGTCGGGCGCCTCCCAGGGCCTAAGACTTCGGAGTTACATGGCGGGGCGGGAGAGGGGGATTTCCCCGAGCCCTCGCGGTTCTAAGTGGGCACTGGGGGCCCGCGTACAGGAGGCAAGGGTGCAAAGGAGCAGCGCCAGAAAGAGAGGCGAGGCGAAGGAAAAGGGGCGGGCAAGAGAGAGCTGGGGACCCTAAAGCGCCAACTGCGTGCGCGGCGCACGCGCATCTGGGATCGGCGGAGGGTGCTGGGTCTCCGGGCCCCACATCCGAGGGCTGCCGCTTGCCCTCCGGCCCGGCCGGGACAGCGACGGGTCTCGCTGTCCTGCCGCCCGGCCCTGCATCGCCCTATTGTTTTCCCCGCTGAGTACTCACCACCCGATTGTCCCGCTTCCCCATGGTGCTGGATTGAGCGCACAGTCGCACGCCAAGGGAAACCGGGCCGCAGAGACTGCCGAAGCAGGACCGCCACAGGTCCTCCTACCGCCTCCCCACTCCGCCCAGAGAGCGGCACCACGCGGACTCGACAGCCGCACTTGACTACAGCGCCCCCTATCGCTGTGGAGGACAGCCGGCTCCAGCGATCGCTGCAGTTGGCTGAGCGCCTGCGGGAGTCCGGTTGTTTATTAGGCACCCAAGAGCGGGCGACTCTGCACTTATGCACCGGAGTCCCACCAAGGCAGCTCGCTTCAGTTTGGCCTTGGATTGTTTTGCTTTCTTCCATTCTTTTTTTTTTTTTTTTTTTGAGACGGCGTCTCTCTCAGTCGACCAGGCTGGAGTGCAGTGGCACGATCTCGGCTCACTGCAGCCTCCACCTCCCGGGTTCAAGCGATTTTCCTGCCTCAGCATCCCGAGTAGCTGAGATTACAGGCGGCCGTCAACACGCTGGGCTAAATTTTTTGTGTTGTTAGTAGAGACAGGGTTTTACCATGTTGACCAGGCTGGTCTATAACTCCTGACCTCAAGTGATCCGCCCTCCTTGACCCAAAGTGCTGGGATTACAAGCGTGAGCCCCTGTGCTTGGCCTTTCTTCCATTCTTGATGCGCTGAAATATGCGAGGGTACACAAAGATTCTCCCGATGCTTATTTTGTGCTTGACAGAGTGCAAGTGCTGGGGACAAAGTGAGGACCAAGGAGCCTTGGTCCCTCACGGAGCCCATCGGCTGGTGGGGGGAAAGGCAGTGCTGTCATAGACGCCGCTAACGAAATCACCCTCTAATTTCAATCCCATTCATTCATCACCTATGCATTCATTTCACACTAATTTTTGAACATGTCGTTTGTACAGTTTTCACTAACGGGGTGGCTGGAAGCTGGAGCTGGGTAGGGCACAAAGATGATTAAGAAAAATCCCTATTGTCAAGGGGCCTGTTTATAAACTCGTAAGGGCGGTAAACACACACAGGGTCAAATTTACTGCATAGCATATCATAACATTGGCACTTCCGTACCGCAACTTTAAGGAAGATGATCTGGGCTCCAGAGAAGATAATCACATTTAGTAAAGCGACCCCTCTGGGTTCATCTTAGCAAGTGTCATTAGGAAGTAGTTGAAAATCAATTAGGATCTTCTCCGGACTCTTGGAAATGGCAAAATGGGAATTACACTCATTACATACAAGAACATGCTTTAAAGTCATCTTTCCCAATCTCTGCCTCCCTTCCTGCATTTTTCATGCTACACTATATGGCAGATGTTCCCGACTGCCATTTTCTGTCTCAAAACTTTTCCAAACTCTCACATGCAGTCCTTGGTGGTTCTGCTCCCTACTAAGTATTGTTTATTTCTCAGTAACCCACTTTCCAAAATGAGGCCTCCAATCTCTCATTTTTCCTCCTCCTCCGTTACTCCTGACTTAAGCTGGGGACTCTGACTAAAGACAGGCTTCTTTTTATACACAAGACGAAGAGGAGAACCTGTTAATGTTAAGTTATTCTTTCTTTCCTGGCTTATTTTTCATGTGTTAAATATTCTAGGCATTTGACAGATATTATTTTTAATACTCCAACATGATAAGCATGAGAATACCTGTGAGACAATATAGTTTTTTCTTCTTTTTCAGCTCCTTGGTTGGCCGATTGTACAGAACACAGAAATTTTTAAAAATATGGTATAAGTCAACAGAAAGGTTGTATTTCCTTTAGAAGTCTCTCTCTCTCTCTCTGCCGGTGTACACAACCCCTCCTGGATGAAACATGAATCCCTGGGGGGAGAGAGAAACAAGAAAATGACCAGGGGCCTGTGGAGACAAAGAAGATGGCAAGAGCTATCGGGAGCTCATCTGAGTGGACTCCATAAAGACCAAATCAGTCCAAGACTTCTCAGGATATAATTCAGTGACAGAAAAAATCTTTACACATTCTCTGCACATGTGTGATCTGCTAATAAATACACTTCCCTGATAACAATGGGCCTACATGCCCTTCCAAATGTTCTAGGCATAACCAAGAGATTACATTCCATTTTGTGGATGACAAAAACTGAGGCTAAGGGAAGCTGAGTAATTTGTGCCGGCTTCCACAGCAAGAAAGCAGAGAAGCTGGGGATTCAAACACAGGTGTGTCAAACATGAAAGCATTTACAAGATGCAGTCTCTATTAAATACACACGCAGAAACATAGACATGCATAGACACACACACACACCATGAAAGCATATGCTTTCCTTACAAAATCACACTGCCTTTGAGAGGGGAGAGAAGAGAAGGAGGTTTGAGAAGTGGCATTTCAGGTGGATTGTGACCCTGGGCCAGCTTCCCTCAGAGGAACTGAGAGGGAAGGACATTACAGAGGGAATAGCTTGCATGAAAGAGTGGTGATGTGGTCAGGTTGGGCAGCATAGAATACATATGATAGAGGGGAACAGGCTGGAAAGGTACACTGGGGCTGGAGGCAAAGGAACTTGAATGCCAAAGGAAGAAGTTATATTTTATTCTGCAGGCAGAGCCTTTTTTTTTTTTCTTTCTGAGACAGAGTTTTGCTCTGTTGCCCAGACTGGAGTACAGTGGTGAGATCTCAACTCACTGCAACCTCTGCCTCCTGGGTTCAGGCGATTCTCCCGCCTCAGCCTCCCAAATAGCTGGTATTACAGGAATGAGCCACCACACCCGGCTAATTTTTGTACTTTTAGTAGAGACGGGGTTTCACTGTGTTAGCCAGGCTGGTCTCGAACTCCTGACCTCAGATGATCCGCCCACCTCAGCCTCCCAAAGTGCTGGGATTACAGGCGTGAGCTACCACACCCAGCTGTAGAGCCTTTTTAAAATTAATGTTATTTTAATTGACAAATCACTGTATACATTTATGGAGTACAATGTGATATTTTGTTATATGTATACAATGTGGAGCGATTAAACAAATTAACATATCCATCACCTTGCTTACCAATCTTTTTTATTGTGAGATATTTGAAATTTGCTCTTGGTTATTTTGAAATATATGATACATTATTATTGACTGTAGTCACCCTGCTGTGCAGTAAATCTCAAAACTTATTTTTCTTGTTTATTTAAATCTTTGTACTCTTTGATCCACAACTCCCACTTCCCTCCCTTCCCACTCCTCCAGCCCCTGATAACCAAATTTTGCTCTCTACTTCTATGAGTTCAACCTTTCCAGATTCCATGTATGGTGAGATCATGCAGTGTTTGTCTTTCTGTGCCTGACTTATTTCACTTAGTATAATGTCCTCCAGATCTACCCATGTTCTTGCAAATGAGGTAAAGCTTTTTAAGCAGGGTAGTAACATAAGCATTGATAAAAGGCAAAGCTGTAAATAGTAACAGTCTAATAATAATGATAATGATCTGAGGCAGGATTTTTTAGCTTGAATAACAAAGATTATAACTCAGATGGCATCTTTAGCGATGAACTTGGGTCTATATCCAAATTAAACAATATAGTTGATTTTCCTATGTATTTTTCTTTTTCTTCTTCTTCTTTTTTTTTTTTCCTTGAGACAGAGTCTCGCTCTGTCACTCAGGCTGGAGTGCAGTGGTGAGATTTCAGCTCACTGCAACCTCCGCCTGCTGTGTTCAAGTGATTCTCCTGCTCCAGCCTCCCAAGTAGCTGGGATTACAGGCACACGTCACCACCATGCCTGGCTAATTTTTGTATTTTTAGTAGAGATGGGTTTTCACCATGTTGGCCAGGCTGGTCTTGAATTCCTGACCTCAAGTGATCCGCCCACCTCAGCCTCCCAAATTGCTGGGATTACAGGCATGAGTCACCGCGCCCAACCTGATTTTCCTTAAATTGTTGTGTGGGTATTTGAGATTTTAAACAATGGTGAGAGATACAGAAACTCAACCCACAAACCCAAGTGTGTTGTTTTGGCACGCATGTCACTAGACTGGAAATGAAAGCATGGAGCTTTTATGTTTGAAGACAACAGCCATTGTGTTTATCCAACTATATTAAAGGACAGAGCAAAAGACAGGAAACAAGTTAAATATCCATCACAAGAGTTAAAGTATGGTATGTCCATGTAATGGCAAATTATGCAGTTATTTAGAAAGTGATGTAGAGTTGTGTTGATAGGGAAAAATGGCCACTATACATTATTATTAAGTGAAAAAGAGAATTATAAAGAGTATGAGTAGATTGGGCGTAGTAGCTCACACCTGCAATCTCAGCACTTTGGGAGGCCAAGGTGGGCAGATTGCTTGAGCTCAGGAGTTGAAGACCAGTCTGGGCAACAGGGCAAAACCTCATCTTTACAAAAAATTAGCTGGAGTTGGTGGTGCACAATAGACCCAGCTACTTGGGAGGGTGAGGCAGGAGGATCACCTGAGCCCAGGGAGGCTGAGGCCGCAGTGAGCTGTGTTCATGCTACTGCACTCCTGTCTGGGTGACAAAGTGAGACTCTGTCTCAAGAAAAAAAAAAAAAAAAAAAAGAATGTGAATGTGAGTGTATAAAGTATGGCTGGCAGTACGTGCAGCAAGAGGATGTATTGGTTGAGCCTTATGAAATTGCCGATATGTGGTAATTTCTAACCTATAAGAATGGCAATTTCATATGGTTCAACTTTTTACATATGTATGCTTGAAATCTTCACTGCTGGCGACTTCATAATGCTATTAGTGAGTTTAGAGGGCGGGTACAGGAATTTTTATTTTCCACCATATTCCCTTCTTTCTGATTTATTTTATTTTATAGGACTGCTCAGCTAATCAACTGCCCTTGCTCCGATTCCACACTCACCATTTAACTCTGGATGTAATTTTGCTACATGCAGAGAAAACTATCCCCAGCAAACGTGATCATCTTGTGCTCCTGACAACTATATTTCTCGCTGTAAAAAATACAAACAAGGATGTTTTTAAAAAAGGATTTGAATCATGAAAACCAAATAGACATTCATTTTAATTAATTTTCTTCTTGTAAACCCCTTTATTGGATAAAGGCAGTGGAAGCTACCAAGTAAAGGGAGTCAGAAAGGAAAGTTTCTGGTGCTCATGAGGGCGCCACCTGAATCAGTGGGTTATAATTTCACTGTAATTTTCCTCTTGTTCCACCCTTGTTGAGGTGACTCACAAGCTATAAACGTTCTTGGACAATTATTTCAGGATGGCTTTGTTAGCATTGAAAGAAAACATCTTTACTTTTTCTTTTAAAAACCAGCTTTATTGGCTGGGCGCGGTGGCTCAAGCCTGTAATCCCAGCACTTTGGGAGGCCGGGACGGGCGGATCACGAGGTCAGGAGATCGAGACCATTCTGGCTGACACGGTGAAACCCCGTCTCTACTAAAAAATACAAAAAACTAGCCGGGCGAGGTGGCGGGCGCCTGTAGTGCCAGCTACTCGGGAGGCTGAGGCAGGAGAATGGCATGAACCCGGGAGGCGGAGCGTGCAGTGAGCTGAGATCCGGCCACTGCACTCCAGCCTGGGGGACAGAGCGAGACTCCATCTCAAAAAAAAAAAAAAAAAAAAAAACCGGCTTTATTGAGGTATATTCCACATCTAGTAAAATCCACCAGTTTAAAATGTTCAGTTTGATGAGTTTTGACAAATGTATATGATCGTGTAACCGTGACTACCATCAGGATATCATTTTCTATCTCTCTAGAAAGTTTCCTTGTGCTCTTTTGCAGTTAAACCTATAATCTTGCTAAATTTACTCATTCTAGTAGCTTTTTTTTTTTTTTTGGTAGAGGCTTTGGAGTTTCTACATAGACACTCATGCTGTCTTTGAATAAAGAGAGACTTGCCAGGTGTGGTGGCTCACGCCTGCAATCCCAGCACTTTGGGAGGCTGAGGTGGGCGGATCACTTGAGGTCAGGCGGATCACTTGGGCAGATCACTTTGAGACCAGCCTGGCCAACATGGTGAAACCTCGTCTCTACTAAAAATACAAAAATTAGCTGGGCATGGTGGCACATGCTTGTAATCCCAGCTACTTGCAGTGCTGAGGTAGGAGGATTGCTTGAACCCGGGAGGTAGAAGTTGCAGTGAGCCAAGATCTTGCTACTGCCTCCAGCCTGGGTGACAGCAAGACCCCATCTCAAAAAAAAAAAAAAAAAAAAAAAAAAAAAGAGAGAGAGAGAGAGACCTTCCTTCTAATCTGTATGTTTTTTGTTTTCTTGCTTATTGCATTAGCTAGCACCTCCAGTACAGTGTTGAACAGAAGTGGTGAAAGCTGACATTCTTGCCTTGTTCTTGATCTTAGGAGGAAAGCACGCTGAGCTTATCAAAGTGTAGGGTCAATATTGTACCAGGTCACACTTCACACCTCACATCTTTTACTTTACACTTAGTACCTTTCATTTCACAGTTAGTATTTTTCACATCCCACTTACTGACCAATTCTTTCTTGAATCCAATCTTATCAGGCTTCTACTTCTACTACCTAATCAAGATTTCTTTTCAAGGTTGCTTATCTTCTCCATGTTGCTTAATCAGTTGCCCCTCATTTTCCTTGACTTATCAGCAGCATTTGTCACAACAATGACTCTCTCCTCCTCAAAATATTTTTTTTTACTTGGATTTCCAGACATTACGCTCACCTACTGCTTCTCGTAAAGTCCACTTAGTCTTTGTTGCATATTTTCCTTCGTCTCCTGGTCTCCTGGGATATAAACACTGGGGCGCTGTAGAGCTTGGTTCTGGATCTCTTCTTTTTTTTTTTTTTTTTTTTTTGAGATGGAGTTTTGCTCTTGTTGCCCAGGCTGGAGTGCAATGGCATGATCCCGGCTTACTACAACCTCCGCCTCCTGAGTTCAAGCAATTCTCCTGCCTCAGCCTCCCTAGTAGCTGGGATTACAGGCATGCACCACCATGCTTGGCTAATTTTGTATTTTTAGTAGAGGTGGGATTTCTCCATGTTGGTCAGGCTGGTCTTGAACTCCTGACCTCAGGTGATCCGCCTGCCTTGGCCTCCCAAAGTGCTGGGATTTCACGCGTGAGCCACCGTACCTGGCTGGGATCTCTTCTTTTTATAGACACTTTCTTTCTTGTTGATCTTATCCAATCTCTAGCTTTATGTACCATCCATACACTGACAACTTCAAAACTTTTATTTACAGTCTAGACCACTTCCTTGGAATCCAGACTCATGCCTCTAACTGCCTAGTCAACATCCCTACTTCAGTGTCTCATATGATCTCAAGCTTAGCATGTGCGATGTCCAACTCCCAATGTTCTCCCTAAAACCAGGTCCTCCTACATTCTTCCCATCTCAGTAAATGACAACTTGATCTTTCCACCTGCTCAAGCCAAAAACTTCAGAGACATCCTCCCTTTTTTTTTCGTACAAAGTCTCAGTCTGTCGTCGAGGCTGGAGTACAGTGCTGTAATCCTCACTCACTGCAACCTCTGCCTCCAGGGTTCAAGTGATTCTCATGTCTCAGCCTCCTGAGTAGCTAGAATTACAGGTGACTGCCACCACACCTGGCTAATTTTTGTATTTTTTTAATTAGTACAGATGGGCTTTCACATGTTGACCAGGCTGATTTCAAACTCCTGACCTCAGGTGATCCACTTGTCTCGGCCTCCCAAAGTGCTGGGATTATAGGCGTGAGCCACCACACCCAGCCCATCCTCACTTCTTCTCTTTCAATGCCATGTCTAATTTATAAGCACCTACTATAAGCTTTATCTTCAAAACATCTCACATCTCATTGTCTCCATTGTTTTCACTTTGATCAAAGCTACCATTATCTCTCATCTGGATTATTACAACAGCCTCCTAACCTAGGCTCCCCGCTTACATCTTTGCCACCCTAAAGTCTTTTCTCAATAGAGCAGCCACAGTGGTACTTTACAAATACAGTCAGATCATATGTCACGACTGTGCTTCTTGCCTTCCAGCAGTTTCCCATCTTACTCAGAGTAAATACCAAAGTCTTTGCATTGGCCAACAAGCCCCTCCAAGATACGCCTCTCCTGCCACTAACTTCTCTGGAATATCTCCTTTCTTTCTGCTGCAGTGAATTGCTGCTACACTGGCCGCCTTGCTGTTCTTTGAACAAGGCAGTCATGCTTCTGCCTTAAGGCATTAGCACCTGTTGTTTTCTTCATCACTAATACACCTAGATCCCTGTTCTTTGTAAGGCCTTTGATCTAGTGCCACCTTCTCTATGAGGCCTTCACTGACCTCCTCGTTTAAAATTGCGCCCCCACAACACTTTCTATTCCTTTCCTCATTTCTTCCCACACCATGTACCTAACATCCTAGTTTATTATAGTTATTTGTTTGTTGCCCCTCACTAGAAAATACGCTCCATTAAAAAAAAAAGACATTTTGTGTAGTTTGTTTACTGCCACATCCCCAGTGCCTAGGGACAGTGCCTGGTATATCGTGGTGCTCAATAAATATTTACTAAATGAATCAATGACTAGTTTCACTGCCATATCGACTGGCCTGTTTGTACCTGTACCCACTGTCTTTGCCTGCCCTCCCATTAATCCTTTTCTCTCTCAAGTCCAGCTCTTCCTCTTATTCTCCTGGGCCCTTCCTCTCCCCCTTCTCATCACCTTTGCTTCTGCTGTTATTCCTTCTTTTTCACCCTCAATCTCTCTGTTTTCACAATGAACTGTCTTCCATCTCAGAAAACAAGAATTTCCTTTGATACCACATCCTCCCTGAGCTCTACCTCCACTTCTCTGTTCTGCTTCATGATTCAGCTTCTCAAACAGGCTGTCTACATTCTCTACCGCTCTAACCTCATCTCTGACCACTCCCCCCCCTACTAACTATGCTCTAGGTGCATTGATGTCCTTTCTACATACCAAGCCTTCCCACTTTGAGGTTTTCAGTTGCTTTCCCCTCAGCACCCCACCTAGCTGCCTTAGTCTCATTCTGTGTGCCTCAACTCAGAGCTTTTGACAGGGGCTTTTCTGACACCAGTTTTCCATCTTCCAGCAGTTTCCCATGTTATTCAGAGTAAATACCAAAGTCTTTGCATTGGCCAATGCAAGTACTTTCTACCTTACAGCATTTATAGCACTTATTGCAATGTAATTATCCTATGCAAATATTTATGTTAGCTCCATGAGAGCAAGCACCTTGTTTTGTTCACTAGTGTATTTCTAGGGTTTGCTGGTGCCTGGAACAGAAGTTCATTAAGTGTATGAATGAATGAATGAGTGTTTGAGTTTCCAGTGATGAGATGACTGAAAGCTAGCTGCTGACATATGCAAATAAATACATGCACAGTACTGCCTTTAGAAGCACTGTTTCTCTTTTCTTCTTCTTCTTCTTCTTTTTTTTTTTTTTTGAGACTGGGTCTCACTCTGTCACCCAGGCTGAAGTGCAGTGGCACAATCATGGCTTACTACTTGGACCTTCCTGGCTCAAGCCATTCTCCCACCTCAGTCACAGGTCTATGTCACTGTGCCTGGCTATTATTTTGTAGAGACAGGGTTTCACCTTGTTGCCCAGGCTGGTCTCAAACCCCTGGGCTTGGACTCCCAAAGTGCTGGGATTATAGGCATGGGCCACTGCACCCTCCTTAGAAGCACTGTTTCTAACAGTAAAAAATTGGAGATATGGTGGAGAGAAATACCTATCAATCGGGGATTGGGTAAGTAAATTATAGTACATTTACACGATGGCACACTATTCAGCTATAAGAGATGTTAATGTAGATTTATATGTATTGCAATGACGAATTGTCCAAGATCTTCTGTAAAGCAACATATAACACTCAAAACACAATTTATTGAATGGGGTGTACAGCCAGACCATCGTGATAGTGTAAAATTTCATTCCTGTATGTTACATGTATCTGCATAAAGCTAGGTATCTAGAAATTATTTATCAAAATATCAGCAGTGATTTTCTCTAGGTTGTGGAGTTTCAGGTAATATTAATTTTTTTATTAGTAGTTTTTGTATTCTTTAAATATTTTATGGTAAGTATGTGATCATTTTATTTCAGCAGTTACATTTCAGTCACTTGGCCACTGGAAATTCATCACTAATTCATTGAAAACTATTGAACCTCTACTCTGTTTAGGCACCACTAGACCCTAGAACATGCGTTGGTATTTCTTTCCTATGTGTTTATATACAATTTTATTTCAGAACTTTTTGGGGCTAACCACACCATCTACTTATTCTCACTTTGGAGGTAAGAATGACTTGATGAAATAAGATAGTTTGTACGGCATGTACCAGAATTGGCACTTGGGGAGTTCACTGGATGTCAATTGCTTCCCTTCTCCTCCAGGGTGCTATTTTTGCTGCACCCACAGTTAAATAACACTGTATCACGATGCAATCCAAGGAGCAGGAGGGAGGGTCTATTATTACAAACCATCACTGTTGAACCAATGAACTACTGGGTGCCTTTTGATACTTCTGCCTCCTTGTATCGGATGCTCTTTGATAGCCGAGATCAGTTGTAGACATCCAGTGAATATGAGTAAACTTGACTTTCTTTATCACAGAATAGATGTCATTTTCAAATGAAGAACCGTGGAGACCAGAGGAGGTACGACATTTAGAACAATAGGCCCCATTCCAAACAAGTGCTAATGTGTTCTCTTGGCTGCTGTGGTGCTTCTCAAAATTTTCCACAGGAGAGGGAATTGTATCAAGGGGCATCTAGTGGTATCCTTCAATGCAGTTATTAAAGTCAAATACTATCTTTGAAGTTATCTGTAGTTTTTCATTTTTATAAAAATGGGTTTATTTAAAAATAAATCTATAAAAGTAGAAATACATTGCCTTAAGAATCTGAATTTTGAATTGTATTCCACAGAGTCTTGCTCTGTCACCCAGGCTGGAGTACAGTGGTGTGATCTCAGCTCACTGTAGCCTCTGCCTCCCAGGTTGAAGTGATCCTCCTGCCTCAATCTCCCGAGCAGCTGAGATTACAAACATATGCTTCCATGCCTGGCTAATTTTTGTATTTTTAGTAGAGACTGGGTTTTGCCACATTGCAGAACAAACATGGCCTCCTGGGACCTGTCCCTACCATTAAGAGTGTTTCCTTAGAGAACAGGAGGTGCAAATTGGGCTGAAATTCCAAAGGGCAAAATCAATGGCAAACAGCTACTAGGTTCTTGATGTAATGTATAGTAGGTTCTGAGTGAGTAACACAGAGATAACTGAAGGAGCTGTTCATACACAGCTTCCAAAAAAAAAAAAAAAAAAAAAAAGGTCCATTATGCCGGGCGCGGTGGTGCACGCCTGTAATCCCAGCGCTTTGGGAGGCCGAGGCAGGTGGATGGGGTTAGGAGTTTGCAACCAGCCTGACTGACATGGTGAAACCCAGTCTCTACTAAATACACAAAAAATTAGCCGGGTGTGGTGGAGCATGCCTGTAATCTGAGCTACTTGGGAGGCTGAGACAGGAGAATTACTTGTACCTGGGAGGTGGAGGTTGCAGTGAGCCGAGATCATGCCACTGCACTCCAGCCTAAGCAACAAGAGCGAAATACTGTCTCATAAATAAATAAATAAGTAAATAAAATAAAAAATAAAGAAAATGGTCCGGTCAAACCTGGTCGTAGATGCCTATGGTTTGTGGAAACATGTATCATTATGACTGACCCCTTAATAAACCACAAGTTTTCAATATCTTAATAAAGATCAGATTCTTGACCCTTTATATTCCCTCTCATGAATATTTTTTAAATAGTTTTAAAATTTAAAATTTAAAGTTTAAAAGTTTAAATGGTTATGATCCAGATATTTGAGAGCCACTGTCCCAGTCACAGTCTCACCAGCCTCCTGGGCATGGTGGCTCATGCCAGCACTTTGGGAGACCAAGGCAGGAGGATCACTTGAGCCCAAGAGTTTGAGACCAGCCTAGGCAACATAGTGAGACCCTGTCTCTACAAATAATAATAATAATAATTAGCCAGGAGTGGTGGTGCCTGCCTGTAGTCGCAGATACTTAGGGGGCAATATCGTGCCATTGCACTTTAGCCTACGCGACAGAGTAAGACCTTGCCTCAAAAATAAATAAATAAATAAAATTTAAATGCAATTTAGGACCTATAAAAAAATAAAGGCAAGTCCTAATGGGGGCTTCTAGGGAATTCTGGAAGTTCAATTTAAATACAGTATACTTGATATTATATACGAAGAGAGGAATATATGTATCAGTGATGATGATCCCCCTTTTGGTTTATTGTGTAGTATCTCAGGAGCGGCTTGATCTATTCCTCCCTCTGCCTCCAGTACATACATAGTTGAACAAAAGTTAACAGAAATAATCTCCTTCTTTAAAGTTCGGTGGTTTCAAGCTCCTTTACATGGCATATATGACCTTACCTCCTGACTCTCCTTCACCTACCCGCCTCCTTTATCAATAATTTTCAAACTGTAAGTCATGGCCTATTTGTGCGATTGTGAAATCAGCTTTAGTCACCAGTTATTTTCAGAGCAGTAGATAATAAAATAGAAAAGAGAATGTGTGGACCACATAGCATCATTTTGTAAGATGTAAGTTTGAACAAATGTGGCCTTCTGGGAGCCATCCGCATAAGGAGTTCTTCCCTAGACAACAGCAAATGGAATTTGGGATGACACTCCAGAGGGTAAAATCAATGGCAAAAGGCTACTAGACTTTTTTTAATGCAATGTGGTCCTAAGTGAGTACCAAATACCAGAGATAACCAAAGGAGCTGTTTGTACACAGCTTCAAAGAAAATGATCCACCGTGTGTGTGTGTGTGTGTGTGTGTGTGTGTGTGTGTGTGTATGCATGTGTGTACCAGCTCATGCTGGCAGATTCTATTTCTTTCTCTAGGTTATGATCCAGATATTTGAAGGCCACTGTCCCAGGCACAGTCTCACCCGCCTCCTCACCTTCCCTGCCTGCTGTTTCATAAAACCACAGGCCTCTGCATGGGCAAAGTATTTCTCCTCATGAAACTGGAAATCATTGCTCTTTGTTTCTGAGTCCCCTCAAGCATGATTTCCAATGTGAAACCTTTGCTCATCTCCAGGTGATTAGCAATTATTTACACAAACCTTTTTCACAGCCCCTTCTCTTTCCTGTAAGCTTCTGAAAGGACTGCCCATTGCCTTACTCATTTTTGTAACTTCAGTGCTTAGCATAGTAAACGAATGAGGGTTCAATAAATACAGTCATGCACTGCATAATGATGAACTGCATATATAATGGTGGTCTGGTGAGATTATAATGGAGCTGAAAAATTCCTATTGCCTAGTGATGTCACAGTGTAACACATTACTCATGTTTGTGATAATGATAAATGGCTGTAACTGATTTATGTATTTACTATACTATACTTTTAATCATTGCTACAGTGTACTCCTACTTATTTTATCTATTTATTTTTATTATACTTTAAGTTCTAGGGTACATGTGCACAACGTGCAGGTTTGTTACATATGTACACACGTGCCATGTTGGTGTGCTGCACCCATCAATTCGTCATCTACATTAGGTATATCTCCCAATGGTATCCCTCCCCTTCCCCTCCACCCCACAACAGGCCCCGGTGTGTGATGTTCCCCTTCCTCTGTCCAGGTGTTCTCAGTGTTCAGTTCCCACCTATGCGTGAGGACATGCAGTGTTTGTTTTTTTTGTCCTTGTGATAGTTTGCTCAGAATGATGGTTTCCAGCTTCATCCATGTCCCTACAAAGGACATGAACACATCCTTTTTTATGGCTGCATATATTCCATGGTGTATATGTGCCACATTTTCTTAATCCAGTCTATCAGTGATGGACGTTTGGATTGGTTCCAAGTCTTTGCTATTGTGTGAATAGTGCCACAGTAAACATACGTGTGCATGTGTCTTTATAGCAACATGATTTATAATCCTTTGGGTATATGCCCAGTAATGGGATGGCTGGGTCAAATGTTATTTCTAGTTCTAGATCCTTGAGGAATCGCCATACTGTTTTCCATAATGGTTGAACTATTTTACAGTCCCACCAACAGTGTAAAAGTGTTCCTATTTCTCCACATCCTCTCCAGCACCTGTTGTTTCCTGACATTTTAATGATCACCATTCTAACTGGTGTGAGACGGTATCTCATTGTGGTTTTGATTTGCATTTCTCTGATGGCCAGTGATGATGAGCATTTTTTCATGTGTCTGTTGGTTGCATAAATGTCTTCTTTTGAGAAGTGTCTGTTCATGTCCTTTGCCCACTTTTTGATGGCGTTGTTTGATTTTTTCTTGTAAATTTGTTTAAGTTCTTTGTAGATTCTGGATATTAGCTCTTTGTCAGATGGGTAGATTGTAAAAATTTTCTCCCATTCTGTAGGTTGCCTGTTGACTCTGATGGTAGTTTCTTTTGCTGTGCAGAAGCTCTTTAGTTTAATTAGATCCTGTTTGTCTATTTTGGCTTTTGTTGCCATTGCTTTTGGTGTTTTAGTCATGAAGTCCTTGTCCATGCCTATGTCCTGTATGGTATAGGCTAGGTTTTCTTCTAGGGTTTTTATGGTTTTAGGTCTAACATTTAAGTCTTTAATCCATCTTGAATTAATTTTTATATAAGGTGTAAGGAAGGGATCCAGTTTCAACTTTCTACATATGGCTAGCCAGTTTTCCCAGTGTCATTTATTAAATAGGGAATCCTTTCCCCATTTCTTGTTTTTGTCAGTTTTGTCAAAGATCAGATGGTTGTAGATGTGTGGTATTATTTCTGCGGGCTTTGTTCTGTTCCATTGGTGTACATCTCTGTTTTGGTACCAGTACCATGCTGTTTTGGTTACTGTAGCCTTGTAGTATAGTTTGAAGTCAGGTAGCGTGATGCTTCCAGCTTTGTTCTTTTGGCTTAGGATTGTCTTGGCAATGCGGGCTCTTTTTTGGTTCTATATGAAGTTTAAAGTAGTTTTTTCCAATTCTGTGAAGAAAGTCAATAGCAGCTTGATGGGGATGGCATTGAATCTATAAATTACCTTGGGCAGTATGGCCATTTTCACGATATTGATTCTTCCTATCCATGAGCATGGAATTTTCTTCCATTTGTTTGTGTCCTCTTTTATTTAGTTGAGCAGTGGTTTGTAGTTCTCCTTGAAGAGGTCCTTCACATCCTTTGTAAGTTGGATTCCTAGGTATTTTATTCTCTTTGAAGCAATTGTGAATGGGAGAGTGTACTCCTACTTATAAAAAAAAGTTAATTGTAAAATAGCCCGAGGCAGGTCCTTCAGAAAGTATTTCAGAAGGCACTATCACAGGAGATGACAGCTCCATGTGTGTTATTGCCCCTGAAGTCCTTCCTGTGAGACAAGATACAGAGGTCGAAGACAATGATATTGATAACCCTGACCCTGCGTAGGCCTAGGCTAATGTGTGTGTTTGCATCTTAGTTTTTAATGAAACAGTTTAAAGAGTAAAAAAAATAAAAAAAATAAAAAGTAGAAAAAATCTTACAGAATAAAGAAAATATTTTTGTATAGCTGTGCAATGTGTTTGTGTTTAAAAATAAAGTGTTATTATGAAAGAGTCAATCATGCCCCTGAAATCCCAGCTACTTGGGGGTGAGAGACTGAAGTGGGAGGATAGGTTAAGCCTGGGAGGTGGAGGCTGCAGTGAGCCATGATGGTGCCACTGAACTCCAGCCTGAGTGACAGAGTGAGACCCTGTCTCAAAAAAAAAAAAAAAAAAAAAAGTCAAAAAGTTAAAAAAAATTCAAGTTTATAGACTAAAAAATTTACAGTAAGCCAAGGTTAATTTATTATTGAAGAAAAAATTTAAAATAAATTTAGTGTGACCTAAGTATACAGTGTTTATAAAGTCTACAGTGGTGTAATGTCCTAGGCCTTCACATTCGCTCACTACTCACTGACTTATCCTGAGAAACTTCCAGTCCTGAAAGCTCCATTCATGGTAAGTGTCCTTTGCAGGTGTACAATTTTTTATCTTTTATACCATATTTTGACTGTACCTTTTCTATGTTTAGATACACAAATACTTACCAATGTGTTACAATTGCCTACAGTATTCAATACTATACAGGTTTGTAGCCTAGGAGGCTTAGGCTACACCATCTAGTCTAGGTGTGTAGTAGGCTATGCCATCTAGGTTTGTGTAAGTACACTCTATGATGTTCTCACAATGACGACATCCCCTAACAATGCATCTCTCAGACTGTATCCCAGTCATCAAGCAACGCATGATTGTTGAATGAGTTCTTTTTTTTTTTGAGACAGAGTTTTGCTCTGTTGCTTAGGCAGGAGTGCAGTGGTGCGATCTCAGCTCACTGCAACCTCCGCCTTCCAGATTCAAGCGATTCTCCTGCCTCAGCCTCCTGAGTAGCTGGGATTACAGGCGTATGCCACCATGGCCGGCTAGTTTTCATGTATTTTTTAGCAGAGACAGGGTTTCACCATGTTGGCCAGTCTGGTCTTGAACACCTGACCTCTGGTGATCCGCCTGCTTTGGCCTCCCAAAGTGCTGGGATTAAAGGCATGAGCCACCGCGCCCAGCCAATTGTTGAATGAGTTCTGTGCTCACTTAACTGCTATTTACTTTTTAAACACTGGAAGACTGAAAAGGAATCTCTTAAAGTAAAAGTTTAAAACACATTCTTTCTACCACATCTATGGCCAGGTTGCAAATAAGAAGCACCAAAAAAAAAAAAAAAAAAAAAAAAACCACACAAAAAACAAAAAAACAAAACAAACAAAAAAACCACACACACACATTCTGCTAAAACTTGGAATTTAATGAACTTTTACTCACTACAGTTATACTCATTTTACATTAAAGTAAAAAAGAAAATAGCCAGGAGAATAATTCATCTCCAGAAAGCAGTTTAAAATTATTGTTTTTATTATTTTTATTTGCTACCAATATTTTTATTGTAAGAAATACAAAAGGTATGACAAATATACAAACTATTTTCTCTTTTTGCTTCATTCAATTTAGCTTTCACATAAGTGAACACACTGGACAGTGATATTTCAACACCAATTTTGAAAAAAAACAATGAATTTCATCATCTGACAATAAATACCTAAATTTGCATTCTAGCACCCAGTAAGACATCCAGTTTCCAAAGGATTATTGGTATGCAACCCTCTGAATTTTCTGACATGTTACCTTTGCCACTGCAACAGAAATACCACTGCAGTTCTCCCTTTCCCAGTAAGTCAGAATAAGGGGCAGGCAAGAATGGCTATCTGACTTCAGAAACCCTGGGTCACAAAGCATCCCTTGCTTGAGCTACTTTTAAAAACAGATTTTTAATGATAGGGTACTTCATGAAAGTTTTGGTGGTCCTTGAATGACATATTTTACATTACATATTTACCTATTTTTCTATCCTCCTCTTCAGATGGGAAGGGTCTAGATAAACTGGGCTGTATTTTCATCTGCCTCTTGGGAAGGGAGCAAGAGCATTTAGCTCAGAGCATTCTGAAGACAGTAGCCTTAGAGATAAACTTTCTTTCTTTCTTCTTCTTTTGCTTCCAGAGGGCTTTCTGTGTGGAATGGAGGGATGGTTGCTAGAGTGAGACAGCCCTTCCCCTCTTGCTATGTCTATACCATACCTGAGGCCCTTTTTCTTAGAGGGCAAAAATGTTAGAATAGGTAGGAAAGTTCTTGCTTTCAGAGAGCTGTGCTGCACCCACAGGGTGGACCTGACAGGCCAGTGTGGTAACTCTCAATCTTGTATACAGAGAAAAGAGAAGAAGCAACATCTGATACCAAGTCACCTGCCAACATTCTTATAAGACTGTGTTCCAGGCAGTGAATTTCCACACTGCTTCTTGGGTCTGCAGAACTCAAAAGCACCAAAACAGAGCATTCTGTAGCAATATAAGCAAACGGAATGAGAATAATTATGCACCTTTAAGGAACATGCACCCTTATAAGTCTGTACCCTGATATGAAAATAGCAGAATGAGTTTCAAGTATGAAGAAATACAGTAAAAGTGTGGCCTGTAGATGGAGAGAAAACAGCAGCCTGGAATGTGGTTTATATTCTTGATTCGTTTTTCTCTTGGTACCACAGCCAAAACTGAATGCTCTGTACAATGTCTTGGTTTAAAAATCAAGATGCATAAAGATGCTAGAGGCATTTCTAATGGGTGCCATGAGCACAGTCTGTGCCCAGCATTAGGAACCATCTCTAGATGTATGTGGCTAGGTCAAGTTGGGAGTGGTGGCCAGGCCTAGAAAGGCACACCTGTGGTCCGTAATGTGGAGGAGGATGGAGAGCACCATGTGGACAGGCCAGGATGGTAGCAGGGAACACTTTAGTGGTAGAGAGGAAGAGATGCAGGAGACAGAGATGTAGAGGTGTGGGGATGTTGGTCATCTTGGGCTGGTTCACACAGCCTAGATTAGTATCTGATATACACAATTTTTACATTTCTAGAACCGTGATTTCAAACACAGAAACAAGTCAAATTTCCAAATTAGATTTTTTTTTTTTTTACTTTCAAAACATTTTCTATTATAAATCAGAAGGAAAAAAGCTTACTGTGTGTGACAGTCTTCCTGAAACGTAAGATAAAGTTTTAACCAGGCCCTATGGCAATGCAGAAACACTAATACATTTTTACAGTGAAAACCTACTTTAACACATCTCAAAATGATAATCCTATAAAACTCTCTAGTTCTAATTTGCACTCTACGGGAACCAATATTGTTCTTTTCTTAACACATACTGCTCTTCGATACCAAACACTTGCCCTTTAACCTTCAGATAAAAACCTCAAATACCAAAAAATGCAACAAGCTTTTGAGGTGTTGGGAGTAGTTGGTTGTTAAAATCCCTTTTATTTTATAATAAATTATACAGGCAATCCTTGCTTTTTATTACCACGCTGGATTGCTTCTATACACAGCCAAGTTGCCTGAAGCATGGAAACTTGGACTTCTCCATCTGACACGTTCTTGAAGCCTCAAGGTACAAGCTAATAGTTCTGCTTCTACAGAAAAACTCTCACACCGCTCTCCTCTCAACAGTACTGCCTGTTCCCATTACTGCACATGACACCTACGAGGGCACTACATCACGTGAGGGAAGCTTCTTCATGAGGGCAGACAAGAGGAGGCACCACCAGGCACTGGTCTCTGCCTGAAATCTATTCCGAGGGCCACCTGGCACAGTTCCTAAATTAAGACATATCTAAAATGCTTTTCTACCTTTAGTTTTTATTTTTGCTGTATTTTCACACTCTACTATATGCATATTTAATAAAAACTACAAAGTCTTTTACTTTAATTCCTTTACATAATGATAAAACACCTAGATACCCAAAATACTACATCTATATATTCAAATCTACTAGTTATGTTAAAAATGCATGCAGCTTATTTGGGGGCTTAGTCTAATTTTTATTTTCTTAGGTTCATCAATACCATGATAAGGAACGTTAGATGCAAAGTCCTAACACTTTCTGCCTTCAGTTGTACTTTCACAGGACTAGTGTGATTCAGAAATAAATAATATACATGAATAATAATAGAAATAATTTATGCAAATGTAGAACAACTTGAAAAAAATTCCCCGCCTGTCAGGTGCTGTTCCTGGGGATAGCTGATGCTATAAATTCCATGTACTAACTAATATATTTACTACAGGTAATAGGAAAACAAATGAATAAAAAGTGAGGAACTATGATATACATGTGTATATTTTTGCAAACACAGGATCAGAATGAAAAGATATATAATGCACTGGGAGGTTCAAGAAATGTATTACCGCTGGAATCTGTTTTATCATTCAGACTTTAAGGTCAAACTGAGAGTTGTTGGTGATCACAGGAATATTGCTAGCTGATACATATTATTGCATTTCATAAAACTTAAGATTAGAAACTTTCAAGTAAGAGTACAACGGGTATCTTCAGAACTTTAACCTAAGCACATCAATGGAATTTTGCTAGGAACCACAGAGAGTTAGAAATTAAATAATTGTGTGGCTCTTTGCTGATTAGTGCTACAGTCATAGTTCTTGGCAGTCAATATGTACAGTTATATGTCCCCTTTGAGAAAAACCTACATTTGACAATCCAAACTCCTAAAATTGAGAAAGGGTTATTGGTGTGACCAAACAACTCACACAGAAGATTCCTCTCAACATGAAAATCCCCTGCTACACGAGATAATTTGTTTACATACCTTTAATTGCCTAACAAAGAAAAAGAGAGAAAAGGAAGGGAACCTAAAGAATTGGGAGCTTTTGCCAACTGAAGACAAAGCAGAAAATAACTTTTCAAAACAAAACTTTTCCAGGCATATCTTTCACCATCACATATGTAGAATGATGGAAAATAAAAAAATAAAAAATATTTCCTGCAATTATACATCTTTTCTTAAAAAAAAAACAAAAACAAAAACAAAAACTGAGCTTAGCGCCTGAGAGATGCAGGGTAGACAGCTTCACAAAGAGCAGCTGCTACCGCATCTCTTTTTACCCGAACTTTCGGAGAATTGTGTTGTACTTATTTATGCACAGAAGACACCCGTTTGCTTCTAGGGACATATTTCTTCCTAAGATTTGCAGAACAGATGCCTCTGAGACAGCAGCAGGGCACTCTGACCTCGGAAAGCAGCCCGCCGGGCCGCACATAATTTCAGGCACCGGCAGGTGAGCGGGAGGCGGGGTCCCAGCCCGGCCTCGCCCACTGCCACTCTCCTGCCAAAGGGGCGGGGCAACGAGGCAGCGCGCCCGGAAGGCTTTCAAGTGGGAGTCAAGTTTTGAACGCGAGCAAATAGGGTTCAGACTGGCCACTGTGATAACAAACCCGGGGGTGGAATTCGGCCTTTCACATAGGGGCTTTAACTGGACTCTAGTTCCTGGGAGTAGAGGGGCGAATGAGGCGGGGGATTTCTCAGTCAGTTTCTGACTGCCCCTAGTGTATGTGGTATTTTGGTTCAGTATGAATTACTGAGACTCATCTGCTTGCCACTCTGGAGCAAAGTTGGGCAGGCACCGTCGCGTGTCTGCCACTCATAAGGAATAAGCTGCTTTCTGTGGTGCTGTGCTAAGGAAACTCTGAAAAATACTGCAATAACCTTCCCTACTAAATTTCAAGTGACACTGTTGAGAGGAAGGTGACTTCTAAAATTAACTTAATCATCTGGGGGATAAGAAGTCTTTAAGTAGACTTGTGAATTTAAAAAATATAGTTGCCAAAAAACTTCAAAAGTGAACAAAGTATATAGACACACTCCTAAGTTGTTATGCTCATATACTTAGACCTATTTTTTTTTTTTTAAATTAGAGCTTCTTAGGAATTTACATTTGTGATTCCACAAATGTTAAAATTACCTGGTCTTTTGGTATTTAAGGGCTCTGTTTCAATATAGCAATTCTTCAGACAAAAGTTTTGTCTACCGAATTACTGATGCTACTCATTTTGCTCACCTGATCTTTAAATTAGCATTTTAAAATTTAATCAGTGTTGGAAGGCCACCATGCTAGGGAATATGAAAGCAGCAGAGAGAGTATGAGTGTTTTAACTGGAGCCACTAAAGGAGTTTTATACTTCTAACGAAACTATCCTGTTCACAGATGAGGGCTGCCTTTTTAGTAAGTAAGCCTGTTTTAATCTAGAAAAGTAAGGTAATTGGGTACTTAAAAATTTTTTTTCCTAAGTGAATGACTAGGCTTTCTTTACTTAAATGATCAAAATGGATATATTATCCATCCTTAAGCACAATTTATTTGCAGACAATTGTTCAGAACCTAGGTAACAAGTAAAATATTGAAGTTACAGAACATTATAAAGACTATTAATCATCCCAAAAAAGAAGTGCTAGGAAAGAGTTAAATATGCACAGAAAAATAAAGTTAGAATGAAATCTCTTTTAGAAGTACCTCTTTAGTCTTCATCGGATTTGTTTTTCTCTAAAAGTGCCACCTTGTGGAATATACTGGAATAAAACAAGCAAGCTCATCTCTTAGGACAGTGTGAATGTTTAGAAAGACTTTTGCAAGAAAAGCCACCTTCCTTTCCTACCATATTAACTTCAAATTGCTGTAATAGTATTTCAGCAGATTCTCGAAAAGAGCCTATATTTTCAGGTGGCTCTTGTTTTCTTCCTAAGGATAGACAAGGTAACAATATGTTGAAGGAAGTCCACTTCTACTCATTTATCTAAATGTTATAACTTCCTGGGAATGCTAAGAAATAGAAAACATTTTGAAAAGCTGTTTGGTACTTCATTAAGAAAATAAACAAAAATTCCCAGAAAGACTAGTTGAGAAAAAACATGTAAAAATTGGACCCCTTCTGTTTCTACATTTCTGTTACTTAACAAAGATCAGAAGATAGAGAGGCCAAAGGATTATTTTTGGTTTATTTTCTGAAAAAGTACAAGATAGAAATGCTTGAGATATAGGTATGTATTAAAACTGGGTTGTGAATTGCATTGATATAGAAAGGGAGTCAATAAGAAATGAAAATGTTAGTTTCTCATGCTTTTGAGGAAAACACCATTTTTAATTACTCTGAGGACTTACATTTCTTGCCAGGCTTTGGTAGCCTCAATAAGTTTTTCCACTGTGGAGAAGGAACATGCAAATATCTTCCTAATTATGTGCCCAAATGTACTTAATGGACATGATAAATGGTTTTGGGTAAGGTTCACAATTTTTAAAAAGTATTGGTGGCATAGGAAACACATGCCTTTTAAAAATTTATTTTTATTTTTTCAATGAACATTCTTAGGCATGTGTAAGAAGTATTGCTTCATGTGGCTGCCTCTTCCCTTGAAATGAGAAAAAAAGTACAGATAATTTAGTTTGCTTGGAACAGCTTCTCCATAACATTTGTTTTTGACCATTAATCCTACAGTTGCCAGATGACCTTAGTATAAATTCTTACAATATATTTGTTCATAAAGAATATATCCTTCAAAATATATATAGCTTTGAAACTACCTTTTAAATACCTTCATTTTCTCCAGAATTTCCTTTATCTATTGCCCACTGTTTTATGAATAATTTTTAAAGCCTTAGAAATCATATAACATCTTTATCTGTCACAATGTGAAACATGCATTCTTTTGAATTATATAAATATCCAAGAGTTTATGATAATATTCCAATATTTTCTTTCCAAGGTAAATATTCTGTAGTTTCTATACTAACATAATTAAGTAATTATGGTGGCATATTAACTTTTAATATTATTTTTTCCTAGACCCAACTATGCAATTAAAGCCTGCTTTTGGAAAATGTAAGACACTCTCATGTGCTTATCATAAGAATAGTGAAATTGTCACTTAAGAGAAAAGCAGTATTTTAGACAGAAGAATTTTAATATGTTTATGATATTAGGAAGCTTACATAATTTAATTTCCACAATGGAACAATAATTGCCATTACTGACTTTAATAGGCACTACTTTTAAAAGAAGCAGCTACAGTTTCTTAAACACTCACTTTAAATACATAATTTAAAGTTCAAAATGTTTGGTACTATTTAAGAGTTTTCTCATCAAGATGCATAGTACCACATTCTGGAGAGTCAAACTATAAATTTCTCTATAGAAAAGAAACATGCTTTATTTAAGATAGGAACATCTTGTGCCCTCTAAAGCTTTCATTTTTATTTAACACAATGCTGAGATTCTATTCTTAGGTAAATAATTTTTAGCTATTTTTAGTAAGTTACCTGGGGCTAAATGAAAAGTCTGCCATTCACAGTGTGTGCTTCCTGAGAGAAAAATCGTGAGAATACAGGGGGCTGAAATGGCCCCGAGCTTTCTTCCAAAATAGGTTCTTTGCAACTTGAGTTCCCATCCACTTCAAAGGAGGGAGAAAGTGGGAGGCTCCAACCCATTGGGCTCTTACAAGCGCTTGCAAATTGTGTTTTTAAGATTAGGTCCTTTTTATTACCCTTTGCCATGGGATTTCTTATAAAAGCTAAATGGACAAGTTTCTCTTTTTCTCTTTTTATATGTAGGTTGTTTTGCCTCCACCCTGTGCAACAGTTCCCAAATGCCTGGGCCACCAGAACCAAACATCAAACAGAAACTAGCAGGAACATTCTTGTACTGGTCCTACTATGAAATTCAAACATGATTTCAAATCTGTCACAATATTTTTACTTGCTATGAGCTGCTTCAGTGTAACCTTGGGGCAAAACGCCCTTTTCAGTTCACCACTGCCTAGCTTTTGGCAAAGATGTTTGAAACCATATGTTACAGAAGAATAAGCTGTAGTCACTAAGTTCTTACTCTACTATCTGCTTCAAAATGCCCTAATGGCAAGACTGCTTGTGTTGGATCTGGATTTCAGAAATGGCGAATCTGGACATAAAATACATAAATCAAGAGAGTATTCACTCAAATGCAACAACTACACTGATGGAAGAACTGGGGACAGATTTTTACAAAGTTCAGAGAGGCTGAGATGTCCTTTCATTCTGTGTCATCAGAAGATAATTTGCCAACGATTGAATGCCAGAATGTTTGTGCTTCAATTTTTCTTTACAAGCACTGCCTAGAAATGAGTCAAAAGCACATGCTAGAAATAAAAGTTGAGCTCTCTACTCATTTAAAATTCTAAAGAATGCTGAAAAATTCCAGTTCAGAAAAGCTGCATTTTTCTTGAGTGAACTTATGAAAACAGTTTTACAACAGCAAAAACTAAAGTTATGTTCACTCTAGCCATGAATACTAACCAAAAAGCTCATGATGAATCAGTGCATGAGTTTTTAAACTCAATTTCTAGGCCCCAGCAAAAATGTCTTTGTATTTTGACCCTTGATCAAAGGAAAGGCAGAACTCACTTTTCTATGTGAGACTTTGAGTAGACCTGACCTTGAATGCTATGGATTCATTATATCTCAAGCATTTATAGTACTGACAACACGTAATCAATGTTGTCACAAGGAAAGTAGAAAACATTCGTATGGCCCATCTTCTTTATTATCTTGCTCTAGAAAACAATGTTCCTGTTCCTCAAGCTACTGAATTAGAACAATGTTTAGTACAGCAATTAAAAAAGAATAGTTCCCAACCCCAAAAGCTCTTCAGGAGAAACATCTCCTAGTTTCTTCTCTTGTTCAAGATAGTCATATATCATAATAAGCTGCAAAGAATTCAGTACAACTTGATAATGCATAAACATCATCTGAATTATTTTCTGAGTGCAGCAACCTCCATTCTTTGAAAATCCTAACTCTAAACATGATCTAACTGTTGCATGATCTAACTGTTGCATGCACTATGAGTCAGAAAGCACAGGTGGCTAAACTTTCCAAAAGATACTTTCTGTGTCCTCTGGTTACTACAGCCAACTGAGCACTAAACCACTTATAAGGCAGAGATGGTATGAAATATAAAGGACTGTAGAGAAAACAGTAAGAGAAAAAGGAAAAGCTGTTTACAATGCCCAGGCCAGGCTGGCTCTGTAGAGAGCAGGAGTGAGCACAAGGCACTAGAAACAAGCACAGCCTGGGGGATGGAGAAAAGATCATTTGATAGAGTAAATGTATAGCCCTAAAACATAGCTAAAGACATACCCTCAGATAAAGACACTGACAATATCTTCTATAAAAATGTAAAACACAAAGTAATAGTTTATAGCAATCTGTGTGCTGGTGATAAAACAAAACAAGATCCTACTCATTATTTAGGTAACAAAAGTGAACACCAGGTAGAAGGACTGCATTAGAGTGAGAACATATGGGACCCTGTTAGGTTTGCAGAATTGAGGCCATAAACCATAATCTGAGACTGCGAATTTATGAAAGGTTCATTGAAAGCAAGCAAACAGGTGGTGCATGGGAAAAGCTTAAGCAATCTGTTATTAGTTATACAATGGTAGCAATATATTTCAGAAGTGCTGGGAGATAGACAAGATGGATACTTTGCCAACAAGGCAGTGTGTGGCAGAAAATACAGTGTAATAGATGAGGAAAATTTCAAGGCCACTCCTGTCTCTAGTTAGAGAGAGAACTACTCTCCAAACCAAAACAGGAAAGAGTTTCTGACAAATTCCTAAAAACAAAAACGAAGTAACAACAAACAACAACAACAACAACAAAAAAAAAGGGAATAAAGGAATTTCAAACCAGGAAATAAAGGCTTTCTATTTTTTTTTTTTTTAAATCTATCTGAGATACACTCCCTAAATCTATGGCAAGTAATAAAAAGCTTACAGGGTATTTTCCAAAAGAAATGATAAAGCATGATATCATACAGGTTAAAATAGACTTACAACAAGTAAATTCAGCGTTTTGAAGACTAAATAGAATGCATGCACATCTCTTAAAATATACTAGAATTTTTTTCTCCTTTTTGCTGTGTGTATAAAACTTCACCTTTTACTGCTAGCAAATTTACTGCTTTTGGCCAGAAAAGAAATGCTGAGGACATGGGGTTAACTTTCTAGGGTTAACTGTCTAATTTGAGAAGACCATTTTGGTGGATCACCTTCAGTGAACAAATGCCTGTTATTTATCGATCACCTTGAGTCTTTAAAACTGAATCGTTCTTGCCGTTTACAAAAAGTAACACTTTAAGAGATCACAGAATCTCTCTCACACACACACACACACACACACACACACACACACACGCACACATACTCAAAAGTACCAAATCAGGCCCGGCAGCTGCAGAGAGATTACATCATAACTCAGCTGTGCCTGGATTACCCACTCCACACTGGCAGCATTCAAGGTTAGAAAAATGAAATGGCAGCACAATTGGTCAGCAGCTTCTCTTCTTCTGGAATTTTTCCAGGTTCTTGAAACAAACAGACAAACAAACAAACAAACGAACATAAAGCTGCAATCACTCTTGCATTGATTTCAAAACAGTAAACTGGCGGTTTCCTTGGAGAAGCAGAGCCTGTCCAGAAGACGGCAGCTGGAAGGCCTCCAGACAGGCAATCCTCCACAGCTCTGCAGGGCTTGCTAAGGGGGACCCTTGAGCCACCAAGGGTGTTCTCCGCAGGATCAGCTTAAGGCAGCTGCTGAGGCCTCAGGCTGTATTCAGCTCCGAGGTGTTCTGGCTGGGCGGCAGGTGGGAATCCAGGTTTTCTTTGCACCTCTCCAGGTCCTGGAAGTATGGGTGAGACAGGGCACTGTAGGCTGATATTCTTTTGGCTGGGTTAAATGTCAAACACTTCTGTAATAAAGAAAAAAATAATTGGTTGATATACAACACATCAATGTAGATAATGTACTTACAGAGTTATCCCTTTATTCACTGTCATGTTAAGCACATCTAGAATGGGAATGAGTATTTATTTAAAGGGACACTAAATAATATGGAGACAGTACTCACATATATCCCTAATGTATAAAATGCCCCTCAGGAGAAGACCCTTTTGGGTCCCTATGGGCTGTTTCCTGCCCAGGATTTCTCTGTAAGCCATTAAAGTATGCATATAACTTTATTTAGTAATTCTTCCAGTGCTAGCAAACTTAGTGCTACAGTTGGAGTCTTCACCGCAACTTCTTACCCTGCCCCAAGGTTACACCACTCAGAGGCAGGGATATCTTCCTTCTAATTAATAACAAGGTGCCACAAGGCTAGCAGTAGCTCTCTCAGGGGACCATTAGATTCAGTTTGAGTCACTAAACTCTGTTCCAGGCTGACAGCTCAAGTGTAGGGCTACCAAGGTGAATGAGCTGATGCTTGCACTTAAGAAGCTCCTGGTCCTAGTCAAGTGGTTTGGGCAGTTTGGCTGGGCTACTGAGGTAGAAGGTGAAAGGAGGGAAAGGGAAATATTTGCAGTAGCAGCAGTCTCTGTTCCCAAACTGTCCATACCTAAATTAGAATGTGTCCCTAATTTCAGTCTCATTTCCACCCCTACTTCAGGTAATCTTGTTACTCAAATCCTCCACCTCTCCTTCCACCAATGCCTCCTGCTGGGTGCCTAGCAGGTGGCAAGCACTAAATAGTGATGAGTAAGACCTCCTCATTGCCCCAGGAGTTCACAAGTAGCAGGAAAGCCACATCGGCTTCTCCATCCTAAAGTGAACTGAGTATATGAAATGTCTGTGCATTCCAGTCTTCTATGTAATTTACAGACTTTACATTATCATGGTTAATGGAAGAACTCTTCCACTTAAGAGGTCTGCATGACCATGATATTAATAGGACTCCTGCCAACAGTCCTAGTCAGGTTCCAACTGGATTAGGGACCTCTCTAATATTGCATCGAAAGCTTAAAAACAAATACAAACAGAAAGTTCTATGTGTATTTCAGGCAAATTCTTGGGTCCTCTGAAATCTGAGCTCCCCTTCAGTCCATGGTTGCTAGCCTCCCTATAGGATCTTCTGAACATCAAGAGCTAAAGGGCAAGCGGAAGAAAGAGCTTGTTTGTAGAAAGGTTCCAAGTGTCTGTTACAGCAATAAATATCTCTAGAAAAGCTTTGCAAGGGCTGAATTCCCAAAGGACTGGAGAGCAGGGGCAAAATTCCTGATCCTGAGTTCTCTTTTCCCAGAGTCCAAGAAGGAGAAAATTAGGTAATGGCATTAGGAAAGGAAGCAGCTAATTTAATCTCCAGGACATAGGAAAGAAGAGAAAAGAGCTGTGGGAATACGTTCACGATACAGAGACGTGTCTCTAGAGGATTATGTGAGAGGAAGCCCTTTCCTCACAGCTACATTGATGGCTTAAAGCTGGGAAGAGGGTGGAGAGAAGGAGAACGACTTAGCCAAATGTGGGGGTGCAGGAGAATCTCAAGTTGGAAGTCTTAATACACTTTGTCCTATAGAAATACGGTTTAAAACAGGTGTTTAAGTTCTATTATTGCTCTACTTTAGGAACAAGGTTGCCGGGTTAAGAATTAATTAAAAAACCTTGTGTTAATAATATTGTTTCTGCAAGAAAATTTAGTTTAATTGCCAAATAGTTTACTCATAAAATGAGCTTCTGGAATCACAACTTAGTCAAGAGTTAGATACTATGGTAGATCGGATAACTTTTAGTACATTCCCTCTTTTCTCTCCCCTCTCACCATAGGGGGAGCATTCTTTCCTCCATTCAAGTTGGCCTTAGGTATGGAACTTGCTTTGGCCAATGGAACATGGGCAGAGTGGCGGGTACTTCTTCCAAGTATGGACCTTCAGGGGTGTTGTATATTTCTGCTTGCCCTTTTGGAACATCCACCTTCTATCATGAGAAAAACATGCCCCAGGGAGCTGCTGCCTCTCTGGCATGGGCCCCAGAATGAGACACATGGAGAAGACCTGTGCTTCACCCATGGGCAGAAGCAGATATCAAAGGCTGTTGATTCAGGAGGTAAAGGATACACTCATTACTCATTGGGTTTCAGACATCAAGAACAGCCCAACAGCTACACTTTTCCACCTATTGTTCTGGCCTCCAGGTATAGAAAATTAAGTATATGGTCGAGTATTATGAGTCTCAAACAGAGCACAGAAGTCCTTATTTTCAGCGAGGTATTTTATATGTGCCTGGCACACTAAATACTTATTAAATAAATTAGCAACTAGAAGAAGTATTGCTATATAGTTCTTTTGGAAAAACATCTCCCCAAAGTTGTGGATATTTAACAAAAGGCACATTAAAATGACAAATTACTTAAAGTAGCATGAAACTGTAAGCAAGGAAACATAATATTTACTTCTAAATAAACATATGTCAAAGTGAATTGAGAGGCTTCTAAAGCTGCATTGAAATAAACATTCAAAGATGGCAGATTTAAAAAAATGTGGATCAGAAAGACATTCCAGAATCAAAAGCCACCAGCTGCTACAAGTGTGAAAATGAAACCTCTGGAGGGACTGTCGCCTCCTGCCCCACGTGGCTGTGGCACGTGATGCCGATAGCAGCTACTGAACTGATATTTGTGACTACCACCCAGTCTGGGTAGGGCAGGTGTCTCACTGGCACAGTGCAGACCAGTTTGACATCACAAAAACTTACCAGAAGTAGGTCTTTGCCTAGTTCATCGATATCTGTTACAAACTTCTCAATTGGTTGGGCAGATTTTGAATGAAAAGCCTGCCTGGGAAGGGCAACATCTCTAGGCCAGTCTTCTTCTCCTGGGAGTCCAATTACGCTACAAAAGAACCACACATAGACATGAACATTAGCTGCTATGCAGAAGCTGTTTTCTTATCAATTTCCAGAGAAAGGCAAAATCTAAGGGGGAGGCATGGGGGAGACAGTCCCAGGAGACCTTCACTTTATGACTGGCAGGGTCTCTGTTTATCTCTGTCCTACCGCAATATGGTGTCATGGGGTAGAGGGTAATCTCACAGAAGAATTGTAAAATTCACTGGGAGGAGATAAGAGATTGCTCTGGTAGCAGACACTAAATGTAAGGGGTGATGTAGAAATAGAAAATATATTGCCAGGCAGTAAGCCCTGACTTAGTGACAAAGCAGGACTTATTGTATTCAGAGGAGACCCATACTAGTATATACATTTCTTAATGTCCAAGAATGCTTTCTGTGTTTTGATCGAACGTCCCAGTATTGGCATGATTTTTATGATGCTCATCCAACATGGTTTATTAACATATCAATTTGGTTGCATTTTTGGTTAAAGAGTAATTCCCTAAATATTAAATATATACATTAGAATCAGAAGGAAAAATGACGCTAAAACGTTTGTTAGTCCTGCATTATTCAAACACGATTTTATAAAAGGAGGTCTGTGGTATTCCAAAGTGAGCAAACAGTAAATTAAAAGACTATTATTTATATTTCCCCTGAAAACCATTCTGGGATCAGAAATGTGGAAAGAACAGTAAGTGATAAAAAGCACAGGCTTTGGAAATAGGCAGGCTTGGGTTCAAATCCTGCACCTGCCACTTACTGGCAGGTAAGGACAAATTACTTAACATCTATGACCCTTAGTGTCTTTATGTATACAATGATAATAACTTACAGTTGTAATGAGGATCAGTTATACTTTATTTAAATTTATAGTAATATATAAATTTATAATTTAAAGTATATAGCACAGCACCTGATACACATTACACACAGTCAATATCAATCAATACATTGTCAATTATTATTATAGTTAGAAAATGTTGTTATTCATCCAAGATGCATAGGAAATACATCACTATCACACTTAAAATATGAACTGCTTATATCCTATTTATGTATAACTTAATATTCTTTAAAAATATTAATAGGTCAATGGACTTACATAACTTATATATTGTATAGACATTATTTATAGTTCACATATAGGTCATAAGTAGGTTTGAACAGAGAAAATCAGAGGATGCAGGGACTTCTTTCCCATACAGACTGTATAACTCTGAACTAAAAATAAAATCATAGTTTAGTGGACGGGTTATATAGCTATTCAAATACTGGACCAAATAATGTTTTTTTTTTTTGAGATGGAGTCTCGCTCTGCCGCCCAGGCTGGAGTGCAGTGGCACAATCTCGGCTCACTGCAAGCTCCACTTCCCGTGTTCACGCCATTCTCCTGCCTCAGCCTCCTGAGTAGCCGGGACTACAGGCGACCGCCACCACACCTGACTAATTTTTTGTGTTTTTAGTAGAGACGGGGTTTTACCGTGTTAGCCAGGATGGTCTCAATCTCCTGACCTCATGATCCGCCCACCTCGGCCTCCCAAAGTGCTGGGATTACAGGCGTGAGCCACTGTGCCTGGCCTGGACCAAATAATTTTAACTACAGTTAGAAATTAGGGTCTTCTGCTTAGCCTATACTTGCTGGGACTGAAGCCCACGAAGAGGTGTTCTTATGAATATACTTCCAGATTTCAGGAAGACGTGGTACACGTCCCAAGATCTGTAGCATTTTATGTCCCCTTCCCTCACCTACACAGAGCCCAGGCCACAGACTTCAGCTGGGAAGATACCCCTGTCATCACGGCTTCTCTGCCTGGGTGTCTGGGGAAAGACACTGTAATTCTGCCTCTATCAGGCATACTGAGAGAGCTACATTATTGAGGCAAAGGAAGATTAATGGACATATTTACTAGAACCAATAAACAGAAATAACAATGAACAATATATAGATTTGTTCAATAGTAAAGCCTACAATAGATGTTAAAAAAAAAAAAAACCAAAAATACCACTATTAATTATGAAAAGAAATGCATGTGTAAGTAAGTGTCTGGATACAATGAGACAGGGCAGAGGAGGGAAAGAAGAATGTTTGTTAGAGATCTTTTAAAATTTCCTTTCATTCTTTTTTAGTTTTCAGGTCTATGTATATCAATATTTTTGTGTATGTTCACCAGTCACCTAGAAATTGATTACATTAATAACTCCTAGAAATATTTAAAATGTTTTTATTTGTGGCTTTGAATATATCTACATTGAGTTAAATCTTGCAAGTATATGATCAGCTGAATGCCAAAAGCCTTCAGAGAAACAGCACGTCTCTGTATGTATGCATGTACATGTACACATAACTTTATATAATTTTATATAAAATTTTAAACAAACACATAACAATTTATATATATATAACTTTAAGTCTATCACCTCCTCTGATTCCTGTAACAATCTCCTAAGACATGTAAGTCAGGTGTTATTAGTCTCATCTTATAGATGGGGAAACTGAAAATGAGACATAAAATGAACTGCCAAAGTCACAGATAGCGTGCTCATTCACAGAGCCCAGAGTGAGTTCTCTTCTCTCTATTCCAGTATTTTATTTTCATTTAGCTATGACATTGTTTTTTAAAATGCTCTAAGATGTCACAGGCTAAAACTATTGTTTCACTTTTAATACTTGCTATTACTTGAAGGCTTAAATCTTCCTAAACACAGAAATGTTCTTCCCTTTAACAGTATGTGAACATGGGCCAGGTGGGGTGGCTGTAATCCCAGCATTTTGGAAGGCTGAGACAAGTGGACCACTTGAGCCCAGGAGTTCAAGACCAGCCCGGGCAACATGGTGAGACCCCGTCTCTATAAAAAATATAAACATTAGCTGGGCGTGGTGTCCTGTGCCTGTAGTCCCAGCTACTTGGGAGGCTTAGACAGGAGAATTACTTGAGCTCGGGAGGCCAAGATCATGAGCCAAGATCATGTCACTGCACTCCAGCCGGGACAACAGGGCAAGAGCTTGTCTCCAAAGAAAAAAAAAAGAGGATGTGAATATGGCTTTCCTTAAAAAAAAATTCAGTTTCATGTTCAATATGAACTTTTATGGCCCATATACATGTGTTGTGAAATTCTGATAGGACCATTAAAAAGTGCTTGCATTTAATTCCACTATTTGGACAGCTGAATATAAGCCTTAAAAGTTGACATTTATACTGGCAAGCCTGACAGGGCACAATATCTATAAATGGCAGTGATGGTGGAGACAGAAACATTTTTTCAAGTACTTCGGCAGTGACACTAGGGTGCAGCATTGTCCCTCTTCTCCGGCAAGGTAATCCATTCAGAGGAAACAGAACATAATTTTGATGAAACAATGCCAGAAACCACAGAGTAAAATCTAAAGGCACAAACCATAGAACTCTACAGCTTCTTTTCTGTTGGCAACCTACGATTGTCAGGACTTTGCCAAAAGTAGAACTGGCTTTTCCTTGGAAGCAGGTCAAATATGCTGGTCAAATGTTCCTTCTGGTCCATTTCACTGGCTTCATGTACTAAGGGAGTACTAAGAATGTTAACAAGATTGCAGACATCAGTGCTGGAGGTAGACACAACTGTCAGGTAGTATAAATAAGGGAAAGAAGGTGATGACCTTCAAGGCCTGGCAAGCTGACTTCAGTCAAGATTCTCTTTCCTTTTAACAGAAGGTCATTAGTATGTCTGATTTCCCCAGTTTCCTCTTTAAGATCACATGCACACAAAATATATTCAACAGTCATGGGGAAAATAGATGGGAGTTCATCATTGACTGATTTAAGAACTTGCCATTCAGAAGCAGGGGTAACATGAAGGCTTTGTGTTGAATTTATCTAGTATATGGAGTGGTCAGTAGTAGGAGCAGTATCATCAGCTGCCCTGGACCCAGGAAGCCCACAGGCATAAAAAACTAGCAAATGTTATTCAGGCCTTAAGCTACTATGTTCTGACTCAGCAGTGGCACTGGCACTAACAGAGGTCTAGCTGCTTCCAGTCACTAAAAGCACAACATCAGGTTCCAGTTTTATTAACTGTTTTAAGTAGTCATGCTTAAGTAGACAGTGCTGGTATGAAAATCTATTCTTTAGGGGTGCTTTTTTTTGCAGTCTTACAGACTTCGAATTTCATAAAAATCACTGGGATTCCTATAAAATGTCACAGACCAAAGATCAGGGCTATTTTTGGTCTAGAACTGCCACTTTCTTCCTACTCCACTCCAATTCGGACGGGCCTTGCAAACCCAAAAACTCAAAAAACGATGCCACACTGCATGCTTTGTGAGAAGAAGCGCCCCAGTTACATTCTAGAAACATGAATACATACATGCCCTCACATGCATGAACATGCAGACATGAATGAAACTATGTAAATCATCAAGGAGCTATGTAACTGAAACCCAAGAATTTGAGCACAAGAAAGGATCTTATAGAGAATTTAAGTCAGAATTTCATTTCTCAGATGAAGTTAAGGAACCAAAAGGTTAAATAATTAATGATGAATTCTTTTTTTTTTTGAGACAGAGTCTCGCTCTGTCCCCCAGGCTGGAGTGCAGTGGCGCAATCTTGGCTCACTGCAAGCTCTGCCTCCCGGGTTTACGTCATTCTCCTGCCTCAGCCTCCCGAGTAGCTGGGACTACAGGTGCCTGCCACCAATGATGAATTCTAATAACAACAGTAATAGATAACTTTTAAAGCACTTACTATGTGCCAGGCACTGTGTAAGCCCTTCATGGGGTGTGTTACATGACTTTCTCAAAGTTGCAGAGTTATTTTGCCAAAGACTCAGGGTTCTCATTTTCTGTTTTGGTGCTCTGAAGAAAAATGAGATGTGTAGCATACCATCCTTCGCCCAGGAAAACAAAACAAAACAACGCAGAACCAACCTGGGTGACCAAGGATACTCAATGGGGACACGAAGCTCACTGAACAAGGATGGGTACTTTGCCACCAGGCATCCCATCTCTGATGTTGGGTGCATTTGAAATGACCACAAGCAGAGAATGTATTTGAACTAAAGAACTGGAGCTCAGCCACATGAAGAAAGAGGAGCAGCAAAAAGATCCACACAAGCAACATACAAGCTTCCAGAGCAGAGCAGTTAGGGCTCTGCATAAAACGGCACTTCTACCATGTCTCCACTCACCACACAAATAGTAACACTGTCTGCAGCAGCTGCTTGAAGTAAGAAAGACAAGAGATAAACACTTGATATGCATGTCAAAGGAAAGTCACTGTAAATGTTTTAATGCTATAGACACTGATGTAAAATTACAGTTATTACTTACTCCAAGATTTTTCCTAGTTGATCGACATCTGAACTTCCACGAAAAAGAGGCCTAAAAGAATAAACACACATTTTAAACAAGAAATGTTCTCAGATTACATTTCAATCATATTTGCCATTATCATTGTTTAACAGGAAGCAAAATATTCTTTATGGGTTGGGAAGAAGTGAAATAATGGAGACATTTTTCCTTTGGTAAGTGAAGGTTTTCCCTGCATTTCACTTATGGGTAAGGATCTCTCATGAATACCTGGTGGTAGATGAATTCCATGTTTTACAATCACGGGCATTCTATTTGCAGTCATTGTAACAACAGCGCTACCATCAAATTCAGTTCCAGGTTTCAAAGATCTGCTTAACTTCGTGACAAGGTGGAACATATTACCATCCTAGTCTCGAACTATAAATAGGTAGGATTCTTTGAAATTTCTCAGAGCACTCTTTCCATACTACTTTGCTATCAGAGTATTTCCTCATGGGTCTCTCTCCTTTCATTTGTCCTCAATGCTGCAGTGAACCACCTCTGGGTCTATATTTCTAATTATACCACTTTTCTTCCTTCCAATATTATGGCAGCTAACTATTACACGTTCTAAATCTTAACTCTGGGCTTTAGAAGCAATTGTGTCTGCTTCGAACACACAGCCTTCCTTGACTACACTGAGCATTTAACTGGCAATTTAAAAAGGTCATTTTGTGACATTTCTGGCATTTCCCTAAGAAGAGCAAGTAGCCCCTTGAGGGAGGAGACTTCTCTAGGTTTCTCTATAAATCCCTGCCATACAGCTTTACTCTGACAGATGCAGTTACTAAACATTTGATTTGATTTTGCATACACCTATGGTACAAGTAAACGTTCCTAATTCCTTCCTCAACAAATGCCATAAACAGGTAATTTTCAACACTAATGTATTAAAAATATTTGTAGTCTATTATTAGGTGTGATATTTCTTTTTATATTATATATCAAATTATAGAGCCTTAATCTTGAATTCTTAAATATTTTGTGTGAACAATAAATGAACTCACTATATATGGCCATACATGGAGAATCCTGCAGTCATAGCATTTCAGTGGTTAGAATACACCTTAGTGTTTCTCAACCATACTTTCTATTCATGTTACTATTCCTGAAAATAATTATTTCCAAATGCAGTGGAAAAGAATTTACTTATGGCAAGGTGATGGGCTGAATTTTTTTTCCCCCAAATTCATGTTGAAGCCCAACTCCCAAGATCTCTGAATTTAACTGTATTTGGATATAGAACCTTTAAACAAGTAAGTAAAATAAGACAGGGTGGGCCCTAATCCGATCTGACTGTTTTCCTTGAGAAGAAGCCATTTGGACACAAAGACATATTGGGGTGCACATGCACACAGAGAAATAAACATGTGAGAACCATGAGAAGGTAAGCCTAAAAGAGAGCCCTCAGAAGAAACTAAACCTGCTGACACCTTCATCTTGGACTTCCAGCCTCCAGAACTATGAGAAAATAAGCTTTTGTTGTTTAAGCAATCCAGTCTGTTGTGGCAGTCCTATAAAACTAATATAAGCCACCCGCACATCACTAATGCAGCCAAATTCATAAAGAATCATGCAGTTGGGTTCTAAAACACATCTTGACAGGTCTTAAAAGATGACAAGGTGAGAAGTCCAAATTTTTTCTAAAACTTCCAAAAAAAGGCAAAAAATGGAATCTTAACAACTATAATTTATTGAGCATGAATGTTGTATCTGGCCTAGTGCCAAGTGCCCCAAACGTAATCTCACTTAATTCTCACAAAAATTCCAGGAGAAATGTAGTAGTATAATCATCCCTATTTTCAGATGAGGAAACTGACTATTGGAGATGTTACATGATTTAATTAAGGGCACAATATTCCCCTCTCCTTTTATTTCTTTTTAGTTAAAATGTTGATTTTTCAAGAAATTTTTTTGATTGGGGAAAGGGCCTATTTGGTGATGGACTGTCCTGGGAGTGAATCTCTATTTAGCTGTTTCTTCCTATATGATCTTAGGAAAGTCTCTTAATTTCTTAGACTTAGTTGCTTCATTTGTAAAATGGAGATAATGACACTTACCTCATAGGATCAACTAAGTGAGATTATGAATATATCTCAGCTACTAGAATGCCCAGCTTATAGCAGAGTTACAATTAAGTGGTAACTAAACACACACACACACACACACACACACACACACACACACACAGAGACAGAGAGACAGAGAGACATCTCTCTTCTTCCTGGCCAATATCATACCCAGATAGTCATGTAAAGTATTTCAAATGGTGAACTAGAAAGGAAGGAACCATTTGCCACTATGTGGTGAGGTCCAAGTCACATTTAAGTCTAACAGTCTTTCCTCTGGGGTCACTATATATTGCTTACATGTTACAGCTCTTACAACTTTATCAAGAAAAGAATTTTCTAAAGGATGAATGCCACATTTTTCAATAAAGATTAATTCTGAATTGGCAATATCACTTCCTGTATGCAGTTTTGCCAAAAAAACAAAACAAAAACAAAACACACACACACACATACACACACACACACAAACCCTCACTACACACACACACACACACACACACACAAACCCTCACTAAGTATTCAAGCCTATCAGTGAGATAAATTTTCTCAGGTCAAATTACCAAGGGGACTAAGTTTCAGATTATATGCCTTTTTAAACAAACAAGTAAAAAAATGCATAGTATCATTTGTAATCTCAGTAACAGTGGCAAACAACATTTAGAAGTTGGGTGTGTTTTTTTAACAGATGAGAAGCGGATACTGGTATGTCTGTTATAGAAAGGAAATGATTCATGCATAATGGGGGATGAAAGATTTCATTTAGTTACAATACTTTCATTGTACTCAAAAGACAAGGAAGTCATGGGTTAACCTATAGAACACCTTTGTAACCTGTATTTGACCTGCAGCTATGCCTTGACGGCTATTTTTCTTGATTAGTGGAGGAATTTTCCATGTTCATAAAGTGATCTTTCAAAAATATTACTGGATAATATCTATTATTTTATACTCATTCCCATATTCCATTCTAGAGTTGTTATCAGTTAAGTTAAAATTGTTAACTTATCACCTTGCAATTACCACCTATTCAAATAACTGGATTAAGCAGAAAATCAATTAACTGATCTACTTAGTACACACTAATTGACTGATCACCCACTAAGTACATATGGCTGTAATCGGTGCTGGGAGATACTAAGAAATACATATATATAAAATATAAATTATATTTTAAAGTATATAATTATAATGTATGTAATATATATAATGTAATAGTCATATGATATACATATAATATGTATTTATACATTAATAATAGGAGACAAGGAGACAAGATATACAGATGCAGAATCACTGAGTAGAAGTTTACCTCATTTTACCAGTGGGAGACAGAAGTCACGGTCATCATTTCATCTTAATAGAATGTTAGGAGGTGGTTTGATTAACTTTCTTTTACAGAGGAGAAGTAAAGTAACATCTAAGGAAACACAGATGAGTATGTGGCTAAGCTGATCTGTCTGACTTCAATGAACAGCAATACAGAAGAAGTGTTTTAGAAAGACTAATTTGGCAGGGGTTTACTGAGTCAGTAAGAGGGGATGGAAACCAAGCCAAGGAGGTCAACTGGGAAGTCACTGTACAAGTAAGACGACAAGGGCCTCAACTAGGTGGGACAAGGAAATGGCTAGAGATGCAAAGACATTTAGAAGAAGATGATCAGAACTTGATGGAAGTCTGAACATGATTTGAAAGGAGAAGCATGATTTTAAGTTTGTATTATATTATTAGTAAAGACTGGCAGAATGAGATAGATGGAGGTGGTGGGGAGAGGAGATTAGAAGGTAATTGACTTAGTTTTAAATATTTTCCTTTTATAATAAAATTATATAAAACATTTCACTGAAATTTGGGAATGAATAATCTGCAAAAAAGGTAGTTAGGCATACCTAACTGTATATACCCAAGAGCATTAACATGCAGGTTCACATAAAAACTTGTACATGAATGTTCATAGCAGCATTATTCATAATAGCCAAAAAGTGGCAACAATCCAAATGTCCATCAACTGATAAATGGATAAACAGAATGTGGTATGGACTTATAAAGGAATATCAGTGAGTCATAAAAAGAATGAAGTACTGAGACAACATGGGGGACCCTTGAAACCATTATGCTCAGTAAAAGCAGCCAGTCACAAACGACCACACATAATATGATTCCATTTATATAGACAATGTAAATTTATAGGATCAGAAAGTAGACTGGTTGTTGCCTGGGACTAGGGGATTTGAGGGAACTGACTGTAAGCAGACTGAAGGTCTATTCCCCTGAAAATTTCCTGTGTTGAAATCTTAATCCCTAAGGTGATGGCATTAGGAACTGGGGGCCTTTGGGAGGTAATTATGTCAAGAGAGGGATTAGTGCCCTTATAACAGAGACCCTGGAAGGCTCCCTTGTCCCTTTTGTCATATGAAGACACAGCAAGATGATGATCATCAATGAATGAGGAAATGAACCCTCTCCAGATACTGGCTCTGATCTTGGACTTCCCAGCCTCCAGAACTATGAGGAATAACTTTTTGTTGTTTATAAGCCAATCCAGTTCATGGTATTTTGTTAGCAACCCAAGCTGACCAAGACAGATTGCTAATGGGTATGGTGTTTCTTTCTGGGGAGATAAAAATGTTCTAAAATTGATTGTGGTGATAGTGGCACAACTCCGTGAATATGCTAAACTGAAAAAAAAACACTGAATTGTACTATTTATATTGGTGAATTGCGTGGTTTTATCAATTATATTTTGATAGATCTGTTAAAAAAGGTGGTTAAGAAATTATATTTCCAAGCAAACATTACAGATTCAGGAGGAGGGTAAAAAAACTGCTAAGAATTTGGAACCCATCCACACACACACAAAAATAAATAAAAAAAAAACTGCTAGGAAAACTGTTAGGTCTACATATATGAAAGGCTTAAGCACATGGTATTAAAGTACAGTGACAAACATTTTACCATATATTCAATCAAGTACTTGTCTGGAGACATGTGCTCCACAAGTTTTGATAATCTATTGTTATGATCTGAATCTTTCCAAACACCTGATTTATCAGATTGGGGTTAAATAATAAACCAAAAATGTCTATGCATGCATGCCAAAAAAAAAAAAACAGGCACTGGTATGAAACTATTATCTTATGCTTCACTTTGGATGGTGAGATGATTGAATGATTTATTTTCTGCATTTTTCTACTTTTCTTTTTTTTATTTTTGTGAGATGGAGTCTCACTCTGTCGCCCGGGTTGGAGTGCAGTGGCCGGATCTCAGCTCACTGCAAGCTCCGTCTCCCGGGTTTACGCCATTCTCCTGCCTCAGCCTCCCGAGTAGCTGGGACTACAGGCGCCCGCCACCTCGCCCGGCTAGTTTTTTGTATTTTTTTAGTAGAGACGGGGTTTCACCGTATTAGCCAGGATGGTCTTGATCTCCTGACCTCGTGATCCGCCCGTCTCGGCCTCCCAGAGTGCTGGGATTACAGGCTTGAGCCACCGCACCCGGCCTCTACTTTTCTATACTGCATTTTATGAGTGTTAATTAGTTTTAAAATCAGAAGGAAAAAACCCGACAACATTGCCTCTTGCCACATACTGAATGTATATGATCTGTTCATCTCACCTCTTCATTCCCTACTTTAATACTAATGCACTCTATTATACTTGTTTACCTGTTGGTCTCTACACACAAACTGGATGTTCTCTGAGGACAGGGCCAACCCTTACTTGATTCTGTATTCAGAGTACTTAATTTACTGCCCAGTTTGGCTATAATTGGAACTCAATTAATACATGCTGAGTGGTTATTGCTCCTCTCTGCAAGAAGGATTTCTGTCCCTTCTTTCCTTCAACTTCAGCTCCTCCTGTCTCAAAATTCACTTCCTTGGTTCATCTCTGGGTAACTCAAGTGCAAGCAGGTGTATCTGCAGAGATACGTATATATGATTAGATGTATACACACCAAGAGCCAACTCCAAATCCAATTTATATTGTTGTATCTGTTTATGCTTTAATCTGTCTGTGGCACCAGACAATATCTGCCTGCAAATAATGTGTATTTAAAAATTGGGGCTGGCTGACAATTATTCTCCTATATCCAAAACCTTGCGAAAACCTTCACAGAAGCAGCAAGAGGCAAGCAGGATAGGAACTTTGCCCTCCAGTGCTTGCTTCAGCCAGGTATGCAGGCTAGGGATGGTCTCCTTGGAAGACAAAGAAAGAGAAGTGTTGAAAAAAAGTGTAGCAAAGGCAAAACAGTATAGCATTAAGGAGGGTGGGGAGGGGAAAGACGCACTTGAAGAAGTAAAACTGGTCCAGAAAGGGAGAAGAGCTGGTAGGAAACAGCACAGAAAAAAACAATTTAAAGCCCAAGTAATGAGAAGGAAAGACTGTGGCAGAAAGAAGAATCTGAGACGAAGTTCCGTCACAGAGACTGAGACTGATAGGAAAAAACCTCTGCCAGGCAAGGGAGGTGCCACTTAGAGGAAAGACTTGTGTCTCTAACACAAGTTAGAGTGTGTGCTGGCATCACTGTCCATAGGAGGGACTATGAGTCTGGTAATTTCCTTAAAAATAAATAGCTGAATTAATTTTTCCTTGTTACCAGATGTGAATAATTTATTTATCCACAGAGGGCTCATATTTACTAGACTATGAGTAACTTCCTCTAGAGAGAGAGGGAGAGAAAGAAAGAGAGGGAGAGCAGAGAGACAAACCCTACCATTTTTCAACTCAAAATTGAGGATCAAAATTAAACTAGAACTCACCGAACTACTTCAGATTTCTGAAACATTACAAAACTCATAAATTAATATATTTACTGAGTCAATTTTACATATGACTAAAAAAAGACTAAGTGGTCATTGAGATGAAAAAGTCATCTCTAATCACTGACAAAAATTGAATGAGTATCTCCCATTTGCAAGAAATAATTATTTCTCTTAAATATTCAAAGAATTTCATTTCTATTTTCCCCATGTCATCTCTTCCTGCCTTAGTCTGCTCAGGCTGCAATAACAGAGTACTGCAATCTGGGTGGCTTAAACAACAGAAATTAATTTTCTTGTGGGTCTGGACGGTGGAAAGCCTGAGATCAGGGTGCCAGCATGGTAACTCAACAATTTAGGCTTCTGGTAAGATCCCTCTTCCTGGCTTGTACCTGCTTTCTTGCTATGTACTCATGTGGCTAGAGAGAGGGCATGCTCTTCGGTGTCTCTTCTTATAATGGCACTAATCCAATCATGGGAGTCCCATCCTCATGACCTCATTTAACCCTAATAATCTCCCAGAAGCCCCATCTCCAAATAGCATCACAATGGGGGTTAGGGCTTCAACGTAAGAATTTTGGAAGGGACACAAACATTCAGTCAGTAACACATCCTTCCTCCTATTACTGAATACAATATACCTTCCATAATTTTAAAATTAAAAAGCTGGGCTGGCACATCCTTGCCCACTATAGCAGCAATGAATGTGGTTTGTCTTTCTGTGACTAGGATCCAACTCTTCATTTTATATACTTTTGGATATTTTTTCTTGCCAAATTACATGATTTATTTATTTATTTATTTCCCTTCCAAAGCCTCCCTTATCTCTTGCTCTCCAATCACACTGTTCAGGGGGATTGTTAAGGCTGGGAAAGAAACGATGATATATTTAGCACTTTCTAAGGGCTGGGTTCCTAAAACATTATTGCATTTTAATTCTCAATCTAACTGTGAAGTTAGGCGACTAGCAAGTACTGAATAACTTTGCAACTGAAAGAAAGTTTTAGGAAGAGGAAAATAAATCTGAGTCAAACTTAGGAAGCTACAATTTGCAAGGATAAAGACTTTATATTAGTGTTATTAACAAATTGGAGGCAAGTCAAGGATATGGTGCCCCCATGGAATCACCCCTGTCCCCCTGGGCTTCTTTAATAGTCAGATATCGCAGGTTCAACACTCCGGGGAATACTGTCTTCTGTCTCTTCATATAACCACAGAGCTTGGATAACCCTCCTGCTCCCTTGTGGAAATTCTAGCTATAATACTCACTATACTTTAAATTGGGCTTAGCATTGAAACACTTTAATGACAACATGCTGGGAGGTCATTTGGAGCAAAGGTGATGGTGTGGTGTGGAGACAGAATAGAAGATTAGAGACGATCAGGGACACCTGGCAACATTAGTGCCATTGATTAATTAGTGAGACTTTGATTATTAACTGGGCTCAGGGCTTATCAATTGCCTTCATTCTGCAGCAGAACTCTGAACTACAGATATCACTCAACCAAATTAGAACCTCACCATACCCCGTAATAAACTTATTCTGTCTCACAACTCCTAGTCTTGCTTTATACTGTGCCTTCCTGGGAAAGAAGGCAAAGCTTTACCAGGGAATTCGTTCATGAGTGGGAACCTTAGCACTGTTGTTCTTCAATACCTGGTCATTTGGGTAGGAGAGGGCCCAGGAATAGGGTAACCAACGAGCCCAGTTTGCCCAAGATTGTCCCAGTTTCAGTACTGAAAATGCTGTGTCCTGGGAAACCTCTCTGTCCCAGGCAAACCGGGATGGTTGGTCACCCAATCCAGGAGACTCAGAACAAGAGGCTGTAGAAGACAGAATTAAAAAAAAAAATTAAGTTCTTTGTTATTTCAGTGGGGCAGGCTGTTTAAAAAAAATCAAATAAGCATACCTCAAAACAATCAGAATGAAAGTGGTCCAGACAGACAGGTTTTATTCTATTTTTTCCTAACAACTCGCTGCTACTGTGTAATAAGGGACTAGACCGGGGGCAGTCCCCTCTTCATACCACAATTCAAGATGTTATTTCTCTCTCTCAGTAAATGACCTTGTAAAACTGTACGCATCTTGCCTCTTTGGCAGGGAAAGAGCATTGCCTATGGTTAGGTCCACAGTGTTAAATTAATAGTCTGCAGGAAGTGCTGGATCTAAGGAGGCAACCACAACTAGGGGGTCACTGGCGGGGAGCTACCTACACATATAGGATGACAAGGAGATTTCATCCAATTTGGTTGGTAGTGATAGGCTGTAAGCCGGGTTGAGAATGATTCTCAAGTGCTATGTAGGTGTAACAAGAGACAGTGCTACATTAATCAGTAACACACACCTCTGAAAACGAACTAGCTAAGTGAATCAAGTTTTCTCTCATGATAGGCTGACTTCAAAACAATATTGACACAAGGAATAAAAATTAGAAAATACAAAAGTAAGTCTGTCTAATAGAGACATTTCAACAGCACATACTACATACATTATGGTAACCAAAATGTGGCTCTCAAAACCACTTCTTACTTTTAACCTCTGAATCCACTGGTTTTGTCTTCAACACAACATTTTTTTGCCAAAGGCAGTCTTATGGGCTCTGTTGTGGGTGCATCTTTGAGTATATAATTATCGTCACCTCTATGCTCACACACCTTTCTCTTGCAAAAACTCTAATATTGACATCAGCCGGATGTCAACAAAATGACATTTTTCTGAGGCTGAAGGTTTTCACGTTGCCTTTGGGGGAAAATAATCACTAGACATTTTTCTGAAATGGAAGTGTCTGTTGGCTGAAGTGGCTTCTTTAAAAAAAAGAAGGTTTGCTCAAAATGGAACCAAAAGTATCAGTCATAGAGCATTACAAATGATCTAAAAATATTCTCAAATTGGATTCAATCATTGGTTAAAAATAGTCCAAACACTGAAAGACTGATTTTCTCATTTTTTCCTTAAAAAATTATAATGTGCTCAACATATAAATAAGGGCTCTGGCCCTTGAATGTCAGTGATGTTGTCTACCAGTGTCTAGTATTGAGAGTTTAGTGTGATGATTAATCAACAAAAGCTAGCATTTATTTTATCAGAATAAAATTTTACTGGCCCAACAGCAAGTTTAACTTTTTCAAAAAGCTTATTTACTGAATTTATATGCTGAATGATACATCATGGGTACTGTCAAAAATAGCAAATGATTGCATGCCTGCATTAAAACATCTCATATACACCATATATATCTACTATGTAGCCACAAAAATTCAAAATAAAAAATTTAAAAAGTAACAGATTATTTTGATTATAAAATACATATACATTGTAGAAAATTTGGAAAATAGAGTAAATAGATGAAAATAAAATACACAGCATCGCTTCCATTCTTTTCTCTTTTTATATACAAATGGATATGATGGTATCTCTAAAGATTTTTTTTTTCCAAACAAGCTAAGATGGCACCATATCCCAGGGCAGGATCTGAGTCTTGACTATAGTCCTTAGTTTTGAACAAGTATAGGGTAACAAGAAAGTGCATAACAAAGCTATGACTGAATAAAACTCAAACCTTGGTGAAGACAAGAATCAAGGACACATTAAAAAAACTATGGGTACACACACATTTTTCACCTACCTCTTAGTTTATATCTTATGACAGGGAGCAGGAGTAATCTTTTCTTTTTCCTTTATGAATGGTAAAGACAACTGGTATCCTGTCTGAATATAATATGCCTATCCAGCACACTTTGGGTAGAATCCAATGATGTGTGATAACTCAACAATTTGGTACAGGAAACAGAGCCCACAACATTCCTCAGAAATTTCACAGGCAATCTAGACAGAACAGACCTATTTGAATAGGGATTTTTTGTTCAGTAATATTTGAAGGATGCAATTTTTCACGGTGGATACATTGGGTTTGTGACAGATGCAAATTCAGATATGAATAAAACACAATTAAATGATTCAGACTCTGGAGCTGTGCTTCCACAGACCTGATTTCTGCATGGGCCAAACAAAGGAAAGTTGGTGTTTGACAACTGTGGATGACTCATCAGAGGAAGTTCTTACCATGTGGATGTGCTTGTTGAAATAAAACTGGTTAACAAAGCTAGCCTTTTTTTTTCTCCCTCTGTGGGCCAGCGAGGGTTTCATTTTAGGAAATGGAAGTGTCAATGTGGACAAACTGTTCTGAAGTATTTATAGCATCATGTAATGTGTTAGTTTCCTTAAACTGCCTTTGGACAAAGAATATGTGAATGGAAAATAAGATCTGAATTTCTAATACTGTCTGTGTCATCTGAACTATATTATGAGTATAAAATGATTTAGCACTGTGATATGTACAGACTGTGATAGGAATGTAGTGTAGCTACAGTGGGGTGTGCTAGTGGCTTCCCAATTAATTTTAAGAGCTCTTTTATTCATTAAGGATATTACACCTTTGTCATATTCATTCATTTTCTCCAAGACTATCATGTGCTTTTTAACTTGGCAGTGTTTTTATTTTCTGATGAACAAAAGTTTTCAGTTTTTATATAATCAAATATATTAGTATTTTTGTTTGTGACTTTTTAATGCTTTGAAAATATATCTCCATTCCAGGGTCACAAATACTTCTCACAGTTTCTTTATTCTTTTATGGTTTCACTTTTAATATTTAACTCTTTAAGCCATCTGTCATTTGTTCTGTGGTAAGGAATAGTGATAATCTAATCAGGTTACCATTTTTCCCCCATGAAATTGACCAATTACCCTATTCTCATTTGTTGCATATGCCGTTCTGTCCTCCCGGATTTGTGATTTATGATAAGTTGCATCACTTCCTAAATTAGGGTTTCAAGTCTCATTCTCTATTCTGTTCCATTAATGTCTGTCACTTCTGCTGGTACCACATTATTTTTATTATTGTAATTGTATAATGTATTTTAGTGCTTGGTAGCAGGAGTTTCTCTTCATAACTTTTTTTTTTTTGTAACAAAAAATTCTTGGCTATTTTCACCAGTTTAACTTTTCCAAATGCATTTCAGGAAATTCCACTGGAATTCTGACTGGAGTTGCATAAACCTATGAATTAATTTGGAAAGATTTTATATCCTTACAACCATTCAATCCTCTTGTTCAGGAAAATGGAATATTTAGTATCTTTCTAATAATCAAATATTCTCTATATCTAGGTAAGTCATTTTTATGTCTATCAATCAAGTTTTATAGTTTTCTTGATACAAGTTCCACACATTGATTTACATCCATCTACATTTTTGGTTTTTATACTGGGAATGAGATGGAGCTGCTGCTAACTCTGGAGAAACTTACTGCTGATCTTTTACCTTTGGACATGATCCTGACTATTCTCCTGAGTGAGGGATTGTCTTAGATTTGAAAAGTGCAGGAAGCAAAGGACAAGAGGGACATGTGGGGGGATGTAGTAGAGTCTGTTTTATATTCATAGTGAGAAGACTCTGAACCTCCCAGGAGGGCTCTAAAGGTTAAAAAACATGCAACCAAAAGCACCGAAGATTAGTAAAAAGAAATAATGTGCAGTAAGTGCTCAGAGGGATGACTCATTGCATTGGATCATCCTTGGGAAACCACCTACTAAGCAGAATTTAGCAGCTGAAGCGTTATTTTTGGTGCACAGTTTATTGCTACTTCCTCTTGGGAAAAAAAGATTAATCCTAGCTCCCTAAAACACTTAAGAATGGTCATCCTGGCAAACCAGCGTGTCAGGTAACAATGCTGTTTCTAGATCAGGGCAGTGTTGGGTCCCCTGTAGAGATTTCTTTAGAACAAGAGAGAAGCACTTTACCACATGTTATGGAAAGGAGTATAGACCAGGAGACAGAAGATCCAGCTCTTAATGCTGGCTCTGTAACTGATTAACAAATAAATCCCAGAGTGCAGGCAGGCCACTTAATCTCTGCTCATCTGTAAAAAAAACAGATATCACAGCTTCTGTCGTACTTCATATCACGGATGAAAATAACACAAAACAATAAACCATGTGAATAAAGCAGTTAGAACTGCTGAGAAATAAAATTAACCTGCTCAGTAAAAGTAAGGCTACCAATCAAGAACAAATAGAACAAATTCTTACTCGTTCCAAAGTTATTTATTTTCGCTTAATACTGTATTACCTTCTCCTTTTTCTCTGCCCTGTGGTTTCTTTTCCTTGTTTCATTATGACTAAATATGCAAGGAAAATTCAGTGCTGTTATTTTGGTCCTATCTTCGGACCAAATCTCTAGATTTAATTTACCCATGATACCCTTCTGTGCTATTTACAAAGATCACCAAGAAAACTTTAAATATGATGAAGTTAGGAAAATGACAAATAAGGGGATAAATGCGTTTCCTTATTTAGGTGAGGACTATGGCTGAGGAGATTCTGTAACTTAGACATAGTCAGGGACATGATAAGAGCAGGAACTGTAATCAGTTTTGCTAATGATGATTTCTAAACAATACTATTTTATCAAGTATTTAAACGCAATCTATCACAGCACATTTAAAAAAGTTGTAGCAAATATTTTTCGATTTGTTACTATTTTTTGAGACACGGTCTCATTCTGTTGCCCAGGCTGGGGTGCAGTGAAGTGATCTCAGCTTGCTGAAGCCTCCACCTTCCAGGCTCCATCATTCACCCACCTCAGCCTCCTGAGTAGCTGGGACCACAGGGGTGTGCCACCACACCTGGCTAATGTTTGTTTTGTAGAGATAGGGTTTTGCCATGTTGCCCAGGCTGGTTTCGAACACCTGAGCTCAAGTGATCCACTGCCTTAGCCTCGCAAAGTGCTGGGATTACAGGTGTTCACCACTGCGCCCAGTTAACACAAATATTAAGGTCAACTTCCGGTTTCAGGACAAACTATTTAGCTTATTTATGAAGCAAATGAACTTACAAGAATGAGAAGGCTGAGGGGATATGATTATATATAAGATCCATTTGCATTATACATTCTCTAGAGAGGTACAACTGTCATATTTTTGATTTTACAACTATAAGAGAAAAATATCACTGGCAAAAGTTTTATGTCACTCATAAGAAATGAAACAGCATTTGATAAAAAACAGCATGTACGGGAAGAAATAATTACATTTTGGTAAACATATATGTTAAAAAAGATAAAATATCTATGAAATGTGCTTTTTTGCCCCCTGAGATGGAATGCCCAGGCTGGAGTGCAGCGGCACAATCTTGGCTCACTGCAACTTCTGCCTCCCGGGTTCAAGCGATTCTCCTGCCTCAGCCTCCCAAGCAGCTGGGATTACAGGTATGCGCCACCATGCCGACTAATTTTTGTATTTTTAGTAGAGACAGGGTTTTGCCATGTTAGCCAGGCTGGTCTCGAACTCCTGACCGCAGGTGATCTGCCCACCTCGGTCTCAAAGTGCTGGGATTACAGATGTGTGAGCCACTGAGCCTAGCCCGATTGCTTGTGTTTTCCTAAATGAAAACTTCACAAATTTTGCTAGTGTATTACTCTTTAATATGAAAGCACAATAAAAGTTGTTAAAAATACAGCCATATGTTGCTACACTTATGGTTTTAGAAAGAGATGCATATGTAGACATAAAAAAAAAAGCTTCAGGAGGTATTTCTTCTATAATGTACTTAAGACTATGTGGCCACAGAGGGCTGTCAGGTTTTATAGACCTACGGGTTAAACAGCAACTGACTGTTTTACTCAAAAACTCCTTCTGAATTTAGAAAACAATTTAGTCATGTCTACTTCCAATATAAAGGATAATTACTGACCATTTAGACTTCATGATCATCACTGGTAGTCTTGGCATTATAACTGAGGGACACAATTTCCTTGAAAATGAAATTTAGGTTCTTTTAAACTATAAAATAACTTCTGACCACTTTTGGCTAGATTAAAATCCTGAAGGAATTTAAAGGAAATATGTAAGAGACTTTCACCTGAAGATCATTATTTTTAAGAAATTAAGTAGATAAAAACCAGTGTGACCTAAAAATGTTGAGTAAATAACTTTTCTTCAACATCAACAGCTAATAATAATAATAAAGGCAATTTACTGAACACTTATTATGGGAAAGGGGCTGCTTTGCTTTGTTTTACATATATTGTCTCATTTACTCCTAATAACACTCTGCTAGGTAAATATCATTATCCTCATTTCAAAGGGAGAAACTGAGATTTAGGTTAAGTAAAGATCAAATATCAAATTAAAAAACTCTAACATCTACTATGCAATAACAGCCAACAACAAGGCCAATGGTATACATACAAGGTGATTACCATGTTTTGGGGAAGCAGAAAAAAGAGAATGTTGAGATAAATTTCAAAATTTGATCACTTGCTGAAGGCATTAAAAAAAAATGAAAGTTTGTACTGTGTTCATTTATCTCATCTAATTAAGTACAGCCCTTTAAAACTTATAAAGCATTATGAGTAAAAGTATTTAACATATTACAAATAACACGTTGGTATATTTTGTTAATAGATGTTGTCTGCATTGCTCATAAAATGCACCTTCAGATGGTATAATTTTAGCTCATAACTAATGTATACTTTGGATTACTGTGGTTTTGCGTGCTAAAAAGTTTAAAAGACATTTTCATTTTCTTTATATGGAAATTCATAAATTTGCCAAAAGATATAAAAAACAAACTTTTAGTCTATCTTTGGCATTAATTTTACGAACATCAGTATATTTTTAAAATAAACGATGTATTTCAAAAGATGAACCTTGGAAGTAGGAAGGCGTCGATACCAGGGAGGAGGCTGCAGGCTGAGCATGGAGCAGAGTGACTCTGCCACACCAATCCCACGTTCCACAACTGAACAATGTTTTACTGTCTCATGTCTTACTGACCCACTCATTTGAGGCTGAACTTTTTTGGTACCTTTACCCGCTCGTTTGGGAATTCTGCCAATGCCCAGACAGAAGGACGCTTCAGAGCAAATTGGGGTCTGCCTCATTGAGTCTTGCTTTGTGCCTGCTCTGACAGGCAGCAGGACAACACACCCTATGTTGACCCTCCAGACTGGGCAGGAACCTCAGTCCAGCTCTGCCTTTGACCGGCTGTGACCCTCGTGGGCAACACTAACTCTGAGACTCAGAGTCTCTTTAGTTTATTCCAGAGTGGGTTCCTTGAATGCCTTGAAGGAACATCACTTACCTACTAAATTATAATAAAAATGTCCACAAATAAAATATGTCTTCTTCATTAGCGCTTGAAGATGTCTTTTGACCCCGCAGAGTTAAACAAACATTGGATGCCAATGATATGCTGAAAATTACTAACTTTTGCTTTTCAAGGAGAACCACCATATCTCATCAAATCTAATATGTCACCAATTGACTGCAATTCACATTTTGATTTTAGAAATAAATGCGAAAAAAATGTAGATCTCAGAAACACTGCAATGTGGTAGAATAGTTGGCAAAATAGCAATTTTCTTGTTGAGGGGTGATGAAATGCTTCAGCTACACTGTACTGAGATTCTCCTGATGTTACCCTGGGACTTACACTGCCTGCTTCTTTATGAATCCACTTAATATTTCATTCAATGAATACAGATTTACTGAAAATACTTTCTCAAAATATTAAAGAAAAATCTTGGAGTTTTGGTGAACACATGTAGAAAGCCGCTTCCTTAAAGTTCTTGAAATAAAAAAAGTACACATGAGATAGATTCTTTGCTAAGCACTTCTCAGTTACAATGAGTTATTTCCTGATAACCAATGAACAATAGCGACATTATTAAACATTTGTTCTGCAAAAGGCAGTAAAAAGGACTATGGGGTAAACTCTTTGGATGTAACTTGGTGACCAGATCCTTAGGTTCTTTTGCATATTAGTGGTCTGAGGAGCATGTTAGGAGACTGACAAAAATAGTCTCAATTAAACGCTATTCTCTTCCTTCAAGAAAAGCTTTCTTGCTCAGCAGTATTACTGGACAGCATGGCTTTGGTGCTTAAAGCCTTCCTGTTCTCACTGGAAAATTGGAGTCAGTGTCTTAGGCACCACCATGCTGAGGCACCCTCACGCCTAATGATCACATCAGACTGTGCAGGCTTCAACCACTTTAAACAATTTCCTTTGTCTCCCCTTCCTTTCCTGTAAATTTTTTTGTTGTTTGGTTGTTATGAGTAGTGACAGTTTCTGGTTTCTTTCGTTTACCAACGGTTTCCTTTACCACAGCCTCTATTCCTCCTGCTGGAAGCCTGGCACCATTGGAAGCTGGAAGAAAAACCACAACTGAATAGCCTGGCACTTACTTTAACAGTCATTTCCAACCACAGATTAATACTGTTACTGGATTTGACTAACGGCTCTCAATCAGCCCAACTGTCATCGCTTGAGAACATGCTAGTCAGTGAAAGTTAAAAAGGAAACTATAAGCAAATCCAAATTATGGTATAATTTTTCTGACTGCTTATCTTTTGAATCCAAAGGTATCTATCTCTCTAAATCTTCTTCTGGGTTCTCCTTAATAATATGTTTAATGTATAGATCAGGAGATAATACACCACCTGGCTGCAACTAGGGGGAGGTTGAAGTCAGGAGGTAAGGGTTGCCACAGGTCCTGGCTAGCCTATGGAACGTATATTTTCCTGCACCTTGCTCTGCCCACCTTTGGAAACAGCACTGGAAACAGCTGGTGTTAAGTGTGCTAAGCAGTCAGCATCAAAGTGCAAATGGAAGGGGGCCCTCATGGAGGTTCTGTGTTGATAACAGTGATGTTCAATGCTAGCCTATCACAAACAGGAACCAGGTTTTTCTCTTTATCATTTACTTTGACATAGTAGACTTCAGGTCCAGCGCAGTTGATAGGATTTTTCAATAGGTACAAAAGAAGGATTGTATAGCACATGATATGGTATATGACTAGCTTAATGAAAATAAGAGTCTATCCCAACTTGGAGCTTCCCGTATCAACAAAAACTCCATTTTCTATGACTGAAGGCTTTGAAAACTTACTAATCCCAGCTTTTGGTCCTGACAGAATCTAACCTACAGATACAGAGAAGAGAATGTGGATGACTACTACTTCCTGACTGACGACTTCTGGGTCTTACTCTGGGTATTTCACACACATTTAATCCCAATCTTCCGCCTTAAAAATGTATTGAATGACATTCATTTAATACACCCCTGGAGAGAAAATAAAATAGAAAAATATTTCTGGAGGGCAATTTTGCTCCATGTATCAAAGGGCTCAGGGTTTTGAATATGCTTTGTATCACTATTCCACTTCTGGGAATTAGTCCTAAAGGAGTAATAATGAGAATGAAGAAAACTTTACTTATACGAATGTGCATCACAGCTTTCCTTAAAGTCACGCAAATTTCATTCACTCAACCAATATTTACTACACGCCTACTATATGCCCAGGGAATATTTAAATACAAATAAATAAGATCCAGATATATTTTCATATAAGAAAAGCAGATTACAAAAAAGGGTGATCTAATTTTATAAGAAAATTAACATGTTATAATGCATAGGAAAAACAGTTGAAAGATAATTATGAAACCATTAGTAACGGTCATCTCTTGATCACTGGTTTATGGTTTTTCTTTCCTCTTAGTTTTATTTTAAAGTAAGTATCTTGTAAAGAGCCACCTGACACTATGTAAATCTCCTGATCAAATTTCCACTCAGTAGTTTTAGCATCATCCACTGATGATTTTCTAACTCCATCATTCACTCTGTTATTATTGGTTGTCAGTCTACTGTAAGACAAAGCTCCCCTTTATCTCACTTTATTTATATCAGCATGGACTCATGGATTTTAATTTTATTCAAGAGATTATAATCCTTTACTATAATTATATATTTTGATACCCAAATTGTCTCATATTTGTCCGGTGGCTCCTTCAAGCTAAATTCTGTGCCTTTTTGGTGTGTTCCCATATATATATATTTTTTGAGACGGAGTCTTGCTCTGCCGCCCAGGCTGGAGTGCAGTGGCACGATCTCAGCTCACTGCAAGCTCCACCTCCTGGGTCCATGCCATTCTCCTGCCTCAGCCTCCCGAGCAGCTGGGACTACAGGCGCCCGCCACCTCGCCCGGCTAATTTTTTGTATTTTTAGTAGAGACGGGGTTTCACCGTGTTAGCCAGGATGGTCTTGATCTCCTGATCTCGTGATCCACCCGCCTCGGCCTCCCAAAGTGCTGGGATTACAGGCTTGAGCCACCGCGCCCGGCCCCTGTTCCCATATTTTTTGAGCATCTTCTTACTTTCTGGTATAGCAAGATACTATAGACTTATACTCTTTAGTCGTATTTTAAAAGCTCTACAACAACCACGTATACTTTTGTTAAACGAAAGAACATAATACATACTAGTTTAAAAATAATCTTACATAAGATGCATACATTATACAGATTTTTATAAGATTTTTTTTTTTTTAAAGTCCAGATTGCTGATCCTACATGGTTCAGGAATATTAAAACAAATGGGCCTTTTGAGTTCCACCTGAGATGGGAGAGGATAGCACCTGTCTTACAAACCAGTATGAAAGGAAATTATGTCTAGTGAGATCATTAAATGCATAAGTCATTGCTCTTTACTTGATTAAAACCAGAAAGCCAGCCCCACAGCCTTAGATAAGAAAGGCAACAGTTAAAGTACATTCTGTTCGATTAATGTCTCACAGTCAAATGTCTCTGTCTCGCCCCTTAGCAAACTGCATAGAAGAATGGTGAGACACCATTATTTTCATCTGAGTGATTGAGTTTCTTCCTGCTGACTGTTTGGAGTTCCCCTATGAGCTGGCATAAGGTACTTCTTCCTGTGGCTCAGAGTAAGACTCTGAGAGCCTTGGGGACTGCCCTCTGGATTACGTGAGGAACTATGGAAAACAAGGGAAGACCAAGTAGGAGCCCCCAACTCCTCCTTGTGGAGCAGTCAGCTGACCCCATGCCTTGACCCCAGAGCCCTGCCTAGTTTCTTTAATCTTACTAGATGGGTTTCCTTAAACTCACTTGCATGCTCAGCCTTTTGCCAGACTCTAGGACCAGCTCTGGCCTTTGTGGTGACTGTGGTGGGATACAGGGGGAGAGACATAAGGAGCACTACAATGATTAGTCATCACTTCACTATTGAGTCATTCGGCCATGCCGCCCAGCCTGCTGTGACCTCAGTTCATGCTGTGTACCCCAGGCTCGAGGCTCTGTCTAGAATTCCAGTACTCCAGGTCCTTGGCCTTTTTTGACTCTGAATTATTCTAATGTCTTCTGTTCCCTCCGACAAGAAGCCATCCTTTATCCTGTTCTGGAAAAATGATACACCAAGGTAATTTAACATCATGAACAGGAAGTTCAGTGGCTAAGTTTCACTGAACATGTACAATGCAAAAGACAAAAGTGCTTTATACATACTGTTTAACCTCAGATCAATGCTATGTGGGGGATATATATTAATATCCTCATTTTACAATTGAGGAAACTGAGATTGAGGGATGGTTAATAATAACTCATCATCACTGAGCTAAGAAGAGATAGAGACAACTAGATGCTCCAAAGTTGGCTCTCATGTCCACTTCACTACATTGCATCATTTGGCTATGACCATGGAACTGCTAGTGGACTTGAGACTCAGGCTGAAAAAAGCAGTGTTTTTTTTTGTTTTTGTTTTTGAGACAGGGTCTACCTCTGTCACCCAAGCTGGAATGCAGTTGTGTGATCACAGCTCAATGCAGCCTTGACCTCCTGGGCTCAGGTGATCCTCTCACTTCAGCCTCCAAGGTAGCTGGGACTATAGGTACGCACCAACACACCTGACTAATTTTTTGTAGAGACAGGGTTTGGTCATGTTGCCCAGGCCAGTCTCGAACTCCAGGACTCAAGTGGTCTGCTTGCCTTGGCCTCCCAAAGTGTTGGGATTACAGGCTTAAGCCACCACCTGGCCAAATCCCAGGTTTTTAAAAATACAAATGAACAAATAGGAATAACACTGGTAAGCCTGATGTTGAGACCAAGTAGTATTCTTCAGTTGGTTCTAAGAAAAGAAAGAGGTGATCCCAAGGAGCCTGTAAGTCCGTGAAGAACTTGGAACAGGTTTGCCATTATAGCACGCTTCAGCAGCTCATTCACTCATTCAGCACATTTGGAGTCTGTGATGTGCTTATCACTATGCTGAGTGTAGGGAACACAAAAATAAGACTGACAGGGTCCCTGCCCTTGTGAGGCTTACAGTTTAGGGAGAAAGAAAATCATTAAGTGTTAAGTGTTATGAAGAAAATAAGATACGCTGGTGGAGAAGAATAGAAAAAGCCTCTTTAAGGAGGTGACATTTAACCTAAAGGATGAAACAGAGGAGGCAGGGCTGCTGAAGTCTATTCACTTTCTTTTCATCTTTGGTTGTAGCTAGACTTTTTGAGTACTCTTCAAGGGAGCTTTATGACTTGGGTTCTGTTAAACAAGTCAACCACGATGTTATAATCCATGTGGCTTTATCACGAATGGTTTCCTTCACCCTGTTCAAAACATCACAAATGTGATATAAATGGGACACTTACTATTCAATCTAAAACTGTTCTCATTTATTTATTTATTAAATACAGAAAAATCCCTTTAAAATCAGGGATAAGAGGAAAGGTCTTTGTGTTTCGCAGAGTTCATCCAAGTGTACTATTTGTTTCTTCCCCATGGAATTGCCGTATCAGCTTTAGGAAAGATGATGAAAGAAAAGAAATGGGCCCAGAGGGACCTAAGGAAACCAGGCCAAGCTTGCTTTTCATGTGGACCCTTAGTGGGAGAATGGAAGGCAAAAGCAGAGAGCTGGGTCCAATTTTCTTTCTCAGTGCTATCTGTGCAGTGGTCAGATGTGGCACTCACAATCAAAAGGCTTTTGAAACAGCACTGGTGAGTCCTGACCTCCCTTCTTCAAATTTCTGAAAATGATACATTTTATTTTCTCATGAGTAGAGATACTAGAGATTCCTCTTAAGGCAGGAGGGGGAGACCTAGGGTCCCTTTCTTTGCTATAATCTAACTGCATTTTCTCTGGGAGAACAGAAGCTCCCCACGGATATGTGGGGTTTGGACAAGTGGCTATTTACAGTTAAGAAGGGAATATTTTTGAGGTTTAGAGAATTCAAATCACGATTACTATCTCATGTTCAAAGACTGAAATAAAAATGGCTGCGTACTCTTTTCATGGAGCAATTTGACATTCTGAGGCCCTCTACTCCCTGGCTTCCAGAAATCTATTTTTCCCTCCATCACAATATTTCCTTTAACTACTGAATAATTAACTCTAGTCACTAACCTAGTCTCATAGGAAGAAGGCTTGTGAAATCTGCTCCTGATGCATGTAATAAGTGTAGAAGGACACATTAAGTAATGTGTACATTCGGGGAAGGCCAAAATTCCTTTCCCAAGGCCTGGTCCACCCTGAAACAGAGGAAGGAAAGCTCATACTTTAATTATTGAACAGGCATTCCAGTGGTTCACACATTACCCGGACCTTAGAAGTTTCTTCTATCATACAGAAGGACCCTGGATCAGCAGGCTCGCGTGCTCTTCTTTGTCTGCCAGTGGAACTCCACACCAACTGACCAAAGCTGTCACCACCCCAGGCTGCCAATGTGGGCCTCCAGATTGTGAGGCCACAGGGTCAGATATGGGGCCTGGCACTGCACTGCCACAGTGCTGCATGTCCAAAGAGGCAAGCAGCCAGGCAGAGCCCTCTCTGTCACAGCTTGGCCACCCGTCTGAGAGGGAAGACAAATCCCATTTCATCGGGTTTGGCATGGAAAGCAAATTGCCCACCCCCACATGCAAAAGCACTTGAGTGGCAGAAGGAAAAGTACACACCCCAGGTGCGAATACAAAAGTGGGTCTCTTTGGGATGAACCTTCTGGTTAATTTGATTTGGAGTCTAAAGTGTTTTCACTCAGCTCTCATCGGTTTTTAAGCCGTATTACAGCTCCCGGGCTTCTAGGATAATTCTCTTAATGAAGTAATGAAATGCCAAAGAAATGGCATCACAGGGCTTTGCCCTTTCCTGCTTTTTAAAGGCCATCAAAACCATCATTCCTTAACATACCCATACAGGAAAAAAGATGAGGCTTATCTTGTTTTTAAGCTATTGTGTTGCCAGCATTTCCATCGTACAAGAAAGATAAGTAAATACTTGCAAAATAAAGTCTGACCCAAGCTTCACCTGATATGCAGTTTCTATCTTGCTGAGTGCACATGATAATAAGATTTCAAATCAGCATTAGAAACCATGGTTCAATCCAGAAGTGTGCTCCTGCAACCCTGGGGGTGCTCCTGATGACTTCACAGTGAAGCCACCATCACAAACAGGATTTCCTAAAGAGGTCTTAGGGTGAGGAAGCTTCATTCTAACTTTGGCTCTGCCATCTGGGCAGCACTGCTGCTCCTCCCCTCCTGTAAACAGGCAGTTAGAGGGGGCAGGGGCACTCCTTCCTATTGTTCCTCATGGCTCTCACTTCCCTTTCATCTTTGGTAATAGCTGGAATTTATGAGTATGTTGGATGACCTTCCAAGTCTTTTCTTCAGAGTTTATTTACTTCGTGGATACTCCTCAGCAAGGCTCCATCTTTTGACGGCTCTCACCCCAGCTGTATTTGTCCAAAGGTGTGGCTTTATCTCTGTATGGCACTGAATTCAATGGAAAAGGACTCATAAAGACTGTATGTGATTCATATAGTCCAACGGTGATTGTCGCATACACGACACTATTTCCCAACTTATACCTTCCAGTACAGCCAGATCTTGCTTTTGAATGAATGCACTGCTATTTTGTGGCTTGCCTCGTGAAGTTCTTGTTAAATATCCAATGAAATATCTCCAAAATCCAGCTCAGGACTAACTTCAGGAAGCCCCTATTATTCTAGTTCAGGGTAATATCTAAGTTTTCTAAGCTCTTACCAGTTTTACAAATCTGTACCATGTGGCTCAGCACTTACACATGCATTGTCTAATACTGCTTGCTAATTATTACTTGCTGACACATCATGCACATTTTTATTTGCTCATGAAGTTTATAACCTCCTTGAGGCTCGGTCTTCAGGTTTTTGCTATCTTCCACAGTGCCCAGAAAGACTGTAAGCACCTGGTAGGGTTTTTTTTTTTTTTCCCCCCTTGAGATGGAGTCTTGCTGTGTTGCCCAGACCGGAGTGCAGTGGCGTGATCTCAGCTTACTGCAACTTCTGCCTCCCAGGTTCAAGCGATTCTCCTGCCTCAGCCTCCTGAGTAGCTGGGATTGCAGGTGCCTGCCATCACATCCGGCAGATTTTCGTGTTTTTAGTAGAGACAGGGTTTCACCATGTTGGCCAGGCTGGTCTTAAACTCCCAATCTCAGGTAATCTGCCCACCTTGGCCTCCCAAAGTGCTAGGATTACAGGCGTGAGCCACCATGCCTGGCCAGCACTTGCTAGGTTTTCAAAGAATATTTGCTCATTCATTAATTGAGAGAAGAATCCCATGGGATTCTTCTGTAAGTTTCGTTTCCTTATTATGCAACTTAAATATATAAGTGTAAACATTAGAATTACCAAAGGAATAATGCTAGGACCAGTATTGACTTAATATGTTTATACTGTTTTGATTAGTAAAATGACATAAAACCTCTGAATTTAAAATTAAGTGCTTTCTGGGAATATAAAATAAAAAAAATGACTAAATTCTACTGAAGAAAAATCTTGAGACTATGTGACTGAAGAGAAACATGGGAAAACTGTTTTGAAAAAGGCAAGGAGCAAACAATGCATTTGGTCCATTTTATGCCAAAGCTACTTACAGAGTGATGGGCTCTGACCTACAGGCTGCAGTATGTTCATTCATTTATTCATTACTCATTTACTTGGTAGTCACTTTATGGCATGCTCTGTTAGGTACTAGCTATACAGTGGTGAGTAAATTAGAGAGGGTCTGGTTTATAGTTTCATGAGTGATAGGGCAAACAGGTTTTACGCCAGAAAACACTAAAATAAATATAAGTGCAAACTGTGCTAAGTGCTATGAAGGAAAAAAGCCGAGGTGTTGTGAGAGTGAATACCTGCAGGTACTGATTTTATTCTGGGTCAGGAAAGGTCTCTTTGAGGAAATAACATTTAAGATGAGATTGGAAGAATGAGATGGAGCAGCCAGGACGTGAGTTGAGGGGGGGAGTGGACAATGTTCCAGGCAGATGACTCTAGGAATCTCTGCAGGCAGTTTCTTGAAGGCACTGATATAACTGCTGCTTCTGCACAGCAAAGCCAATAAACTTATGGATCCAAATAAGAAGAATACAGGAAATTCACACACTCATTCAATGAATCTTTATTGAATGCCAACTATGTGCTGGATTTAGTTCTCTGCCTCTGGGATATCCAAGTAAACAAAGATCCTTGCCCTGTGGAGTTTAAGTTCTATAGTAAGAAATAAATGCAACAACATATTTTCATCTAAATATTGCAGGTTTGGCTACAGACCTTGATGTGTATATAATGAAACTTGAAATGTCTCAGAGGAAGGAACAGTCGTGTAGTGGACGTAGGGGACAACTGTTCCCTGTTGGGAGACAATTCTGCATGGGTCCTTTGTATTTCTGCACACCTTGCAAGTAGAGACACTAACTGCATTTGTGCTGGACTAGATTTTCAAGTAAACTGCTTTGGAAGATGATAGTGTCTCCCTCTATAGCATGAGCAGGTTTGTTTGCTCTTAAACATAATAATAGCTTCTGTTGGGGCAAAGGTAAGGCCGACTTACTATTATAAAAGATTCATGTTGGGGATTCGTTTTTGTAACACAAGCTCTGTGTGTGTGTGTGTGTGTGTGTGTGTGTTCACGCATGCATGCACGTGTCATCTGGCCCTCTTCTTATTTTCCTATGGAAATTGGGAATCTGGTGCAAATGATGATACTGTATCTACTGCTATTGCTGTGAGTAATAAACTGGCCTTTGTCTCTAACCCAAGAGTCTTGTGTCTTTTGCCAGCATTCATGAAACTGTGGTAGACTAATCTGTTAACTTGCAAATAGGGGAAAAATCTCACATCCTTCACAGGTCTTGACATGAGTCAAGTGACAACCCCAAAAATGGGGACTTTTTAGTTGAGAAAGACAAAGACCAAACGGGCAGAGGATAAGGCTGAAGTCTATAAAATCAATAAAACTAAACTTGGTTGTATTCACCAGTCTTGAATATCAAGTGAAGGGATGAATCCCTGACGTTTGAGAGAGGTAAGTTTAGGTCAATAGAAAGGAATTTCTTCACATAGAGGATACTAACCTTATAGAACTTACTATCTCAATAAATAGTCCTGGCTGAAACTATAAATTATTTTATAAAAGACTTCACTAAAGTGATGGATGACAGACCTAGAATGCCCAGTTCAATACATATTGGATGACTGAGTGTTTGCCAAGTGACCATCTACAAGATGATCTCATTATCCGTGTCAGAGAAGAACTACTGGGAAAAGTCATTAATTTGACCTAACAAGGGCCATTTTTAATCTACAAAATGAGAAATAGACTCTTCACTGCTTTATCTAATTTTAGTTTTTACTATGGATACACATATATAAACATATACATTTGGGATATGTAAGTATAAAAATCTCCTTTACAACAAGCTACAATTCATAATAATCTTAATTCATAAATGTTAAATAATAATGGTAAAATATGCTCCTATTTTAGGGCAGTTGTTTCCCAAGCTGGATGTGAAGAACACTTCCAGGAAATTTTAAGAGGCATATCTTGAAAAAAAAAAGTCTCATGGTCAAATATGTTTGAGGAGCTATGACCTATATGTATATATCTTTGGAAATTCAAAATTTACATTAATAACGAGGGCTCTGATAAGTCCTGAGTCACAGAAACCTTTGTTTAACCCAGTGTTTCCCAAATTATTTAGTATTGACTGATCATTTCACAGCATGCCCATTATTATCTCATGAAACATTATTCCATGAAACAGCAGATTGAGAAATGCGTTTGTCAATTGTTAAAAAAATGAAGATTTTTATGGCAAGGACTGTGATAATGCCAACACTATCTATAAAGCCTCACTAATTTGAAGTTAAAAACACCAGTGAAGGGGGGACAGAAGGGCCTGATAGGTGACTGGATGTCCTGGTTTGTTTCTCTCATACAGGTGGTCAGGCCATCTTCACTTAGGGGGATCCTTGGGATTAATTGTTTCTTGAGTCCAAGGAGCCCGAATGCCCCAATTTCATGAATATTTTCATGTTTAAGGAAAGGATAACAATCATAGTTACAGTTAACATTTATTGCTTCCAATGAACGTGCTACAGTACCATTTTGAGCACTTTATATTATAAAATTCTCACAATAAACCATGAGACAGGCAGTTTTATTATCCATTTTCACAAAAAAGGAAACTGAGGCACAGGTGATTCCATCACTTGGCCAAGGCTATACAGCTAGTAAGTGGAAGAGCTAGGATTTAAACCCAGACAGTCTGGCTCCAACATCAACTCCTGTGCTCAACTACCTTTGGAATTACAGCATATGTTAGCAAACTTCCACATTACCAGTGTAATTCACACCACAAAGCAATTCACTGTACCTTCTAGTCGGGTTGAGCCTAGGTAAGTAGCCTTCAGAGCTTAGGAACCATAAATAATACCCAGACCTTGTGCTAACACATCTTGAAAAGCTTCTCTAAGCTTTACAATTGTACCAGAAGTAAAATACAAATAGGACAGCATGTACCATTGCCAAAACAATCTCCCCTTTGTATAGTTTCTTCTTCTCACCAATTTGTTACTATATGCAATACTGACTTTAAGTAAACAAACAAGAAGCTACAAACAATACACCCACCCTCTTTTAATTACAGCACTATAACAAGGCCACTTTGTTAAAATGGTTCATCTCTCAAATATTTTTCTTACCAAAAATGATACACAAATACATACATACTCATGTTTCCCCCTAAAACTCTAATCCTTTTTGTATGTTGTGAGTGGAGTGCAGAGAATAAAGCTCCCACCGAGTGCTTTTGGCCTTCAGATTTGGTGCTCATTACTGTGTAGACATTCTCAGCCAGGGCGCGACAACAGCCATTCAGAACTGTGTTTTCTGCAATGTTTAGTGTTTATTCCACAACGTTTTTTTTTTTTTTGGTTACTGTTATTTTACATGTTGGTATATTAATTTTCCATTGCTGTTGTGACAAATTATCACCAATGAAGTGGCTTAAAACAACACTCATGTATCATCTCACGGTTCCGCAGGTCAAAAGTCCACAGCTCAGCTGGTTCTCCGTTTAGAGTTGTACAAAGCTGACATCAAGGTGTCGGCAGAACTGTGTTCCATTCTGGAAGTTCTGGAGCTAAATCTGCTTCCAATCTCATACATGATTGTTGGCTGAATTCAGTCTGATGTGGCTGTAAGACTGAGGTCCCTGTCTCCTTGCCAGCTCACAGCTGGGGGCTGCCCACGGTTCCTAGAGGTTTCTCTCTGGTTCCTAATGTGGCTGCTACGTGTCAGAGCCAGCAAAGCATGTTTGATCCTTCTCATGCTTGGAGTCTCTCTTTCTCTCACATCTCTTTTGCTTCTAGCCTGAGAAAGTTCTCTCTTTTTTTCTTTTTCTTTTTTGGATGGAGTCTCACTCTGTCACCAGGCTGGAGTGCAGTGTTGTAATCTTGGCTCACTGCAACCTCCATCTCCCAGGTTCAAGCGATTCTCCTGCCTCAGCCTCTGGAGTAACTGGGACTACAGGCACGCGCCACCACGCCCAGCTAATTTTTGTATTTGTAGTAGAGATGGGGTTTTACCATGTTGGCCAGGCTGGTCTCGAACTCCTGACTTCAGGTGATCCGCCTGCTTAGGCCTCCCAAAGTGCTGGGATCACAGGCGTGAGCCACGGTGCCAGGCCAGTTCTCTGTTTTTAAAGGGCTCATGTGATTAGGTTGGGCCCCCTCAGATAATCCAGAATAATCTCCCTATTGTAAGGTTCATAACCTTAATTTCATCTGCCAAATCCCTTCCGCTATGTAATGTAACAAATTCATAGTGTTTAGGGTGCAGATATATTAGGGGACCATTCTGGGTACCACTTCAGGTGAATATTTCTGTGCCAAGATGGCTAACAGTGGTGAATGATAATGCTAAATCTGCCCCAAAACAACAAACAACAACAACAACAACAACAAAACCAAAAGAAGAATTTCACAGTTAGACATTACATTTTAAATTTTACCCATTTCCAGAAGCCTTTAAGGTCCAAGAAACAGGATGAAGATCAGAAGTGAGTTAGGGACTAGTAGCAGAAGGTCTCTGATACTATAAGGAGCATAATGAATTGCTCTCGACCAGCATTTGTGCAAGTGGTAGCTGGAAGAAACCACTGTCAGAAACAGGGTGACTTCAGGGGGCTTAAAGAGAATACAGGAATAATAGCAAATGTCTACTCCCAGGAATGCATTTCTATAACCTGAAATAATACTAAAAAAAATCTTTTTTTTTTTTTTTTTGACATGGAAGAACACTAGTGTCAGCTGTTAACTCTCTAGTGGTGGGATCTTAGGGAGGCCCTGGGATCTTGGAGAGAGGCAGGGGCATCCAGGGATCTGGGGCACTCCAAGGAGGGGCTCTTTACCAATGGGTCTGGAAGCACATCAATATCTTAACAATGGGTAAGGGATGCAGTAACATTTACAACACTAAATATTGGAATTGTAATCCAATAACATGAATGAGAGTCAACACGCTCACTTATAGGGAGGAACACAATAGCAAAAATACTTTTGAATTTCAACATTTCATAATGTACTGATAGATTGTTATTTATTAAGCAATTCCACAAATACTGAACATTTTGATTCATTTCACTTTTTGTATGAATATAGGTCATCTTCAAGTAGAGAAATGCAGTATTAAGAAAATTGGGAAAAATGCCAGAAGTGATATCAGAACGAACACATCACCTACCTGAGAGTTTAACCCAATTTGCCTTTGTATCACTTTCTTAATTCTCCTAAAGTGTCACTTTTGTTCTTTGCTGCCTGCCTTAAGGGGACTGTAATTTAGCTACTTCATTTTATGTCTTTATAATTCTTTCTTATCTCATTCATCTCCCTTTCCATTTCATCTTTGGTTTTTCACTTTGAATAGCCTTTCATATATTTATTTTTTAGGTCTTTAGAGACCATTTCTTTCTAGTCAAAGGTAGGGTAAAATGAAGCATAATTTTAGTCATACTTAATTAGACTTTTAAATCTGATGGTACACTCTGCCTGAAGCTTTTCAGGGGGAATTTCTGAGGTCCAATTACAGGGCTAGTCTCATAATAAGAACTAATAATTCATAATGAAATTATTTGCTTTTAAACCTCATCCAGATGCTGTTGTGAAAAATATACTAACCCAACCGCATTCCTATAGGGTCATTAACATGGCCAGTACAAACAGGTGAGGTCTGCTGAAGTCATAGTTCTCAGAGCTTCTGTAAAGAGTTGGATGTTGGTTCTGTGACAGTATCACTACAGGGCAACCCTTTCATACCAGTCCTTTCATAGTATGGCATCCTGTTCTTGATGTATGGATTTTGATATCCTTTTCAGTTAGCTCAAGTAAATGCCCAATGTGTATTTACCAAGTATACAAATAGAAACTGAATCCTTGCATCACTAAACTTTGTGTTCCCTTCACTTATTAAGACAACTTAGCAGAAAATAAAGTTCTTGGGTTATAGACTCTGCCCCTAACAAAGCTGTAGAATTTTCTCTATTCTCCTCTGGCTTTGGTTCAACAAGAGAGAAGTCTGAGGCCAGCTTGATTTTCTTTCCTTTTTGTATAGCTTTAAAACAAATGTATTTGATCCTTGTAGGCTCTTTTCTTTCTCCCTGAAATGCAAACATTTTTCCAAAGGTACTCCATGTCAAATCTTTGGGGTGAATTCCATGGGTTGTCTCCCCTTTCGCCTTGTAGCACAACACTGATATTCTTCAATCTACCATCTATCTGATAAGCAAATTCCTTTGTTCTGGTCTCAGACACTGGTTCCACTGTAGGCCCACATCACAAGCAGTCCTAAGAATGCATCTCAGGGGTCCTGTTTGAAATCCTGACACAGAAGAACGTGCTCTTTATCTGAGGATCCTGCAGGGCAGACGTGAAACCTGGAACTACTGTAACCTCTTTGCCATGAGTGAAAACAGTCTTTGAAGATGCCAAGACATAGAAAAGGGAATCTTAGAGAAACGGAGCTGCAGGTTCTGGATTAAGCCAACTCTGATGCTCACCTATCTCTGGAATCACCATTTATGTGAGTCAACAAGTTTTTTATTCTTTAGTGGATCCAGAATGAGTTTTCTGTATTCATTGAGAAACCTGAGCATCTCATCTACTAATGTCTCTTTTTAACAATTTTCCCCCAAATATTGCAAGATCTTTTAATTTGTGTACTTAAGTTTTTCCTCAGTTTAGGAACATGTTTCTTTAATTATGGCTTTTATTACTGCATTTTAAGACCATCAATTTCCTTTCTCTTTTCTTTTTTAGAGACAGGGTCTCACCATGTTGTCCAGGGTGGTTTCAAACTCCTGGGTTTAAGCAATCCCCCTGCCTTGACCTCCCAAAATGCTGGGATCACAGGTATGAGCCACCACAGCTGGTCTCAAGATCATCAATTTCTTAGGCCAGATTTCTATTCTTTATCCTTCATGTTTGTCACTTTCTCACCATTTTATGAACCTTTTGTTCTTTTTTCTCAGTATTTTGTGACAACTTTCAATATCATCCTTTATGTCAATTGGTTCCATTTCCTACAGCATTAATTCTATGTTTTACTGCTTCCTATGAGATTTTAACTGTGCTATATACTCAGTTTCCTTACAATTCCACTTATCATTCGTCTCTCTTTCCATCTCAGATTGCTTTTTTCACATTTTAGAGTGTTCAATTCTTGTGGCTTTTTTTTTTTTTTCTGTTTTAGAGAGTATGTTTTCTAGCATTCTTCTGAGTCTACTTACTTTTAGAAATTTTCTTCTGATTTAGCTAATCATTTTCAGAATTTTTACTTTGGTTTTTTGAGTCTTTTGGATAATGTTACTTTACCCTATCTAGTGGTATTTTTTCAAAAGTTACAATAATTTTTTTTCTTTTAGATAGTTGTTTTTTTCATTTTCTAAGGGGAGCAATCTAACCAGAAAATTTGTAGTCAATGCAATGTAGACATTACTTTGAACTTATTCTGTAAATATTTAATGGTCTCTTAGTAGCTTAGATGTTAATATCTAGCATGTTTCATCTAATATTATTCTTATGTCTCTGTCCCCACTTACTAAATATCCCATTCTTCTCACCTCCAAACCCCTAGTTCCTTTTTGCATGTATTGCTTTCTGGTATTTGAAGCCTCCTACCCGACACAGCAAAAGATGTAATACTGTGGAATAGGTAAGACAACAGCACTCTGGAGTTCTCAACAGGAAGGGTAGTGGGAAGAGCTGGCCATTTTCTGAACTGAAGTCAACCTTGTGTTTCTGAAACAAGGGGAGTTGAGGGAGGGGAATAAAGATCTACCTATTTCCAGGTGCACATAACAAACCTGTATCACCAAATGTGTGTGTGTGTGTGTGTCATATATATCCATATATATATATATGTGGTGACAAACCTGTGTCACCAAATGTGTGTGTGTGTGTGTGTGTATATATATAATTTTTCTTTTTTCTTTTTTTCTGAGACAGAAAAAAGTCTGTCAGAAAAAATCCCAGGCTGGATTGCAATGGCGCAATCATGGCTCACTGCAGCCTCAATCTCCCAGGTTCAAGCAATTCTCCCACCTCAGCCTCCTACAGGCATGTGCCACCATGCCTGGATCTTTTTTTATCTTTTTTTTTTTTTTTTTTTTTGTAGAGACAGGGGCTCCCTATGTTGCCTAGTCTGGTCTCAAACTCCTGGACTCAAGCAATCTGTCCACCTTGGTCTCCCAAAGTGCTGGGATTATAGGTGTGAGCCATTGCACCTGGCCACCAAATGGATTTTTCAATCCAGTTCTGGCTGAATAAAAATTCTTCCTATAATTTTGATAATTATTTCACTGCCAGTCTTAGTTTTTTAAATGCTGGATGTTTTGGGGGGCCAGTAGGTATCATTTTAAACTAAAAGCTCCTAATATTTTAAATAAATTTTTATTGAGGGTTTACAGAGGTAAATGCAAAAATAAGCTGTTAATATGCAATCTGTAAAAAAGGTATTAGGTTAGAGAAAAAAATGAAACATGTCTAAGTACTAAGTTCAGTGCTGTTTTTAATCAGGGCTGTATGCCACCTAACAGAGTGCCTTTGAAAAAAGTTTACTGCATGCTGATGCCTAGAGAATTCAATATGGCTCTGATAAGCAAAACAGATAAAGCAATTGGCTTCCAAATTACTTCTGAATATTGAAATATTAGCATGTCAAATTATTACAAATTAAATGGTTGGGCAACACAGTGCAAACACATTTGGCAGGCTCTTGTTGCCCGACTTTAAAAGTATTGGATCTCCTCCCAAGTTTTAGACTGGGAATGTCCAGCAAACTCTGTGCCAGTGATAAGAGAAGAGTTGGTAGTATCCAGCTCAGTTCATGGTAAAATCTAATCTCCGCTAGAAATCTGCCATCTTGAATTGTCCCTTGCAATGTTTCAATTAGCAAGTAAGTACAATCCATATGTCTACAGTTGTCTCTGTCACACCTTTCTTTCTCCTGTTATAAAAGTGCATGTATGTGCATGTGCACATATGCACATGCTCCTAAGCAGCCAACAACTCTTAAACAATCCTATCTATGAATAAATTCTAATACCTGTACATTTAATTTGGCAAGCAAAACTGGAGCAATAAATTGCAAACCCAATACTATCATGTATTTCCAGAGAAGGTTAATGAGAAAGACCATGCTGAATGCTCTATATTTCCTATGGTTAAAGTGGGAGGCAGAGAAGGACAAAGGGAGAGAGGGAAAGAGAAGGAAGAGAAGGAGGAGAAGAGGAGTGTGGAGGGAGGGAAGAAGAGAAAGAAGATAAATGGAAGGAATAAAAGAAGCTAGGTAGTATCTTTTATTTCTATAGGAATATACCCAAACCAAGTGTTAAACCAAGTGCTGGGTCTTATCAGACACCAACTCCTTCAGCCACCACAGGAACACCAGATGGGAGGTAGACCCTCAGTACAAAACAATAGAGCAAGGGTATCAGACAGCCACAGACCACTCCACAGCAAGGGCCCATATGGAGTTACCTGGATTGTCACTACCACCTATCATTTCAGTACAAGATCTAGTAGAATCTTTTGATACATCTTACTATTTTTTGTAATTTAGCACCTCGGTGGTGTTTGGTGAGCAATTATGTAGGCATACAATAAAATCCCAGCAATCTACATTTACCTGAAATTATTTACTATATTTATTATTGTCTAGTAAATTTGCATAAACACTATAAAACAAATGTAAATGTTACACCACGCTTTAAAGGAGTTACCAAGGCCAGACTCAACCCAGATTGGAGGTCCAAGCCCCAGCTAGAATAATTTTGTGCAGATGTGGTTCTTTTTATTTTGTAGGATTATGAAGTACCTCCTGCTCATGAGAAAAATGAGATGGTAAGTTTGCCACTGACTAAAGATTAGACTGGTAAGAGCTGACTTTCCATCCAGGACACAAAAGGATTCTCTAACTTTCCTTTAGAGTTGGTCATAAAACTTTCATTCCAGAGGTGCCCATCCTACACCTGAAGGAAAGGAGCATTCTTATCTCTGAAGACCCGGGGACACAGAATGCCTCTGAACAAGCAGGCCTTGCCAGGTTTCCTCCAGTTTATAACCATTAGATCATGCCCTTGGTCTTCTGGTCATACTTCTGCAAGACTGTCCATAAAAATGCACAGTTGTCTCTGTTTCTTTGGGTCTTCATTTCTGAAGGCCCCCATGTCACATCAAACATATTAAATAAATTTGTGTGTTTTTCTCTTAAAAAAAAAAAAGAACTGGCTTTCAACGTATAAAATAGCGACTGTCTCTGTGTTTTATAATCAAGAGTGGATGGCTTCTTGCCTCAAGCTGATATTTTCATCTGACTCAGTGGTTGAAAGATGTGACCAGGTAGACCTGAGACTTTATGACCAGGTAGACTTGAAACTACTAGTTTGATTATTTTCCTATTGTAAGTGGCTGATGGAAAAGCTTCTAGAGTTATTCCAAGGAGGAGACCTAGAAGGTATCCAAAGTAATGATGCATGAGCGCTGGTGACTAAGAAAGAAAAATGACATGAAGGACCCAAATTCTGCCTGCAAGGAATATCAGAACTCAACATACAATATACTTCAAGCCTAGGCACTTATGAAATTCTGTAGAATAATCTTTGAACTGCCCGTGCACTGGAAAAAAACTGGTCTGAAAAACTGCTTGGGACGTGATCAGAGATAATTTTTTTTTTAAACTGACAAAATGAGGTTGATTCTTTCCCTATCGCTACCCAACTGATAAAAAGGAAACCCACAGTGAATTTTACAGTTGAAAGATGTCTCTTATGCATTAAATCAAGCTTAACAAAAATGTTATAAAATTACCATATTCACTTATGTTTTCCACTTATTTTTGACACAGTCTCACTCTGTTGCCCAGCCTGGAGTGTAGTCGTGCAATCATAGCTCACTGCAGCCTTCATCTCCCAGGCTCAAGTGATCCTCCTGCCTCAGCCTCTGAGTAGTTGGGAGTACAGAAGCACATCACTATGCCCAGCTGATCTTTCTTTTAAAAATTTTTCATAGAGACAGGGTCTCACCATGTTGCCCAGACTGGTCTCGAACTCCTGAGCTCAAGTGATTCTCCTGTTTTGGAGAATCCAAAGTGCTGGGATTACAGATGTAAGGTACCATGTCCAACCTCCACTTGATATTATTTTAATGTAGTGGTAGAAGAGGTAGCAAGGCTTACATAAGAGTTCTTGTCTTGCTTTACTCTTGACAACCTTTCTTCATCTTTGAGAATCTCAATCCTACCTCCCACCTCAAGCTAAAAACAGAGTTTAGTTGAAACTTTTTGAAGGGTAATTTGGTTTAGCTAGCAGAATTTAAAAAATTTGCATGTCATTTGACCCTGTAATTTCACTTCTGGAATTTACTGTACAGAAATACCTGGATGAATGCTCCATAAAATAAGCACAAAGATTTTACTGCAACACTGTTTGCAGTAAATATTGTTTGTATTTTTTTGACAAAAAAATACCCTAAATGTCTATCAAGAGGAAATTAAAGTATGAAATAAATGAACTGACAGTTATTAATCTGTTCAAAAATGAGTTAAATCTCTAGGTACTGACACATTACAATAAAATAAAGCGAATAAGTAATGTACAGAAGAGTATCGGGTAAGTTCATTTCTGTGAGAGAAATTTACAGATGTACATGTGTACCTATGTATTTTATGCATTTATAAATGCTCTCTCTCTTGAATTTGTAACAAGGAAGATCTGGAAGTATATCGAGGGGAATATCTTTGGGAGTTTTGGAGGGGAGTGCAGGAAAGACAATGTTCACCTTTTATACTTCTGTATTAACATTAGGTGGTGTTTTTACAACCAGACTATGTCATTTTCCTTTTTCATTTAATTTTTTTTTCAATTAAATAAAACTAACAGGCACGGAAATCTCCTACTTTGATCCTTTCCACAGCAATTTTTGTTTCTTTAAGTGGCATGTGGAGTGAAAGATCACAGAGATAATGAGGCTCCCCAGGTGCAAGCATTTTTTAAAGTAAGGACATATTAGGGATGATCCACCAGTGTCGATAAACACTTTATACTTGCAAGTTGGAGCTCAAGCCCCATTAAGTCAGGGGAAGGCCAGGCAGCTGCATCAGTCTCAGCTTGGCTGGTTTGACATGCAAGGGCTCCAACATCGATAGCCCCTACACAAACCAGAAAAGAAGACAATGTGGGACACAGAAGAATGAGACTTCAATGAGAAGGGCACTGACTTATTTTCTCCCCTCTTCCCAGTAAATGGCAAGTCGTCTCTGTTTCTTCTTTAATTTATCCTTTTTTTTGATGACTTAGACCTGCATCATCCAGTCAGTACATGTGGCTACTGAGCACTTGAACTGTACTGAAAAAAAAAAAGTCTGAACTGAGATGTGCTATAAGTGTAAAACACACATTGGAGTTTGAACAGTTTAGTAAAAAGAAAGAATGTAAAAATATCTCATTCATCCATATATTGATAATCATTACATGTTGAAATGATAATATTTTGGATGTACCATGGTAAATAAAATATATTATTAAAAGTAATTCGACTTGTTTCTTTTTACCTGTTAAAATGTGGCTACCAGAAAACTCAAAAATACATTTGTGGCTCATATTACATTTCTCCCAGATGAGCTGGTTTACACTTTTATAGATATTCCACATGGCAATGCAAATGTTCAGAAAAAGGAACAGCAGGGTAGAGAAGTAGGCATGACACACACAGACACAGACACAGATACAGACACACACACACACACACACACACACACACACACTTCTGAATTCATAATAAGGAAGAAGTGGAAGTATATCCAGGGGGATATCTTTGGGAGTTTGGAGGGGAGTACAGGAAAGACAATATTCACGTTTTATACTTCCATATTAACATTAGCCATATTAGACATAGTAAGAGTTTCAGAAATGACCAAGATATGGTTTTCTCTGGAAGCAAAGAATACCAGAGTTGCCGTGAATCTTGGGCATCATGCATTCCAGTGTTTTACAGCCCTTTTAAATCTCGGAAGCCCAACAGAGAAAAAAGATGAAAGCAAGATACTCTGATTAAAGCTGAGTGTGCGAACAAGAAGGGCTGAGAACTCTCTGGACTATGCATAGGAGGGGGATCTAAGAACTCTGAAGCACAGTTTGAATTCCATGGATGTGGTATTCCAGCCTCTCCATTTTACAGGTAAAGACACTAAGCTTCAGAGGTTGATGGTTTGCCTTCAGTGGCAAAGCTGGTAGGAGCAGGGCTGGAACCCATTCTCAGATGTCTGATTCCTAAGAAACACCGTGCTCTGCATTACATCATTGCTGCAGCTACAGTGGACAACCTGTGTGCATGGAAAGGCAGTGGCTCAGGAAAGTGCTCTGACACAGGTACAGACACAACGCTATGGGGCTACTGGGGTGGGACACAGTGCTTCAGGCCTCTTCGTTAAAGAAGCAGCTTCTAGATTTACCTTTGAAAGATGACAGAGGCAGCTGAGCACCCAGGACAAGAGAAGAGCAAGGGTTCTAAGGAGAAAAACCTTGAGGCATGTTTTAGGGCCAAAAGGTCGGTTTCTTTCACTAATAGTTACATCTTGGAGAATAATATATGCTACGGCCAGAATAGAGTTGAAGCCTTCTTTCAAAAGGTCTTGAGAGCCAAGGATCCTACACCAGTCTTAGCAAGGTTTTGAAAAGGGTGATAATAAGAATATTAATTTATCACAAATACACAAAGAGGCAGGAAACATGGAGACATACTGACAGGTTACTGGGTGACTGTTAAAGGCAGCCTCAATTAGTGAGATGCAGGTCATGATGGAAATGGGCCAGATTGGAGGGGCCCCATGGAAACAGCATCCACAGGACTTGGATACAGAAGGATGAAGATGATTCCAGGGTGACTCTGAGAACCCAGCTGGGGGGCTGTGGGATAAGGGTTACATTAACAGAAAAAGGGAAGGTAAGAGAAGCTGGTTTGATGGGTTCAGTGAAGAAAGGGTATCTGTGAGGTGGTTGGTGGAAGAGTCAGTCCATTAAGAAACTGCGATTTGGCCCTGGAGCCCATCTGAGGGTCATCTGCATCTTATCTAGATAGAACTCTTCATAAACACCTAGGTTTGGGAGAAGGGAGATGAAGAGCCAGGAAAGGGGATATGGGCAGAGGCACCCAGAAGTGTTCTTTTCACGAACACTGAGGACAGGGAGGCTTTCATGGAGTGAGTGGCCACAAGATTCAAATGCTGCAGACATCATGTGAGATGAGAATGGAGAGGAGGCCCCTGGATGCAATGATGAGGAGGTCACCATCAACCTCTAATATAGCAAGTGTCGGGAGGACTCTGAAGTCAAATAACCCTGGTTCAAAGTCTCTTCTTGGGTCTCAGTTTTCTTACCTGTAAAATGGGGATGACAACAGTACTCCTTATAAAGTTATTCTGAGATTAAAATGAAATGGTGTATTTTAAAGCACCAAATATAGCTGACCCTCGAACAACATGGGGGTTAAGGGTGCTGATGCCCTGTGCAGTCAAAAGTCCATGTATAACTTTTGACTCCCCTAAGACTTAACTACTAATAGTCTACTATTGACTGGAAATCTTACCAATAGCGAACAGCAGATTAACACATATTTGGTATGTTATATGTATTATACCCTGTATTCTTATAATAAAGTAAGCCAGAGAAAAGAAATGCCATTAAGAAAATCATGAGAATGAGAAAATATATTTACTATTCATTAAGTGGAAGTGGACCATCATAAGGTCTTCATCTTCCTCATCTTCACATTGAATAGGCTGAGGGTAAAGGGGAAGAAGAGGGGTTGGTCTTGTTGTCTCGCTGGTGGCAGAGGTGGAAGAGGCGGAGGTGGTGGAAAGGGAGATAAGAGAGGCAAGCACACTTGGTGTAACTTTTACTGAAAATAATCGGTATATAAGCGGACCTGTGCAGTTCAAACCTATGTTTTTCAAGGGTCAACTGTACAGAGCTTGGCTCACAGTAAGTGTGCAATAAATGTTATCTATTACTTTTATGATTCGAAGGGATGAAGAAATGAGCAAGTGAAGAAGTGGAGGCTACATGTAAAGACACCAGTCTTTAAAGCAGTTTGGGCATGAAGGGAAGGAGAAAGACTGGGGGAATACAAAGGGGAATGAGAATCTTTTCCAGAATGGAGAGACAAGGGCATGATTTGACCCTTACGAGGCAAGTCAGAAAGGGATGATGGATGAAGTGAGAACCTAAAAGCAGGGTAGGAACAAGAGCAAGGGTTGAGGAAGATCTGCCTTGCAAGCAGGGAGAATGCATCCTTCCAGAAACCAGAGGGAAGGAAGGAGAAGTTGAAGATAAAGAGAGATTTTTGAACTGGAAGAGAAAAGGAGCTCACTTTGAGGGCTTCACTCATCTTAATTAGCTGGAGATGGGGCTGAATGTTGGGTTGGGAGTGTGGAAGTCGGTTGGGGCTTAAGGATTGTGGGGGTGGGAAGAGAAGGGAATCCTAGCATGGAAGTGGGTCTCAGAACAAAGGAGGGGAGCTGGAGGGGAGGAAACATGCCCATCAAAAGCCTAGATGCAAGTGCTAAATGAGCATGTGTGCTCTAGTTGCTCTTATTTCTGTCTCTAAGTAGAGTTTACTTTTCAGTGGTGGAACATTTAGATGATGAAGTCCCTAATGTACAGTGTTGTGAGAAGGGAGAAGAAAACACTAATTCTCACAGGGGTCACTAAATGCTTGCGTATAGGCTGGGGGACAGGGAGAGTGCAAGCTGAGTGATGCAGCTGCTGAGTCAATCAAGATCTTCAAACTGCTCTGTCTCCATGTATGTGCAAAACACTTTCATTAGTAACATTTACTCTAACTCTGTAGTTACTCTTTGCTTAAAAATCATGGGTCCTGAAAATCCCCAGGTCATGCCATTAGGACTGGGGAGACAGGAGTGTAAGAGGATTGCAAAGAGAAGTTGAGAAGCTTTGGCAGAATTGTGCCCCCAAGAAGTAGAGAGCTAAAAACACTGCAATTCCCTTCTTGAAGGGATAGAGCACCTACATAAAAAGGCCTGGTTTTAGTTACCTCAAAGAAGATTGTGAGTAAAAATTTGTGGAAGAGAGGAACTTCTGCCTATGCGACAAGGATTCCGAAAGTCAGATTTGAAAAGAGTAACAGAAGTAGACAGTCAGAGAGGGGAGGTATTGGCTGCTAAGAACAGGGATGGGAACACGGGAGGAAGTAATAAACCAGTAGTTGTTAGTAAGAGCAAAGCAATGGCTTGGGAAGTAAGAGGGAAGAATGGTAGAGTGGCAAACGATATGTGATAGAATGGTTAGAAGAAGACTAAGCCAATAAAATCTGGTTTGTGGTAAAGACCACAGAACAGGCCGACCTAGGATGTGAGAATGGAGGGGCCCTGGAGTGGGAAGGTGGAGGACCAAGAGATGCCCCCACAGGAAAAGGCCAGGTCTGGTGGTGGCTTCTCAATATATGCCATGAAAACAATTATATTTTTCAAATTCATGTTAAAATACACATTACGAATTAAAAAAATCAGGCCAGGCACGGTGGCTCATGCCTGTAATCCTAGTACTTTTGGGAGGCCAAGGCGGGCGGACTGCCTGAGCTCAGGAGCTCGAGACCAGCCTGGGAAACAACAGTGAAACCCTGTCTCTACTAAAATACAAAGAATTAGCCGGGCGTGGTGGCATGTGCCTGTATTCCCAGCTACTCAGGAGGCTGAGGCAGGAGAATTGCTTGAACCCAGGAGGCGGAGGTTGCAGTGAGCTGAGATTGTGCCACTGCACTCCAGCCTGGGCAAGAGAGAGCGAGACTCTGTCTCCAAAACAAACAAACAAACAAACAAAAAGAATTAAAAAAATCAATATTAATAGCATTACAAAAGTATGAATTTGCTCTTACTTAGAACTACCTTGTTTGCATTACTCAACCAAAATTGGACCTTTTCCTGGGTACCATCTTGGATATTTCCTCACTCATAAAAATGCTTTTTAAAGAGATCTTCCCATTTGGCTGGTTCTTTAAAGGAAGGAAAAAAAAAAAAAAAAAAAAAGAGAGAGATTCTAGGAAAATATCCAACAAGAGGTAAGAAATCTGAAAGTCTAGAGTGCCCTGGTTTCCATGCACATGTTTTGACCTAACCTGAAATGATGGGTTTCTTCTCACAGGCTAGGGCGTGCCTTCTGGCGCCTTGGTGTTCCGTTTAGCTTGTGAAGGACCTCATTTCCTGGATGTCACTGGAGGGGTGCTCAACTATGGGGAGGCACCAACACAGTAACCAATGGGAAAATTGGCAAGGCAGTCAGTGACATTTTAAAGACATTTGCTCACTGACCACTGACCCACAAAGGACAGTTTCACTGTCAGTTTCTCAGCTACTGGTGTTTAATTCACAGAAATCAATGACGACAACTCTAGAGAGGCCACCAGACAAGAGGCAATATATGACCAATCATGAAGCCTTGTTTGTCTCCTTCTAACAGTGACTCTATTTGTCATATTCTTCCTGGTGGCATTTGGCATTTCTTAGCTAGGGATTGGCAGAGCTGGCAACTCAGAACTTCTAAGAATTACTATCTGCTTGCCACAATCTTTTATTCAAAGAATCATGTTTTATTTTCTTTTTTCTTTCTTTCTTTTTTTTTTTTTTGAGACTGAGTCTCAACTCTTTTGCCCAGGCTGGAGTGCAGTGGCACGATCTCAGCTCACTGCAACCTCCACCTCCCCGGTTCAAGTGATTCTCCTCCCTCAACCTCCCAAGTAGGTGGGACGATAGGCGCATGCCACCACGCTCAGCTAATTTTTTGTATTTTTAATAGAGATGGGATTTCACCGTGTTAGCTAGGATGGTCTCGATCTCCTGACCTCGTGATTCACCCGCCTCGGCCTCCCAAAGTGCTGGGATTACAGGTGTGAGCCACCAAGCCTGGCTGCAGGTTTTATTTTCTAAATGTGCATTTTATGTGACTTTGCTGTAACCTGGAAAACCCCATAACTTTCAAACTACAGACAATAGTTCTAACTAGGATCACAAGGCAATCAATAGACACCTGGGGAGTGAACACTGTGAATTTATTTTGCTGTAGAGTTAAAAATAAATCTATCACAATCATCTGATCATCCATCCATCCATCCAATCTCATCCTTTAAGCTGACTAGTTGGCCACTAACCGAATTTATAACAATTTTTTTTAAGTATTAAAATACAGTTCAATGTGGAGTAAGGATGGGTTACTATAGATGAAAAATTAAAGGAGAAAGATAAAAAATGTAGCTCTTACCCATTTTGTAGAATGCTTCTGTGGGCCAGTGTGGGCAGTTACTAAACCCAGGTGACAGTGACAGATGATATTTAAACTCTCTGGCTCTTTGTCAACCATTTGCCCTATGACTCTCTTTACTGAGTTTATATTTCCTAGGTATTTCATTTTTGAATAAAAGACATGCACCTCTTAATAATATGACAGAGAATTGGCCAACCTTTCTAATACAGGAGAGATTCTAAATCAAAGCTATTAAATAAATGTGTGATTTGCTTCTTGACCACTCTAAAATATCATTGCTGCTATATCATAGTAATACACAAAACATTCCAGAAAAAAATATGGCCTCGTAGGTCAAACAACCACAATGGCAGAAACCCAGCAGAGTAGAAAAATCAAAGGCGATGGAGTCAGGCAGACACGAGGTTTTGGCTCTGTCGTTTAATTGTTGTATGCCCACGGGCAAGTTATTCACCCTCCTTGTGGAAGGCTTATAGTTCATTATCTGTAAGCTCTGGAGAAAAGTCTTCAGAATAGGGGTTTAAGCAGATAATGCACATGAAGGTGCCCCCAACCCCCAACTGCCAAGGCATGGGCCTGTCACATGACAAATGGTAACTCCCTTTGCTTGTTTTCTTCTCCCTAGGTTATGGAGGATGGTGAGCCTGGCTGACGCATACATGATTATTCCTCAAAGATTTTAAATAAACAACTAGGATGTGACCTCTAAAGAAGGTTAATCCCGACTTCTGGCCTTCCACTGAGAAATCTTTCCTCTTCAAAAACAGACTTGTCATTATACCCACCCACAGTACTCTACACTTCTTCACAACATTTATCCCAGCTCTGGTTAATTAACTAATGGTGCAGGTAGTGAATCTTTTCTCTATTAGGATTTAAGTCACCCCTCTAGGAGTGGGCCTGGCATACAGTAGTCACTCCATAAGTTATCTGTAGACTGAATGGAACACTTGTTATAGGATTTCCAACATGTGACATATTACTGTTGGTGACATGTGAGATGATTTAGGGGATAAACATGCATGAATTTCCTTAATAATTATAATGGTTATATATTTATTCTAATGTGTATTGGACAAATAAATAACTGGTCAAATCTCTGATTTTTCTATACAGCCATGACCCTCATAATAACGTTTTGATCAACAATGAATGAACCACATAAGTGAGGGTGGTCCTAAAAGATTATAATGAAGCTGAATGATTCCTATCTCCTAGTGACATCATAGCCATCTTAACGTTATTTTAGTGCAGCGCATTACTCACCTCACATGTTTGTGGTGATGCTGGTATAAACAAACCTATTGCGCTGCCAGTCATATTAAAGTATAGCACATATACTTATAAACAGTACATAATATTTGCTAGTACAAGACTATGTTACTGGTTTATGTATTTACTATATTATACTTTTATCATTATTTTAGAGTGTACTACTACTTATAAAAAGAGAGTTAACTGTACAACAGTCTCAGCCAGGCCCTTCACGAGGTATCCTAGAAGAAGGCATTGTTATCATAGGGGATGACAGTTCCATGCATGTTATTGCCCCTGAAGACCTCCCAGTGGGACAAGAAGTGGAGGGGCAAGATAGTGATACTGATCATCCTGATTCTGTGTAGGTCTGGGCTAATCCGTGTGTTTCTCAGTTTTTAACAAAAAAGTTTAAAAAGTAAAAAATAAAAAATTTAAAAATAAAAAAGCTCATAGAATGATATAAAGAAAATATTTTGTATAGATGTATAATGTGTTTGTGTTTCTTTATTTTTTGTTTATTTATTTTTTTAGACACAGGGTTATCTAGGCTAGGGTGTAGTGGCATGATCCTAGCTCACTGTAATCTTGAACTCCTGGGCTCCAGTGGTCCTCCCACCTCAGCCTCCTGAGTAGCTAGTACTACAGATGTATGCTACCATGCTCAGCTAATTATTTATTTATTTTGTAGAGATGGGGGTCTTACTATGCTGCCCTGGTTGGTCTTGAACTTCTAAACTCAAGTGATCCTCCTGCCTTGGTTTCCCAAAGGGTTGGGTTACAGTGAGCCATTGCATCTGGCTTGCTTGTGTTTTAAGATGTGTGTTATTACAAAAGAATCAAAAAGTTAAAAAATTTAATTTTTTTTTTTTTTTGAGACAGGGTCTCCTTCTGTTGCCCAGGCTGGAGTGCAGTGGTGTGATTTTGGCTCACTGCAACCTCTGCTTCTTTTGGGCTTAAGCGATCTTCCCAACTCAGTCTTCCAAGTAACTGGACCTACAGGCACGCACCACCATGTCCAGTTAATTTTTGTCTTTTTTGTAAAGACAGGGTTTCGCCATGTTACCCAGGCTGGTCTTGAACTCCTGAGCTCACGCAATCCATCTGCTTCAGCCTCCCAAAGTGCTGGGATTACAGGTGTGAGCTACTGCAGCCGGCCAAAAAATTTAAAAAGTTTATAAAGTAAAAATGTTACAGTAAGCCAAGGTTAAGTTATTATTGAAGAAAGAAAAATATTTTTAGATAAATTTAGTGTAGCCTAAGTGTACAGTGTTTATAAAGTCTACAGTAGTGTACAGTAACGTCCTAGGCCTTCAACTCACTCACCACTCACCCAGAGCAACTTCCAGTCCTGCAAGCCTTATTCATGATAAGCATTCTATATAGGTATATCATTTTTTATCTTTTATACCATATTTCTGCTGTATCTTTTCTATGTTTAGATACACAAATACTTACCATTGTGTTACAATTGCCTACGGCAGTCCGTACAATAATATGTCATACAGATTGGCAGCCTAAGATCAATAAGCTATACCATATAACCTAGGTGTGTAGTAGGCTATATCATCTAGGTTTGTGTAAGTACACCCTACAATGTTCGCAAAATGACAAAACTGCCTAACAATCAATTTCTCAGAACATCACCCTGTCGTTAAGCAACACATGACTGTACTTTTGTTTAGGATGAGGCTAAATAAAAAGGTAAACTGATAAGAGAGTAGTAAAAAAAAAAACCTAAGTAAATAATAGTACCAGTCTCATAAGAATATGGCAAAAACAAGGTGATAAAGAAAGGACAAAATTGGTAATTACTGCCTTAGCATCAAGTGGGTACCCAGAGTTTAGAAGCTCAAGACCAACCAAGGCAGCATAGTGAGACTCCTATCTCTACAAAAAATTAAAAATGCTAGGATTCCCTGATTTAGGATTAGCCCAAAGCAATGAATGAGTCTGCTTTAAGAGCCCATGGCTTGGGAAGTCTCAACTGGGTCAATACTAAATCAGGAGTCAAGTCAGAACCAGGTCAAGCTGGTGATGGACCCCAGAACTCATCTGGCATAAGTAAGAAGCATGACACATGGATATCTGGGGGGTATCATAGGAAATACCAAGGACACAGGGTACCCACCCTAGGAGGGATGGTGTGATTGGCCTGGATTCACTCTCCTTTCAGCCTTAAAGGCATAAGGACCTGGTTTCTGATACTGCTTCCTCCTTCAAGCAATTATTTCTCAACTTACTATTTTTGTGCAAGGCTTCTGGAGAAAGGGTACTTTCTTATGTGCACATCTGAAGTGCCAAAGGATCTCTACGCAATGTCTCACTTTTCCAGCAAACTGAAGCAGACTGTGGCCACTATCATTAAAGGAGCCCTCTCCTGAGTCTCCAATATTTGAGTCCCACTTCTCCGTCCCAATGCTGAGATGGAGAGATAAGTATCCCTCTAGTCTTGGATTGGAACATAGAATGAATTTTCCCATAGAAGAAAAAATTTTGATGAATTAGCACAATGGGTGTTTTGTGTATGTTCCAGGTCGTAGAGGATTCTGCAAACTAGGCTTGGAATCCAATGACCACTTATCACTTCAGTGGAAAATGCTTTTAACGCTTTAAAATAAAATTTGTTCCACAAATGGAGATTGCCTATACTTAAACATACAGCAAATTCCTTAGTAGTGAATACTTAATTCTACATATCTCAAGTTTTATCTTTCTTTTAACGTCTTAAAAAATTGACTTTTATCATCAATCATGACTAGTATCCAAGTCTGTAATTGTTGAAGGACTCTGTCTTTACGGTTGAGACTATACTAGACACATAAAGATAATTTCAATAAGCATTTCTCTAATCAACTCTTGGCAGTACCGAGTTATTCCTGGGATGAAGGAGAATGACTGTCTAAACCCCTACTCTGCTCTATTGACAGTAAATTATTCTTGGTTCTAACCATAAGCCTTTAACCCGATGTCTTCCACACTTGTTGGATGAAAATAATTGCTGAAGGTACTTTTAAAAATAAGAATTCCTGGCCCCAGCCCAGTAATGAATCAGAATCTCAAGGGAGAGGCCTGGGAGCCAGACTTTTAAAGACTGCCCATCCCTGGTGATACTGTCATCCAACCCAGGGGTTCTTATCCTGGAGGTTGTATTAGGATCGGAGAACTTGTTAAAATGCAGGTTGCTGGATCCCAGCCCAAGAACTACTGAATCAATAGGTCTGGGGTGGGGCCTGAGGATTTGCATTTCCAGCAAGGTGCCTGGTGATACTGAGGTTCCCGGTGCGGGGACCACACTTTCAAAATCACTAATTGAGCCTGTTTGGCAAACACTTCAGCTGAATTCAATATTACTTTTTCCCTCCTCTCCTTCGGAAAAAAGCAACGCTGGAACAGAACTTGCAAGACTTCCTTTGGACTCATATCCTTGCTACTTCTTAGCTGCCTAATGTTAGACAAATAAATGTACCACTCCATCTCAGTTTGCTCTTATTGGTAGGACTAAGAAAGGTAGCATAAAGGAAGAGGTTTGACGCTATACTTGGCACATGGTACGGCTGCATTAAACATCTGTTTACTCTGATCTCCTTGCCATGATCTCCCATCTTATGAGCCACAGATGAATTTGCTGAGTACTAGCAATAGTTCCAAAAATCTGTTACATGCACAAAACTTTGTTTGGTTAAAACCAACCAAACAACAAGCAAACAATGGTTGACCAGTTCTTTTCCTTGTGAACTACCATGGAGCTACATTTTAAAGATACAATGGGAATATACTGTTTCCTAACTCACCTAACTCACTTTTCCCCATGGAAATAAAAATAGAAAAGAAAAAGAGATTAGATTATGATTAGGTTCTCTGTTTAATTTAGACTAGGCTGAACTTAGTTCCCAGGTATGGATTATTTTCCTGGCAGATATGTATTATATTGTTTGGCTATTTCTTGTGACCTGAAAATCAAACAATCGAATCACATACTCTCTCAGAGGGAACTTGGAGGGCATGTAGCCTATGCACCAACTCTATAAATGCTGCTGAAACATCACCAATGTGTGGAGGTCCAGCCTCTTCTTAGACACACAATGAGAACTCACTATTTTCACAAACCCCAATCCACTCTTCAGATAACTGTCTAATCATTAGATTTTTACCCCTTTTAACAAAAATCTTTCTGTTTGTAATTTCTGTATCCTTAGTCTTGTTTCTGTCCTCTATAGTGCCTGAATATGTCTAATCTCTCCTGTACATGGCAGCATTTAAAGTGCCCTGAAGTTGCACTGACATCCCCATTGCTTATTCTTTTTCAGCCTAAATATTGTTTTTTTCAACTATTCTCACCATCAAAATTTCATTAAAAAAGTTTTCATATATTTAACAGCCTTGGTTCTCCTCCTATGGATAAAGTCCACTTTGAGGATATTTCTTCACTAAAAAAATGCCAAAATATGTGTTATTTTCACCATGTCCTATCATCACCAATAAAACAATGTAAATTATAAGAACAGTGGGGTGTTCCCTCCCAGGCAGAGTTTCCAGAAGCTGCAAGCTACAGTCATATAAAACAACACTGTAAGCACTGAGAAGACAAACTTTCAGGACAGGCTTGCAAGTGGTAGCCTGCGGCAGATGGATCTGGCCATCATGACCCCTAATGACAGAAATGCCATGCTGCCATTTAAATTCACAAAGATCCACAGTCTCTTTTCAAGGAAAGCAGAGTGAAACAAAATGTATTTCTTACTTTCTACGAAACATTTCTGCAAATATGCAGCCAACACTCCATAGATCCACGGGGGTGGCGTAGCTGGACTGCAGCAAGACTTCGGGAGCTCTGTACCACAGCGTGACGACCTGCAATGGCAAGCGGATCCGAGTGTTACTGACGAAGGTGGTTGTGGGCTTAGACTCCTCAATAAACCTGGTGGTTTAATGACAAGATGTAGTTCAGAAAGAATTGCTATAAATCATATAAGGACGCTGTGATAGAAGCAATAAGTAAATAGGACTCATCACTGACGGGCCAGGAAATTATACCATCCTCACCAACTGGGTTCCCAACCTCCGACTCTATGTCTAACTAGGATGGCATAATAACATGAGTTTCAGAAAGCAAAGATCAAAAATTTTTTTTTTTTTTAAACTTAGAAACTGTTTTTTTTTTTTTTTCCCCTTAAGGGGCCTTTACAAAATAATGCATGGAAAAAAGGTGATGGCAACAATTACAGCTCAATCCCCAGGTCAGCATTATTGGCAAATTGGAAGATGATGGCATACAGAGTGGTGTAATGGATTTTGGACTTTGGAGACTCAGAAACGGGGAGGGTAGAGAAAGGGGTGAAGGAGGGCCGGGTGCGGTGGCTCAAGCCTGTAATCCCAGCACTTTGGGAGGCCGAGACGGGCGGATCACGAGGTCAGGAGATCAAGACCATCCTGGCTAACACGGTGAAACCCCGTCTCTACTAAAAAATACAAAAAACTAGCCGGGCGAGGTGGCAGGCGCCTGTAGTCCCAGCTACTCGGGAGGCTGAGGCAGGAGAATGGTGTAAACTCGGGCGGCAGAGCTTGCAGTGAGCTGAGATCCGGCCACTGCACTCCAGCTTGGGCAACAGAGCGAGATTCCGTCTCAAAAAAAAAAAAAAAAAAAAAAGAAAGGGGTGAAGGAGAAGAAACTACATACTGGGTAAAATGTACACTACTTGGGTGATGGGGGCACTAAAATCTCAGACTTCATCACTATACAATTCAGCCATGTAACTCAAAACCACTTGTACCCCACAAGCTGTATACACACACACACACACACACACGAAGATGGTGGTGCCAGGGCTGCTGGATGGTGACCTTGAAGTCTACAGAACACCCAGGACATGTCAAAACTGCTCTTACCATGACAGCTTGGGGAATCAAAGTAAAACCCCTCTCCATGCTGCTCTTTTTCAGAAAACAAGTAAAAAACGGGGAAGACCTTAAGAGAGAATGTGTAACCCAATTGTTCATATCATGTGTGAAAAAACCAGGCAGAGGAAGAGATTCCAAAAAGACAAGAAATTTAAAACAGAGCAGCATATAGTAATAGATGAAACAAACACAACTGTAACTCTTCTTGCCAGGCTGAGGGCTGAAGAAAGCATATCATGTTAAAGCTGCAGATTTGAGTATATAGAGGGGGTTCAAGTGATTCCTTTTGTGGGGCAAGGGGCAGATAGTCTATGGACTTGGAAGGTGTATTCTTAATTGTCAGATAAAAAATTCAGAATATAAATCTATTACATCAGAATTTTATATTATTCAGATCCCTTTTATCTTTATTGTTTTGTCTAGTTGTATTATTATGGATGTCTATCTAAATTCTCTGAAATTCTGCTTTATATATTTTGATGCTATATTACTTGGTATGCTAAGACTGCAGTAGCAAGTCTCAATAAATGGTGGCTGCCATCAATTTCCTTCTTTTCTTATTTGCACACACTGCTCCTCGTATAAAGGGATGGAGTTTATTCATCTTCCATTGAATCTGAGTTGGCCTTAGTGACTTACTTGACCTACAGAATATAGTGGAAGTAATGTCTGAGACTACCAACGTTAGGTCATAAGAAGCCTGAGCCTAGGCCTTTTCTCTTGAGATGCTACCTCTTGGAACCCAGCTGTCATGCTGTGAGAAGCCCATGGAGATGCCCTGGTTGACAGTCCCAGTTGAGCTCTCAGCTGACCTGTGACTGAGCCATCTTGGACATTCAAGCCAACTGACCTATATAACTGCAGTCCCAGACAATGTCACACAGAGCAGAACTGTCAGCTGAGTCCGGTCAACTGACAAGATTATGAGTGATAATAAAACGACCCCTCTAAATCTTTAGGTGATTATATGGCAACATCAAATTGGAAAAATATTCTTGAGAGGTTCCCCCTCTATATCTCATCTAACATATTTTGCTTTGAATTCACATATGGGTCAAGTTTTGTTTAAGTAATACTGGTTGATATCTAATGGAGGGATGGCTGTGATATAATAGAAATAAAAAACAAAACACAAAACTGACAATACCGAAACAACGTTACTCAAGTTATCATTTGGCCCCAACATATCTTTCTATCAATGCCACCTCCCACAGTACATCAATGCATCACCTCCCACAGAACTTCCATAGCCTTTATATCCTAGTCACATCTATACTGCACCACTGGTTCTTAACCCTGCCTGTTCATCAAAATCCCCATGGGGTTTTAGAAAAACTTAGGTGTATAGGTCTTATCTTGTGCCACTGAATTAGACTTTCTGTGGGCTGAACTTTTGGGTTGGAGTTTTCCTCTTTCCTTCCTTCCTTCTTCATCTTCTTTTTATTTTTTCTTTTTGAGATGGAGTCTTGCTCTGTTGCCCAGGCTGGAGTGCAGTGGCACGATCTTGGTTCATTGCAACCTCCGCCTCCTAGGTTCAAGCAATTCTCCTGCCTCAGCCTCCTGAGTAGCTGGGACTACAGGCGCACGCCGCTACACCCAGCTAATTTTTTTTTTTGTATTTTAGTCGAGATGGGGTTTCACCATGTTGCCCAGGCTGGTCTTGAACTCCTGAGCTCAGGCAATCCGCCTGCCTCAGCCTCCCAAAGTGCTAAAATTACAGGCATTAGCCACCGTGCCTAGTCCTTTCTTATTTTTTTTTTAAGTTCTTCAAGTAACCCTCACCTTTGGCTATGTTTGAACACCACTAGATTACGCAAGCATATTCGACCGCTCTTGTCTCCATGCTTTTGTTTATATCATTTTCCTAGCCTGGGCAACTCTTTTTTCTCCTCTCCACATGTGTAAATTTCACCTATCCTACAAGGCCTAGCTTAGATGCCAGCACCACCCTGAACTTGCTGCTATCTGAAAATCATACCTTGTAACATAGCTCATAATATGGTTTGTTCCTGAGGACATGGCCCTGCCTTAATCTATGTTTATATCTGTAAATGCCTATCACAGTACTGTAAACACAACAATAAGGGTTTAACACCTATTAAATTAATCCTTTTAAGGCAGTCATTGCTAGAAAGATAACTGGGCAAAATTCAAAGACCAGTCATTCCCAAAAGAGAAGGTATTGTTTTCGCTAAGAAACGAGTGTCCAATACTGGGGTCTAGTTTTAGTTATACGACTTGTTTCTGCATTATTAATATTTCTAGCTGGAGGAACACTTCTTTGCTTCCCTGACACACTGTAAACAAAACTGCAGGTGCAAACTGTCCATAAGGTTCCACTTGAGTGGTTGACAGAAATACACAGATATCATGAGGGCACACACTTATCTTTCTATCTCAATTCAAAATAAAGTTGAATCTTTATTTTGGAAGAAATACATAGGAAGAAAAGTTGAATCTGAATACAGCCTTATTTTAAGCTGTTCTAAGGAAAATATTCTTTCTTTCATTTTTCTTTTCAGACAGGGTCTTGCTCTGCTGCCGAGATGGGAATGCAATGGTGCGATCTTGGCTCACTGCAACCTCCGCCTCCCACGCTTAAGCGAGTCTCAAGTCTCAGCCTCCCAGGTAGCTAGGACTACAGGCACATGCCACCACACTTGGCTAATATTTTTGTATTTTTTGTAGAGATAGGGTTTCACCATGTTGGCCAGGCTGGTCACAAACTCCTGACCTCAGGTGATCTGCCCACCTCGGCCTCCCAGAATGCTGGGATTATAGGTGTGAGCCAATGTGCTCAGCAAGAAACTGGTTTCTGATTGATTATCCATCCTAAAAAACTTTAGTAAGGCTGTCTTCATTTTCAATACTTTAGTCAGTTATACCTATTGTGATAAATAAATGTATAGACAGTCAAAATCATACTAACAATATTGATATGTTGGGGAAATTCCCTCTATTCCTTTTAAAATTTAGTTACCACTCAAAATGTAGAATGAATTTTTATCAAATGCTTTTTAAAATGTCTATTAATAATGACCATATGATCATTTGCCTTTATTTTATTAAAGACATATTAGTTACATTAACAGAATTCCCAATATAGTAGCATCCTTGACTTCTCGGAATAAATCATTTCTGATTATGTATTATTCTTTTAAGACACTCTGAAATTCTATTTGCTAATATCTACTTAGCATATTGACTTATATTCATAAATGAGGCTGATCTGTAGTTTTTTTTTGTGTTAATTTTTCATGTTTTGTTACCAGGGATATTCAAGCTTCCAATTTTTACTATATTCTGGAATAGTACAAATAACAGAATAATAACCAGTTCTTCGAGGGTCAATCTCGCTCATAGAGCTGTCTGGATCTTTGTTAGCAGTGTGTCTTAATGGTCTTTTGAATTTCTTCTTGGTAATTAGTCTGCTCAGCTTTCAACCTCTTTAGAAGCCAATTTTGGTAATGAAAAAGGATTTTCCTACGAACATCCTTAATCTAGATTTAAAAATGTATTGACTTAAATTTGAACATAGTATTTCTTATAATTATTTTAATTTCATCTGTTTCCTTGGTTTACTGATTTTCTCTTTCTTAAAGTTGTAAATTTTTGTTTTCTCTTTATATCTGTCAGGTTTATCAGAAGTTTAGCCATATTAATTTATTTTAAAAAACTGATACAATTTTATTTCCATTTTGGAAGGATCATTGTTTTATTTTATAATTTGTTGATTTATATTTTTATCTTTTAAAATTTTCTCCTCCTAATTTCTTGTTGTTTTTGGGCTTTTTTTTTGAGTTAAAATTTAGCTCTTTTCAATTTTAATTAATAATAAAATGCTAACTATATATTCATAGATAAACTTTTCTCATTTTTGCTCATCTTTAAATACCATGTAATTTATCTTTAACTTAGAAGTGTTTTAAAATGTCCATATGATCAGGTTATTTATGGCAATCTTTTAATGGCTGAATTTCTACTTTTATTGAATTACAATGAGAGACTATAATCTGTACAATTTCTACTTGTTAGGATTTATTATTGTTTTCTTTACAATGATGTATATACTTGGTTTTTGTTCTGGGAGTGAAATGCAAGTACTCTCTTTTAAGTGTAAAGTTCTTTATTGATAAGAGTTTGTCTTATATAAATCCTTACTTAATTTATGGTAACAAAAATATTATTAAAATACCAAAAATTGAGATTATGGTAGATATGACATAAAATAAATACATAATTCATAGTAATTCAGTCACAAAATAAGATGGAAAAAGAAGTCCATTCATACTAGTAACAAAAAAATGTAACACACTGAGGAATTAAAAGAAATTTACAAGATCCCTATTAAGAAAATGATATACTATTGTTGAAGAACATAAAGTAAAAATAAATAAATGGTGATACAGACATGGCTAAGATGGGAAAAGGCCACATTATAAAGATAAGAGCCATCCCTGCATTAACATAAAAATTTAGGACAGTCCAATGATTTTGGGGAGAAATTTAACTTTGACAATAAAGAGCCTTTGTTAGGACAATGCTTAAGAAGAGCCAAAAATAGTTTGAGAAATAGGAATAAGGGGCATTTTCTCTCTGATACCAAAATATACTCTAAGGCATGTTAAGTAGCAAGTAAAATCGTAGGTGCTAAAAGATCAAGAAAACAAAATGTCCAGAAAGAGACCGATATATTTACGGGGTTTAAATCCTTATAGGTGGCCAAATTTCAGTTTAGTGGGGAAAAAAAATACTTCGACAATTGAAAGCAAGTCAGGTGAGGTGGCCAGTGCCTTTAGACCCATCTACTCAGGAGGCTGCGATGAGATCCCTTGAGCCTAGGAGTTTGAGTCCATCCTGGGCAACATAGGGACACCCCTGTCTCTAAAAAGAAAAAAATTTTGTTTGAAATTGGAAGCAAGACAAGTGGCCATTAATATGGAAGACAATAAGTTTGACCTCTGCTTTATGTAGATAAAATTTCTTTTAAAATTTCATATGGATAAAATATAAAAAAAAAATTCATGGAACATCTAAATGTATGAAGTAGAACTAAAAAAATGTACTAAAAGAAAACAGCAGAGGACCTTGGGATGTGAAGGACTTTTTCACCATGATGGGAAATCTAGAAACCTGAGATGAAGAGTCACAGATCCAGCTATTTAAAACTGAAACCCTCTTCAGCAAAAAACACTATATATAAAGGCTGGGAGAAAACACATATAAAGTCAAAGAGTAACTATTCATATTCCATAAAGCACTTGCACAAATCAGTAACATACAACAGAAAAACAGATGAAAGATATAAAAAGGCAATTCACAAAGAAAAAACTATCAAAGATAACCTCGTTAAAGAAAGGTGGAAAGAAGGCTGGGTGTGGTGGTACACGCCTGTAATTACAGCACTTTGGGAGGCCAACGCGGGTGGATCACGAGGTCTGGAGATTGAGACCATCCTGGCTAATACTGTGAAACCCCGTCTCTACTAAAAATACAAAAATTAGCTGGGCCTGGTGGCGGGCGTCTGCAGTCCCAGCTACACGGGAGGGTGAGGCAGAAGAATGGTGTGAACCTGGGAGGCAGAACTTGTAGTGAGTCGAGATCACACCACTGCATTCCAGCCTGGGCGACAGAGTGAGACTCTGTCTCAAAAGAAAAAAAAAAAAAAGGGAGGAAAGAAAAGGAAGAAAGGAAAGAAACAGAAAGAAACCCACTATAATAAAGAGGTATCATTTTTTGCCTGATTTGCGGGAATGAACAGAATGACACTCTTCAGGGTTGGCCATCATATCGAAAAACTGTTTTAAATTGCAATTTGGGCTGGTCTTGGTGGCTCATGCCTGTAATCCCAGCGCCTTGGGAGGCCAAGGCGAGAGAACTGCTTGAGTCGAGGAGTTGGAGATCAGCCTGGGCAACATAGTAAAACCTTGTCTCTACAAAAAAAAAATTAAAAAATTAGCCAAGTGCGGTGGTGCATGCCTGAAGTTCCAGCTACTCAATATTGACATGGGAGGATTGCTTAAGCCTGGGAGGTCGAGGCTGCAGTGAGCCATGATCATGCCACTATACTCCAGCTGGGGTAACAGAGCGAGACTCTGTCTCAAGTAAGTTAACAAACTAACTAACAAAAACACAAACAACAAACCCTAAACCCCTGCAAATTGACACAGCCTTTTTAGAAGACAAAATGACAGTATCTATAAAATTAATAGTGTACACACCCCCACCCAGAGTTATACTTATGGAAATTTATCTTATAATTATTCAGTCGTCAAAAAGAATAAGATAGTTCCCATCTTGTTCATTCCTGTTCACACAGAAAAGATGTCCATGATACAGTAAGTTAATTAATAAGTTTCGGAACTGTGTGAAATACATTCCAATTTCTGTTAAAAGGTTTTGTGTGGGTAGATTATATGTCTACAAAAAATGAAAATAGAAAAATGCCTGTAAGGACACACAGACATCAAACTTTAAATGGGTAAATGCCACAAAAACATGGCAGCATGGAGGGTAGAAGGTGGAAAGGAAAAGAGACACTGGATGGTTATTTCAGGGGCATGAGTTAGTCAGTTGCTGTCAGTAAGCACATGTTACAGCTGGGAAAATTGAATTTCAGAGAGGCTGAGTAATCTGGGCAGAGTCATTAGCTGAAATTTGGAAGAACTGGGATTCTTACCAGGACTGTCTGATTTCAACTCTGTGCCCCTTCTGCAATTTGTAACATAGCATCTTCAACTCAGCACTCCAAACATCCACAAAATAAGGAGCAAAGATACAGGTTGTAATTAAAAAACAGGAAACAATTTTAAATTTACTTTGAAATATCTTAATGTAAAAATTTATAACAGCTTACAAATCTCAAAAGCTCAGTTGTTCTTTAGGGTTAAATGATTTCCCGGCCGGGCGCGGTGGCTCAAGCCTGTAATCCCAGCACTTTGGGAGGCCGAGACGGGCGGATCACGAGGTCAGGAGATCGAGACCATCCTGGCTAACACAGTGAAACCCCGTCTCTACTAAAAATACAAAAACTTAGCCGGGCGAGGTGGCAGGCGCCTGTAGTCCCAGCTACTCGGGAGGCTGAGGCAGGAGGATGGCGTAAACCCAGGAGGCGGAGCTTGCAGTGAGCTGAGATCCAGCCACTGCACTCCAGCCTGGGTGACAGAGCGAGACTCCATCTCAAAAAAAAAAAAAAAAAAAAAAAGATTTCCCTAAAAATTGTTTAAGAAAAGGGTTTCTGGCCGGGCGCGGTGGCTCATGCCTGTAATCCCAGCACTTTGGGAGGCCGAGGCGGGCAGACCACAAGGTCAGGCGATTGAGACCATTCTGGCTAACATGGTGAAACCCCGTTTCTACTAAAAATATAAAATAATTAGCTGGGCCTGGTGGCCGGCGCTTGTAGTCCCAGCTACTGGGGAGCCTGAGGCAGGAGAATGGCGTGAACCTGGGAGGTAGAGCTTGCAGTGAGCCGAGATCGTGCCACTGCACTCCAGTCTGGGCGACAGAGAGATTCTGTCTCAAAAAAGAAAAAAAAAAAAAAAAAAAAGAAAAGTGTTTCTATTACTTTCCAGTGCTCTATACGATATAATATCTACTCATCACTTCACATTTAATAACTTGAATGAAAGCTAAAATTTATATATCTCATTTTTATCTGTAAGATTTTGCTCTAGTCTGTGTAAATCATTGTAACAAAGTGAGAGAGAAATTAGACTAAGTTTATGCTGACACTCTATTTTAAACCATCAACATCTGTCTAAAGAGACATCATTTTTGGTTCAATCTTTGAGGAATTCAATTTCAAAAGAAAGTATGAATTGTTCAAGACTAGTTAATTTCTAGTTAATTCTCTAATAAAATAACCCCATCAATGACCCGGGCCTATATTTAAAAATAACAAACTACTGGGCTGGATGTGGTGGCTCATGCCTGTAATCCCAGCACTTTAGGAGGCTGAGGCAGGCGGATCACTTGAGGTCAGGAGTTCAAGACCAGCTTGGGAAGCATGGCGAAACCATCTCTACTAAAAATAAAAAAAAATTAGCCAGGTGTGGTGGAGCACACCTGTAATCCCTGCTAATAGGGAGGCTGAGGCAGAAGAATTGCTTGAACCTTGGAGGTGGGGTTGCAGTGAGATCGCACCCCTTTAGTCTGGGTGAAAAGCAAGACTCTGTCTCAAAAAAAAGGAAAACAAACTACTATATTTTGCAATAGATATAAAAGAATAGTATTTTCTAATAGTCATTTCCTGGTTTATGTAATATTATTCTATATATCAAGAGGGCATCCCCAGTTTTAATTTGTTAATTTACTTGGCTGTTCTATAATCTCTGAACCAGAGTCTTTCAATTCCTACATTAAGTCACTGTAATTTTAATTATCTCAAATTATGACAACTTCTGTAATTTCATAAGATTTAAAATATCTACTGCAACTAAATCTGGATCCAAGTTTTTGAGAACAAATTGCAACAAATTTTCCTGACAGTAAAATATAAATTCCCTTTGCTTAGATATTATTATACTTCTGTGCCTCTAAAAACTTCTGATGGAAGATTGGTGAACTTAAAACCAGTTTAACTCATGCATGAGCAGAAGCTTTTTACTTGAAAGCTTTATAAAGAATGAATAATATCAATATAATTGTTTCAAGGTTTTAGTGCATGAAAGTTCTCAAGAATATAATCAATTCTACCAGAAGTTCTCTATGTTTAATAACTCTAAATATCCTTAAAAACAAAATACAATGGTAAATTTAAATTTTAAAACATGTTGAGGAAAACAATGAGTGCAATATATAAAGATCAACATTTAGAAATCCATAACAAAAGTCGCCACTAATGGTAACAATGCAGTTGTCCAGTAAGCAAAGACAATAGGAATTATGGACAGAGTTTGGTGATTGGAGCCAGCTGGAACCAAAGCAAATACGATGTTTATTACAATCACTACACGTATTAACAACCTCTAGAGGTGCTGAATGGATGTGGCAACAGGACAGGGAGCGGAAGGCAGGGGGGAGTTCAAGGATATTTACACAAGTGGATGTATCTGTTTAAACTTCTTTGATCTCTATTCACATTTTTTTGAACCAGTTCAATAATAGTATAAGAAAAAGTACGGCCAAGGCCAACTCTGACTTAAAATACATTTTGGAGTAAACTGCTCTCACTTGATGTTATATTTAACAATCTTTTATCATGTAACCTTTCACCAAGATCTTGAAAAAACTAGGTGTTATCTGATTCATCCTCATTATATGGCCACAATGGCAGAAAAGCATGGTGTGAACACTGTGCTGGATGCCTTCTTTTTGTTGCTCCAGATAGTCTCTGCCCTAGAAGTGGACCTATGTGTGCCATATGCCTCCAGTTTCTTATTGGCTTTGGCCAATGGGAAGACTCAGCAGGAATTCAGAGAGAAGCAGCAGCATGAGGTCAGGATCCTCAACTCTTTGATTTTCCTCCCAGCAAAGCTGTCTAGAGCTTTGTGATTGCCATCACAAAGTCAATGTCCATCTCAGGAAGCCTGCTCTACTTGCTTTCTTCCCCCTGGATTCCAGTAACTGCTCCCCCTCTTCTTCTCGGGCCTGGGAATGGTAACAACCTGACTGCGAGTAAGACTCAGGTCACAGCACCATCCCCTGAGTTCCCCTAAACCCACATCTCTGCAAGTCATGCCTGTATCAAGAAATCCTCCTTGAACTACTTGAGTTTGAGTGTGCCATGTATTTCCTGTTGGGACTCTGGTTGATACATCCTGTTTATAGATGGAGAAAGTAGCATGGGTGGCAACTTCTCCAAGCTTCAGTTTTCTTATCTGTTAAAGAAGATGTTTGGACTGGGTAATCTATAAGGTGTCCTCTATTAACATTTTAAGACTCCCTAAATGATATGGCAATAGCAATGAAGATTTAAAAAACATATATACTTTACAGACCCAAGAACGTTATCTTTAAATATCCTTGCTGTCCTTTGGTTTAGTAATTACTTACGGAGTGTTCCTGTGTGGTGACATTCTCTTTCTCAGGCCCACTTCACCAACATGTCTCAAATGTAAACACAGATAATGGTTTATAAGGAATATAAATGTAATCTTTGAAATATCTCCGAATCTTTATTTTGTCAAAGTGAAGGTTTTCTAAACTGTGCTCTAATCTGTTTATTTGCATCAGAGCAATACAAAACTCTCTAATACATATGTTTTTCTCCCTATAGAAAACTAGTGTGGTTTTGTGAAGTGAAAATGAAAATTAGTGATAATTTTACTGACTTTTCACAGAGTTGCAAAAGTTACCTTTTTTTTTTTTTTTGAGATGGAGTCTTGCTCTGTAGCCCAGGCTGGAGTGCAGTGGTGCGATCTCGGCTCACTGCAACCTCTGTCTCCCAGGTGATTCTCCTGCCTCAGCTTCCCCAGTAGTTGGGATTACAGGCGTGCACCACCATGCCCAGCTACTTTTTTGTATTTTTAGAGACAGGGTTTTGCCACGTTGCCCGGACTGGTCTCGAACTCCTGACCTCAAGTGATCTGCCTGCCTTGGCCTCCTAAAGTGCTGGGATTACAGCGTGAGCCATCACGCCCGGCCATAATTTAGTTCTTTAAAATTATATATTTAAATTAAGAATATTATAAAGAACTGGAATTCTAATTCTGCCAAGCACAGTCTTCTCATTATAACCCCTTAACTGGTTATGGAAACTATTAAGAATTAAATACTGGCTTGGTGTGGTGGCTCACACCTGTAATCCCAGCACTTTGGGAGGCTGAGGAGGGCGGATCACCTGAGGTCGGGAGTTTGAGACCAGCCTGACTAACATGGTGAAACCCCATCTCTGCTAAAAATACAAAATTAGTTGGGCATGGCGGTACATGCCTGTAATCCCAGCTACTCAGGAGGCTGAGGCAGGAAAATTGCTGGAACTCAGTAGGTGGGGGTTGCGGTGAGCCAAGATCACACCATTGCACTCCAGCCTGGGCAACAAGAGCAAAACTCCATCTCAAAACAAAACAAAACATTAAATACCCATAAAATAATAATAGAGTCATCTCAAATTCACCCATTTGCAATCTAAGAGCTAGAAGGAGATGTTTTGACATATGACAAAAAAAATGTCTGAGGTCAATACAAAGATGAGAGTCTCAGAGCATGGAGTCCTGTGCCAATAACTTTGTCCTCACCTCTGCTCTGATGCATCCATTACCAGCAGGAGGGCTGTATTTCCTCACATCTAGAGCTGCCTTGGCTCACATGGGGCCACTGGCTCCCTTTAGATATGTGGATGTCCCATCACCTGCTATTGCTGGTGTGGTTCTCTGATTCTGTCTCTGAGATTCTCTTTCTCTGAGTCTCTGCAGGTCCAAATCCTACCCATCTTTACCTGGTTCACATATTGCCTCCTCCACAAAGCCTTTCCTGATCTCCCAGCTGGAAGTAATGGCTCTTCTCTGAGCCTCCACTGCACTTCTATAGTACTTGACCCTTTCTATCTTGCATTGCAACTCTTCCATTTCTTGGCCACAATGCACTTATAGTGTCATGCATGGAAGGTGCTCAGTAATTATCTGATAGCTGGATACATGAATGAACCACAGGAAACTCCCAGTGGCAGTTTGGATAGAGGCAATCCCCTAGACTGGAGAATATGAGGACAATACTGTACCATAATAACTTAATACCTTTGAGTAATCATGTATTTTTAACAAAGGAAATGGGCCTGTGGAGGGAGGAGCTGACCCTGATTAGATTCAGAGAATGTGTAAGAAAACGCACAGGGCAATGAAAGGCACAGAGAAAATGAGCTGAATGGGTGTTCTCTCCAAGTAGAGACGAAAGGCATCTTGGGGGAAGAGAGCCACTCAGTAAACAGTGGGGCTGTGTACTTGTGTCAGGGGAGGGATGAAAATGACTCACTGAAGGGCCAGCAAAGGTAGAATTCAGGGATCCAGGTTTCTGACCTTTTGTGATAGCAGTGGCACTTGACATTTCTTACTGAGTCGTATACCTCTCCCCCATTTTATCTATGTCTAAGCAGATCTACCTAAAAAAGGCCTGGACAGCAAGTCTTTAGGTCAAAGTAAGCTTCCAGTCAATTCATCATGTGAATGTCTACTCTGTGAGGTACCATGTTAGTCCTGGACAGCGTGGTCACAAATTAGGAAAGCAATGAGTTAAATGACTTGGCTGAAGTACAACTGGGTTGGAAGGAGGGGTGGTGTCTGTGTAGCAATTTAAGTGCAGAATGCTACGGTCCTGTCCTAGTGCCTTTGTGTCTTTTAAATTATTGCTTAATCTAAGGCGACATCCTCAGGCAGTCACTTTTCTTATATGAAGCACAATCCTTGGGGAGCACTCCATGTGCCTGTCCCCACCCCTGCTCCAATCCATGCTGTACTCAGAACTCTGCAGTCTCTGTCCCACAAATCCAACTGTCTCCTGGACATCACCACATAGTGCTGCTACCAGTATCTCCAATTCAAAATGCATGCATTGTCTTTCCTCTAAAACTTGCTTTTCCTATATTCCCTCTCTCTGCAAGCAAAATCACCACCTACCCAGTTTCCCTACTTCTCTTGACTTTCAATGAAGCCACCATCAGATCCTGACAATTCCATCGAGAGAATGTCCTCTCCTGGATGGTCCAAATAGCTTCCTCTGTGATCTTTTCCTGCCAACATGCCCCCTGCCACTCTGTCTTCTCTACTGCATCTGAAGCTGTGCTCACCACTGTCCTGCTTAAAATCCTTCATCCATTCTCCGGAGATTTCAGGGTCAAGCTCAACTCTAGTTTACCTCCAACGCTCTCATAATCTGGTTCCCATCCACTCTCTGGCTTCATTAACTGCTCCCCCTTCAGATGAAAGCTTTCTTTAACTTGCCAGAGACCTTGAGGTTCTTCAAACATGTGTGCTATGTCATGCCTCATGTGGTCTTCCCTTAGGCCCTTCTCTGGAATGCTCTCTTCACAACCCCATTCTTAATTCCTGTGAACCTTGCCCTGCCTAGTCCTCCCCAAGCATAAATGATTTCAGTGCTTACCATACTGCATCTCAATCATTGTATCCTTATGGTCTACTAGGCCCAAAGCCAGTCCTTTGAGGGTAGAGAGTATTTCTAAGTGGACTTTTAATCCCAGTCCCTCGCAGAGCGTTGTATAAAGCAAGCATAAAATAAACATATGTTCCAACAAATGTATGGGTAGCCAGAAGACAGAAGTATGGAGAGTTATAGGGTAAGGAGGGATAACACAGGGCAGGACAGGGGGTTTTTATTATAGTACAAATTTTACAGGACATAGTTGCGTCCCCATGTCTACACCAGGCATTCTGCAAGTCCACCAACATGATCTTTAGTCAACAGATGACTTTTTAATAAAGTGCAAGGACCATTTTATTTTTGTAAAATGAAGTTTTAAAATGCCTGAAGGGCCCATGTTTTCCTTCAGGCTGCACTGTTTAAATTTCCTCCTGAACTCGTGAAACTTAAAATAGTTACCACTTATTAAACGTCTATTATGTTTCAAGTAACAAACTCATTCTCTTTGTAGAAGTACAGTATAGTGTAGTTTTGATTTTAACACTAAACAATCACACATTTGATCTCTCTGCCTTCACCATAGAAACCAAGCAAATATTTGTAGACATTCCTTCAACCTTCACAGATAAGTAGAAATGAAAATTATTCTGAACACAGGATATGGCAGGCTGCAGGACTCATTGTTTCCTCTTAAAAGTTGTTTTAACTCTTAAGGAAATCTATTTGCTTTGAGAGGCCACATAATTACTCAGATTTGTAAAAGAATTTTAAAATTGGGTTTTTTTTCCCCTTGCTATGAGAGGCCACATAATTACTCAGATTTGTAAAAGAATTTAAAAATTGGTTTTTTTTCCCCCTGCTATGGAACAGTCAAATGCCTCTAAGGTCTAAGGTCCATGCCTTCTTTTTCATTGGTTACTATGCTCCTTTTGACACAGGCTGCAAGCAAACCTACTAAATGAGTACTAGCAGGTTATATGGTTAGTGCAAGTGACGAAGGAAATGGAAGCATAGTTTTAACATCCAAGTTCAGGCACACACATTCTTTAACATTTTAAAATTCCATGAGCACTGCCTTCCTTAAATGGGGAGGATTTGCAGATTGTCAGGTGGAAGCAGTCATGAAGGTATAGCTCATTCCACAGTACGCTCTCCTCCTCAAACACCCCCATCTAAAATGGGTCATCGAGATGCATGCAGGAAAATAAAACCAGCCACAACATTTCCCAGTAATCCAGGCTACCAGAAATGAATTTAAAGTCTACAGAGGACTGTGGGGGGTCCCACTATATTTTGTGCTTTAAACTATTAAAGGAAAGACATAAAGAAAATATGCTTCTGAAGATTAGGGTGTTTCATGCTGTTCATTTAGCAAGATTAAAACTGCGAACAGAGGCCGGGCGCGGTGGCTCACGCCTGTAATCCCAGCACTTTGGGAGGCCGAGGCGGGCGGATCACAAGGTCAGGAGATCGAGAACATGGTGAAACCCCGTCTCTACTAAAAAAATACAAAAAATGAGCCGGGCGCGGTGGCGGGCGCCTGTAGTTCCAGCTACTCGGGAGGCTGAGGCAGGAGAATGGCGTGAACCCAGGAGGCGGAGCTTGCAGTGAGCCAGGATCGCGCCACTGCACTCCAGCTTGGGCGACAGAGCGAGACTCCGTCTCAAAAACAACAACAACAACAAAAAAAAAAAACAAAAAACTGCGAACAGAAAAGGAGGACACACCTGAGAGAAGGACTTAGATTGCAGCATTAGGAATTTGGGTGAGACAGAAGGAAGTATTTTCTGACAATAAGAACTGTTAAATATCAGAATGGATTACTGTGGGGCCTTGTAATGTTTTCTCTTCTCTAAAACTTTTCAATAAAAAGTTTTTATTTTGAGTGTAAATAAGTAGGGGGCTACAGAAGGAGAGAAAGGAAACACTTGTAAAGCACAGAAGATGTAAGGTACTGTGCTGAATTAACTTCATCTGTTCTCTTATGTAATCTTCAGTTTAATGGCGTGAGGGGAGTATCAATGACTATTTTTACAGATAAGGAAGCTGAGACTCACAGAAGTTAAGAGCCAATGGCAGAACCAGGATCTGAAGCAGGTCTTATTGAACTCAGGTTCATTCTCCTCACTGTGGAGTCTAAATGACCTTAGTTCTTTTCTGTTTTGGTCTTAAGCCTAATTACAATAAAAAAGTTTGTATTTCCAGAACAGTCAACATTTCCATAGTAATGCAGTTTACCAGAAAAGCTGACAAAAACAAAAGAAGTTGTTTTTCTAAGACAAAGGGTCCCCAAGGGATTTCACCAAGATGGCTGCCAGTTGAGGAGTCAGGGTCATGGATGTGCAAATGACTGGGTCCTGGATGGAGGGCAGGGAAGGTTTGCCTACCCGCAATGTTCTGCACAGGAGCCAGAAGTCGGGCACTGTGGGCACAGGCATGTTTCTGCTGTCCCCTAGAACATCCCTTCCCTGGAGACCAAGTATCACCCTTCCTCCCTAACATTTTCTCCTTTTGTATTCTGTCTCTGCAAATGAGATCACCATCTCACCAGTTCCCCATGTCAGGCTCTTCCTCAAAATCACCCCTCACCCATTTATGCAGATGTAGTGAAAAAAGGGCGCCTTCTTGTTTACAAAAGAACAAAATGCACAGAAGACTAGAGCTGTGGAAATAGGAGAGAAGGAAGATACACGATTTGGGGAACCTAAATACTATCACCCACAATTTTCTAATACAGTCACTAAGCAACATTAAAAAAAAAATCTTACTTGGCATAAGAATTCTTTGGGTTTGAACACAGTGCAATTGTATGGACTCGATGACATCATCTAGATTTTACCATCTGATTTCAAAGTTGCTAAAAAAAGAAAGGTCTAATATGTAATATGTGTCCTAGCCCTTTATTTAATTTCCTCTTTCTTTAATAACACAGTTTTCTGTACTTACTAAATTTTAAATGTCTTCAAAATTTAAAATTCATTTCATATTTTTTCTATGAGCAGAGATGAAAGAAAGGATCACTGAAAGGGAATCTAGTTCTGTAGATGAAATAATTACAGAATATATACATTCATTTGCTCTTAATGGGCCACAATGCTTTTCTTAAAATTGTCTCAGTTTCTAGGAAGAACCACACTAACACCAAGGACTTACAGAGTATTTCTAGGTATATCCGCTGTCAGGAGAGATACATGTGTGAACATAAAAACCAGCGGAAGGCTTCTCACCTAGACTCAGGGACTCATGCTGCACGCGTGTTGGGGGCAGTGTGGTTGCTGCATGCAAACACTACTTGAAAGGAAAAGTAACCCTCTGAGTTTGAGCAAAGCTTGGCTTCTAACTTAGAACTAATTCAAAGAAATACTACTTTTCCATTTATAAATATTTCAAAGAATGTTACTGCTTTCTAGAAACCTGTAGCAGGTAGCTTCTTTTATCCTGGAAACTGTTAGGGTTTTGAAAATGGCTTAAGAAATATTCAACAAAAATTATAGGATACCATTATTTTGCACCAAACTCCTGCATTAGGCCCCAACAGACTGGATTAAAAGTTAAAATGGAGTCACTCATGCTCACCAAACCAAAACTGGGTAAATAAGGAGAGACAGAGAAGTCAAAAGAGAAAGACAGCCTAATTTCCCAAACAGGCCAGTTTCTATCTTAAATCAGCACGATAACGAAGTTCCCTCTGTTTTAATCTTTACAACATAGTAATTTGAAGTAACCTGATGTTAACCAGTTATCTACTGTTCTGTCTCCTTGTCCTTTACATGGAAGTAACTTTGAAATGACTAAGCTGCTTTCTGTTCTTTTGTTTCTGCTTTTTTCTGCCCCTTTTCTGTCTATAAAGCCAGTCTCCTTTGTTTGACTCATTGGAACACTTATTCTATTTTACAGAATGTGGCGTTGTCCACTTCTAGAATTGCAATAAAGCCAACTGAGATCTTTAAACTAAATTTCTTGTAATCACAGTAATCATAGAAGTGATTACAATGATATCTAAGACAAACGTAGTATCTTTTAGTAACTGAAAAGTACTTTTTTCTCATTTATGTATTTATTTATTTTTGTACATGAGTAAGTTCTTTAGTGGTGATTTCTGATTTTGGTGCACCCATCACTTGAGTAGTGTACACTGTACCCAGTGTGTAGTCTTTTATCTCTCACCCCTCTCCCGCACTTTCCCCGAGACCTCAAAGTCCATTGTATCATTCTTATGCCTTTGCATCTTCATAGCTTAGCTCCCGCTTATGAGTGAGAACATACTACGTTTGGTTTAACATTCCTGAGTTACTTCACTTAGAATAATGGTCTCCAATTCCATCTAGGTTGCTGCAAATGCCATTATTTTGTTCTTTTTATGGCTTAGTAGTATTTCATGGTGTATATATATATACACCACATTTTCTTTATCCACTTGTTGACTGATGGGCATCTGGGTTGGTTCCATATTTTTGCAATTGTGAATTGTGCTGCTATAACATGCGTGTGCAAGTATCTTTTTCATACAACTTATTTTCCTTTGGGTAGATACCCAGGAGTGGGATTGCTGGATCTAATGATAGATCTACTTTTAGTTCTTTAAGGAATCTCCACACTGTTTTCTATAGTGGTGTACTAGTTTACATTCCCACCAACAATGTAAAAGTGTTCCCTTTTCACCACATCTGTGCCAACATCTATTATTTTTTGATTATGGCCATTCTTGCAGGAGTAAGGCAGTATTGCATTGTGATTTTGACTTGCATTTCCCTGATAATTGTAATGTTGGACATTTTTTCATATATTTTTTGGCCATTTGTATATCTTCTTTGGAGAATTCTCTATTCATGTCCTTAGCCCACTTTTTCAAAGGAATGTTTGTGTTTTTTTCTTGCTGATTTTGTTTGAGTTCATTGTAGATTCTGGATATTAGTCCTTTGTTGGAAGTATAGATTGTGAAAAGTACTCTTAAATCACTACTGTAGATACTTAAAAGAGAACTCTGACATATGGTGAAAATAGCAGGGCCTCGTGATACCCTCTGTGAAAGCCTTCCAAAATATTCTGAGAGAGGAAGCAGATTCCTACCCCACACTCTTGCAGTACACCTCTCTTACAGCCCTTGCTGACTTGTGGTGTGACCAGAAGAATCTGCTTCCATCTCTGGTACCCCCACAAAATTGAATGCTACAATGGCAGGGACTGGGGCTTAGTAGCTAATCTTTGGATCCCCAATGCTTACTGCAATATCTGACACATGGTAAGCATTCAACGACTATTTGTTAAATGTATGACCAAGAAAAGTATCTTTTCTGATAAAGAAGTTCTTCCAAATTTGCCCCCAAACTCCAAAAAACAACAAATCAAAGCAAAAAATCAAAACAAGGAAGAAAAATCCATTTGTGTTTGTGTGATTCTGAAGGTATGAAAAGTGTTCCAGATTAGTAATTATGGCAATAGAATAAAATTTATATATAATAGCTTAAAAAAGATTTATTGTAAAGAATAATTTTGGCCTCTATTGGCATTGCCTCATATATATGTATAATTGCCTAAGGCATTTATTTATCTATTTATACTGAGGTGTACACAAATCTTAACATGTTTGATGTATCTTCACACATGTACACACCTATATAACCACCACTCAGACCAACATATAGAACACTTACATCACCACAGAAGGTCCTCTTGTATTTTTCCTAGCAATACCATTCCTGTACCCCTATTTACATAACCATAGATTAATGTTGCTGGTTCTTGAATTTCATATAAAAGAATCATGTGTCTTGCTTCTTTTGCTCAAGATAATACGTAAAAACTGTGTATGCCGTTGTAGTTACCAGGACATAGTTTTCTCCCTTTCATTGTTGTGCAGTATTCCATTGCATCATTATGCCAGAGTTTGTTTAGCCATTTTTTTCTGTTGAGTTATTTCTAGTTTTTGGATATAGTAAAATAAGCATTCTGCTCTGAACATTTTTGTACAGTCTCTTATTGGATATAGGCATGCATTTCTCTTGGGTATATATACAGAGAGGCAAACGTTTAGTAGATACTACCAGTTTTCCAAGTGGTTGAACCATTTTACACTCCCACCAGAAATGTATGAGAGTTGCAGTTTCTCCGTATTTTGGCCAACAGGTGATATTCCCAACCAATCGAATTAGTGTGTAGTGGTACTTTCTATACTTTTGACTAAACAATTTGTATTCTAAAATGATAATATAATCTGGATTTATTAAAGAACTAGACTTTCTTGGTAACGATAGAATAAATAGTGTCTGTCATTCGTGACTAACATTTTAAATTGTTTTAAACTATTGCGTGACTCAGTAGTTTAAGACAATTGTAAAATATTAGGCTTTTTTCTCACTTTTGTCCCTTCTATGTCTGACTTAGCAAACTCCCAACTCTTTAAGCATCTATTTGTCCTCCTCTTGAGGTGTACAGACTATATATACATTACAAACACACTCACACACACACAGTTCTTACACAATTTGGGCATTGAAAAAGAACTGAACTTAATATTCTGAAATGTTTGTTTGAACATTAATAATGTAAACATTTTAGAAGCTGTTGGATAATAGTTTTTACTGGATTTCTTCTATGGACATAATTCTGAAACATCATTATACACTAACCATAGAACCATATTTGTCAGTTTTATAGCCCTGTAGCTTAGTTAAGGGGCAAACCATATTCCCTCTAAAGAGGTCATGCAGTCATATTTCCATTTGTTGTGAGTCTTCCCATTCACCCACGCACAGAATTTTAAAATGGGGAACCACAGCAACTATTTTGGGGGAGGGAGGCTGAAGGACAATAATCAGTGTACACATGGTGCCATTTTCCCCTTGTAGTTTAGAAACTCTGATTTAGGGTAGGAATTATTTTTTTAAGTGAACAAACATTTGCAGAGTGCTACTTGGTGGCCAACATTCAGTGCCAGTGAGCTCTAGGGAGTGGTTCTTGCCCTTACAAGGTTCATAGGCTTACAGGTAAACGTGCGTCACAGGGGTTCGTTGCATTGATTATTTCATCACTCAGGTGTTAAGCTTAATATCCATTATTTTTCCTGATCTTCTCATTCTTCCCTCCCTCCACCCTCCAACAGGCTCCAGGGTTCCCTTCTACGTGTCCATGTGTCCTCATCGTTTAGCTCCTACTTGTAAGTGAGAACAGGCAGTATTTTTTTTCTGTTCCTGTGTTAGTTTGCTAAGGGTAATGGACTCCAGATCCAGCCATGTCCCTGCAGAGGACATGATCTCATTTCTTTTATAGCTGCATAGTATTCCATGGTGTATATGTACCACATTTTCTTTATCCAGTCTATCATTGATGGTCATTTGTGTTGATTCAAAATGCCCATAAAGAAATAAATGAATTGATAAAGAAAACAATTCTTTGCTATTGTGAATAGTGCTGCCACGAACATACACAAGCAAGTATCTTTATAATCGAATGATTTATATCCTTTGGGTATATACCGAGTAATGGGATTGCTGGGTTGAATGGTATTTCTGTCTTTAGGTCTTTGAGGAATTGCCACACTGTCTTCTACAATGGCTGAACTAATTTACACTCCCACCAGCAACGTATAAGCATTCCTTTTTCTCCACAACGTCGCCATCATCTGTTATTTTTGACTTTTTAATAATAGCAATCTGACTGGTGTGAGATAATATCTCTTGTGGTTTTGATTTGCATTTCTTTAATGATCAGTGATGCAGAGCTTTTTTTCATGATTGTTGGCTGCATGTATGTCTTCTTTTGAAAAGTGTTCATGTCATTTGCCTACTTTTCTATGTTTTTTTTCTTGTAAATTTGTATAAGTTTCTTATAGATGCTCCATATTAGACCTTTGTTGGATGCATAGTTTGCAAAAATTTTCTCCTATTCTGTAGGCTGTTTACACAAAAGAAACATGATAGTTTCTTTTGCTGTGCAGAAGCTCTTCAGTTTAGTTAGCTTCCGTTTGTCAATTTTTACTTCTGTTGCAATTGCTTTTGGCGTCTTTGTCATGAAATCTTTGCCTGTGCCTATGTCCTGAAAGGTATTGCCTAGGTTGTCTTCGTGGGTTTTTATAGTTTTGGGTTTTACATTTAAGTCTTTAATCCCATCTTGAGATAATTTTTATATATGATACAAGGAAGGGGTCCGGTTTCAATCTTCTGCATATGGCTAGCCAGTTATCCCAGCACCATTCACTGAACAGGGAATCTTTTCCTCATTGATTGTTTTTGTTAGATTTGTTAAAAATCAGACAGTTGTAGATGTGCAGTTTTATTTCTGGGCTCTCTATTCTGTTCCATTGGTCTATATGTCTGTTTTTGTACCAGTGCCATGATGTTTTGGTTACAGTAGCCCTGTAGTATAGTTTGAAATTGGGTAGCATGATGCCTCCAGCTTTGTTCAAAAATAAATATTTAATTCAGCATTTACCCAGCTGAATGACTTTTTCCCCCTCATATAACATCTATTAACATTCTACAGAATTAGTGATCCTTGGAAAACGAGTTGAAAAGCCCTACTCTATGACAACGTATGGGGTTGAGCACAAATAATCTAAAATAAAATTTGAAATGTATGAATGCATGTAATTTAGTAAGAAAAATAAGAGCTGGTATATCTTGCTTTAAGCAAGCAAAATATATGAAAACCTGGTTTTGCATTAAAAATGAAAGTAAAAGTTAAGAACCCTTCAGGTCTTTGGTATAACCATTATGGGAGTCAATTATTATAGATGTAGACGGTGAGGACATCTTGCTACATATCTGTATTAACTATACTATTTGTATTAGTTCAGATATGCTCACATTCAGGCAGTGGCTTTTCTGAATAAATACCTTATTTACTTTCAATTACTTCATGATAAAAGTAGAGTGTAGAACAAATTCTAACTACTTATACTTTGTGGCTGTCTATACAGCAAATGAGAAGACATTTATTGTAGTATAATGTTGAAGTTCATCAATAATTACTGGCAATCAACCTACCAAGACAGAAGCTGAGACTATAAAGACAAATAACATATCATGTCTGTCCTGGAAGAGTTCATAGTCAAGCTAGGCAAATGTAAAAAGAAATAACTGTAATACCGTGTGGCTGGAAGTATAATAAAGCATTGAGAAACTGCTACAGAAACACAGATGACTTCATTAAACAGAATGGGTGATTAATTGCTCCTACAATAAAGTACACACAATGTCTATGCACAATAAAAATATGACTGCAATCAAGAAACTAATAAATATTTATTGAGCACCTATTATATATTGTAAACGTATATGCCAGAATTTCTTAATTATCAAATCACTATTAGTCCCATAGAATTTCATATTGTTCTCAAAAGGAATATAAAATATTTCTTAGATTTTTGGGCAATTTTATTATTCAGAATCAGAAGGGGCTAAACAAAAGTTTAATTTTACATTTCAGAAAAAAGTCCAAGGCAAATACCATCATATGCAAGCAATCCCTCGAACTGGTAATCAGAACTATAAAGATTACACGTGCTTTCATTTCACAGTTAGAGCCAGCAGAGGGAGTAAACCTCTTCAAAGAAAAGACTGAAGTATATATGGAGAAATGTAAGACTTAGGATGTAAAGAATGCCTTTGATAAAAAAGAAAATCTGAGTATTGAGACACATATGTCAAACACAGGGAAGTACTTTAACTATACTTTTAACATTCATTAAATGTAAGTGCCAGAGCAAGAGCAACCACTGAGTAAACTGAAGGATGCCATCTTACTGCTTTAATGAGACCTACAGGACTGAAAAGTATTAACTTTCCTATATGAAAGCCGTGGCAATAAGAAAATTCTGCAGGCTGGGCGCGGTAGCTCATGCTGGTAATCCCAGCACTTTGGGAGGCTGAGGTGGGAGGCCGAGGAAGTTAGGAGTTTGAAATCTGCCTGACCAACATGGGGAAACTCCGTCTCTATTAAAGTACAAAATTAGCCAGGCGTGGTGGTGCATGCCTGTAATTGCAGTTACTCAGGAGGCTGAGGCAGGAGAATTGCTTGAACCCAGGAGGCGGAGGTTGTGGTGAGCTGAGATCGCACCATTGCACTCCAGCCTGGACAACAAGAGTGAAACTCCGTCTCAAAAAAAAAAAAAAAAGTCCTGTAAAATGTGTTCTGTAGCAAAATCTGACGGATTGGCATTAACGGGAAGGAATTTCAGTAGTCCATTTGCTAATTATTAGCAAGAGCTACTACTGTCTGTTGAGTACCTGTTTTACTCCAAAGATAAGTCCATATACACCAATCACAGTACATTTCTGCCTGAATTTCTAAGGCTATGAAACTGCTACCTACGAAGAAAATGAAAATTACCTCGGGCTGGGCACGGCGGCTCATGCCTGTAATCCAGCACTTTGGGAGGCTGAGGTGGGCAGACAACTTGAGCCCAGGAGTTTGAGACCAGCCTGGGCAACATGCAAAACCCTGCCTCTACTAAAAATACAAAAAATTAGCTGAGTGTGGTGGTGCGTGCCTGTGGTCCCAGCTACTCCGGAGGCTGAGGTGGGAAAAATCACCTGAGCCTGTGAAGTTGAGGCTGTAATGAGCCGTAATCTTCATGCCACTGCACTCCAGCCTGGGTGATGGAGTAAGACTGTGTCTCAAAAATAAAAAACAAAAAACAAAATAACGACCTTAGGAACACAAATTCCTTGTGAATATTACAATACATTCATTTTTTAACAGAAGTACACAGGACTAAGCCTTTCTTTGATTTTCCTCGTGTGGAAGAAAAAACTGGGAGAGAAAAATTTTATCAACGAAAACCAAGCATTTTTACTCACTTTCATCTCTGGTACATCCACAATATTTTTTCATCTTTGCTCTTCACAGGGTACTTCTCGTACCCTTCTCAGTTGGTATTTTTACCATATTTGGTTCACCTACCAAACTAACTATAAACATAATCTGCATGGTGGAAAATTATTAATAGGAATGTCTATTTTGCACGGGCCCAAACTCTCTTTTTTGCAGGATACTATTTTCCCTGTCTTTTGCTTGCCTGTGAACCTATAACACGTATAAATAGGAGGTATTTGTTTTTCTTACCTGGGTTAAGAGAAAGAGAAAGAAATGGGGGTGCCTAGGCTTGAGAATAACTGGATATGGGCTGAGTTCACAGAGAAACCCTGATCAGCACTCCCTCCCAGCCCTATGTAATCCTGTCTCATATGCCACAAGTTCTTTCAAAATCTCTATTACCTAGCAGCAAAGTTGGCTGGCGTGATCTAGACAGTGACTCTCAGGACCAACTGGTAGGTTTATTTTTCCATTTTACTGTTATCTGTTTTCTAATTTATTCATTTATGCTTTAAACTTTTCCTGCATCCTAATTTATACAGGCATATTCTAATTAATTCATCATAATATACTTTAACAATGTTTTAATTTTTCATAATGAGAAATATATAAATACAATCAATGCTTGTTGAAAAGACTTCTTTTTCTTTTGTGCTACTTGGATTGAGGGCTTTTACATTTACAGTCAATCTTTCTTTTCCAGTCATAAAAGCAGTTAGTGCTATGAATTAGCCTCTGTGAATAGCTTTGGTCATATTGTCAGCTTTGATGTAGAGTTCACTGTTGTCATGTGAAGTCAGCATTACACATTAAATAGGCAAGAGAAAAGGGGGATTTTACAGATTGTGAGAAGTTTATAGTGAAATTGGGGTATGGCAAGTTGATAAGCTGAACGGTTGAAATGTCAGTTACCAGGTACCCTTGGGAATAAGTAAAGATCAAGACCTCATGTTATCGACTGCTTAGTGTACAAAACGTCTGTTCATAATCATTTATGTGGTCATCTACTTGCTGAAGATGATCTAAATATCAGCCATTTATTAGTCTCATCTTTAGTCATCTGTGAACACCACACAGTACAGGGGTATACCCTAGATGGACTAAGGGAAAGAGTCCCTGAGATTTTGAAACCTGAGTTTTTGTTCCACATATACTCTGAATATTAGTAATAAATAAATAATTATATCCAGATATACCTCTGGATATTAGTTATAAATAACCTCTGTATATTTATATTACAAGAAAGTAATTTTATATCGTTGGGCCCTAGTTTCTCAACTATAAAATCAAGAGGTCATATTTGATTATTTCTAAAGTCTTTCCAGATCCAGAATCCTATAATTGAGAATAAATAAATTCTACATGCTCAGTGACACCATCTGAACATTGCACTGTGTACCAATACATCCAGGTCAGTGATGCTGTTCACAGAAACTTGACATTTACAGAAATCAAACTTTAACCAAGAGGAAAACTGAAAGAACATTAATAATTACCCAATATAATTTGTGATTCCATAAAGCAAAATTGGAATTCCAGAAGAGCCTGTGAAGAACCTTTAAGAGTCATTTAGCCTGACTGCAAAAGGCAAAGGCACCTATCACTTATCAATGCAGCTACAGGCTAGAGAACAATCATGTCTGTATGTCATGTAATATGGGAGAGGCTGTTGTCTGTCTCACATTCTTTTCAGAATCAAGCATCATTGTTCAAACAGAAATGTGTAGTGATTGTGCTTTCGTTAGGTAAGCATCCAAATTTATTACAAAATATGCTCAGAATGGCCATTTCAGAAGACATGTCTGTTTCTGAAATAGACAATTACATATATATATACATATAAAGACCACAGCAAAAAGGAATGACGTGGGGTATAATTTTTCTGTTCCTACCTATTGAAATATATCTCTGGTTCTTGTCTTTAGAAATTACCGAAGAGAAAAAGATGATCTCGAATGACTGAAATTACTTATAGATAGGATATTAACCTCCTACAACATATTAAAAAGTTTGGGAGGGAGAAATTTAAGCTACCCATGATACCTCTGGAAATTCCATTCTGTTTCATGCAAATGATCAGCGCAAGTTATAATGATACAAAGTTATGTCAATAATAGACTTTTAAAGAACCAAGTATAAATGGCAGTGTAAATACACAAATCATCTTGTTCTTTTAAACATTACCAAACAAATATGATCCTAGGACTAAGGCAGAAATTAGGGGAAAAATGTCTCATAGCTTCTTTGTTGGTGATTAAGGGACTCTGAGGTAAAAAACAAAAAACAAAACAAACAAAAAAAACCAAAACCAACAAAAATGAAGAAGCAATGCTCAAGGTAATAAGTGCTTTCATGTTTCCAGTTCTCATATCTGAGGGCACTGGATCAAGCTAAAGGACAAAGAGATAAGGACAATATTGCAAGTTACGAACAAATGGCAGATAAAAGAGCTCTTCTGGGTTCTGATTAAGTGACAGCATTCTACACATTCTTTTGACTTGAGAAAGTCAGACTAAGAGCAGCGGCTAAGTTCCATGTGAAGCACCGCTAAATAAGCGTATCTGCCTGCTTTCACATTCTGGCAGGACAGGATTCCTCCCCTTTCATTGAACAGAGACATGTTCTCTGGGCTCACAGCAATAATGCGCCTCTGCTTCAACTTCCATAAAAAAGCATAAATGTATATGCTGAAAGCACAGAGAAGTTTTGTGCTTTGGGACGAGGTGGCTGGGAGCCAATGTTTACAATCCCCTGGGTGGGGAAGGCAGGCTGAAAGGCTCAGGACGGCAGGCTTTAAAAGTCTTTGCTGTTGCCGCCAGTGACCTTCGCCTCTGTTTTCAAAGCAGCTCTCACGTTAACCCCTTGGATTCTGTGCGCACTGGAGCTGCACAAAGGAAATACCTTTCTTTGAAGGACACCTCTCTCACGCACATCGGTTTCTGATTTCAGTTGGAGCAGCTCAGAAACACTGGATTAAGAAAGAAGCATGTATTCAATCTGCTGTCAGACCCACGGGCATGTCAGCGGTATTGGATCTGGGTTTCGGAGTGTGCTCTGTTCTACAAAGTGAAAGTTTCCAGCTTTAGGCAATGGACTCAAGGTTACAAACCAGGGGATTGTGAAACATGAGCATATTTGGTCTCCAGGGGAGAAGGAAGCATCCAATTTATGCAGAAATGCTCTTTTCCCAGCTAGCCAATGAGAGGCGAGGCTACAAGAGTGGGCTTCCTATTGGGATCTCCTGACTAGAAGAATGGTGCTTAAAATTAAAGACAGGCTAAATTGCTAACAGGCCAACTTAAAAAGCAGCTGAAGAGAAAACACCAGTTGTAGAAATGAAAAGGGAGTTTTCCCGTTATGAAATCAAAGCTGACCACATTTAGCTTATTATTATATGTTGTTGTTTCACTGGGAAAGAATTAATAATCTTTTATTCTTAATGCTAAGAAGATCCTACAAAATCTTACCATATATGTGTATTTTTTTTTTAACAGTCTTTACTAAGTTACTCAAAGGATGATATTCAAGAGTGGTATTATTTAAGGCCTCAAAATGTTTTCAGGACACAAGATTTACTTTGAAAAAACTGGTTCGATATGTCAGGGACCAGAATAAATGATTTTCTTTGAAAAAACTGGTTCGATATGTTAGGGACTAGAACAAATGCTTTGGTCTATGAGAAATTTTGTGGATTTAAAGATGTTTGCCATCTAAACATTGATCATCACTAACATTGTCACCCCTTTATTGAATGGACAGCATATGGAATCCTGGGGTGATGAATTGTGCAATTCTAATATTCAGAGTCTATGAACTCCTAACACATTTCCTGTCTTCAAGAGGGTTAAGATTTCTGGAGAAGAAAATGAAAAGCAACATACATCAGAAAATTTAACCGATTGGCAAAAAAGTCATTAAGCCTTACTAAAATCATCCAATCAAATATGAGACAGGAATGAGACAGAGAATCTTCTCTTCACATTTGGAGACGAAGCCTGGCCTCTACATTACCAGGCAGCCATCTATAATGTCATAAAGTACATGTATACTGTAGTTGGAAGTCTTCTCAGGAAGAATGATGATATTTGAGACAACTATTTTTCAGGACTAATAACTGGCTCTTAATAATTGTGCTTCTGAAAACAGTTAATAACATTTCAGCTTCTCGAAGAATGCTTAATAGTAATCATAACTATTGGCCTGGCTTTCATTACAGACAAACAACCTGTTCTGTGTTATCTATTGTGGAAGTCAATGGTGATTAAGTAAATATATTCTACTCTAATGCAGAAACTGACTAGAAGGAATGTTTTGAGAAGCTCAAAGAAACCCCAGAGCTGCACAACAGAGAAGACGTAGCCGAAGAAAAACAGCTGAAGTTTATCAAGGGTCTTCCATATATGCCTGGCACTTCATTAAGGATTTCACACATTTTATATTATTTAAACATAAAAACTTGTGACATAGGCACAGAATATTTTACCCATATTTTAGGTAAGATACTGATATTCAAACATGTTAATAACTACAGTAGTCCCACAACTAGCCACCTGTCAGAGATAGAATCCAAACCCAGGTCTAACTAAAGAGTCTGCAAGTAACCACTGAGCATGACAACCATGCAGGCAGACGGCCCTCTACCACTGCAGAGAAGCCCCCGGGAAACATATTTCACAGCTCTAACCAATTGGTGTACATTGCAATTACTATTTTATTGGGGACTCTAAGGCATGTCAATCTTTTAAGAAGGAAGTTGTGTTCAGTTGGAGATTTTTCATCGTATTACTGAATTAAGTCACATATGACTTCTATCAGAGGTTGAGAAGCTGCAATACTCGGTTTCTGCAATAGATTTACTAACATTTACATATTAATTTCACATTTTAAATGAAATCTAAAAGCAGCAGATGAAACTATGCTATCACAAATTTTCATGTTTTAGAAGCCAGTTGGAAAATGTTTTATTCACACGTTACAGGATCCACATTCTCTTCATTCCCAGTCTGGGCCCCTCACTCCTACCTGAAGCTTTTAAGATGTTGTTTCTTATTTGTCTCCATAAATGAATCTTGTCTTAAAAAAAAACAAAACAAACTGCTGTGAAATCGAAGAAAATAATTGTTGCCATCTTTTATAGTAATGACATGTCACTTAAAAAGTTTTCAGCTCAGACTCCGGGTTTTTGAAGCAGCTTCTATGTAACTAATAACCTAAGAGCTCTCCATGAACTTTAATTATTGCAATAGAATTATTAGGCACCACCAGTTACAACTGAACTCCTCCACACACAGTATAAAGTTAAAACTGTACAAATGAAGCCAAAATATGCACAGCTAAAAGGAATGTTACAGGGGGGCCTCTCTTAGTGAACAAAGCAAGCTCAGTTTGGCTCTTTTTCCCTCGCGCTACCACATCCGCACATCGTTAGTTGGAAAATTCCTGATATATGCTGTAATTTTTTGTGCTTTTTTTTCCCCCCAGTACACTTGAGGCTTTAATGTCCAGATGCCATTTTCCCCCTTATCTGTCCCTGTTTGGGGATCTGCCAACTATGGTCAACAATTAATACAGCCGAAGAAAAAAATACAGTACGCTCCCTGGCAACTGGTACAGCCTCGCAGGAAATACCAAATAAAAACTTGATTATGTATTGTTTAACCATTTTGTCTGCCTGTAGGCCACCCTGTCGTCGGTGTAATTCAGACGAGCATGCTTCATCTGGACGGTCTGTGCACTGCACCATTGTTCCCAGAGTCTGTCACGCACAATCACTGGCTTCAGCCTGTGGCCCTCTAAATGAAAGGAGCAGATTTGTGGCAGCTTTCCAACCTGCATTCCTTTTAATTAGTCAACTTGTGGCCCAATGTTATAATAGATAAGTAACCTCTTAATATTCATGTAATTAATTAATTTTTTTCTCATTCAGTTATAAGCCTTTGCATGGTGGAAAAAAGGCTTTTTCCTATATGGGCTCTGGCTTATGAAATAAGCATGCTACTATTATAAAGAACATCAGAGACCATGTCTCAGTGATTCTCCAGGAAGACAATTCCAGAAACCACAGTATGCCCATACCTATATTTTAAGCATATTATTTTTGCATTTAAAATAGTAACTGACATGTTTCTTTTGCATGAATCTGATGTATGTAAGATGAATCATCTTCTTGCCAACTTCAACCGGGTTGATAAATTTTTAACTGATAAATTAGTTCACTATCAGAGAGACAGAAAGCTTTCACATTTTAGGATCCCTTTTAAAGCAAAGGCTGGCATGAAAAGTGACCAGGAGTTCTCAAAGTACTAGGAAGTCCTCTACTCTAGACCTTGATTAAGTCAATAATTAAACTGTTGATGCTGTTAGCTATTAGCACATGATGAACCTTTAAAAAGATAAGTTGATTTCTATAAATACTAATAATGCCCCTTGGTAACAGGAATCAGAATGGCTTTTAAAAGCTCCATATTTAAGTTCTTTCAACTATTTAAATTTTTCTGCTAAACCAAATTCTCCTCAAAGGCAGTAACGTAATTTTTACTTATTTTATATCCTCATGGACAATACACATGGTGGGTGAAATACAGATATACCTGTACTACTCTCACATATTCTTAGTAGCACTTCTCATGAGATTTATGAGACATTTACAACGTCACATCGACAATTCATTCATACATATACAAATGTGCCTACTAGGTGACAAGCACTGGATCTCAGTTGCAAAGATGACACATAGATGACTGAAGACATCGTATCTGTTCTCAAAAGCTCACAGTTGAGCAGAGGAGGCAGACAAGTAACTTACCAATTGCATACGCTCGGTGTGAGGTAGAGGTATATAATTTAAAAGCCTGGGTTCAAATCCTGTCTCCTCTTTCATGAGCTACATCACCTTGGCTAAATAGCTTAACCTCTCCATGCCTCTGTTTCCTCACCTGCAAGATGGAGAATCATAGTACCTGCTTAACAGGGCAACTGGAGAATTATATGGTTTAAGGTACATAAAGTACTCTGCAGGTGCCTGACTCTATAAACTTTAGCTATCAGCAAATGTTATATACACGTCAACTCCACAGGGGTAAGGCGGGGTGCAGGATAGCGGTATCTAGTGTTAGAGGCTTCAACAAGGAGGGGCAAGGGCATGACTGGCAGAGAGAGCAACATGAGCAAAAGTTGAGGAGTGTGAAACTGTATGGACCAGATAACAGGACCCCAAGTGTTACTTGATGGAGCTAGGACTTTATCCTGAGGAGAAGGGGAGGTACTAAATGGTTTTATGCAGGGTGTGTATGTCAGATTTGCATTATTCTACATTTGCATTCTGGTAACTGCGTAGGATTGAAATTGGAGATGATCCTGAAGGCAGGGATCTCAATGAAAAGGCTGCAATGATCTAGATGCTCTGGGAGGAAGATCTATAAAACCACAGCAGTAGGAGAGGAAAGGCAGGAAGAATAACTTTAAATGAGTCAAATGACGAAGAAAGAAAGATTAATTGAATCTAGGATAAGTCCCAGGTTTCTGGCCTGGGTAGCCAGGTAGATGGTGAGGCCATCAGTCTGAACAGGGACCCAGAAGGGAATGACTTGCTACTTAGGATGATGTTCAGAAAGATATTTGGGTCTGGGACTCAAGGGAGTGGACCGAGTTGGACATAGATGAGTTCCCTGCCTCCAGGATTACCTCCACAGCGGAGGAGACTGTTGAAGGAGACAGCATGTACAGGCTATGTGCCACAGGGCAGAACCTTTGAGGAAGGCAGAGGTGGGCCATCAGCGGAGAGGAGTGAGAGACGTGGAAGGAAAAGCAGGATACCACCATGTTACAGAAGTCAAGGTGGATATTTACAATAAATAACGAATAGAGAAGCCTACATGTACCCGAAGATGCCAAACAAGGTGAGGTATTTAGAATATTCACTACAGTAACATGATGGGAGCAGAAGGCTGCCTGCACAAAATTGAAGTGTTAATGACATCCACAGTGAAGTCCTTAGTTACAGAAGAAAAGAGGCAGACGACAGAGTCAACTGAAGTTGCTCTCTCCACCTACCATGCCTTTTCCACTTGCCTCTAACTCTGCCCAGAACCTCTGGCCCCTTTAAGGCTTCTTTGGAAAACAGCGGGTACAGATTGTGCTTGAAGGCATGGGGGCAGCAGACACATGATGGAACCAGGATCTGGAGAGGATCAAAGTGGATGGAATCAAGCGCCCAGATAGTGAGATTAGAAGACCACTGACTCCAAGGCTACAGACTCAGAAGTGAAGATGAGCACAGATAAACAGATTGATTTGCAAGTATATGTTGTAGGGATGCACTGATGGAACTCACATTCAAAGGTTTATTCACTTGATTAAAATACAAACCTAATATTATCATTAACAGGGGCAATCTCTGGTTTGTGAAGCCTAAAGCTTATACACTTTAAAAAAGCTGACAAATATTACAAAATGCAGAAATAAAATCACAATATTTTGATTAATAAACTGACACCTCCACTAGGAAACTCACTTGCCCTGTGTTATTTTGGGGCACATACTCACTGACTGCCTTTCATCTGACAGCAATTTTTGAAATATTTTCTACAGGAAGATAACATGGTTGATCAAAAATTATTTTTATCGACAGCTGTGATGGAGAAAACATGTCACTTCACATGTGCTCACTGTTGGTGGTAATGCTACAGGTTTTAGCCACCATCAGATAGAATATTGATAAAATCTATTTTGGATGATTCTTATAAGGCTGAGTCTTTCCTTATAAAAGAAAAATTGCATGGTTGTTTCTATCATTAAATATGTTGTATTACCGAGTATATTCTTTTTTTATTTTTTTGAGACAGAGTCTCATTCTGTCACCCAGGCTGGAGTGTAGTGGCATGATCTCGGCTCACTTCAACCTCCGCCTCCTGGGTTCAAGTGATTGTTCTGTCTCAGCCTCCCGAGTAGCTGGGATTACAGGCGTGTGCCACCATGCCCGGCTAATTATTGTATTTTTGGTAGAGACGGGATTTCACCATAATGGCCAGGCTGGCCTTGAACTCCTGACCTCAGGTGATCCACCTGCCTCAGCCCCCTAAAGTGCTAGGATTACAGGCATGAGCTACCACGCTCAGCCTCAAATGTATTCTTATTATGAAAAAAATTCCATCTTAACTAGGCATTGATGAGAATAGAAACATTTGCTTTCAAGATACATGCCTGTTGCCTTGAAGAATTCTCCTCAGACTAGCCTTTGGCTCAGTATGTTTCAAACCTTGTTTCTCCTCCACTACCCACAGACTTTGGTGCCAGAGACCATAGGACATGGTCATATTGTGAAATGACCTCTGAATCCCAGGTAAGTCAGCACAGTGCTGGTGGGAGTGGATTCCTGGAGGCCATTTCTACACTGGGGTAGTCAGGCATAACTATGTTAGGGGGTTTCTCAATCTGGGCACTTTTGGCATTTGGAGCCAGGTAATTCTTTACTGAGGGGGCTGTCCTGTGTATTGTAGGATGTTTAATGGTATCTCTAGGCTTCCATCCACTGGATGCCAGTAGCAACATCCCTCTCCCCCATATTGTAACAACCCAAAATGTCTCCAGGCATCAATGAGTGTCCCCTGGGGGATAAAATCATCCCTAATAGAGAACCATTGACATATATGTAACCAGTGAACCCTATATAGAGCTTATAAAACCCAAATGAACTCAACATCCCCTTAGCCAGTTCTCAAAAATGCCCATGGTCACTCCATTGCCACCTGACATGAGAACTGTGATGGGTGAGGTGGAAGGTTAATCAGCTGCATTTAAAATAGCTCACTTCCACAATTAAAAAAAAGAAAGGCCAGATGAACATATTGCTAGAGCCTCTCCCATAACCTTGGCATGTGATAGGGGCTGAAAGTGAGGAACTCCGAAGTGTAAAACTCATTAGACACAGATAAATCCACTTCTGATCATAATTTTAGTCATAAGGAATGACATATTTTTAAAAATTCTCTTTTTACACTGTATAATAACTAATGATATGACATGTTTCATACACATAACTGCAAATCTCAAGATGGGTGAAAATACATTTCAAATGACCTCATTAATCACTACAATATGACCTATGGTTAAGTAATCAAAGCACCAAACAAGTATTCTCAATTCTCTAAATAAACATCACATGTTTTATGACATGAATGTGTCATAAAAAGAATATCTGTATGTTATGTAGGCAAGCAACTAAAATTTTAACATTTCATTTATCTGGTAAGATGAATGAAGACTTAGATGTAACTAGATTTCCCAGATCACTTACATTTCTCTCTGTAAGCTCTGCAAGTGTATTATTTTAATCATTTAAATTTTTTCTTGCTTGTGTCTTATTATCAATTGCCTTTTTCCTGCTGTCATGATCCCTATGTTTATCAGCCTAACTCCTTTCCTAGTTTCTGCTTCTAATATGGACCTATTACACTTCAAAATGAATTCAAGCACATTTACCAGGTCCCCCACAGAGGGGCCTCAGACACCTCCCTGATCTCAGCCCTGACCTCTCTCCTTCCTACTCACTCTGCCTCAGCTGCACTGACCTTCTTGCTTTCCTTGGACAGACCAAACTCCCTCCTACCTTGGGGCCTCTGAATTTACTGCTCCCTGTGACTGGAATGCTCTCCTGAATCTTAGCATGCTCTGTCCTTCATCTCCTGCATAAAAGACCTTCTTTGACCACCTTCCCCCTCTAAAATAGATTCCCAGTGTATCACACTCTATTGCACTGCTGGGCCCCAGAGAATTTGACACTATGTAAATTTATCTAACATATTAATTTATCATCTACCTCTCTGACAAGAATGAGGGGAGATTTTATATATATCATTAATTTCTACACTCTCAGCTCAGTGTCTGGCCAGCAGAAAAGATAGCAAAACTTGAAGAAATGTTAAATAAGAATATGGATCTAAATAAGAACTCAAGAGGTATATGAAAGGCTTTAATGATGTTATAGCTACTTGGGTGCTCAGAGCCCTCCTCTCTCTTTTGTTCTTCTGTATTTCTAATTCTACTCCCTTGCTTCTTTACTTCTCTTTACCCCCACAGGCAACCACTATCCTAAGTCTCAGGTTTTTCATTCCCTTCCTTAAAAAATGTTAGATTTATCTATAAATATACCTAAATAATATAATACTTAGTTTTGCTTTATACATATTTCATATGCTTTATAACTTTCTTCATTTTGTTTTATTCCCCTCAATATTGTTGCTAATATTCATCCATGTTATTGCCTGTAGCTATAGCTCATTCATTTTTTTATTTTCACTGCTGCATAATTCTATTGTGGGAATATACCACTGTCAATTTAATCATTCTTTTGTATGTGAACATTTGGGTTGTTTGGAGCGTTGGTATTACAAACAATGCTGCAGAGTATTCCTGAATATGACTCTTGGTACACATGTGCAAGAATGTCTCTAAGATATGTAACTTAAGGCATGGAATTGCAGGGTTTCATGGTATAAGCATGTTAAACTGTATAGTTAATGCCAAATTATTTTCTAGAGTATCATTTTATATTCCCTTCAACAGAGTGATCAGTTTTAGGTGTTTCTTGAAAAAGCACAGACTTGGTTTTAGAGAAATATTTTAAAAATCCAATCTAACATTCTTTGCCATTGAACTGGTGAGTTTTGTCCATTTACATTTACTGTGATTAACAATCTATTTGGACATTTTTACCAATTTATGTACTCAACATTCTTTCTTGCATCTCGGACATTCCTTTGAGATTATTTTCTTTCTTTTTGAAATACATCATTTAGAAAATTCTTGGTAGTAGTAAACTCTCTTGATTTTTGCTTCTATGAAAATTTATCTCATGAGTATACTGTGTACTTAGAATTCCATATATACACAAAATAGTAACAAAATATCCAGAATATCCAAAGTATTTTTACTATGATGTCCTTCAGGCACCAAAAGAGGAAGCATATATAACAAGTAGTTGTTCACCAAGTAACCAACCTTCTTCTAGGTTTTGGGTCCATGCTAAGGCATGCTTAGCAAACACAAATCATTGTTCCTGGTCTCAAAAAGCTTTGAGCAGCATTAAAAAAAAATTGGAAATCACATGAAACCTAAGTAGAGAGTGAAAGGTTTCATGAAAAGGATGAACTGGGTGGCTTAATAAGTGCTGTGGGCGTTCAGAGCAGGAAGTATCCAAAGAAAGCTGGATCCCAGTCAGGTCATGTTGCAGAAGCTTCTGAATTACATTTCCACACAACACTACTTATGTGGCCAAACCACACCTTTACCTTGAAGCTGAAAAAAGCCAGGGTATGTTTTCTTCGGAGATGGTACTATGGCTTAACTGAATCCTGAATTGGGCACTAGATAGATAAGAGCAATATTAAGACAAATGTTCTTAAAGACTAAATTAGAGAATAAGCAATTGTATAAAATGCTAAATACAAATTTCCAGAACTGCAGGTTGAATGTGCTACTCAGTTATTAGTCTAGGTACCAACTCCTTTTCTGAATGGGGGGCATTCCTGCATGGCTTTGTAAAACAAAACAAGACAGTGCAGGTTACACAAGGGCTGGGCTGAAAGCCTCAGGAATTTCTTTTAACTTTTTTGAAAGGTTAATAGCTGAAAGAGTTCTTATATGACACATCTTAAGTAGACTATGTGAAAGAAGTATATGCTATTTGTGACATTAATTCCTAATCCATAGTACAATGAGTCACTTATTCACTGAAGAAGAATCTAACCTATTTGGGAAATGAATCTTTCTGAATATTAACTACCACCTATTCCCAAGAGAAAGTGATCGGTGGAATACAAAATGGCTCAGTACAGAAATAACATTAAAATGCTCATTTTGGCCAGAATGGTGGCTCACACCTGTAATCTCAGAACTTTGGGAGGCCAAAGCGGGAGGATGGCCTTGAGCCCAGGAGGCTGAGACTGCACAGTGAGCTGTGTTTGTACCACTGCATTCCAACTTGGACAAAACAGTGAGACTGTGTCGTTTAAAAAAAGCTAATTTGGACTATGGTAGGGAAAGAAATTTACTTCCTAATTTATGAGCTGTTACTTTCCACTCTACAGAGATTAAATACAAAAAATGTCCTTCATGAAAAACAATTTTGTCTTTGTAGAATTTGTCCTGTGGGTGGTAAAGAAGAAAAGCACAACCATGAAGGTCTGTACTCCAGGGCCACAACTCAATTTTTCTGTGCATCCTCAACTACTTGCCTAGTGGTTGAGAGTAAGCAAGGAACAAAGACTGAAGAAACAGCACTGGATTTCTGGGACTCTGAGATCTCACACTGAGAGATGGTGCCTGAAAGCAAAGCAATTAATACTGTCTATACAGTCCATTCACAATAACACACTCATCCATTCTTAGACCCTCAGTAAAAATTCTGCAACTGTCTGGATTTGTGCATTCAATTTCCTGTATTCAAAGAATAGATATGTGTGTAGCCTTGGAAAAAAACAGATTTTATTTTTCCCTAGACTTCAACATTGTTTAAGTAACTGATAATGGAAAGATTTCTTCAACATACTCATTTCAGGAATACCAGAAACATTCTCTCTTTTGAGAAATAATAATGAAAAAAGAGAGAATGGTCTCCCTAAGATGTTAGTAATCTAAACTTTAGTAAAAGTGATTTCTAAGTAACTGATGAACAGTAATGAAATGGTTTCATTGGTTTATATTCATTTCTTTACCTGTCTTCATATTCCGGTACAAAAATGAGTATTACTATTACATAATTTAATTATAGGACTTTATTGAGTACTTTTTCACATATTAACTCATTTAATTCCCACAACAATGCTATTAAGATAGGTACTGTCATTTTCTCCATTTTAGCAGAGAAGAAACCCAGGATACAGAGAGGCTAAAGAATTTATTTAAGGCCACACAGCTTGTTAAGTTGCACGATAACTTTGTATAAAAGATCTGGTTCCAGAATATGTCCCTTTAACCATGTACTGTGGTATTATACTGTGTATAATAGCAATGTACTGTGCTGTTATACCGCTTTTTGAAGGAAGCAAGGTTTTTCAAAGAAATTATCTCTTTGCCTATATTTGAAAATGGTAGGAGAGAAAAAGTATTATTCCAGGAACACTTGAATCAATTCAAGACTTCAAAAACAATGTTGCCAAGAAGGAAGTGAGAAACAAGGGAAGAAATTCTAAAACAAGATCAATGGAGTCACTGTTTAAAGAAAAGAAAGGACTTATTCTCTTGGAAGGGTGTGAACTATTTATTCACAAATACCTGATGAGATATAGAAAACGTGCGTGCATGCGCAAACACACACACACACACACACACACACACAGTCTCTCTCTCTCTCACAAGATACATAAATGTAGTATTAGAAAGAATGCTAGGTATATAATGTTTTAAATTCTGCTGTCTTCCCAGACTCTCCCAACTTAACAACCTCTGGCCTCAAGAACATGACACTATTCTATTAAGAGAAACGACCATTATCAAGGGTATGATATTATGGGCAGCAGATGACCAGATGGAGGAAGACACACAGTGGTGATGATGAAATTTTTAGGCATATTTAGTTGTTTAAAAAATCCTCAAACTGAACACTCTTACTGGATTATATCCAATATCTAATTTCTAATCTTGTTATTCTTTAGGAATAGTGAAGGAAGAAGGGAGAATGAAGGTAATTAGCTTCAAGGAGAGAAAAATCTAAAAAGTGCTGAAAAAAATATTTGACGCTTTTCTTTACTAATTTACAACTTTCTTTGAAACCCCAGTTTGACTATCTGACTTTTGAAATTGAGAAACTAATCTGTGTTATCATTTTTGAGAAATGAATGGATGAGCTGAACCAAGAATGGAGAATGGAGATAAACCAAGACCACACAAATTTGACTATAATGAGTATATAATACTTTTACAATAGACATAAACAGCTTAAAAGTGCATCATCATTACCAATTGCTGTTTGGTAAGCATAATCTATGTGATGCCCATTTCTTCCCTGAAGGTGCTTGTTGTCTAAGGAAAAGAGTAAATTATGGTATTTTATGGCTGTTTACATTACATAAACCTCATAAGGGTTTAGTCATATAATGACCATAAGTGAGGTATACAATTTGCCAACTTTAGCAAAAGTTAGATTATGTGGAGGAAAAAGGAGAAACAGAAAGATAGGTGGCTAATGAATTAGAACATAACCATGTCACTGGCACTTTAGGCCCAATAAAGTAAAGCATCTATCATTTAAGACCTGATAAAAAGAAATATATTTTTTAAAAGGCTCCATTTATAAATGAAAAGAAAGTCATTTTATGATAGATTCATCTGAATTACAATTGGGATAAACATTAAACCACTAGAATATTTCTGTTATATAACCACTAGTGAGATGCCATATGCAGATTCTTCATTATAGAATTTGCTCCATTTTGAATGAAAATGTTAATCATACCAGGAGAAATTACTATACCTATTCAATATCACTGCCAGTAAAAATAGTAGTGATTACATCAGTAGTGGCTACTATGTTCTGAGCATGTGTCAGGACGCATGCACAACAGTACATTATGAAGGCAGTTATGACCAGAGATACTTATTTGATACAAATAAATATATTTTTATTTCTTATTTATCTCAAAGTAAATTTCATATCAGATTTTGATATGAACATGTTTTCCCCTGCTTTTCTCTGGATCTACATTTAACAGCCTCCAATTTCTGTCCCATCTCATTCTTGCTCTCATGTAGTCCCTCATCACACATCTTTCTTAAAACAACCTCCACGCTGGTTTCCCTGCCATCAATTTCTTAATTCACACCAAATCCTCTCTACCAATCCGTTCATCACATTGTAGTAGACTTTTTTTTTTTTTTTTTTTTTTTTTTTTTTATAGGGTAAAAAAGGTTTTAAAGCACCCTGCTCAACAACCCACATACTTCTTGCTGCTTTGCCACTGTGTGTGTGAACATGAGCTGCTATTTCTCAACCCCATACCTAGAACACACCTTTCCCTGTGCTTTGCCAGGTAAACTCCTCCTCACTTGTAAGCCTGCCTCAAAAATTAGCTCCCCTGTGAAGCCTTCCCTGACTCTCCTAGATCTAACAATGATTGTCTACTAGATTCACCAGAGTTTATCTGGCTAGGTAAGAGTTGTAGAGGCAACTTCAGATTTGCATATACATATATGTAACTAAAAGAACATACACATATATACATATATGTATTTTATGTATACATCCAAATACTGAATATTACTTTTAATCATATTAATATATTAATAATGAACATACTATTTAAGTAATATAAATTACATAAATAATATTAATGAAATTCATATCTTTTTAAAAGTTCTTAGTTTAACATAATTTTTCTTACTGCTTCACTGTTTTTAAAAGCAATCCTTAGCTTCCTGAATTTGCAGGGGAAGAATGTTACCTGATGATTGCTGGTAGATGGCTCATACTCAAAAAGTGTTTGCTGATTGCTATTATCAAGGAATCTAAGGAATCATCGTCCTGGTGGGTGTGGTAAGCATTCATGCTTAGTTTAATCAACACTTCCATGAAACTCTAAAGCTTTCTGCTTTCAACATATGTGGAGCGTGTAAGGAAAAAAGCACTGTACTTTATAAAACATTTTATTAGAGATTGGTGAATATATCAGTGCGCCTCTGAAAGAAACCAACAGCACATGTTCCTACCTATACAGTGGCCCTGCTGCCTTGGTGAGGGTGTATCTCTAGATTAATGAAGCGCCTGTACATTCGTTGTTCACCCAAGAGCCATCCCCTGCTTTCCTGGCTAGCATAACCTGATTTTCTTTTGGGTAGTGATATGCTTATCTACAAGCTAATTGGTCAATGGGTAGGTATGGGATTCAATTATAAGTGATGAAACCTAAAGTGGAAGTTTGAAAAGAGCTTTTGGAAAAGATTGTCTTCCCTGATTAAAGAGACAATAAAACCCTTTTTGGTCCCTGCTTCCTTATCTACTGCTTAGAATACTGTTGTACGAGATATAATGCTTTTGAAGTTGTGGCAGCCATCTTGAGGCCCTGAGGGATGACACAATCAACTAACCAAAGAAGGAGGAATGGAATTTTCCCAATATTTGGTTGTCAGAACCAAGATGTTACCATCAAGCAATAGCACCAATTGTAGAATTATCTATCTCCAGACTTCTTATATCAGATTTAAAAATTATTATTATTCAAGACACTTTGATTGGATATTCTGTACTTGTAACTAAATACATGATGCTATAAATGGGTCCAGAAAAAAATCTGAAGATTCCAGCTTTGGTGATTACTAGTAATGAAGTTAAACAAAGGAGAGCAAAGCAGAATTGCCTAGGAAAGGAGAAGCTGATGAGCAATCTTTTTGTTATGATCTGTTTCTATTGCCATGGAACGCCAGATAGAGAGGTGGGGAAAAGTAGGGATGAGGGCTGATACTCAGAGGAGACCCCGGGCAGACAGATGACTTGGACACCTCTACACAGAGATGAAAGTTACAGCCATGGACCTGAGTCAGACACAGAAAGGGCTGAAGTCAGAGCATGCTGGATGCTTTCTTAGAGGACAGGAGGAGCAGAAAGCACCAGCAAAGGCAATGGCCAGAGGCACTCAGGAGAGACAAAGCAGTGAGCTCTCTAGCATTCAGTTAAGGAGTGTGGGAGTGGGAGCTGAAACCCTTTTGGAGAACAATTTGGCATTATCAAATTTTTGAATGTGCATTCTTTGTCCTTTGTCCTGGTAGTGCCATTTCTTAAATCATTATCCTACAAAAATATTAGTATTTCAGCAAAAAAACATAAGCCCAAAGATGTTCACTGCAGCCAAAAAATGAGAAACCACCCAAGTGTTCATCCTGGGAGGCTGGGTAAAAAATATTATGTAAATTTACACAGTGAAAGTAAGAAAAAGGATACCAGGCTAATATATGTTAGATATGGAAAAATGCCTAGGATAAATAAATGGAAACAAGTAAACAAGAAATCCCAAATAAACAGAAAACCTGTGTATATACTATTATAGGCACACCCACATCCACACTCATGCACACCCATACTGAGGGTTGTATACAAGTAGAAAAAAGTATAAAAAAGTTCATTTACCAAACTGTTAATGGTGGCTTTTTCTCTGGAAGGAAGAATTGTTGAGGATTTTCCCTTTTCATTTTTTTTACCTATCTGGAATGTTCAAATTCCGCCCCCCCACCTTTTTTTTTTTTTTTTTTTTTTTTTTTTTTTTTTTAAGACAGAGCGTCTATCTGTCACCCAGGCTAGAGTGCAGTGGTGTGATCTCAGCTCACTGCAACCTCCACCTCTTGGGCTCAAGTGATCCTCCCACCTCAGCCTCGCAAGTAGCTGGGACTACAGGCACATGCCACCATGCCTGGCCAATTTTTTTATTTTTTGTAGAGACAAGGTTTTATCACGTTGCCCAGGTTGGTCTCAAACTCCTGGGTGCAAGCAATCTGCCTGCCTCAGCCTTCCAAAGTGGTGGAATTACATGCGTTAGCCACCACACTGGTGGAATGTTCAAATTTTAAAATAATTTTAGCAATGAACAAAGAATGCAGATAAAAAAACTGAAGAAAGAACCGTGAGAGTTAAGGGAGTGGGGACTTGCATATACAAATGCTACAAAGGGAATGTGGAAGAACCTGCAAAAAATGTCACTGGATATGGTGAACTCTATCTTATAAATGGGGCTACTTCTCTCTAAAAAATTGTCTCCTGAGATCAAATTTCTAAAAACAAAATTACCGAGTAAAAACATGTGAATTAAAAATAAAGTAACTGATGAATATCTTATTTTTCTAAAATATTATCAACTATTGAAAAAATTTGCCTTAAAAATTTTTGCCTTTAAAAACAGGAGTACAAAAATTACAAATGACAAAGAAGCTGATGGAAAATACAAATTGTACTGTGCATATAGTAACAGCAACATGACCTTTAAATGCAGTTTTTCAGCCCTACATCCTAAAACCAAGAAGTCCTTACAGAAATAAAGATAGAACAATAAATACAAAGAAAAGATAAAGACAAGATTTTATTTCAACTTGTGAAAAACTGCTAAGGTCGCTCTTGAAAGCTTTTCTTACTTTAAATGGACTATTCAGTCTTGTCAAAATCTTTAATATTGTGCTACATTTTTAACATCTACTTGCCAATAAAAGGCATGACAGTGGACAGTTTGTTTGGGTATAAGAACATGTGAATTTCTTTTTTCTCTAGACATTAATCCTATTTATTTATTTATTTATTTATTTATTTATTTATTTATTTGAGATAGAGTCTCACTCTGTCGCCCAGGCCGGAGTGCAGTGGTGTGATCTTGGCTCACTGCAACCTCTGCCTTCTGAGTTTAAGCATTTCTCCTGCCTCAGCCTACCTGCCCCAGCCTGTAGCTGGGACTAGAGGAACACGCCACCATGCCTGGCTAATTTTTCTATTTTTTTCAGTAGAGACGGGGTTTCACCATATTGGCCAGGCTGCTCTTGAACTCCTGACCTCATGATCTGCCTGCTTTGGCCTCCCAAAGTGCTAGGATTACAGGTGTAAGCCACTGTGCCCAGTTGACATTAACACTTTACAATTCACGATGGGCTATTTGTGGCTTTTCCTAATACAATATTTTTGAATGTATTTCAAGTAAAAACTACAGTGGCCAGATAGTGTAAGTAGTTTTACATAATATACATAATCCTGGAAAGTCTTTTAAAATGCATCTTAATCCAGTAAATCATATTTTAAATGCATAGGCAGCTTTTGAAAAACTTTGCCAAAGCCCATATGCAAATTACTTGATTTTACATATTTGATTTTTTAAAACATTTATGTAGTTTTATTAAAGCTATATTGGTTTTCTGAACCCAAGATTTGGTTTCTATTATAACTCCACTAAAAATGTTTCCTGACTTAAATTAATATTGATAAATTAGTCATTTAACATTAAAAGTGGTTGTGATTAGAACAAGTATCACTAATTAAGCTTCCATTTACTCTTTTTCTCTGTACTGAAAGCTGAAGAAATATACCTTTAAATACCAAATCAATTTAAGTCCTCAAACTTAAAAAAGAAGTAAAAAAAAAAAAAAAAAAGAACCAGTATCACTGAGATCTTGTGCACTCTTGACAATATCCAACCAGCTGACTAGTCATGCATTTGTGTAAAAGCAATAACTCTGGTTTTCCAGAATATCATCTAAATATAAACACAAGATTTTAGCAGTGAAAGTGGCTAACAAATAAGTTTAATTCTTGGTGTTTAAATTTCAAGATGGACGCAGACACAAGCCACAATGGCACCTTTCAGGGAAGTCAGTATTTAGAGAACAGCATCCCTTCCCAACCTCAGTCCTCCTCTACCTCCTCTACTCAGAAACCTCTTATTTCACCACCCACATATACTCTATAAACACTCACTGAGCAGCTTCCATGTGCCTGTGTGTTGTTACCTAAAGTGCTGAAATGGCTATTTTGCAATGTTAATCTTTTAAAAATAGAAGACAGAAGTCAAACAAATGGGGATACTACCATATGAGAACTACAGGTAAATCAAAAGTCCATGGGCGGGTAGGTACCTAACTTTATCCTGGGGAGTTGGGCAGACTTCAGAGGTGGCATCTGAGTCTTGAAGAATGAGTAGGAGATTGTTAGGCTGGGAATGGGAAAGGCAATCTAAGCAGAGAGAATGTTTAATGACATGGAAGCATAAAATCTAATGGCATGATTTTTCAAGAAGGAGCAAAAAGGTCTGGATGGCAAGATCATAGGGTGTGTGGAGATGGGTTTGGTGTGGGTGGGAAAGCAAGAATGGTGACAAAGGTTAGGAACAGTTGATTGCCGCATTCCAGAGTTCAGAGTATACAGACTCGAGTGTGTGGGCAATGGGGAGTCACTGGCAATTTTCACTCCTTCACCTCCCTAAGCCTGCTTGTTTCCCACGGTGGTCCATGTTGTATCACTGCTCCCACAGTTCCCTTCTATATGCCAGTCTTGTCTTTCCAGGAAAAAGAAAATCTGCTTTTCTGACTAACTGTAGTCTTGATCTTTCATCCATTCTGGAAAAATGGGATTTTACAGGCAGGTAAGGACATTCTCATGAATATATGTGAAGACCATCATTTTAGATATTTATTTCACATTCTTGATAGTAACTTTTAAATGCTTTACTTTATAAAAGTTTTGCAGTTTTTTTTTCTTTTTTCTAATCTGCTTTTTCTAAACTAGTAAAAGCTAGTTTTCTGGAACTAGGTTACAGACAGACTTTGGCCCATTTAACAAGGTCAGACTGTTTATTCTTGACAGAATTCTTTCCCACTGTAAAAAGGTACTTTTAAATGCCACATTCCAAAACCAGTGCCAGTAAGCCACTGAAGCATATTTTCCCACAAGAACTGATACCATGTGCAGTCCCTACCTCACTGAAATCACCCAGCGTTACATAAGGTGCAGATAGTATTTAACATCACCATGAAATCTATCAACTGAAATATGCCAGTCATGTATTTATAAAACACTTCCATACATTTCAAAGCATTGGTAACCTTTAAAAAAGTAATTAATAAATATAGAAATGGGGAAAAGAAAGGGAAGGACAGCGCTAGAAAATTTTTAAAAAGAATTTAAGACAGAAGAGGAAAACAAATCTTGTAACTTTATATCAGTATCCAAACCTGAAGTAGTAGAGCTTTTTCTCCCTCATTTTGGGGTTTTTATGGTTGAGCCGTTAAATTTACAGCCCCATTTTTAGATTCTGCCAGCCTTCAAAATAAATATATGAGCAGCACTAAAGTAAATTTTCCTATGCTTTCCCCTTTTCTCTTTTGGATGTTTCCCTGAGATTTGAAGGTAGATTATTCCTCCACAGCCAACAGTAAAGTTCAACATTCAAATTTATGAGGGATTTAAAAATCATCAGTATCCTTCTAGATAGATGCTGGGTGCAACAATGTCACTCACCCTGGGTTTCAATCTCTAGAAAGGAGGAAAGCAGAAAGCAGAAGCAATAAGAGGAATGGTTCAGCAGCCAAAAGACTATCATTTAGAAATGCATTGGGAAGATTAGCAATATTTAAGTCAATAAATGCAACAGAAAATCCAGCACTACAAGGTAATCATATAAAAGTCTGAGCTCAACTTTTGGAGAGACCTATACAGATAACAAGGACACAAATTTAATCTTCTCAAGGACCCAAATGGACTAGATAAAATGACTAACGGAAACTACAATGCAGACATTTTCAACCTGTTCTTGGGACACTATGGTTTCTCCAAAGATCCCAAGAGATCTTAGTTTTAAAATAAAAGCATAACATACAGAACACCTAAGTGCACAAGTCAGGAGATCTGGCAAGGTTTGTGATCTCGAAAAAAGAGGGATGAAGCACAATAATTATCTGAAGGTTAGGAATGACTGCCCAGACAGACATTCAAAGTGTAAATGTTACTCCCTCAGAGCTCAAGTTATTATCAAGGAGTGACGCAGGCAATTGGGAAGATTAGCTGAAAAGTTGTGTCTAAAACAAATTTTAAAAAAATTTTTAGATGCTTATAATTGATGATACAATGACACAAGCAGTAACATGGAGAATGCAGAGTAGGAAATCCATTCATTGATTTATTTGTAAAAGCAGGATGTTGTGAAAGCAATTAAGTTCAAAGAATAGTGAAAAACTGATAAAGAATATGTGCTTATGTTATGTGCTTACCACTCTGGGCAGAAGTGATGGAAGGACAGAAAGGTAGGTTGGAGCTGAACCGCAAAAAACTTTGTATGCCATGCTGTAGAGCTGCAATTCATTCTCTAGGCACTGGAGAATCATAAGGATTCATTCATTCATTCACCATCTACTCAAGTGCCCACCTCGTGCAAGGAAGGCACTGTGGGAAATGCTAAAATACATAACATATTATTTGGACTGACTGAATAAAAATGGATACGGCCAATGTTACAGAATTTGAGAAACATTATCTTGACTCAGAAACTTACACTATGATATTATCAAAGCCCAAGCAAAATAAAGATATCATCACCTCTCCTTTCCTTACAAGGAAGCAGTGACAGCTCTAAAATACAAGCAGCTCACATGTCCAAAGAATTAAAGAGGACACAAAAATCCAAGTTATTGAAATGTTGCTTTATATTCAATTCCAAGGACCATGTCTCATACTCCTTTGAGTATGAACATAACACTTACGTTGAGTTAAGCAAATTTAGGGGAGATGGAATTATATCATTAAATAGAACTCTTCAGACAAGCCCCTAAACTAGCCCAGAGGCATATTCCCCAAAATGTTAAATGTAGGAGGCAAAATGTTTTTTCATCTTCTGGATCCCTGTGAAGCCCTTTGCTTGCAAAACCTTTCTGAAGCATATGGTCTCATTAATCTTAAGAAAATGCATGGTCTTTATATCCAATTTGGCCTCAGGCTTTTGAGATTTTGAATGGCATCATATAGGGTGTCTATATGAAAAACAGGCCCAGGCATGGTAGCTCATGTCTGTAATCTCAGCACTTTGGGAGGCTAAGACAGGAGGATTGCTTGAGGTCAGGAGTTTGAGATCAGCCTGGGCAACAAAATGGGACCCCCATCTCTAAAAAAAAAAAAGAAGGTAGCTGGACATGGTGGTGTTGGTGTGCACCTGCACACCAACTTGGGAGGCTGAGGCAGGAGGATGGCTTGAGCCCAGGAGTTGGAGGCTGCAGTGAGCTATGACTGTGCCACTGCACTCTAGCCTGGACAACACAGAAAGACCTGGTCGAGGAAAGGAGAGGAGAGGAGAGGAGAGAAAAGGAAAGGAAAGGAAAGGGGAAAGTAAACGGAAAGGGGAAGGAGAAAGGAAAGGGAAGGAAGGAAGGAAGGGAGGGAGGGAGAGAGGGAGGGAGGGAGGGAAGGAAGGAAGGAAGGAAAGAAAAAAAAGAAAGGAAGGAAAAGGAAAGAAAAAGAAGAAAAGAAAAGGAAAAGAAAAGAAAGAGAAAGACGGACAACCAGACTCTCTCTGTATCATACCCTGGTAGATGCTGGCGGAACAAACGTAGGAAGAAAGCAAGGAACTTCTGGCTCTTTCTCCGAGTAAAACATCCTCCAGGCAGTAGCATTACAGTTGAACTGTTTTTGTCCAGAACTAATTCACAACAGTGACCATTTATGAAGGAGTAGAATTAGGTGAGTCAAATGAATGACTATCTTTTATAAACAAGGAAATAAGTCATTTGATTTACTTCACAAATCCACTTGGTGCAATTAGATACCCACACGCATGCACACGCACCAACAGCAGCTTTCTGTGCAGTATGGAATACATTCTCTTTCTATATGGCAGAAATTCTCACAGTGGTCATCGATATTTGCCTTCACCGCGGAGGCAGAGTTAACCTATCAGATGGTAACTCAAATGTGTTTTATTACCACCGAGAATGCGCAATGGAGAATCTGGATGGGTTTTCATGTTTGTTTTGGCTCTGGCATTTTCCATGTACCCAGCCCTGGGAATCCTAAAGAAAACGTGTCCTGTTCCCAGCTCTGTGTACTGCCCCCATTGTGTTCCACTTCCCTCACTGGTGAAAGTGAAAACGAAACCGGCACAAACACTCCATTGTTAACTATGAAATATGTACTGGCAACTGGATGTTTTAACAAAACAGACCTGGTTGTGTCATGGCAAGATGTTGAGCGGGGAAGGAGTCACAGGAGCCCTTCCTGCTTCAGAGGTGTGTCCTGCACTTTCGCTGAGGTGCCGAGGCGACAGGGCTTTGGGTTTTTTCCATTATACTCATGTAATGTTCTTGGTTTGATTTATTCAGTATGCACTGGCAGCTTTTGGAGGCTTCTGTGGGAGCTACTCGGCTGCCCAGGCCGAGGCACAAACCCTGCCAGGTCTCCATAGTAAATACAACACGCACGAAGAGGAAACAAGCATAAACAATTTATTTTCTCCTGTAAAAGATGACATTATTCTCCGATCTCTGGTCCTGCTTCACTTTGTCACTTGGTGGTGCCAAACTGGGTGCCGTGAAATGAGTTATTCCAAACACACACATACACACACACACCCCAAGCACAAATTGCATGACGCACACATTCACAGGGCCCACATCCAGGTGCGTTGAAGAGGAGGATGCTGGTGACCTTTTTAAGCATCCCACATTTTGACCTGGGTGAGGAGGGAGGGCTTCCCTAGCCCTTAGCCTAGGCAGGTTCTGGAGCCTTATCATATGGCCTCATAAAACCATATCCCTTTCCTTTATTGCATTTACCTCTGTTTCTAACTAGACATTTCTTTGTGTGACTGATTCAGATCTCTCTCTCCAGCTTGCTTGTAAGCTCTCTGAGAGCACGGACCTTGTCCATTTCCATTTACCATCATCCCTTAGCTTCACTGAGCGTCTGGCACATAGAAAGCGATCAGTAATTATTTGTTGACTGAAAGCCACAACTCCATTTCATTGATTTTCTCCCCTAGGCTTATTAAGAAGTTTCTGAATCCATGAGGTTCCGTTAGTGTTACTAAATGCTATCAACACTGAGGTCAGAGTAAGGAAGGAGTATCATCAGAGGCATAAGAAGGGGATGTAAGTAATTTTTTTTTCTTCAAGTTCCAGGGTACATGTGCAGGATGTACAGGTTTGTTACATAGGTAAATGTGTGCCATGGTGGTCGGCTACACAGATCATCCCATCACCTAGATATCAAGTCCAGCAATCATTAGCTATTCTTCCTGATGCTTTCCCTGGCAATTTTTGTAATACTTGTGGTATTTAAATAAGTTAATGATTTCAAATAAAGCAATATTGGGAATCTTATCAATTACAGATTTAAAAATATTTTCCAAAATGAAGTTTTGTACTTTGTACAGCTGTCGAATAAAAGTCTTCTCATGCTTAACATTTACTTGTTGTCTTTTTGTAATTTCTATGGAATAAAGGGTGTTTTCAGAACATGCCTATCTTTTATTAGTGAAGGTAATATGGAAAAAAAGATCCTTGGAGAAAGAGAATATAATTCACTTAGTGAGAATTTTATTAAGTCACTAAAAAGATGGGAACATATTCCCACTCTTCCATTATGGTACAAAGAGGAATTTTTCTCTTAACTATATGGGTGGATTAGGCACAGGCATTTGAAGGAAAAATGTTAACTTCATGAATAGCATTAAATGATTGTATAAAGGCCCCCAAAATACAATGACAGGCCACTCTAAGACTGTTCAGTGCAAAGAAGAAATTGATTGAAGGCAGGTCAATTTTGGACTTCATCTCAGGAGGTGAAGATACTGAGGTACCAAAAAGAATGATCTCATATTAGGGTACACTTCTTTCTACCCATGGATGACTTTATGATGGCTGTCCTGAGGAGTGACTGGCTCTAACTGCCTGGGTGTTGGCAATCACATGTGGTATAAAAACATCAATACTGGCATGGCTTGGGTGGTCCTTAAAGTAGTACCATGTACAGTGAGAGCAGCACAATGAATGTGCTGTTGCAATTATGGACTTGGGTGATTTTAAGGGAGAGGACACAGATAGGACTGAATCAAGAGAATGCTTCATTTTTCCTAAGCAATGATACTTTTATAAGACATTCAGGTGCACAGTGTGGCAAAAGTTTTATTGAGGTCTACATAAAAAAAGAAAACCAGGAGGCACCAGTTCATGACCCAGAGTTTCTCACTGTTGTCAAAATGTGGCATGAGCTAGTTGTCTGTTTTTGGTTTTACCATTTTAACAAGACTTAAAATATGTTTTTAAAAAATGGACTCCTGAACATTTGTGGAACCTCTAAATACCCTTTGTAGAATCTGAGAGTTCCACAGAACACAGTTTGATACCCTCTCAGGTACTGAATTTTTGGTACGGAGAAAAGAGGAGTGGGGACAGTGGGCCAGAGCCAGAATATAAACATTAGAATTCTCCAAGCCATTTACAGTCTATTTGGTAAATTCAGACTTAATCTGGTCACACTGCCTGTTTGAATGGCAGTTTTCCCCACTTTCAAAATGAAATGGTTGATAAAGAGTTCCAAGAACACCAAATCCAACGGCAACAATATCACCCTCAAGCTGTATGATTAGGTTTAGAAAAAAAAAAAGATTTTGCATCATAAATGGGAAGACCAAGACTGCTCCCTTCCTGAGCTTGCTGGTCACAGTGCTTCATGACTATCAGAGCCCTCACTAGGGCTGCTGGTGAAGTTCCTGGCTCTGCTCTAAGACATGTCAGACCCGGGTGCACGGTCAGGTAGGACTGAAATTGCTGGCTGAGTGGCTGGTCTCTATTTCCCTTATCTTGACAAAAATGAGTTGCACCATGCACATTTCACATGAGAAGGACTTAGAAATGTTGACTTCAGAATGATTCTAAATATAATTTCAGCTAGTCACAACAGTCATTGTACCGAACATGTGTATATTCTTGAAACACTTTTGCCACAGACATTATATAACTGCATGTGTCATGATTCTGACCTATCAGCTATGTGCAATGGAAAGAACCTCCCTGTAACCTGTTCTCATTGGTTTTCCAATGAGAACAAATGTAATAGTTATATAGAGGTCAGAAAAGTTAATTTTTCATGGTTTCAGAGAAACTTTTCTGATAAAAATAACCCATGCCAGGTGTTAAGTATAACAGGCCCCACTTCTCTTCACATTTCCAACTCCTTCTTTGAACCACAAGGGGCCTCACACACATGCTTATGGACACTCCAGTTTGCAAGCTCGAGCTTTGCCCATATGCTGCAAACAGCCATTCCTAGGCTTAGGAGTGAACACACAAGTGGCAAAATCTCTATTAGGAGGAAGGATGAGCCCACGCCATTCCCATTTAGTCAGGGAATTGCAATGTCCTGTGTGTGGTATGGGGTGGGGATGGAGGTCTCAAGGGACATGCTTCCTTGGCACCCTGGGTTGTGTGCTCCATGAAGGGAGACAAGGCTGGAGTAGGGCCAGTGTAGGCTTCTCTAAAGCATGAGATCCAGGCCAGGGGCCTCTCTTGCCTAGGATTAAGGCAAACACTGCTACCATCCACATCTTAATTCTACAACCTTTAAATAAATAGGTATAATACTCTGTATGGGTACATGTGTATACAAGATACTATATTGAACAGCAAGCACCCAATACCCCATAAAGACACCTGAATGTCATGTTGGAGGCAGCCTGGCAAAGTTAGGCATCCAAAGGACATTTAACTCTTTGATTAGTCCTCAATTTATCAGATGAGAACAAGATAAGTCATTTGGCCCAATGTTACATACCACCTACAGCTACAACTACGGTCCAGGCTACTGTCCCAAATTAATTTCTACCAAAGGCCAACATATGAAGTATATTCTACTTATGAAACTTGTGTTTCTTAACAATAAAATTGTTTTCACTAGAAAAATAAAATAATAAAGATCAGAATATAAAGGATTATACCTTAAGATGCCTGGAAAGCTTACCTGTCCCGAACAACTAATTTCTCAATTAATCCAAAAGATGCCTTGTCTTGAATACTGGCATACAGCATACTGGCTCAGAAATTAAGGAGCAGTAGTAGTTCAGGATCTATCAGGTGATCATGAACTTAAAATGAAAAGAAATACTGCTAACTGCTCCCTCAAAGTTCTATATGTAAGAACATTTTGAAGTTTTCAGAAAGAAGCTAAAATACAAGCTTTTGTAATTGTTCAAACAGAAATATCATTTATTATGTAAATACATATATATTAACATAGATAGCAAAAGTTGTCTAGTAACTCACTCATTTTTTCATTTAGAGGATGTTAATTATTTTAGAAGAATACGACTCCTCTTCTAAAACTTGCTTTAATCCCAAAACATAAGGGGCTAAAGAAAGTCTTCAAATAAGTAGAATTATAATAATGCTACATTCCTCTATCTCTACAGCTTTTTGTTCAGGACAGGAAGTTCAATTCATACACGCAAGTGTTCATGAGGCAGTAGAAAGAATCATGATAAAAACAATATACAAACTGTGAACTTGCATTTGTGTCAACTTTTCACTCCTAACTTGAGATTGAGCTACAGCATGTATTAATATCTTTCATGATTTTGAACACAGATATGTGCTGCCAATAAATCAATCAGGACTAATGTGCAAAATGGACTCAGCCATTTTAAGGTATATGGAGTAAGTCCTTCAGCTTAGTATTACCAGCTAGTTATGAGGAATACTGACACACATCAAATAAGACCATTAAATGTATAACATAACTCCTTCCCTATTCTTGTTATGACTCAACTGCTTATATCTGCAAGTCAGCATTTGTCAATTGATTCACTGAAAAATATTTCCTGAATGCCTATCAAAATATACAAGGCACTGTGTGTTAGGGCTGAATAAGATGAGCATCTGCCTTTGAGGAACTTACAGCCTGATAAATAAAATTCCCAAATAACTAAAAATAAGACAGAAAACAGTACTATGGGCTGGGCGCGGTGGCTTATGCCTGTAATCCCAGCACTTTGGGAGGCCGAGGTGGACGGATCACTTGAAGTCAGGAGTTCGAAACCAGCCTGGTCAACATGGCAAAACCCTGTCTCTACTAAAAATACAAAAATTAGCCTGGGGTGGCCTGTAATCCCAGCTACTTGGGAGGCTGAGACACGAGAATCACTTGAACCCGGCGGGCAGAGGTTGCAGTGAGCCGAGATAGGGCTACTGCACTCCAGCCTTGGCAACAGAGTGAAACTCTGTCTCAAAAACAAAAACAAACAAACTATATATATATATATATATATATATATATAACTCTGGAAACACTGAGAGAGGAAAGAGAAATTAATTTCTGAAAGGGATACTAGAAAAGGTACCCCTGGAGTCAGGCTTTGAAAGATAAGTAAAATACTAGCATTTCTCATAGTTTTAAGATGTCAGTTTTGAATCAGTTAACTTGTAATTCCTTTAACATTCCACAAATCAAGTTGATTCTCAGTTCCTGTATGACATAACCCCCTAAAAAATGTGTATTTCCAGGAAGGGGAGTGTAGTCTTTTTCTCTCCAAGAGACACTAAAAATATATACCACTTCAGTCTAAAAAACTATGATTCCAGGTTTTTATATGTCACCATGTGTATATAAATCGACGCATTACTATATTAAATGGATAGTTCCTTTAAGTAGAAAAATACAAAAGAGTGGGGAAATTTTAAAATGTAGTATCCCGTAGGAACACACCCTTTATTACTGCCATTAAATTCCAACTGTCACTCTTTCAAATAAAGTCTGAATTTGTTTTAGTGTCCTTCTCAGCTGCTAATATATTTCACTTATGTCACTATAGGAAATATAAAGCATGCAGCATAAGCTAGATACTGAAAAATTGTGTATTTATGACTGCCTTACTCCTTTTACTCTATGAAATAATTTGTCTACATTTTCCTGTTTGAACATATCAACTTTCAGCAAGAATGGAATGTTAATTGATGTTACGCACAAGCTGGGCTATTATTCCTCAAATTTAATAAGAAAAAAAAAAAAAGAAATCAAACACAAACCAACTGGATTTCCTGTTTTTATTTATGGTTATTAGTGCCCATTTAGGGGGATTAAAATCAAAGTGTCCATCTCAGTTACAGCTCATCCTTCCTTCAATTAATGTACCCAAGGAGACAAGTTCCTTCCATTTACTCCCCTGATGACTCTCTGGATCACAAAGCCTATTCAAGCTTCTCCCCAGGGCCCCAAAACAACATGCGCAACAACTTCCTAGGGAAACTCGAAGCCTACCTCACCCTTCCCACTGGGGAAATACACAGACTCAGCCCTTTCTGGTGTGATTACGTAAGAATACAAGGGCTTGCTTGACCCTGCTCAAAGCTGAGACCTATCTTTGAAACGTCAACTCGTGCCATTTCTCCTCTAAAGCAATAGTATATGCTGGGAAAAGAGGAAACAAGTAGGATTTATCTTATAACAATGGCAACATTTTCCAAGGAATTCTCTGCACCTAAAGTTCGGATGCCCTAGGAAAAGTCTATAATGTTTGGAAAGTAACTAGTCTTACGTGTCTAGGTGGTAGCACCCCCTATTTTGATTGGGGGCAGGGGGTGGGGAACACTTTAATAAATTGGATTTTTTCCTAAGGCAAGTTATCTGGCTCAGAGAATTTCCAACTCCTCTCTTGGATTTCTACTTATCAGCCATAGTATTACTGAAATTTAGGGAACAATTTTTTGCTGTGCAGAATGACCAAAGATGCTGCCAATCATTCCTTAACAACAGGGCCACGGTGTCCCTGATGTGAGAACCACTTTAAGGCTAAAGATGGACAGTATGGATTCTTTTTCTTTTTTCTTTGAATATACAAAGATATTTTTTTAAATTCTTTTTCTTAAGACTTAATTTGCTATATATCATTTATTTAATTTACTGTATGTAAGGCATGAATTTACTGTATGCAAAATAGGTCTTTCAAAGAGAAGGATATTAATACCTATTTCCAGGCTGCTCTTTTTGTATTTGGGGTGCAGAATTTCACAAAAATCCATCTGAGAAATAACGAACTATAAGGAGAAATAGAAGCTAACCAATGTCAATAGCTCTTATGGTTTTGCATCTGAATGGCAAAAAGAAACAGGATATCATAACTGTTATTTTTTGCCAAAATAGGGCCGTTGGGTTCGCTCTTTCTATTTAGGGTTATATGAACCTTTACCTGGAATGGCCGTGCTATACATTCATATATTATCCAAATTCACCGTGAATTTGATTTCTTCTTTACAACTGGCACCACAGCTTCAGAGGAGTGCTTTAACACACTTGTGTAGGCACTCTGTTTCTCAAACCAGGATGCCGCAGACAGGTCAATGTTGCTCGTGCTCTTTCTTCCCTGACCTTGAGCCGTGTGTTCCCTAGGCATTGTGCATATAGCTCTGAAAACAGTGGTTATGGCAGAAAGCATTTGGAAACTTGTAACCGATTCCTGTCCAGTGGCTAAGATGCAACAGGCTATTTCTGCAATGGATCCTGTCCACAACTAGCCCAGGCTGGATGTGACTGTAGCTGTAAACAGAATGCCTTCTGCCTACCCACTGCCATATGAAAAAGGGCAAAGACATTCTATCCACCAACTACATGGGCAGTAGTAACATTAGGGACATGGAAAGGGGACAGACTGTCATTCAAAAGAGGAAAAATAAGTTTAATAAAAGGACAGCACTCTCTCACTCACCACTGAGGTTAGAGCCATCTGGAAACTATAGATGCGGGCAAGGCCGAAGTCAGCGAGTTTTATTTGTCCGCTGCTGGTCACCAGAATGTTCTGTGGTTTTAGATCGCGATGCACTACTCGGTGTGAATGAAGAAAGTCCAGACCTCGGAGAAGCTGAAACATCATATCCTATTAAAATTAAAAAAAGAAAATCAATAAACACTCAAAAAGGAAGCTGAGCATTTGCTATGCTGGCCACCAAATCCTTAGCATTTTGTGGTTGCTTGGCATACAGCACGCATTTGATAGGTATTGGCTGAATGAGTGAATCTGTCTCCCTTCCTGCCTTTCCACTCCCACACTTTCAAGAACACTGCAAAAAATTTCACTCTCAACCTGTATTTTACTAATGAAAATACAATTTTAAAATAGTTTTTGATGGAATGGGAAATGTTCTGGAAGGATATCTGCCAAACTGGTTTCAGTGGCTCTTGCTGGGGAGTGGGAGGAGGAGGTTGTGAAGGGACACTTTTTGCTTCTCTATTGTTTAATGTGTCATTTCAACAATTAAAATCCAGTGAATAATAATGTTATTAATGGTGATTATTATTTTATAGCACTTAGTACTAAACACTCACTACGTATCAAGCACTATTCTAAGCTTTGTCCTCTTAGTAAATAATTTAATTCACACCACAACATTTAGGTAAATAATATCATTACACCATTTTACAGGTCAAGAAACTGATACACAGATGTAGGCTACTAATTAGCCCAAAGTCATACTAGCAAGAGAGTGCTGATTAACTGTTTGTTTTGTTTTGTTTTGTTTTGTTTTGTTTTAGACAGGATCTTGCTCTGTTGCCCAGGCTGGAGTGTAGTTGCAGCCTTGACTTCCCGGGATCAAGATATCCTCCTGCCTCAGCCTCCCAAGTAGCTGGGACCACAGGTGCGCACCACCATGCTACGCTAATTTTTTTAGTTTTTGTAGAGATAGGGTCTCACTATGTTGCCCAGGCTGGTCTCAAACTCCTGGGCTCAAGCTATTCTCTTGCCTCAGCTTCCCAAAGTGCTGGGATTACAGGCGTGAGCCACCAGGCCCAGTCTTTATCAACTCTTTTAGAGTATTAACAGAGTCTTGATTTCAACTAGGGTCTGGAAAATCTCGATTCAAAGCTTCAGTGTATTCCTTTATCAAATCAATGAACAAATGAATATGTATAATAAGGCAAGCCATTTAACCTCCTAAGTCTTAGTTTCCCTGTCTGTAAATGGGAAAGTAACAAAACCCACTTTATCACAGGATCATTGTAAAGCACTTAGCACCATAGTTAATATTCAGTAAATGGCAGCTCTTATTACTGTTATTATTAACCAGTATGGAGGGGGGGATCATTCAGGATATAAACCAATATCAGATCTTTTTCTAATTTTAGTACCAATACAAACGTATACAAGATTTAATACTCAGGAAGTAAGACATTGGCCATGATGTCATAATCCTCTGAAATTTGTGGTAATTAAGAGTGACCTACTCCCCGGATCCAAATATTATGAGAATGGTGTATACCAGGGAGGATGGAGCTGTTCTGTTAATACAAGGGTTTGAAAAATGACTGGGCACCATCATGGATTTCAGAGCTGCAAGCAGCTGAGGATACACTTATCATTGGCCGGACCACTGAATCCTCTCATGGAGAACGGTATATTTGGTTACTGGTTTATGGTTTTGGTTCTTCCTTTAGAGTTGGGAGTTCTGTCTTTATATTCTAGCTTATTCAAAACCAAAGCCTTAGTTTTTCCTTTTATAAAGTGGAGAAAGTAGCGATTACTTTTCCTACTATGAGGGGGGCTAAATGAAGTAATGTATGCCAAGTGCTTGTGCAGTTTCTGGCATATGGTAAGCATTTGACAAACAGTAATTATTAGGACGATTATTGCCAAGATAAGTGTCCTGATTTCTGGGAGAGACAGATTCTCAAACAACTAAAAGAAAACATGACCACTGCTACAAGGTCAGTGTGAACAAAGCACTTAGAGGAGGTATGCAGTGACCTAGAATCATTTTTGAGATCCCCCTGAGTGAATATTCTGAACTGGCAGGGGTTACCTTCTAAGCTTCCCAAAACCCTGGAGAAGACTGCACTGGGGAGGGAAAACCCTTCAAGACTTGAGAAACACTGCAGGTCCAATAAGTTGCAATGAATAAACGGGAGTGTGAAAATGTAGCACAAAATGTTCAAGGAACATTTTGGCAAATAAGTCTTTATTGGAAACACATGCACACAACTTGTAAGCACTGAATTTTAAAAAGCACGACTAACCTAAAGTAATGTCATGTTGGCTCATCATCTTTAGCCTCTATATAGTTAAGTGTCACTCATTTAAAACAGTATAAAGAATAAATCTGTTTGGTTCATGCTGCAGTGTTCAAACAACTTTAGCAGCCAATTAGCAGTACACAAATTTAAAAACATGTACATTGCTTTTATTTGTGTTACAGCACATACTATATTTTTCTTAATTATAAAATTGCTAAGATGTATAGATGCATGCTTAATGCAGAAACTAATAAAATGTTTTGAAAATCCAGAGAACAAGAAAAATCACTAGAAATTTCCACTACTTGGAGAACAGACAACACTTCACTGTTAGTATCACTTTTTTTGTGTCTTTTTAGTCTGTCTTTTAAAAATTACATATTTTATTATATTTGGATGTATAAGTATATTTAAGTAAAAATGGTTATTATTGTGTGCACATTATTTTGTGGCTCTTTTAAAAACATGTAACAATTCATTATCAATATTATGCCACTTTAATAAAATTGTGCAATATGACTTTTTTTTTTTTTGAGACAGAGTCTTGCTCTGTTGCCCAGGCTGGAGTGTAGTGGCCGGATCTCAGCTCGCTGCAAGCTCTGCCTCCCGGGTTTACGCCATTCTCCTGCCTCAGCCTCCTGAGTAGCTGGGACTACAGGCACCCGCCACCTCACCTGGCTAGTTTTTTTTGTATTTTTTAGTAGAGACGGGGTTTCACCGTGTTAGCCAGGATGGTCTCGATCCCCTGACCTCGTGATCCGCCTGTCTTGGCCTCCCAAAGTGCTGGGATTACAGGCTTGAGCCATCGTGCCCGGCCATGACTTTTTGGTATACAATGAGATTTTTAATAGCCACATTGTTTTTCTCCCTGGGATATGCCATAATTATTATTAGTTTTAGTTGTGTTACTTTGGCACTTGTACTATAGGTCTAGTTCTCCTTTCTTTAAAGGTAGAGTAGATTAAAAGGGCTTGCTAATGTCATACCAAAGCATGGGTTAGGCAGTATGAATCCACGTGACTGCGCTAACATTGATTCCATGTGCATGATGCCTATAGATGTAAGTTGGTTCTACATAAGAATGACCATTCTTTAGATTTTATTAGGCTACTTAATTTTTTTTTGTTGTTTAGCAAATGGTTTTTCTTTTAAATCTCCAATATCAAGATAGAACTGAAATTCTGAACCAATGAACACTGAATTAATGACTTAAAAAACAAAATCTGCCAAACATCTCATGACCTTCAGTAATTCAGTCATGAGTTAGGTTGTTGGGCATTATGAACCTGTAATAAGCATGACTGGGGAACCCCTCTCAGTCTTTAGCCATCCTTTATTGCAATACCTAATTTCAAAGGCGAAATACATTCAGCTACGTCAGGAACTCTGGTCCCAAATAATCATAAGATATAGTACCAATTCCAGAGGATGATATAAATAAACAAATTACAACATTAAATGAGGTAAGGAAAAACACCTTTCCTACAGAATCACAAGAAGTGTTTTGATCCAAGACATTTCAAAGGATTCTCTACTTAAGCTTATTATCTGTTTTATCTCAATTTATAGTATCGTGAGACATACTCTTAAATGAGCTCCTCAAGATTTTAATCTAAATTATTCTGTCCCATATATGACTCAAATATTTCACAGTAACCCTAGTGATGCAATGCAATGAAACTACAGATACCACCAATTAAGGCTCTTCCAGTTAAACGCAGGTTTAAAAGTTTCCCTTTTTATGTTATACGTCACAGTCTGGTATAAAAGGTTTGAACATTTAGTCATACCTATGATAAACAGTCACTTGGGACCCTCACTCTATCTTTCGAAAACATGGGACTTGCAAGCATGTTTCAACAGGACACCACTGTGGAATGAAGTCTGGCTCTGAGAGATCTTAGGTGGGGCTTTATCTTGGCAATGCCCCTAAAAAGACTCTGGACCTTTCTGAATACAAGACATCCTTGAAGTCTTGTAATTGTTTCTCTCAGGTGTTCTAGAGCTCTAATCCTCTTATTTAAAATCAAGACAAACAAGCAAACTAAAAAACTACTTCAGGCTTTTCTAATGGGAAAGGTTGATCATGGGGCCTTCTTTTCTTTTTCTTTTCTTTTTAGAGATGGGGTCTCACTCTGCCACCCAGGCTGGAGTGCAGTGGTGCCATCATAGCTCACTGAAACCTCGACATCCTACGTTCAAACAATACTCCCGAGTAGCTGGGACTACAGGTGTGTGTTACCATGCCTGGTCACTTTTTAAACTTTTGTAGAGACAGGGTCTTGCTATGTTGCCCAGCCTGGTCTTGAATTCCTGGCCTTAAGCCATCAATCCTTCCGCCTTGGCCTCCCAAAGTGCTGCAAATACAGGTGTGAGCCACTGCACCTGGCCTGGGCCTTATTTTCTCATCACAAAAAAGCATGGTTAGTTCTAAAATACACTAAAAACACCCAAATCATATCATAAAATAAGTCACAGAATGACAACTTTAAATAGACAATTCTGGATATAGGGATATATCTAGTGATATATTCACATCCTCAAAGTTTTAGCACCAAAAATGTACATCAATAGTTTATTTATTTAAAAATTAAAAACAGGACATATCCAATTTGGTAGGCAAAGGTAATCTATTTTTCTCCTTATACTCTGTAAACCTCAGTCTTTTCAAATTTGTTATTCAAGTTTTCACAGAAATCTCTCCATAGTGGTTTGTCTGTTTCCTATGAAGGGTGTTAGAGGAGGCCACAGCCTAAAATATATCACATATAACAAAGGTTTTTAAACACTAAACCAATAAGAACATGTTGAATTAAGGTGAGCGTTACAACAGAGGGAAAGGTCACCTGAGCCTGCATATAACTTCTTCTTTCACATGTCTCCCCATGTTCCCCTCTCTTCAGTCCCTGACAGCCACCATTCTATTTTCTGTTTCTATGAATCTGACAACTCTATATACCTCATACATGTGGAATCACACTGGATTTGTGTTTTTGTGAGTGTCTCGCCTCGGTTACCATAGTGCCGTCAAGGTTCATTCGTGTTGTGGTGTGTGTCATAATTTCCTTCCTCTTTAAGGCTAAATAATATTCCATTGTATGTATATATGACATTTTGCTTATCTGGTCTTCCATGGATGGGCACCTCAGTAGTTTCCACTTTTTGGCTGCTGTGAATATTGCTGCTATGAACACGGGTATAGAATGATCTCTTTGTGACTCTGCTTTCAATTTTTTTGGATATCTACTCAGAAGTGGAATTGCTGGATCTATTCCCAGCATATTTTAAAACCATAGTTCTCCCATAAAATGTGGTATAATATTGCTGCCTAAGCAATGAAATAGTGACTGACAGCATCGTGTTAAGGTCCTGGAGGGTTAGCCAAGTGGCTTCATTCACTCCTTGGAGATTCCACACACTTTTGTCTGCATTTCAGGAGAATCCACACTGTAGGTCCCCACATCAAGCTTGCTGTATGTACACAGCTTCTACTCTATTTCAAAACTCCTGTCAAGTTTTCATTGGTCAATTCTCAATGAGCAATGAACAATGAGCTTCAAAGGTTGTTTATAAACAGGTCTCCCCTACTTCTCACTGTGGTCCTCAGGAGGACCCAAAGAATGCTTCATCCAAAATCACAAAGAACAAGACAAATTCTGAGAAAGCAAGAGGAAGGTTCAAGAGAATTCCTTAAAACTTTCAGATCACCTGGAAAGTTGTAATGGGTGAATTCAAAGCAAGCCATTAACTGGCAAGCTAAAAGAGTCACACATGAGCTTTGTTCCACAGCAGAACATAGTCCAGAAGTGCCATAGTGCCCATCTCTTTGCCACTGTGCATGATGAGTTAGGCACACATCACCTCGAGGCCCCTCAGGAGAAACAACGGCATGGGCCCTAAATGGAAACATTGGCTTCTAATTTTTACCACTTCTACGCAGGTGGATAAAAGTGTAATGAAGTGGCATTGCATGTAAATTTTAATAATCAAATATGTATTCTGAAATGAGAACTAACAGAACCCATTTTTTATTCATTCCTGGAAGTGATGATAATGCTGAAAAGGTAAAGAATCAGTCTCAACTAACTGGAAATTTAAAAAAAAAGGTAATAAGTCATTTCCACCAAGACTGAAAACGTTGGTGTTTGAGGAACAATGTAATGACTTAAATGAACAATATGAAAGAATAAATCATTACCTCATCATAATGGCTATTATTAACCCACTGTGGAAAATCATCAGGAACTGAAACTACAAATATGCAATGCTAAACATAATTTCTTCAGAGCAGGAGATAAAAATCAGCACTGGGTAAAGGAGTAAGAAAACATGAAGCCCAAGTGCCTGGGTTGTTGGGTAATGACCCAAGTGGCTATCATTCTATACACATTGTTTTGTGAGGCTTTAAAAAACATCTTACAATGTGCTGTGAATATTTCCCCATTTCAACACATACTTTTCTATAATGAATTTTAGGCCAGGTGTGGTGACCCACACCTATAATCCTAGCACTTTGGGTGGCTGAGGTGGGAGGATCACTCGAGCCCAGGAGTTTGAGACCAGCCTGGGCAACATAGGGAGATCCTGTCTCTACAAATAACAAAAAATTAGTTGGGCATGGTGGCTCACGCCTGTCGCCCGCCTACTAGGGAGGCCTAGGTGGGAAGATCACTTGAGCCTGGGAGCTCAGGGCTGCAGTGAGCTGTGATTGCACCACTGCACCCCAGCCTGGGCGACAGCTCTCAAAAAAAGATGAAGAAATTTTAATAGCTTTCTAATGGCTGCAGTTGGACAAAATACCTTCTTATCTTTCTACATTCTTCCTCTCAATTCCCTCTTTTGAGAATTTTCCCCTCACTCTGTATTTCCTTCCTCTTCAAATGAGGTAATGCTTAGAGAAGCTGGTTTTCCACAAGAGTAGAACAGATAATTATTTGTGTGATATAGAAGACACGTTGGTTGTCAGCCATGAAGACCTGACCTGGTCCAGGCCAATGAAGGCAATCACATTTCCTTTTGCTAGGAATTGATCCAGGGATAAACATGACACCCAGTCCTCTATGGGCAAATTGGCTAGACAGTGAAAAGTAGAATGCTCTCTGCTGTATTTCCTCATCTCCCATTACTAACCCACGTCTTATGCTGAATGCTACCGCTTTGGAGGGTCAACTTGCAGCTGTAGCAACCATCTTGAAACATCATCTGTACACATAAAAGGCCAGAGTGTAAACAGGGAAAGATTCTGGGTCTTTGATGACATCAATGAATAGCTGCATCAACTTTAGGGCTGCCTGCCTCCAGCCTTGTAGTTATGGATATAATAATGCCTTTATCTGGATCCGCTTTTCATTGAGTGTTCTGTAATTTGCAGCTGAAAATTATTCTAACAAATCTAACTTAATTAAAACTATATTAATTTAAATATGCTATGAACATTATCTTTCATTTACAGCCACCATGATTCACCCCAGGGTGAGGTACAGACCCAGTGGGGCCTGTACCAACATTCCTTTCTTATTGGCAATTATCTCTTTCAGGTGGTTATCCTTTTCTCTTTGAGGTGTGTACCTCCTTCCATTAATGTTTACAATATCGCCTTCGCCATCACTATTATTTACTGTCAACTCTCTATGTTCCTCAGGGACTATGGCTCATCCTGTCTACCCCATGTTCAACTCTTCCTGCAGGACTCCAACATCCCTAGGATGCCCAGCTAATAGTAGCTTCAGAACTTTGACTTCTTTAACCTCATCCCATTTTTGCCATCTACATTATGCTCATGCAAGTGGCTAGTCTCTGTTTTATAAATGGAATGCAAATGCATACAATTTTGTAGCTGTCTTTTTCACATCACACTGTATACTGAACTCATGTGCATGTAGATCTATTGGCAATATAAATCTACAGCTTAAGTTTTAATGGTTCTATATTATTCTATTTTTATTTATATTCTATGATTAGCAAAAGGGTTTAAGCAGTCATTAAATTACCCACCAAAAAAATGCCACTATTTCTCATGTTCTAAATTACTTGAAGTTATTTTCTGGACTTTTGTTCTTTTGTCTCTGGCTCTGTTTAGAGTACCTCTCTCCTTTAATTATTAAATGCTTAAATTTTAATATCTGCAAGGAAAGTTTTCTCTCTTCACTCATTTTAAAACATTCCTGAATATTTTTTGAAAACAAAAATGTGTATTTATTTATTTTTAGAGGCTGGTCTCACTATGTTACCCAGGTTGGCCTCAAATTCCTGGCCTCAAGTTATTTTCTCACCTCAGCCTGCCAAGTAGCTGGGACTACAGGTGTGCACCATCGTGCCTGGCTTTTCTGGATATTCTTATATGTTATGATTATGGACTGACTTTAGAATCATTTTATTGAGTGCCCACACCTTCCAAAAATCCTTTTAGTATTTTCAATGATTTTTAAAAATTGATAAATTGATTTGGGGATAACAGATACCTTTACAATACTGAGTCTTTCCTTTCTTTCATTTACTCAAGTCTTGTTCTGGGCTCCTCAGTAAAGTCGTGTCTTTTTAAATACAATTCCTATACCTCTGAGGCTCCCACTGTAGCGGGTCTGGTCCATCTTCTCCTTCCTCACATGTACCATTACCTAGCCTTTCCCCACTGATCTCAGTCCTCAAATCCATCTTGTACTCTCTGTCTAGACTGAACCCTTAGAAGCGTAAACCTGATCCTATCAGATCATTCTCCTGCTTCAGCCCCCTCAGCCAAAGCCTCCGGCCCTGCCTGCTGGTACTCTGTGGATTCCTGCCATCTCTACTCATTTACTGTCCCATGGCCCCATCTCCCGGGAGGGTCCTGCTTAAATCGCTCTTCCTTAGATTTATTGGCCTCCCACCACATTATATTAATGGGTGTCAATAAATGCTCAATGAGTTTTCATAAAGAAGTGAGGGCCCAAACAAAACTAAAAATGACCATGAAATCTATAAAGGCCATTAGCTTAAAAAGAACTCACTGACTCCCCTTAGGAGGAATGCGATAAAACTCCAGGGGAATCAGAAAGAGCAGGTTTGGATTACAGGATAGGGACAAAAGAGGCATGGCATATAAATCAGTATTCGTACCTATTAGCCATTAAAACATGTTCATATGTGTTGAGACTTTTGGCTCATTATTTTAGAAATATAAGACTCCCATGCCTATAATGAACACTGATGTATGGAACAAAAACAATGAAGGATGTTTCCTATCTTACCATTTCTTTCAGAAGCAACTTGCCCAGGGGTCAAAAGACATGGATTTCAGCACACTGCTCCACAGCTCGGGGTAGGACTAGTTTAAGTACCTTATCCTTTCCCATCCCTAAGAGAAGTATTCCATGGATCAAATCACTTTGCCTGAGTCTTCACTTGGATGCAGAATTGGACTATTGGCCAAATCCCCTAATAATACTTTAATTTCGTATCATCATATCAGAATTTCTCAAAGTATGGTCTCTTACTCCAGTGTTACTAAGTTCCATTCAACTCAGTCACTAGTCAATTGATTAAGCAAGTTCCACCTTCCTTCTTTCTTATTTTTTTTTTGTAATAGTACAGATTTTTTATTTCATTTTTTACTTTTGTCAACTTTTATTTTAGAATTGGAGGTATATGTGCAGGTTTGTTACAAAGGTGTACTACATACCTTTGTATGTCTGAGGGTGTAAATGATTCCATCACCCAGGTAGTGAGCATGGTATCCAATAGGTAGTTTTTTTTAGCTCTTCCCCCCTCCTCTAGTAGTCCCCAGTGTCTATGAAGTTCCAACTTTTTGGAGCCTCAGTTTTTCATTTATAAAAATCAGGATAAATCCTGCCCTGCCTCTGTCATAGAACTGTGGAGAGAACCTAGACATTTGATTATTTTATATTACATATTTGATTTGTTTTTTAAACTGCCAAGTGCTATTCAGCTAGACTGCTAATTCCTTGAGGAACAGGAATGCAATGCATCTTTATATTCTTCACAGAATCCAACAAGGCGTGTTATACACAGAAATCTTTTGGTTTTACTTGATCGGATGAATCACACAATAGTTTAGAGATATGCATTAAGATGAATTATAGTGACCTTTGCTCTTGGCTTTGTGTACAGGAGTTATAGAACATTCTCACTGATTAAACTGATTCCTGAGTCTTCCTTTAGCAAAAAGGCCATAATCCTGCATTGTGGTTTATTGGTTATTCACTAAGAATTTATTGACTGCTTGCCAAGTGGAGGCATAAAAGTACAAAAAAAGTTTCTTTTGGGTATGTATAAACCTAAGTGAGTCACTTATACATGAGATGTAAATTTCCATTTTTGAAGGCAGTATGATTTAAAAGAAAGAGCACTGGGTTTTGAGCTAAAAGCTTTGGATCCAAATTTGTACTTGCAAGTTAGATAATCTAAGACAAGTCACTTGCAACTTTTGTGGGCCTTGCTTTCCACATCTATTTTTGAGAAAATGATCTCACAAAAAGATTTAAACAAGATATCATATTATAGATTATGTAATATATATTTATATATAATTATGTTATTATGGTTATATATATGACATAGGGTATTATGCTTAAGAACTTTATTTATTATAAAGTTCATACACATAATAAATTGCTACCACTTATTCAAAAGAACTATGAAGCCCCTACTATCTGTAAGGCATTGTGTCAGGTGATGTTACAGAGAAGCACCTGAATAGAGTGTCCCAAGGAGCTCTTACTTTAGCAGGGAGAAAAGAATATGTACCTACATACTTCATGTCAGTATGTGCCAACAACCACAAATGGCACAAGAGCGCTAGGCACTGAGTAGGCACCAAGGAGGGAGCAGCATCTAAGCCAATCTGGGAAGAAGGCTGGTATTAGGTTTGGTGTGGGGAAGCATCTGTCATGGAAGATACTAGTAGAGGAGGAAGTGCTTACATGTTTGTACACCAGCTATAGCTCCAGCAGGCAGAGTCCTAAAGAGGGCACACTGCTAAATGGGGCCACACTGCAAAGGGATTTATTGCTGGGTGGACACAGGGAGTCTATATAGTGTTTGATCTTATATTCAGTGGGTAAGTAGTAAAAATGTGTAAAACAACGGCATGTTATTATTGACATTTTAGCATATATAATGGATGGCAGGTGGTGTAAGGAGGCTATGATACTATTCTGAACATACGATAGAGAAGGTTTAAACTAGAATATTGAAACAAAAAGCAAGGGGAAAGGCAATATTTGTTTTCACAGTTCAATTTTAATGGCCCATCTTTGGAGAGCTCCGCTACATTTCCAGGTTGCACACTGTGTGATCCTGGGCCTGTTATTTAATCTTCGCTCCGCTAGCATCTATCCTTGGTTTCTTCATCTGTAAAATAGGGACAACACTTTCTTGTAGGGTGGCTGCAAGAACTAAAAGTAATGTGTAAACCTCCCAGTTTGGGTAATGGGTTCAGCACTGGTGCCACAAAATGAAGATGAGGCTCTGGTAATACTATAAGTTCAGATCCACTGAGTTTTCCCCAGTTAGTATGTGGATAGCTTTCTATCTTCCCTAACACTCTATTAAGATCAACAAACACGACTTATAATATAATCCTTAAAATATCTATTGTTTTAATTAAATCAAATGTTATGTGGTGTGTTCTTAATTTTGAAAGTCTAGGTCCTTAGAAATCATCTGTTATTATTCATTGAATGTATTACATGTTTCTTTTGGTAAATGATCCAACTTGCTAAAATGGTTTTAAGTTGCTTTTTCCCTATACCTGGACAGATTTTTCTGTAAGCCCCTCTGAATACTGAGATTTCCTGAAACTGCCTTGAGTGCTTTTATAGGATAATAACCATATACTATAAGCATGAAATATACCATTTTACTTAATCAACATATATATTCTGAAGCTACTACCAAATAGGGAAAATCATTGCAAACGAACTTTCTTACATAGTTAACTCTAGCTGCTTTCTCAGCTTAACAAATAAGAACTAGAGTTTGTGACATTATTTCCTTATGTTATCCATTAATGCTGAACTGTGTGCATTCCAATACAGAGAGGGGGAGAGGAGCAAACAAGGACTCTGAAAAGAACACTTAGCTTCATTTGGTCAAAAAATGGTCTTTACAAGGGTTTTTATTATGGGTCATAAAACACTGCTTACCACAATGTACCTCCTTGAAAAAGAAAAGAAACCCTTGCAGTGGTGAGAAACTGAAAACAACACACTGAGAATCCTCGTGCCTCCTTCCCATAAACACATCTGTGCATATTATCTGTTTTGGGTAGAGCTGCATGCACAGCTGCTTATGGGGACTCCATAGAGGTGGGACTTCAACATTTTCTATTTTGTGTTGTTGCAACGACTGACTTTTTAAACTGAAGTCAGTTATGATAGAGGTAGCCAATGTATCTCCAGTGGGGGGGGACCATGTACTCCTCACTAACAACTTCTTCAATCAGCTGAAGGAAGAGGCTCTGGGTGGTCACAACTAGTTAGGAAAAGCATGGAGGCCCAGAGGAAGGGGGATCTTCAGGCAAAATGGAACTGAAGAGCTACCCACCAAGGCAAAACTGAGAACTGGGTTAACGATCTAATGACTCTTACAAAGAAGAATGTATCCAGCTAATGTTAAAATTGGTATCACAGGCCAGCACAGTGGCTCACGCCTGTAATTCCAGCACTTTGGGAGGCCGTGGCGGGCAGATCATCTGAGGTCAGGAGTTTGAGACTAGCCTGACCAACATGGTAAAAGCCTGTCTCTACTAAAAATACAAAATTAGCTGGGCGTGGTGGTATATACCTGCAATCCCAGCTACTCGGGAGGCTGAGGCAGGAGAATCACTTGAACCCGGGAGGTGGAGGTTGCAGTGAGCCAAGACCGTGCCACTGCACTCCAGCCTGGGCAACAGGGGCAAAACTCCATCTCAAAAAAAAAAAAAAATTGGTATCACAATAGGAATTGCCCAGGGAAATGTGGGCATCCCTATAGATAGGAAACTCTTAGTCTTCAGCATAATAGAGTACAGGTATCCAAGTACTGGTACATTTATGCATTCAGTGCTATCTGGTTTAGGGATACCCCTGTCTAAAATGCAGGGTTCTGTAACTTCTTGAACTAGTTGTTTTCTTAAACATGCGCCTCTTGCCTTCAAACTTTTCCTGGCCCACCTAAAACCCCCAGTCAGCTTTTGGTATTATTCTTTTTCCAGGCACCAAAAATTGGCTTCCACTTTTTCTTATACTGGTCCTCTAAGGCCTCACCTCAGAACAACTTGCACATCTCTACAATTAAAACTGCTGAGAGAAAATGTTCACAACAAGTCTGAAGTGGTTACATATCATGGTCTCTAACTTTATCTGGGCTTTCGGTACTGCCTTCTCTGGGTCTCTGGTAAGCTCCCTTTGCTGTTGTCTCTAATGGCTACCCAAAACATTCACCATTTGTTCGTGTTTCCATAATTACCTTTGCAATTACACTTCTCAAGAGTATCTTAAATTTTAAATTCTGCCTCCACCCCTCACCTCCCATTCATTCGTGGCTTCAACATTTAGGCACATTCTGAGGCATCCCAAGTCATAAGGCAGCTGGGGCTGCTCTCCCAAGCTCCAGATGTGCAAACTTCTGCATGTGCAAATGTACACATGCTTCCTGCTATGTTTTTAGACTAGTGCCTGGTAACTGTAATCTCTGTCTGTTCCAAAACAACAATACAGTTTCTTTACTCCCATCAAAACCTATCCTTCCATCTGTATTTCTTATTTGGTATAATGGTACCACCATCCACCCAAATGATCAATTCAGAAATCTGACAGACATTTTAGATTCTTTCTCTCCTCCCAAACACATATCTAACGAGTCACCAAGTCATGGTAATTATAGTTCCTACGTTACCTTTCAAATAAGCCCTCCTCTCCCATCTGCATGGCTCTTGTCAAGTAGTCAGTATCTCCTGCCTGGATTACTACAATGGTGTTCCGACACAAAGAACTCCTGTCTTTAGATTTCTGCATCTTTAATCTTTTCTCCACAGCACTAAGTGGTATTTATTTTGTTTTGGTTTTTGAGACAGGATCTCACTCTGTTGCCCAGGCTGGATGGAGTGCAGTGGTGAAGCTCACTGCAGCTTCAAACTCCTGGGCACAAGCAATGCTCCTTCCTCAGCCTCCTGAGTAGCTGGGACTATAGGCACATGCCACTATGCTCAGCTAATGTTTTATTTTAATTTTTGTGGAGACAGAGTCTTGCTATGTTGCCCAGGCTGGTCTAAACACCTGGGCTCAAGTAACCCTCCTGTCTTGGCCTCCCAAAGCACTGGGATTACAGGTGTGAACCACCATGCGTAGCCCTAAGTGATATTCCTAAAAGGTAAATCCGAGTCATGCAGAAGTCCCCCACTGTTCACTATAAGTAAAAGGTAAAACTTAGATTGTTACCTAAAGCACTTTAATGTCTGCTTCCTAAAGACCTCTGGATTAATTTCCAGCTGTTCCTACATCCCCGTTACTATGCTCTGAGGGTGACATGCTCTATTATATCTTTGTTCTGTTGCAATGCTATTCCCTTTTCCTGGAATGCTTGCTCCATTGTCCTGTCCCCCGATACACAAACATCTTCCAATATACACACCTTGTCTGTCTGGCTCCTTGCAACCCGTCTTTCAAGGCTTACTTTAAGTAACTTTTGGCCACGTCCTGGGCAATTCTTCTTACAGGCACAGGTTATGTGCCCCCCTCATATAATCCCACAATGCTCTGAGCATAGTTCTGGCACAGAACTTATTCCATTTTACTGTAACTGTAATGTCGCCCTCCCTAGATTACAGCCTCTTCTTGATGTTAAGACAGTAACTGGAAATGGGGGTGAGATGAGAAAAATAAAGGAGCATCCTAGGCATTTCACATACATTATTTGTTTCCCAGTTACTCTGCATATATTATTTCATTTATTTTTCTCAGCAACTCCTTGAATAAATTCACGTTCATTCACTCATTCTACATTTGTATCATGAACCAACTTGTGTGGCAGGCTGGAGAACAAGGATGCCTGGTCTCATGGAGCAAACAGTGAAGGCGGGAAGCTGACTTTGAGAAGCCAGAAAGGTGCCCAGCACACACAAGGTCCATTCCATCAGAAGCCTAAGCTCCTCCTCACCTTGTGCCAGGTACACCTGGCCCCTCGGCAGCTACTCAAGTCTCCGGCCTCAGGCACTAAGTATGAAAGGAATGACCAAATGCTGCTTTAAAAATATGCTACAACCTAGTAATTCCACTTCTAGGAATTCAGTCTATACAACCAACAAGTTTACAATGAGTCAATACAAAGACGTTCAGTGCTATTTTGTTCGAAAGATTAAAAAAAAGAAGCCAGCTAAAATATCCACCAATAGAAGAATAGTTAAATAAACGATGATGTGTCTCTCTGTATAATATCAAGCAGCAATTAGAAAGAACATGGGTAATTCTAACATGTAAACTAGATAAATTGACAGAGAAAGGAGTAAGGCTTAGAGTGATATATGCAGCTTGATTCTATTTTGACAAAACAAGAGATATATGTACATGTTTATGTATGTGTGCTACGTTTGCATTAGGATGGCCAGATAAAACATAGGACACTAAGGTAAATTTGCATTTCTGATAAGCAACAAATACTTTTTTAGTTTAAGTGTGTCCCATGCAATATGTGGGACATATTTAAATAAAAAATCATTTGTTGTTTCTTCGAAATTCAAATTTAACTGAATGTCCTTATTTGCTAAATCTGGGAACTTTAGTCTGAATATATATAAAAATGTTTGGAAAGGGATATAGCTACAGTTAAAGATTGTTACCTCTGTCAGGTGTTGAAAATGGTAGGATTATGGGTGATTTTTACTTTTTGGATTCTCCTGAATTTACCAGTTAAAATTATACATATATATAAATGTTTCTTTTAATCAACCCTACTTTTTAATTTAGTAGCCAGCAGTCTTTAGAAAATAAAAAATGTAGTAAGTCTCTGGTAAAATTTGTGAAATAAATCCTCTAAGGGCCATTTAAAAAATATTCCACAGAAGCAGACGGCATAGCACTTCAGAGTTTTCTAAGTAATGGCACATAATTTTCTAAATTACAGTTAAACAGTAATGTTTTATGTCCTCAACAGACTATAGCTACTTGAAGATAGTAAGTACAAGTTATTCAGGTTTTTTTGTTTTGTTTTTCTTAACTGCCACTTTCTGACACATTCTAGGGAAGAACAGGTGCTCAATAAGTTTTATGCTTTTAATATTTAAAGCATAAAATTATTGGAAAAGTAAAAGCTAGAAGTGGTGCTGATAGGCAATAAAATGAACCATTTTAGAGACAAACAATGGTACAAATAAGCACTGGGTTGTTTTTAAGATTTACTCAGTTTGTTGGAAATATTTTAGAATGAAAACTAAATCAATAATGTCCTCTCAGAACAACTCGAACTTTTTTTAGGTTGAGAGTGAAAAGCTTAATCAAAAGTTTAAAGGCAAAATAACCAAGGTAAATACCCTAGGTAAGAAGTTTCTTTTGAAACAGAACTTGTACTTTCTTTCCTTGAATATTTGCAATCTCTGCTTCTGTTCTTCCATTATGTTTGTCAGAATTAGCACACAGCACCTTTCAAAAATGTTTTCTGAAGGTTTTCATCTGCTAAGGCTGTAAGCAGGCAACTTTTTAGCACAGATTTTGGGGCATCTCAGAGTGTCAGACATGACACTTGCTGGTTTGCCAAGACGTATCAGGCTCACCAATGCTATCTGGTGTTTCTTTAACACTTGTATTTGAATGTAGTTTGTTTTTATTTTGTACTTTAACTGTATATCTAAGAGGAATACAGTGTTTACACTCATCCCAACATACACATACACACACAACTTCTACACACAGAGTTAGACTCTTCATTCACCAAGTAGCACAATGGTAAGCTAAATGAATTGTTTTTCTTCTTTAAAGTTTGTAAACTCTTTTATTCTGAATTTGCCAGTTAAAATTTTATATGTATAAAATACATATATATACACACACACTCACCCACACCCCTTTTGTACTTTTTAGGAAGATAAAATGCATGCTGCAAATTGAAAGTGTTTAACATTTAAAAGCTTAGCTATGAGGCTTCATTATCTATAACATATATTTAGTTTGCAGTTAAAAATATTTTACTGGAGACTTAAAATGTCCAAGTATGGGATGTTTGAGTTCCATATTATGAATTGCCAAAATAGGCTAAAAGGCAGTAGGGAAACATTTTGTCTCTCTATGCTTTTTTAAGTGCTCAGATAGAAAAGAGGTCCAAAGATAAGCCTTAGTTTGCTGCTCTATCTAGGTGAAGAGAGGGGGAAAGGATCCCATTCAAATCCCCACATCCTGGGAGATTTTTGCACTGCATGTATCTGACAAAGGACTTATACTCACAATATATAAAGAATTCCTGCAACTCTGAGTTTGGTTTGAGATCAGCCTGGCCAACATGGTGAAACCCCATCTCTACTAAAAATACAAAAATTAGCTGGGCATGGTGGCAGGTGCCTGTAATCTCAGCCACTCAAGAGGCTGAGGCAGGATAATTGCTTGAACCAGAGGGGCAGAGGTTGCCATAAGCTGGGATCGCGCCATTGCACTTCAGCCTGGGTGACAAGAGCGAAATTCTGTCTTAAAAACAAAAAAACAAAAAAACAGAACTCCAGCAACTCAATTAGAAAAAAAGACACACAATCCAACATTTAAAAATGGGTTAAAGATGTGAACAGGCACTTCACAAAAGAGGAAACCCAAAGTTCAGTAGCTTGTAAAAAGGTTAACCTCATTAATCATCAGTGATTTGAAAATTAAAAGCACAATATAGATACCATTACAGAGGTTTAAACTGACTATATCAAGAGTTGACAAAGATGTAGAGCAGTCACATACACTGATGGTGAAACACAAATGATCTATCCACTTGGGAAACATTTTGGCAGCGAGAGGAACAAAAATTCATCTCACGGATAAGATGCTCATTAAAAGAAGCTATACACAAAAAGCACATACTTTTTATATGAAATAAGTCAGTGTAGTGATTACATCTGGGGGAGGGAGTTATAGACTGAGGAAGGCATGAGGAAGACTGGAATGTTCTGTATCTTAATCTGGATGGTTACACTAGTAAAACATCATCAAGCTGTATGCTTGAGATCAGTGCACTCACTTTATTCTACATCTCTTATTCTGCAACTAAAAAAAAATCCTTGTCTTTCCAATATTTGTCCAAATCTGGGAAGTTATTTCAGTACAGGTATGCTATTCAGGACCTCCCTGGCAGGCTCATCATTAGAAGTTTCATGGACTGGGACAGAGACTGTATTAGTCTGTTCTCACACTGCTAATAAGGACATACCAGAGACTGGGTAACTTACAAAGAATAAGAGGTTTAATGGACTCACAGTTCCACATGGCTGGGGAGGACTCACAATCATGGCGGAAGGCAAAGGAGGGGCAAAGTCACATGTTACACGGCACCAGGGAAGAGAGAATGAGAGCCATGCAAAAGGGGTTTCCCCATATAAAATCATCAAATCTCGTGAGACGTATTCATTACCACTAGAACAGTATGGGGGAAACTGCCTCCATGATTCACTTAACTCCCAACGGGTCTTTCTCACAACACATGGGAATTATAGGAGCTACAATTCAAGAGGAGCTTTGGGTGGGGACACAGCCAAACCATCAGAGACCTCAGTTTTCCTTTGGGATCTGCTGCTGTTTCTTAGCAGTACTTTACCTAATTTCCACCTATATCAGTTTCCTCACTGGTAAATGGGAGGGCACCACGTTTCTCTCATACACTATTAATCAGGTAATATGCATATGTATAACTGCTTTGAAAAGTAAAACTATTATATGAATGTACATCTTATCATTTTACAGCATTTGGAAGAATCTAAATTTCTCCAAGTAATGTTAAATATTTAACACTTTTATCACTGCCAACTCCCTGGACAGTTCTCAATTTCTTGAGACACGAAGAGTGGGAAAGTTTGTAAGTAAGACAAAAAGTGTACGGTCCTCTTCCTTTCACTCTATAGTACACTGCAAGAGACTCAAGGTACAGGCTTTATGGTCCTAACTCTTACCTTTCTTGCCGGGCGACCTTGGGTAATTTTGTGTACTTTATTTTTAATTGACACATAACTATATATATATATATTCATGGGGTGCAATGTGATGTTTTGATAAGTGTATAAATTGTGGAATGATTAAATCAAGCTAATTAACATGTCCATTTTACCAAATCTAAATCTTAATGTACTACTAAAAAAGACAAATGACTGCCAAACTATGACATGACACAATTTCTTATCATTTAGAAGTTTTAATTATATCCATTAAAAGGGCTCTTGCAGACTTCTTCATATTTGGATTTTATCGATATCATTCTCGAACATACATTAAAAATTAAATTTGAAGTGAAATAATTTGATGAAGGCATTCCAAGAATTTCTTCACATTCAGAGTACTGCTCTTTCACATCCTTTTCTACTCAGAGTTGTTAGATGTCTGTGTTTTCCGCACAATTTTGTCTTCTGTCCCATGAAAGGCACTGATGACAGAGCAGCAGAACTCTACTATGACCTCTAGGATTTTCACGCATGCCATTGAGTAACTCTGCAAGTTTCAGGCATGTGTGCAGGCAATCACCACGGGATCCGGACTGATGCTTGTGAACAGTGACTTCCAAATGTGTTCTGTTTTCAAAGGCCCATGTGTGAAAAAAATGGGCACCTTAGAACTGATCAAATGTGGTACTTCAGTCTTTGAACCTCTTTAATAAAATAATATTTATCTTCACAGGATATGATAAAGATTAAATTAGATAAGGTTGAGGGTAGAGTATTTGAGTATGAAAATAACTTTCCACGAAAAAATTTTAAATGTAGCCACTATTTCCAGGAACCTGTGTTGCTGATAAGTCTGCTGCTTTTTCACTTTGGGCCCCAAATCTGCTTCATACTATATTTATCCATCCAGCCATCCAATAAACACTGAATATACAGCAAAAGAATGAAAATTTAATTAGGTACTATCTATTTTTATTTGTCAAATCTGGCAAACTTATCACCTACTCTAATCTTAGTCTTTTCCAAAGAGGTAGTCCGTATTACCAGTTTGTTGTATATTCTTCCAGGTTTGGTTCTGTGAATTATATGAGATACATATGTACTTCAGATAAATGGAACCAACCAGACTGTACCTATAGTCTTAAAAATCGCTTTTCCCTCACTCAACACTGTGCCTTAAAGATAATTTCTTATAGATCTATGTCATTCTTTTTAATTGTCACATAGTATTCTATACATAGCAGTCTATTCAGCCATCCCTCTACTAATGAACTTAGATTATTTCCATTATAATTAATGCTACAGCAAATTTTGTTATTCATGCCTCCTTTTGCCCTTGTACCAGGATTTCTCTGAGAAGTGAGAAGGCTCAGTTGCTGAACACATGTATTTTTAATATTGAAAGATAATTCCCAGATTACCTCCAAAATGCTTTAAAGGCAGAGCATCCCTAATCTGAAAATCCAAAATTCAAAATGCTCCAAAATCTAAAACCTCTTGAATGCCAACATGATGTCACAAGTGGAAAATTCCACATATAAGTACTTAACACATAGATTAGTGCAGGCTATAGATATCTTAAGTCAGTGTGGGCTGCCATTACAAAAATTCCGCAGTCTGGGTGACTTACAAAATAGAAATATATGTCTAACATTTCTGAAGGCTGGAAAATGCAAGTCAAAGCACTATCAGACTTGGTGTCTAAAAGGGCACTCTTCCTGGATTGTAGACCACTATCTTTGACTTATAACATTACATGGTAGAAAAAGGGAGACACTCAAGATGAATAAATATTATGCGACAGCAATGTCATAATAGAGGTATTTGGAATACTTTGTTATAAGGTACCTGTACTACATATAAATTGGTGTAATGTTATGTAATCAAATTGAAAGAAAAAAGGAATAAATTTACTTTTATAAATGTAAAAAAAAATAAGTACTTAACACAAACTTTGTTTCATGCACAGAATTATAAATATTGTATGACGTTACCTTCAGGATATGTGCATAAAGCATAAATGAAAAATAATTTTGTGTTTAGACTTGGGACCTATTCCAAAGACGTCTCATTATATATATGCAAATATTCCAAAATCTGAAAAAATACAAAATCCAAAACACAGTTCTGGTCCTAAGCATTTCAGATAAGAGATACTCAATCTGTTTCAATTTATAATCCCAACAGTGGTGTATGAGAGTATCCATTTCTTAACAGTCTCATCAACACCTGACATTATAAAAGTTTTTATTTTTTTTGCTTGCCTCAATTTGATGGGGGAAATATTTCACTATCATTTTACTTTACATTTCTTTTATTATAGTGAGATTTGAGCATCTTTTCATACTTCTTAATCAGTTATTTTTCTATACGCTCACAACTTACTATTTTAACAACCTAAAATCAGTATCAATTTTGCTGGATTATATTTTGTAGAATCCATCTTTTCCCTATCTTTAAAAAAACACAGAATATTTCTCACTTCTAGTATTTTGGCACCTCTCCTAGATTCCATGACTCCTCAAAGGTTACGTGGGGCTCAGAAGTTGCAGCCACAAGTTATTGCAGTGCCCTGAGATATAATTTCCTATTCCAGGCCAAATTCAACAAGACTAAACTATATAATCACCTCCCCAAACTGACAATTAACTTACCTATTTCTGCTTTTCCTTTACTCTGGACAATGAGTAACCAAGTCCTGTCAAGTCTTCTCAATTTCTCATTTCCTTCCAATTAATCATCACTGCCCCACTCCAGGTATAGGCCCTGATTATTTCATTCCCAAACCACAGGACCATTCTCTTTGACTGATCTCCTGTTGTAATTTCTCCTAAACGAGCACACTGCTACCAGATTAATCAGCTGAAAACACAACAATGATAATATCAGCCACCCACCCAAGAGCCGCCTAATTTGAGTTTGAAACACAGTGCCTCCACAATCAAGTCCACTTCTCTCTGGTTAACTGGCTTCTTGTACTCATCTCTCCGGATGTACCCAGCCTAATGGTGTCTTTCCCTAAGTGGAAACCGGCAAATCTCGAGCAAGACTTCAAATCCCTGGCTTCTGCTGGCTTGTGTCACTCATGCCTCAGAGTAACATCTTCAAGATGCTAAAAAAATTGCCACTTTTTTTAGGAAGCCAGTGCTTATTTTTCCCTCCGGTGAATTCCTGTGGCTTTTGTCATTTGTAACATTGTACATTGTATTTGTCATAAACTGCCTTATGTGGTGGCTATTTCTCTATATATCTCATTGTCTCTTTCTAGATTTTAAATTATCTACAAGCTGTGTGTTCACATTAACATTCTGCTGCACAAGGACTTACAGAATAAATAAGACATAAAACTAGGTTGTATTTCTTTGCTAGGTAGGCTTTCTTGTTCCCATACAAAGCAGGCCAATAAAAGCTGATGTATTTTAAATACATCAAATATTAGAACTTTTTTAAAATTAGCATTTCAATTTCATTAGCTGCCATCAGGAAAACATGATGACTAAGAATTGAGGGCAAATGCACATATGGTAATACACTATATTATTCCCAGGGCTTTTACTTTTTCAGTGTTTCAATACACAACGGAAAATTCTTAAAATTAACTCTCTAAACTTATTTTGTGTTCTAATGGCATACTGCATATTCTATACTCAGAACTTCTACAGATAACAGATTATAGAATTTGGCTTTCCAGAGAATCTGAAGATTTTTAATAGTATTTCAAGAAGCAACTATTGTATCATCAGCAAGAAAGAGAAGGAAATGCAAAAAAGGTATTTTATAGTCAACAAAGGCCCAAACCAGAAGGAAGAAAGGCCTTTAGGGACACCAAGTAGATCAAGTGATCTTGGCGGGCCATTAAAGGCTCCATGCAAAATCTAGTTGACATCACTTTGGGCAATTTTGATATGCCAGTATTATTACTGGTCAGACCCTTGGTATAGTTCTGTGACCAGTTGAAAAGTACACGGAGGTAACTAGAAAATACACAAGAGAACAATCTCCATTGTTTATATCATAGAATGCAGAACTGTCTACAAAATACTTTCTGCATTTTAACTCATTTGACTTGCATATTTTAATCCTTGTTTTACGGATCAGAAAATTGGGGCTCAGAAAAGTCAAGTGACCTGCTCACGTCACATGGCTAGTAACCAGGTGTCTTGTTGCCAGGGACTCTCTTTTACAACATCGAATAAATAAAATGAGATAAGCAGATGGTGTCTCTTGGTCTTAAGACCTCTCAGTACTACAGTACTTCCTTAAATCTAGTTGAGGTACTGCTTCTTGAGGCTCCATGGAAGGCAAATATATGACTACTCATATCCCACTCCCATTCCCCAACCACACCTATGGAATTAATTAATGTGATCTTGCAACTTAAGATCAAGCAAGCCAGGGGTGGTGGCACATGCCTGAAATCCCAGAACAGCTGGGCGCGGTGGCTCATGCCTGTAATCCCAGCATTTTGGGAGGCCGAAGTGGGCGTATCACAAAGTCAGGAGCTTGCGACCAGCCTGACCAACATGGTGAAACCCCATCTTTACTAAAAATACAAAACTTAACTGGGCGTGGTGACACATGCCTGTAATCCCAGCCTCTTGGGAGGCTGAGGCAGGAGAATTGCTTGAACCTGGGGGAGATGGAAGTTGCGGTGAGCTGAGATCATGCTACTGCACTCCAGCCTGGGCAACAGAGCGAGACTCTGTCTCTACAAAAAAATTAAAAAATTAACTAGGTGTGGTAGTGTGCACCTGTAGTTTTAGTTTCAGCTACTTAGGAGGCTACAGTGGAAGAACTGCTTCAGCCCAGGAGTTCAAGGCTGCAGTGAGTTATGATTTCACCACTGCATTCTAGCCTGAGTAACGGAAATGTCTCTGTCTCACAAAAACAAAAACAAACCAAAACCCAAAACCAAACAAACAAAAGATCAACTGAGAAAAAACAGATGCCGATATCCAAAACCAAACCTGAAATTCTTCAGGGTATTCATATCAAATACTCATTCCTATAATCACATGTACATTTTTGATCCTTTGAGCCTCTTTTCCACTCGTATCTCTAGGGAACTTCTGATTGCTCTGCAGCACTTGGTGCGTGTGTCCTGTAAGTTTCTGAAGGCACTCTGCTGTACTGATTTGTAGCCTTCTTTAGTCCTGTGAGGGTGTGCAATAAATGTTTACCGCATTGAATAAAAGCCATGTGTTTATTCAACATACACCCTTATTTGACAAATACGCAAGTGATACCAGGGAAATAGGATAATAACTTTGATAGTGCATAGTGAGCAGTACTGAAATGAAATGCGGAGACATAAATGATTACAATTCTTCATGGAGAAAAAATATATACTGTACTTGGAATGAAGTTCTAGTTGAAGAGAACAAAATGTTAAGAATGAAAGTTCTAGGGAAGAGAGCATTACTGATTCTGGGGTAGGTCAGTCAAAATGAGGGCAAAGTTCAAACTAACACTGTTTTTAGAGCAATGTACAAGCAAGTATAGTAACTCATTCAAACCAGTAATAAGATGTTTTAAGTATAGGTATTTATTCTAGGAAATAATTCTACATGAGTGAGAAAAACACCATTATATGGCTTTTGGAAAGTTCACCGAACTAGAATAATAGGAACTTGGTAACAGTCCTAGCACAGTACTAACTGCATGACTTTGGGCAACTCACCACCCTCTTTGGGACCCAATTCCTTAAATATAAAGTGGGGAGAGGCTGGGCTACATAAATTCCAAGGAATGCTCCAACTCTAAAAATATTATAATTTCATTGATTTGTGTATAAGTTACACCTTCAGGACTCTAAAATGGCCTCCTGAGTAGGTTAAAAATGATTCCTCCAGTTTTGTTTACAATCCTAATTTGTAGATCCCACTTTGATCAACCTTGCTAGCTTCTCAAAATTTCAATTTGGGTTGCCACTATGCCATATTTTGAAAATTACAAGAAAGAGTAAAATGGGACTCGGCTGAATTTACATGATCTATGAGTCACAGTGATAAAACCTTATTGTAACAAGCCATTTCTAAACAAAAGTAACACAAATAAATGAATTTATGACACAAAGTGGAAGGCAAACCTTTTTCAGCATCCTAGTCATCTTTTGAGACCTGATGGAATGACCTGACGGAACAACTGGAATGCTGATTTTGAAAATGTCTTGTTATATTCATAGTGTGCATTTGAATTGGGTTTTGCAAGCCCTTCTTTGGCTTAATCCAGTTTTTACAATATAAAAATTTACCTGGCATAAAGGAAGTTTTAAAAAAAAGGATTTCATGATACTTAGTGATAGAGTTTTCAACAGCTTATTACATTCATTCCTAGGTTTTGAGGCAGAACAAGGATTACCAGCTACACTACTACAAGATTTATTTCCTGTACAGACGTCATATTTGATCATTACAAGAATTGATAATAAAAATTATGGCTTGGGAGGTCTTCCTATTTTTTTACAAAGGAAATAGACACAGATTCTAATATATACAAAACACTAACTAGACAAATTCCTGGAGTGCTTTCTGAATTGCCGAGAGGAACAATGTCATATAAAAATTCCTTCGAAATGCTAAAATTCCATTTCTAGTGGTCTCTCATAATCTTCCTTTGTTCTCAAATAAAGGTGTAAAATATTTTGTCACACAAGAAAAACTGCTAAGAAGTCTTAAGGTGATTATGAATCTCCTACTTTGGATACTAGATTATTCCGATATTTTAAGGACAAAAGTAGTGTTCGAGATACATATTTGTCTTGAACTAAGTTGGGCTCTAATTCACAATTGAGTTAAAGTTCGTGTATCATGTGTTAAAGTTGTACATCATACCCTCATTTTTTTTTAAGCAGGATTTTTTCATTGGAGAGAAGATAATTTAACCGGAGACTATCCTAATTCAATGATAACAACACAGCAACAGTAACCATAAACAGGTAACAATTTACAGAGATCTGTGAGGAAACAGCATAAAAATTGTTATCACATAGGCAGTTTTGTTAACTTTTTGCAAAGAAATTAGGCTGTATCTTTGCAAAGCACACAGTATGTATTCCTCAATGGTTGTAAAGTAAATATGCAGTGATAAGAGTATATTCTCCTTAACTCTAAAAATTTTAGGGATGTTAAGCAAAAAACAATATATTTTATGAATGGCCAAAATCTAATGAAAAACTTTTATTTCTGAATTGTATCATTGATACCATGTGGTTTAATAATAATAAAATTAAATATATGTCTTCATTTCATTTCTGAATTTATTTTATACACTTAAGAGGATTATAATAATTAAAATTATAAAAATAAATTACCTTAATGGCCCAGAGGGCATGGAAATGCTAAAACATTTATGTAAGTAGGAGTTAACTCATTAAAGAGCACTGACAAAGATATAAAAATTATATTTAATTCTACTATGGTGACTTAGATGAAATGAAAACAGTCTAATGGGTTGTGCAAGAGTCACAAATCTAGCTCCTGGCTCTGTACTTGTGTGAACTTGGGCAAATCATTAAGTAGTTATTTATGCCATCTGCCTCCATCTGTAAAATAAGGACAGTGCTGCTTCCCAACTGCATGAGAATGTCCTAGGCTCAGCGTTGAGAAGTTACCCTCAGAGTTTAATCTTTAAAAAAAAGCCGAACCCAATCAAGACATAAAGGTATAGGAAATGTTAAGTTTCCTTAAACTTGCAGACTAGACAATGTCTTCCAATGGCATTGCAGAGGCTGAACTATTCCACTGTTCATGAAAATAGTCATGTTATTGATTCACTACTAGGCTTGTGTCTACATGAGGGAGAACTCTGAGGGTAAACAGGGGATAAGTTCTGGTGAAAAGAATGCAGTGAGTCATTAGGACCAGAAGTGAAATGAAATGCTATACCAAATGCTGTTGAAACTTTAGGACCTAAAATGAGAAACTACTTTTTCCCATGAGAACTCGGTAATTATCATTTTAATGCATGTTTGGAAAGATTTTCAAGTTCTTAGATGACATGTTTAAACATGAGTGTTTTCAATGAAATATGCCATTTTATAAAACACAGTCACTATTAATTAATGCCAAAATGAAGAGAATTTTTCTGGAATTACATACAGACACATGACTACCAAAGCAGTTCATCATGATTGATGTTATTATTCTGAATACCACAGGAGTTAGTAATGATTCGGTGCCTTCCCATGAAGTTCAAGCCAATGTTTTTTTGTCTAATTGGCTCATCATTGTTCACTAAATTGGTATTTTCTCTGCTATTCCTATTTCCAATCCTCTGGTATTCCTCTAGAGTCTACACAATCTTCAGGTAACTGCTTCAACTGAAGCCTGACACTACATGACAGATCCTGAAATTAGGCTGAAGAAGCAATTCTGAAATAATAATGCTTTTTAAACATGAAGAAAGCCTAATTTATTTACTTTCTCTATATTTCCATATTTAACCAAAGAAACAACCTACTTTATGGTGATTAAATCTATTTCTGAACATCAAATTGTGATCTTAGTAAGTTATTAAATGCTTTACCTGTGAATAGTAAAGCATATGATTTAATAACTTAATAAATGTCACAATTTGGTATTCAGAAGTGGACTTAATCTCAAATAGAATTCAATTACTGATGATCCCCTAAAATCAGAGATCAGCAACAAGAGTAGATGAAAAATCATTTACAGTCTACCCATCTATAAGACAAGAGATCCCATAATTAGTGATTGAGCTCATACTCATGAGAGCTCGCATTTATGTGTACCTTACTGATTTTCCTTTGTGATCTAACATTTGAAAAATTATAAATACTGAATGAAGCAAATTTCTCAGAATCTACATATTATTTTGAGAAATACTTTTACTTCTCAATTTTTAGATAGATTTAAAATTGCATAAGAAGATTATCTTTTTTTTTTTTTTTTTTTTTTTGAGACGGAGTCTCGCTCCGTCGCCCAGGCTGGAGTGCAGTGGTGCGATCTTGGCTCACTGCAACCTCTGCCTCCCGGGTTCAAGCGATTCTCCTCCCTTTGCCTCCCGAGTAGCTGGAATTACAGGTGCATGCCACCATTCCCGGCCAGTAAGAAGACTATCTTTTGAAATTGGCATCTCTTGCTCTAAGAGGGCCAACTAAAACTGGTGCCTCAAGTTTCCTGCCTGACATCATGGCAGAAGTATTGAAGAAAGCTGTCTCTATTCCAGATTTGTGGTTCCTTCCTACTCTCTGCTATCAACGAGGTAGGGGGACCCGTTTGTTGCTGCTAGTATTGGTCATAACTCCTTCTGTGCTGAGTCAGCTCATGGAATGATAGAAACAGTTCACCTGGGAATGGAAACCTTGTGTTCCACCTCTGCTTCACTGTGAAACCATAGACAAGTCCCTAACCTCTGATTTCTCTTTTCTAATATATAAAATGAGGGTCTCAGACTAGATAATGTCATAGGATGGGAAGAGCCCTAACATTCATCAGTGACAATCTCTCCAGGCTCTCCTTGGTGATCCTGTCACTTCTTCCACAGGAAGAGATGAAGTCTCAATAAACACAGTAACAGTGTTACTTCTACTCAATTATCCTAATGGTTGCTTCTATCCCTCACTTAAATATCTTAAATGGTGCCAGCATCTTCCTCTGTAACATTCAGGAAGCATCTCAGTAAAATCAGAAAATAATTATTCCCAGCACTGCGTTGTCTTTGGCGCAATCATTCTGATGAACATCAGCTCATTTTCCTGTACTCATCAGTATTGATCATTTTCAGAACTCCTGTCATTTTTATGCCCCCCAAGCAAAATGGTCTCTTTTTAGAGGAGAAAGTTCCAGATCCACATAAATGAACCCAAAACCTGTTGGAGTTAAAACATGGTAAGAAACCATTTTTTCCCCCGTTCCTTCTGTAAACAGTTTTAATGATTAGTTCAATTCAGTAAGTTGGAACAAACATAATTTCACACAGGACCATCTCAGTCACCCATCCCTCTGTGCTGGCAATCAGACTTTCACTAGACAGAACCACTCCAAAGCACAGTATGTGCTTACAAAGGTTAGTCAGGACTCTATTTGGATAATAGCAGCTTAATCATTTCAATCTTTAAAAAATAAAACAACAGTTTTTGGAAGCCTGTATTTTAGAATTTCTTTTCTCATCTTGGATTGCCTTTCTCCTCTATAACTGGTTCTCATTTCCCAAAGTCTCCTCTTGTTTGTGCTCCCTAAAAGTCACCATAGCTTGTGGTAAAGAAGGGTTGATAGTCAGCAAGATGGATCTTCCTGGAAATGGAAGCCGTCTGGAGCCCACCAATTTTAACTACTTCAGTTTGAGCTGAAGAGGAGTTTATTGCGGCTCTAGTCCCCTTCCCTGTGGCAGTAAATTACCAACAATTAAAAGAGTCCGTTTCCTTTCACCCTCTTGGCCCTACCACTCTTCTCTGCTCTCAGCAAAAACATAAAAACGATCCCCCAAAGGACAAAACCTGCCACCAAGGCAGCAGCACTGTGGTAATTTCCCAAGGCATTATGATTGATAATGATCAGCAGAGCGTGGGATAATAGCTCCCCTTAATTTACCGGTCCCTTTGAAGGGTTAAAATATGGCAGATGTTGATAGCCGACACTCCTTGCTAACAGGAAAGACACATTGCTGTGGGGCCCACTTCTAGGCTTTCCTTTCCCCGCAGCTGTCTGTGTAGGGCTAATTGTATCCACTTGTTTAACCTCGGGGAACGTCTGGAGGGGACCCAGTGCCACAAGGGTACCTTTTTTTTTTAACGGTCATTTCCTCTCTGGTGTAACTTGCATGACAGTATGTGACAAGCAGAAATTAATGGGGACACTGCTGTGCCAATTCCTCCTGAATTGCTGACACTGGCTACAGGCTGCCTGTTTGCCACCCAGCCAAGACCTCACATGAAACATGGCGAGGGGCCCACAGCTCTATTCACCAACAAGCCAGCTGGTCAGTGATGAGAGGAGCTGAAACAATGTGGTGCGCACAAACCAGGAAGAAAATGCTTTACAAACCGCTTCAAACCAAGGAGGTGGCATTTGCTGGGAGTTAATATGCTAGTTTATTTTCCTGAGTGGCAAATTGCTGCAGGACTCCAATCTCCAAAGAGCATTAGATATATAAAGTATTCCTCTTCCAAAGCCTCCTAAGGTATAAGTTGGGCTGCGGATACCATTCAGGCAAAAGGGAATCACGTGAGATTTATCTCCAAGGAGTCTTTTCCAACAGTCAGCTTCCAGGAAGGTCTGGGAGCCAACAGGGTATCTCTTGCCTCTAGCTAACTACCACAGAGCTGCCTGGTTTAAAAATTCTATGCATGGTATCTCTTTCACTCTTTCTTGCACATACAAGTGCACATACAAACATACACACAAAAGAATCTCATGTTCAAGCCCATTAATTGCCCACAACGTTTTGCAAGGTTGGAGAATCTGCCCCAACCTTGGCAAAGTCCACTTTCTCCCTTTAATATAATAAGGGATCAAACTCAGCTGGCGGTCACTTAAAATGGTGGCTCTGTTATAGATTATACCCTGCTAATTTCGGCACAGATGAGTGAACAGAGGCATGTAAAATTGCAAAAAAAAAAAAGAGCAAAAAACTCACCTAACTATGATCTTGTGTATAACTCAAAACTCAAGTTTAAGGAGAAAAGGGGGAAAGGTGTAATGGGAAAATTACATTGGTAAGAGTTTTACAACAAATTTGGGAAGCCCTAAGGCCATTTCAAAAATGCACAACAAACAGGCTCCTCAATTTTGCGGCTGGGCATGGCATGTAGTGAAATTTTGCTGCTCTAAAGTAGTGGAGAAGCTCATAAAAGCAAGAATCTATTTAATTCACTTTTTCTTCAATTCAAAGTTTTAATGTGTACCAGTTGATGTGAATCGGCTATACCCAGTTTCTGGGAAAATAAGGAACCCTCACAGAAACCAGGGAATTCAGTGAATGAACAATGTAGGTTTTGATCTAGGTTAGACAGGCCTCTCATTTGTTGGAGAATAAAAGAGAAGAGAATGCAATAACTTAAAGAGTTGTATCAGGTTCACTGTTGGTATTAATAGAAGGAAGATGTGTGCTTTTACTTCCAGGAGAATTCTTCCAAAGCAACGTTAGAGTGGTGGGCTCAGGATGGTCATTCTTTGGCCATCCTGTTAAAGGGACAGGCAATCTATCTTTCCAACAACAAATGGGATTAACAAAATTCTCCATTTCAATTGGGCAAGAAGCACAAGACCACAGGAGGAAGAAATGGAGTATGCATACCAACCTCCAATGGATAAGGGATCTGGGAATAACTTTGGTGGATGGGCTGTTATTTCTCTAAATATAATTTGTGAGAGAGCTACTGAATTTAGGAAAGGTTTAAAATGTTTCTAACCCAGAACTGAAACACAGGCCTGGAAAAAAACACAAAGGAAGAAGTCATGGAATTGGAAATGTTAACCTCTTTATCAAATACATTTCCAAAATATACTATATAATGCAACCTGAGCCTTTTAAAAATGTTCACTACTAATATAGTCTTTAAGGATCTGTGCTTTCTAATAACAAAGTACTGTAATATTGATTTTTAACTTTTATTTTAGGTTTGGGGATACAATGTTAAGATTTTTTATACAGGTAAACTTATGTCTCAGGAGTTTGTTGTACAGATTATTTCATCACCCAGGTATTAAGCCCAGTACTGAACAGTTACCTTTTCTGCTTCTCTCCCTTCTCCTACCTTCCACCCTCAAGTACACCCCAGTGTCTGTTGTTCCCTTCTTTGTGTTCATAAGTTCTCATCATTTAGCTCCCACTTACAAGTGAGGACATAAGGTATTTGGTTTTCTGTTCCCTCATTAGTTTGCTAAGGATAATGGCCTCCAGCTCTATCCATGTTCCTGCAAAAGACATGAACTTGTTCATTTTTATGGCTGTATAGTATTCCATGGTGTATATGAGCCATATTTTCTTTATCCAGTCTGTCACCGATGGGCATTTAGGTTGATTTCATGTCTTTGTTATGATGAATAGTGCTGCAATGAACATTCACATGCATGTGTCTTTATGGTAGAATGATTCATTATTCCTCTGGGTATATACCCGGTAAAGGGATTGCTGGGTCGAATGGTAGTTCTGCTTTTGCCTCTTTGAGGAACTGCCACACTGATTTCCACAATGGTTGAACTAATTTACACTCCCATCAACAGTGTATAGTGTTCCCTTTTCTCCACAACCTTGCCAGTATCTGCGATTTTTTGACTTTTTAATAATAGCCATTCTGACTGGTGTGAGATGGTATCTCATTGTGGGTTTGGTCTGCATTTCTCTAACGATCAGTGATATTAAGCTTTTTAAAAATATGCTTATTGACCATATGTATGCCATCTTTTGAAAAGTGTCTGTTCATATCCTTTGCCCACTTTTTAAAGCTTTTTTTTATCTTGTAAATTTGTTTAATTTCCTCATAGATGCTGGATATTACACCTTTGTCAGACACACAGTTTGCAAATATTTTCTCCCACTCTGTAGGTTGTTGTCTGTTTACTCTGTTGATAGTTTCTTTTGCTATGCAGAACTCATAAACTTAATTAGATATCACTTGTCAATTTTTGCTTTTGGTGTCTTTGTCATGAAATCTTTGCCCATTCCTATGTCTAGGATGGTATTGCCTAGGTTGTCTTCCAGGGTTTTTATAGTTTTGGGTTTTACATGTAAGTCTTTAATCCCTCTTGAGTTGATTTTTGTATATGATGTAAGGAAGGGGTCTAGTTTCAATCTTCTGCATATGGCTAGCCAGTTATTCCAGAACCCTTTACTGAATAGGGAATCCTTTCCCCATTGCTTGTTTTTGTCAGGTTTGTGGAAGGGCAGATGGTCATATGTGTGTGGCCTCATTTCTGGGCTCTCTATTCTGTTGCATTGGCCTATGTGTCTGTTTTTGTACCAGTACCATGCTGCTTTGGTTACTGCAGCCCTATAGTATCATTTGAAGTTGAGTAGCATGATACCTCCAGCTTTGTTCTTTTTGCTTAGGATTGCCTTCGCTATTCAGGCTCTGTTTTGATTCCATATGAATTTTTAAACAGTTTTTTTTCTAGTTCTGTGAAGAACATCTTTGGTAGTTTAATAGGAATAGCACTGATTCTGTAAATTGCTTTGGGCAGTATGTCCATTTTAGTGATATCAATTCTTCCTATCCATGAGCATGGGATGTGTTTCCATTTGTTTGTGTCATCTCTGATTTCTTTGAGCAGTATTTTGTAATTTTCATTGTAGAGATTTTTCACCTCCCTGGTTAGCTGTATTCCTAGGTATTTTATTCTTTTTGTGTCAATTGTGAATAGGATCTGGCCTTCCTGATTTGGCTCTTGGCTTGGCTGTTGGTGGTGTATAGGAATGCTAACGATTTTGGTACACTGATTTTATATCCCAAAACTTTGCTGAAGTTGTGGTTTAAAAACTGCATGACTTGTCAGAGGCTAGCCAAATATCCACATGTTCTATTTGTGAGTAAGGGAACTATGAATTGTATTTTAAAAGGCAATCCAGCAAGCAGCTGGATATAACACATGCCCAGGCTTCTCAGCCCTTCTTCATGCTTCCTTGGGTCTCTTATCAGAACAAGAAGAATAGAGATCTCTGTTATGGCTTTCCTGTGGCAAGTAAAAGACAAGGCGATGATTTTCCAGTCCATTTCCCCTGGCAACATGCTCATCAATCACCAAAGGCTAGGACTTTGTTATTCTGGCTGGAGGAAAAAAAGCTTAGTGGTTTCTGTACTAGTGAAATGGGACTCTCCTTTAACCTGTGTTTCAGATTAGCATCAGGGCTTGCTCCTCCACCTTAAGTGCATCTGCTTTGATGGCATATGGGCTCACAGGATGAGTCTGGAACACAGCAATTTTAGCTACTATAGAAATGATTTGGTCTGGGATAAAAGCTATTTTTTTAAAAAATGTGTTTGGTGGTACCAGTTTTCTAAATCCAACAGGGGCATTACCAACACTATGGGTATTTATCTTTCTGCAAGTGATGTGTCCTCAGCAGTTTTCCTTTTCTGTCATCCATATTGGTCTATTTTCACCTTCATACTTTCAAAAGGCTACAGTAGAATGGAACAACAGACTTTAAGCCAAAAAAAAAAGCTTAAAAAAAAATAAACATACACACAAATTCCCTTTGTCTGGCATCACTTTCCCCTTTTATCCCATTTAATTTGAAAGAAATGTATTTTGCCCTTGAGTGAACAGTGGAGTTATATACAAACATGTTGCTGTATGGCCATGCACATACAATGAAGATTGCTGTTAACATTTCAAGTCTCAAATTAAACATTTTGTTTCAAGAAAAACTGGAAAGACATCTAACACTGCTTCATTAAACCAATTCTGCATTCATAATATCTTATCTATTCATGGACAATCTCCCTGTACCTGCCAATCCAGGATTTTAAAAGTACTGAAAGCCTAGAGATTGTTAAAGAAATCCCTGTACCAGTGCCTGCCATTGTAGTAAAAATAGGCTTGCAACTCTACTGTCTTCTATACGTAGACATTGATTTAAAAATTTACTACTCATCAGCAATTGCTTCCATTTACAATCAAGTGAAATTTCTCCATAGCCCAATTATACTATTTAATGGTAAAATGTTTGTAAGATTAAAGGAGATAACAATGGTGTCAATAAATCTCATTAGAAAACTTATCATATCATTTTTCCTAGTCCTTCAATGTTTGCTATTTTATCAATACCATCATCATCAGTAAACATGTACTGATGTTTTTAATGTATACACACTGATTATTTTACAAAACCTGTCCCCTTGTGTTGCCTAAGAGCAAAGGAAGTGATACTATGTTGTTAATTCTTATGTTGGGCTATAAAGAAAAGATTCAGATGTGAGAACTTCAACTTTTCTGGAATAGAGGGCATTCCCCATTAAGATGTATGTTAAAACACCCTTTTGTTGGATTATAAAAATATTGAGTTGAATTATATGAAACTGTCATTTTTGTAGGGCAAAACCAGTTAATTATTGGGAATATTAAAGGGTTTAATGTTGTATGGCACTAGCTCATTGTAAACAATAAATTATAAGGAACCCATAATACCTTGACAGAGATATATACTGTTAGTATTTTGGTGTATTTCAGGCTAGTTTCTTAATATATGTATTTGAAATATATTCCCCAAATGGGATCATATTGTATATATAATTTGGATCTTGTATTTCTTTAGGCAATTATTCTTCAAAAATATGAGATTTTTTGAAAAATCATCCTGTGAGATGTATTCATTTTGTTAGATAAATTTTCATAATGTATTTAATCATCCCCTGTGATACATTTTTATTGTTCATTTCTCTAATTATTTGGGAGGTTGAGCATTTCCCATGTCTACCAGCATTCTGTATATATGTATGTCTTTGCAAATTTGTTCATGTTCTTATCCATATCTAAATTGGGTAATCTTTTTCTTAGTGGTTTGTAAGAGCTTTTTATATATTAAGGACACTAAACCTTTGCCATACTTTTTCAAATATTTTATCATTTGCTTTTTAGCTTTATTTATATTTTAAGTTTAAAATTTTTATAGTCTAGTGCATGAATCATTTCCTTTGTGACATTTTCTACTGTTTTGCACTTAGAAAACTCTACTCTCAGATCTGATATTTGTTTACATATTATTGTATCATTAAAAAAATTAGTAATAGCTCTCCCCTACACACATACCTTTTGAAACTATAAAGTATTTAGACTGTGTACAAAATATAAAACAGGCCACTCACGTGGTATCCAAAGCTGAAAGTGTTGTCTTCAGCCTCCTAACCAGCACTAAATGTTACTAAATCAGGCCTGTTTCTAGCAAAATTTATAAGCAAACTCAGCTGTCTTCTTTTCTAAGGAAAATTTCCTGCTGCACAAAGGGTTACCTCTGAACAGTATCTCCATTATTTCACTCATGACTCCATTCCTAATTTTCTGTTTTCTGGCAGCTGCTCTCCAACTTACAAATAATGCGTGTCTTTGTTTAGAGTTCCTTAAAAAAACTGTATATTCTAAATGTGGAAGAAAGCTCAATTTATTTTACTTTGAAACCTGAGAAATCAATAACATGAACCATATGTTAATTATAGAACTTGGTGATAAATAAAGTAAGAGGTCCAGTGAAACTGTGGAGAAAGTGATGGTGGAGTTGAAACAGAAGAGAAGTCCTTTCTCTTGATGTGTGATGCTCTCATAAATCTCCCCACTTGGGAGGATACCAAAATGCAACTCTTTTTCTTAATTCGCTCTAACGTAATTTGTGTTTTACTTCCTTCCAAGTTCCCAAGTGTTTTTATTAGGATCTTACAGCAAAGATAAGACACATATCATGGGCTGTTAGTATAGTGGCAATATTAAGAAAAGATGATGTCAAAGACAAAACCTAATTGGTATTTATGTCCCTTTGTGGTGTTTATTTTGATTTACATCGTTTTGTATTAAATATATAAAACAACTCATCTTTAGTTTCTGGTTGAAATATTAAAAGACTTCAGGTTTACAAGATCAATTGCTTTGATCAGAGTAATAATCATAATGGGGGGGACAAGAATTAGCATGTAATGTTTCAGGCACTTACACTCAGCATAATCACATGCTTTTTAAAAAAGCACTTTTTTTGGGTTTATTTATGGTAAATAAATCTCTCCTTTTCTGTGACCCATTCAACCAATTCTCTTCCTGTGATCACCAACCTATTTCTCGCCTATTCTGAACCCCATCCTCCTGACCTGGAATATATTTTGGTAGAGGAAGGAAGCAAAGGGAAGCAGGGCCCACACTCATATCTTTTATACCATCTTAGTCTCAACAAACATTTCAAGTCTTCATTTATGAGTAATGGTGAATTTCTCAGTTCCAGACTTAAATATTAACATATGATATATTAGTGAAATTAAAATTTCAACAAGTGTTCATTCCATACTAACCATATTCATAGAACATCTTAAATTGAGGATAGCCATTTCCAGATTGATCTAAATCTGATTGCTTAATAGTAAACTTACCTTTTAATGTTGCAGTTCCTAAACATAATTTTTATGCCTTGCAGTCCCCAATCTCGGCTACATTTGGTTTAACATTCTAATCTAAAAGTGGTGTGACTATACTACGGTAGAACGATAAATATTTTCTTTGGTTCTGGCCAAGAAAGAAAAAATTAACAAGTATGGTCAGTGACAACAGTGAACAATGGTAATATAAAAATCAGCAAAACTGCTAGCTTAAATTTGCTAAAGGCTTAGAAAGACAATTAGAAGAAAATGAGATTTTCAGTACTCATGGCTTTCAACGTATGAGCCTTAGAGTACTAGGTTTAGCCACATTGGTGTCAGCACTAAAAACCTATGACTATGATCTATTTAAATTTCATTTAGTTTTGGTTCCTTACCAATAAAACAGGAGTAGGAATTCTGATCCATTATACTTGCAAGTCTGGTAATGGTTTACTAATTTAAGACCCTAGAGAACTGTGAAATCATTAGTGTATATGAAACAAAAAGCAACTTTCAAAGGTCAAATCATGAATGAGTGATGAACACTATTTAAAGGGAAGATTTCTGTGTGGCTTAAAAATTTTTAGTTGGAATTCTCCTATTCCTAAGCTCTCTTTAATTTATATCTCCTATTAATCAGTAAGTGTTTTTCAATAGAACATTTTAAGGAATAAAACTTCAGTGCCTTTAAACAAGTTTCGTACATATGAATGACGTTAGTGAAAGCACCACACCTGATTTCACCTGGGCTTAGATTGCCTAAACCTACTGATTGGCTGGGGTTACCAATGCACAGGCAAGCAAATATTCCAGAGGTGTGAGTCATCTCAGAACGTAAGGGAGATGTTTTCCATTTCCCACTTGTGTCATATGACATACTGCGGGGGGAATATGTCTTAAGCCACAGTGTCTGGTGTCACCAGAGGGTACTTATTAGAAACTCCCTCCTGAGACTATGTTTGACAATGAGGAATCAGGGCAGGATTGTCATGTTAAGTGAGCACCCCAGGTGGTGGTGATGCAGGTGATTCACTGACCACACTTGGAGAAACAGAGCACGGTGTTTACAAAGCCTTTATCAACCCTTTAATAGATGGTTACTCATTTTTGCAAAATCTGTTGGGTTAAAAAAAATCTGTTGGGTTTAGTTCATTTTCCAGGCATCCTAATTAATCTAACCATTACATGGTAGTAGTCAAGGTTTATTTGTCTTTTTTTTTTTTTTTTTTTGAGACGGAGTCTTGCTCTGTCACCCAGGCTGGAGTGCAGTGGCCGGATCTCAGCTCACTGCAAGCTCCGCCTCCCGGGTTTACGCCATTCTCCTGCCTCAGCCTCCCGAGTAGCTGGGACTACAGGCGCCCGCCACCTCGCCCGGCTAGTTTTTTTGTATTTTTTAGTAGAGACGGGGTTTCACCGTGTTAGCCGGGATGGTCTCTCGATCTCCTGACCTCGTGATCCGCCCGTCTCGGCCTCCCAAAGTGCTGGGATTACAGGCTTGAGCCACCGCGCCCGGCCTTTTTTTTTTTTTTTGAGGCAAGGTCTTGTGCTCTGTCACCCAGGCTGCTGTGCAGAGGTGTGATCATGGTTCACTGCACCCTGAATCTCCCAGGCTCAAGCAATCCTCCCACCTCAGTCTCCTGAGCAGCTGGGACTACAGGTACACACGACAACACCTGGCTAATCTTTGTATTTTTTGTCAAGACAGGGTTTCTCCATGTTTTGCCATATTGTCGAACTCCTGGGCTCAAGTGATGCATCCTCCTTGGCCTCCTAGAGTGTTGGGATAACAGGTGTGAGTCACTGTGCCCAGCCCACTTTGTCATTTCTGACATTCAAGGAATTCTCTTTACTTCCTAAAACTCCAAGTGTCACAGTGCCCAGATGCTAAGTCCTTGATTAAATATATGAATCCGTATTCAGGTCAACCTCTCCTCATTTGACTTACTGTAAGAATCAATCTTTCAGGACATCACGCTCTTAGAGGGTGATGATAAGAAAGAAGAAAAACAGAATGACAGTAACTACAACATTATTCAATATGCTGAAGACACCAGATTCTCATAACTGGCACTATGGGGTTTGCAAGGCTTCATTATACAACTTTTTGTGAAAGCACATATTCATTCAACAAATATTTACTAGAACCAGTAATTACTTTCTTAACTGCAATGAAAGGATTGTTTAATTTTTTCCACCTTGCTTAGGAATGAGGAATAAGATACTATCTCAGATAACTGATGGATACCTACTTTGTATGCCTTTCACTAATTTAAAATTTCACAATGATAATATTGCAAATTGTTGGCAATTGCTCTAGTAGAGCGGTCCTTTTTTTCAACTTACAAACTCCACAATACATATGGGCATCTGAAATTTCTGGGTAAGAATAAAATTCAAATGAATAAATATAGTATAGTATTTTAAAGATTTTAAAAGATAACTTATTCCTTTGAAGTTTCTAGTTCTCGTGATGGGGATGGGGAAGACTGCATACAATTGGGATATATGGAACGCAATTTTAAAGTGAAAAACATGTGTCACTACAAAATTATTTTTTAGATATACACTCCTGAGATATGAGAACAGGATCTAAGATTCATGACATCAATCAGTCTCTTCACTGAACTTGGTTCTCCATCCTTGGTATAAAATATATTTAAGCATCCCACCTTGGGGAAGAACAATTTCTGGAATTCAGTTAGTATTTTTGGAATTAGTCAGTACTATTTTAAGGAGAAAATACCTTATAGTTTTGGCGGGATCAGTTATTGGTTTTAGACTATGTCTAAACCAAGCCAAATTCTTAGCTACAACATAGATAATCCCAGTGTCCCGGCCCACCACAAAGAACGGAATGCGCAAATGCAAAGTGAATGTGCCGAGATATGGTATACCTTCAGCTTATTTTTCTGTAATATAAATATTTAAAAATTTTATCCTTGGAAAAGTACCATCTCCTCACTTATACAATGGTGGTATTGATGACTACATTTCTGAGTTAATTAACAGGTAAACACCTAGTACAGTCACAAACACGTGTTTGAGGATCCCCTATGTTCCAGGCAGTATGCTGACCATGGAGCTAGAGCAATGGACTAGAGTCTTGACTAAAGTCTCACCTCGTTGGGAAAGATTAAAAAACAAACATAAAAAATAAATGAGATAATTTCAGCTAAGTGCTATGAAGAAGATAAAATAGGATAATGTGGTGTAATGTGATAAATTACTACTAGATGTGGAGTTGTAGCTGAGAGGGTCACAGAAGGAATGATGAAGACATGACATGAACTAGAGGGTGTAGAGCATTCCAAACAGATGAAAAATCAGCACGGACACATGCTGAGCAAAAGCACGCTGGAGGAACAGAAAGAAGGCCACTGTGGCTGGAGAACCATGGGCCCACGGAAGGGTGGAGGCAGATCGGAAAGGCAGGGGGTGGGGATGGGGGGTGGGGAGCACTAGATCATGTAGGACTTCTGATGTTATTCTATAGGTCATGAGAAACCACTGGAGCTAAGTTTTCAGTAGGGGAGTTAGAGAATTTTATTTCTGCTTTAATAAGGTCCCTCTGGTTGTTAAACAGAGGATGGTCCATAAAGGGGCAGGAACAGCAGTGGCATGTTGAGTTAGGAAGCTGGTTAATGGGTTAAACTAGAGCTATAGCAATGAAGATACTGAGAAGTAGTCAGATTGGGGATATCTTTTGGGGATAACACCAAAAGCACTTACTGATGGATTAGATGAAGACTGTGAAGGAAAGCAAAAAATCAAGAATTATGCCTAAGCTTGGTGCTCAAACAACTGGGCAGATAGGGAAGGCTTGAGTTGGGCAGAGGATTCTCAGTCAATGTTTTACATGGTTAACTGACTATCTGTACCAAGAGCATGTGGGAGAGGAGAATAGGTATTTGAAGATTCTGGACTAAATGACATCACTTGATTAGAAAGCATAGCCAAGGAAAAGAAGAAGGCTGACAGTGAAGCCTTGGATGTTCCAATGTTTAGAGGAAGAAGAGCCAAAAAAAGAGACTGCAACCAAGGAGTTTAACACAGGCTAAATTTAGATGAGAAATATCCTTCCTTCTACGCAGAAGAGCACTTGGCTATCCGTTGCCATGGTGATATAAATGGGTATATACTACCTGCAAGTTTTAATGGACTTTGTAAACAGATTCAATGCCTAGGGTGAGGAAGCACTTTCTAAAGAGATTCCAACTTATCTGTTATTAGCTGAATCTAAGTGTCATTTGCCTATTTAGTGAGTCATTATTTATTTAGTGAGTCAGTCTTACAGTACCTTTAGACAGAAACTAGCTTTTCTTAAACCCATATTTCCTATCTGCTGCCCTTTTACATTAATGTTGCTTTTTATAGGGTTGGAGACTTTTAAAATCCCACTAAATAACTGTTATATTTGCTATTAGAATATCATATACATGCATAATTCTGTCCTCTTTCTCTTCTGATATTTTCAGCTACCATAAGGGTTAGGAATTTGCAAAAGGATTTGTTTCTGAGAGTCTTCAGAATCTGGACTGCATAAAATTGTTCTCCTTTAAGAAGTTGCTTGAGTTAGTGAGTTTTCCCTTGGAATGAAAGATACTTGAAAGCACAATATGTATGTTTCTGATTGGAGCAGGGGGAAACAAATGAAATTATTAGTAAGATTACAGTAAGATTACACTGAAATCTTACTAATTAGAAAGATTACACTGAAGATTTTATTTCTCTCTACACTTTAGATTTGGGCTTCTGAGTTTAGTAGTATAAACTCTCACAGTTGTTAGAGCTCACTCACTCTACCTTTCCCCCTGAATTTGGAATATACTCAGTATTGATTCATTATCCTTCCATCCTTCAAATCATCTCTCCTGTTCCACTCAGTGGTCAGCTGCTGCCACTGCTTTGATTTATCCCCCTGTCTACTCTGAGGTTGTCTGCTTAATTTCTGCTTAGCAGCACAGTCTTTAAAAAAAAAAACCCAAATCTCAAAAGTCTCAGTATATGTGGGGGCAGAGGGATGCGGAGTGGGGAGGGGCAGTAAAGTTGTGGTTCTGTGGAGAAAATATTTCTTTGGAGTCAGAAGACTATATTAAAAGCTGGTCTTCCACAGAATATGGGTCACATTCCTGGTAAAAGTTTAGATGCCTGTTTTTTAAAAAACAATGCCTCTACACACCATAGTTAATATACTATAAATGATATACTTTGAATAAGGGATAATAAGGGTCTACAATTGTGCATAAATCAACTAGGTAAAACACTATAATAGCCAATCCTGTAAAAAGCTACATTAATGGAGAAAGGCAGAAGAACTAAAAATGAAAGAATCTTGGGACTCGGGTTGGAGAGAGCTTAAAGCCAGGGGAAGCCGGGGCAGAGTTCTGGAGAGTCGAGGGATGCTAGACGTGGGAGGCTGATAGCGGTGGTGGGAGTTTGTAGGGGGGTAGAGAGTGAAAAGAAAGGATATAGAAAACATAGGGTCTTGAGTGCCAAGAAGAAAATAAACTGGGAAACCACATTGGCAAGTTAAGGGCCTTGAAAGATCCACTATACTGTGAGGAGTGAACTATTTTAAGTTAAATTGCATTAGGTTAAGGCCCATCTTACAGTAAAAGATGGCATCACTGATCTATGACGTCTTTTACACCAGAACTATGTTATTCCAACATTCGACTTTGCTTCTTTAAAGAGATTTTATTGAACAGTCCTCTCAGGTATCTTTCACAAATGTATTTTCTTTTTAAAATTATTTCCTGTTACTATGAAAAGTAGTTTGCATCAAATACCAGGAAAGATGTGTGTGTGTTTTTAAAAACATGGTCTATTCAATTAGTGCAGCTATGATATTAGATTGAAAAAAATTTCCTTCCAAGATCTTTATCATTATGGTAGAGTATTTGTTCTTTGAATTTCTTGCCTTGTTTTTGGGATCACCTTATTATGCAACATCTGCTCTGAATTTCAAATGTGATAAACAGAGTATGAGTGTCGGTGGCAGATGGCTAATGACCAGCAGCGACAGGGCATTCAAGCCTGCCTTGTTTTCTGGGAAGCGATATTTTCATGTTAATTTGCTCTGTGTCCTGCAAAGATGAGACAAATCACCTGCTCGTAATTCAGGCAAAATGGAGACCACCAGGAACTAAGAGGGGCCATGGCTTGATTCCTTTAGGAGTGAGAAGAGAAGAAGATCTGAGAGACTTTCCTCATCTGCAGTACAGGGACCAGTCAGTCACTTTGCATTATGTCAAACTGAGAAAGATGAATCAGCCCTGGGCATCCCATACTGACATCAGAGCCACTGTTTACTGCAAGCAGATATTATTCATGAGAACAGATATTTCCCAGAGGCAGAAAACAGGTGCTATTAACAGTGTGTGTCAGTCTCTGAAGTCTGGGTTTTGTAAAATAAACCTAATAGTGTGTTTTATCTCTTACTGAGAATATTACAACCAATAGAAAACTCTAAAAAACATTCAATTGAAGATAAAATGAAATCTAATTCACAGAGAAAACGACCTACACAGACATGAACGTGGAGCTTTTCTGGCCCTCTCAAGCTCTATAGAATTCATTTATCATAAAGATACATAAATAAAAAAAATTTTATTCCAAGATTGAATCATCAAAAGAGGCCATATGGTCTTGAGCTCAAAGAACCCTGTCCTATTTTTGAGGCTGCTGTTCTTTTGTGTGACCTTTCAGTGCCTCAAACTTGTGAAACTATACTGCCAATTGCATCAAACATTTTTTTTTTAATCAAACATGTTACATGCAGTTTCACGCACAGAATGTCCACAGAATAATTCTAGGTTTTCAAAGAGTTTATAAAATAGTTGAGAAGCCAGGTCATATCCTAGAAAAGATTAATGTATTATACAGACGAGTCTAAATACCAAATGAATGAGTTAGTAAAAGAAGGCATTACATTTGGAAAAGCCTGTACAGGAGAATATTTTACATAAGAGTCTCTCCCCATCTATATTTTGCTGTGTACAGTTCTTTTTCTGGGCGGCTGTTACAAATGACTAAGAAAAATGGTGAGGAAATTTCTTTACAGTTCTTTCTGACCCTGTCTCCTAGAATGGCAGATGAAAGCATGAACGAAAAAAATAAAAATCTAAGAGCGTTTTTTTTCCTCATAAAGCTCCATGAATAAAAAAAAGGTGCTATATAAGCATAGATACTCTGAATTTATCATGTACCCTAAGAGAAAAAATAACACAATCATTAAAGTGTCAATTATTGCCTCATAAATCTCAGCATGGAAACCCAGGAAGGCAATATTAAATCTCAAATGAGCCAATAAAAATTTAATAAAGATGGCACTGAACTCCTCCACAAGTAAACAGACTCAAAGATAATATTCTGAATTAGAAAGAGGAAAGCCAGACACGTCAACAATAAGCTTATGAGGGAAAATTAGAATATCTGTTGACTTCACAGGACAGCAGCCAACAGGCTGCTTTATGCGAATGTCATTGTCAACCAAGAATGGATGCAACTTAAGGATATCAAGAAAAGAGGTTAAATAATGTGATGAAAACCCCAAGATGAAGTATGAAGGTGATTTCTATGTATGCTTATTTTGTTTTTAGAATAAGGTATATTAAATCATGTTGGAAAGAATCACCTATGACTTTATTTTATTCTCAACTTCTCAATGAAAATGTTCAGTTCAGGCCTATACTCTTAACGTATTTTATTAAAGTCCCACATGAGCACCATGCAATAATTAGTTTCCCCGATGAGTTCACTCAACTATCAACCTTTATGAGTACTTATGGCTTTATGGTGTGGTTTGATGTCTTTTTTATTTTTTGAAAACAAATGGCATTTAAATGCCCTTCAAAAATTGGTAGGTGATATAAGTAAGCTAGAAAAATAAGACCATCATGGGCTCTTTTCTAACAAACATGTTGATGAAATGATAAGCAGAATGATGTTACCCATATGATATCTAGTAAGACACCATGGAGCATCCTAGTTTTATTCAAGTACTGCCCAACTAATGCAATTTATGTCCTGAATGTGCATTAGAATATCCTGAATTTCAGTGGCCTGTTAACAGGTAAACAGTGCCACAGAAAACACAGCACTGGGTAGAGGAAAGTGGGTAGAGGAAAATCCCCTGAGCTTCAACGATCTTAGATGAGGTCTTGCTTTGATTTTCTATTTTATATATATTTCATGTTAAAATATCTGGCCGGGCATGGTAGCTCACGCCTGTAATCCCAGCACTTTGGGAGGCCAAGAGGTGGGCAGATCACGGGGTCAGTAGTTTGAGACTAGCCTGACCAACATGGTGAAACCCTGACTCTACTAAAAATACAAAAATTAGCCAGGTGTGGTGGTGCATGCCTGTAATCCTAGCTACTAAGGAGGCTGGGGCAGGAGAACCACTTGAACCCGGGAGGCAGAGGTTGCAGTGAGTTGAGATCACACCACTGCACTCCAACCTGGCGACAGAGCAAGACTCTGTCTCAAATAAATAAATAAAAATAAAATATCTTATGTATAATTATTTAACAACATGATTTGTTCTAATCTATGCAAGACAATGTCAATATTAATATCTATGATTTGGATCCTTTGAAAAGTAATTTAAATTTAAGCATTTAAAGAACAGTTTGGCACAATATAGATCATGCTTACTTATATATTAGTCTGTTCTTTACTTGAAAATACCCCTAAACTACTTAAATAACCATACAGAACATGTACCACATGCTTGTGTTTGCATTTTATCTCTTCTTCTATACTCTAACGGTCCTTCAGGGCAGGTCCTCTCTTTCTCACGCCTAATTCAATTTTGTGTCCCTGAACTGCCTAGCACAGAACCCTCCATGCAGAGTGAATATTCAATACATATCTGTACAAGTATAGTCAGAGAAGCTCTTATTACAACACAGCATTCTATATAAAGAATCAATTTCTGTGTTCCCAATAGGTTGTTCATAATAACAATATTTGCTTGATCTAGTTATTAAGACTTCCCATAAATGAGCCTATATAACAACAAAATATTTCTGTTCTCTGGTTGTGTGCTTTAAAATTTCAATTAACCAGAATTCAGATTCTCCCACTTAGCAGCTGTTTATTCTGCATTCCAATTCTTAAAAGCAAGTTAATCACAGAAAAAAAAGATACAAGTGTTGATTAAAAATAATTTTGTATCAGTTATACATTCAGCCTAAAACTATCTATTTGATGGTTTTATTATGCTTTTAAATGATTATTCAAGTTTTCAACAATGACCTTAAAGCATCACAAACACTCAAATTATTTTTTAAAAAATCATATATTTAATAAGGAAAGAAAGTAGGTTAGTATAGTTCAGAATTTTTTTTTAAAATTAAGAATGAAGATAAAAGAGTCTTCTAATTAGCTTTTAAGTTAGCAAAAAATGTTCAATTAACCACTAACATATAAGTTAACTGCCTGAAATATTTCATTTGACTATGGTTTATTTTACTATGAAAACATCAATACACCATTAGCCACAAACCTTCAATAACTAGAGGCCCTTGCCCCCAACTCCACCTCTTATCTGCCTATTTGGATCAAGGGGTGTTGATGTTAATGGCTGAAGAAATTTAACAGCCTCCAGGACAATCTCCTGTTTAACACGGAATGAAGTGACATTCCCTTTCCTGGAGACAGACAAAAAGCTCAGAAAAAAACATTTAACTTTTAATGTCACCTTGTTCAAGAGCTTCTGGCAACAATCACCTCCTTCTAGCAAGCCTCCAGCTCCATCTTGGCTCAGCAGCTGCCCCGCCATCTTCTCCTCCCCTTTCCTACTTTGGTGACCACCATTCTGCCTGTACCTTTTTCTATCCTGCTTGCCCCTCCACCCTCACCCTTGAGATCCCCCCCATTCCACTTAATTTCTACTCGCACCCGATCAAACTTGAGTCTAATGAACCACTCTGGCTTATCAACATTTTAACTGCACAGATGCCTTTGCAAATGATTCCTCCAATATCCTAAGAAAATTTAACGCAATGCTCAAAAGATCTATGCAGGTGGTAATGTAAGATATAAAATACATGGTTGCCTCATCTGTCTGTTTAAAAAAAAAAGACACTCCCCAAATAACTTTGAACTTAGAAATGTATCAGAAAACATCAATTATTATTTTGATAGTCTATGTTTAAAGCCTTTGAAAGTCATTTTAAAAATAATTTTGAAAATACTTATATCTAAATAAAGTATGACAATGTGTCTTATTTACTTAGTACCTATGTGTATAAATCATTGTGTAAGACACTGTCAGGACATGAGGATGATTGAATACATGAGATCTGTACATTAAAAAATCCCAATTAAAGGTAGAAAACAAGATAAAAAGGTAGAGATACATAGAACAAGTGTTATAAGGCACATGAGATTATATCCAGCTGTAAGAGTTGATCAAATGGCATTTGAGACGGCACTTGAAAAATTTAGGTAGATAGCTTGGTGAGAAGGAGCAAAAGAAATGGCATGAGAAGGAAGGCCACCAAGGTGGAAAATCACAGATCATACTAAGAGAATGGTGAGCAGTCCAATTTGGCTAGAAAACTGTGTAAGAAAAAGGACTATGCCCCGCTCTGCATGCCGAACACGGGGTTTCTGACAAACTCATAAGAGAACTAAAGCTTCAGGGGTAGAATAGAATGCCAGAGGAAAGAGGGGTGCAGAGATAGAAGATGGTCAAGAACAGGTAACTATCAGGCATACCTACATTTAGAGGGCATTAATGTCCTTGAAACTGCTCAGGAAAAAATGGGACTATTGTTAAGCACCAGATTCTTTAATGAGAGCCACATGGGAAAAAAACAGAATATTAATCTAAAACAAAAGGAATAAATTATTCAATATGTCAAATTCTAAATATCAGTATGTGAGAACGTCATTTAGCTATCACTAAAGACATTTCTTATTCTGTTGAGAAGATAAACTATTTTTTGTTATATACTTCTATCTAGAATGATGGTGAATTCTATAACTCATTTCAAAACAATGAATGATAAGGCAGGAGTCTGTTTAACTAAGCTACCTAATTCACATAGACAAAAAGGTTTTCATGAAGACCCGCACATGAGGTGCATAAATCTAAAAGATCTACCAAGTTCAGTTAAGCAGAATGCAAATAACAACAAAACTATATCAGTAGCATTTTCCATTAGACTTAAAGGTAGGAAGAACTTCTAGTCAATACACTGCATCTAGTTTACTGACCTCTAAGGGTAGAAAGCATGGCTCAATCATCTTCGAATCCCAGAAGTTTGGCATAGTATCTGGTTACTTAGGCTTCCCTATAAACGTTTTATGAATAAGAAAAATGAAGAAAGAAGGAGGACCTAATAAGTAGTATTTCAGATTCACACAGCATTGGTTGTGTTGTCATAAAACACAATGTGCTCATGAATAATGCTCAAATTATGTCCTTCATAGACAATGAACCATCAGAGAAAGACTGAGCTACACTTACTAAACTATGTTTTCTAAGGTCTGACAATGTACAAATAGATATTTTAAAATAATTTTAATATGCATTAGAACTAAAGGTTTTTCTTTCCACTTAATTCTAAAATTAACTAACTAGAATACATATGTCCGTATTTTGAACATCTCACTTAGTTGATGAACTGGAATATATCCCAGTCTTTGAAGATTTTCTTTGATTTTTTAAACTATATACTGAATTCTAAAAGTCATAATTCTGGAAATTTTCATAAGGAATGAAAGCCACTGCTTAACATACTGTAATAGTCGACTGCCTGATAAGACATGAAGATGATTCTTGATACCTTTATGGTTTCAGTGGGCACTCCAGGCTCTGGAACTTTATCCAAGTAAGTGGTCAAGTCTTGATCGACATGTTCAAACACTAAAGTTAGTTTGGTTTCTCTGTCTGTTCGTGACACTGTGCACACATCAAACAACCTAGAAGAAAAAACAAAGAGGTTAAGTAGGTGGCAATAAGCAAAGAAGTAACCTGTATGTTTTATACATATTGCTCAATTTGGTCTCATAATAGAAAAAACAAAAGGCCAGTGTTGATCATTTCTTATGATCATATGTAAAAATACCAAATGAGATCTGATACTTTAATAAAAATATGAAGTTCAGGAGAGGGGAACTCAGAGTGTGTGGTTAAGCACAAGAACATCTATAGTAACAATGAGAAAACAACGCCATTGGAGCACAAGAACGCTTGGAGAGTTTTCTTAGTTAGGACCTTAGATAGAACTTGCCAATGGGGATAATTTCAAAAACTTGATGTCTAGGCAAAATATATTTCTTCTTAGCTCACAGTTTGAGAATTATTAGAGATAGATTGAGCATCCTTTGGAGATGCTGAAGGCTGTAATCAAGATTTTCCTGGAATTTAAGGTGTCACAACCACATCTGTGAAAACAAATATGATGGAATATGGATAAATTTTTAGTTTATTTCTAAGACAGCCCTTATCCTGCTGAGTCAAATCATTCCCTGGAAAGGGCACACATTCTTAGTTTTTAAAATTCCAAAGCTATGTTAATCAACATTGTGAAATTTAAACATTTTCTTTTTCGGGGGTAGGGGGACCTGTATTGGTAAACTATATTGCCCTTAAATAATAAAGCAACAGATTAACAAATATTTTGGATGGGTGAATCCAGTTTCTTCCATAAAAATCTTAAAATAAGTTGAAATTTAAGTTTTAAAAACTAAGCCTTCAGGAGTCAAAAGAATATTCAAGCCAAAGGACAAAATTTCCTTTAGTTTCAACCAAAGTACACTATTTAGCACAACAGATTCTCAACAAATGTGTGAAGAATTAAACTACCCATAAATAAGCTGGCCGGGCGCGGTGGCTCAAGCCTGTAATCCCAGCACTTTGGGAGGCCGAGACGGGCGGATCACGAGGTCAGGAGATCGAGACCATCCTGGCTGACACGGTGAAACCCCGTCTCTACTAAAAAATACAAAAAAACTAGCTGGGCGAGGTGGCAGGCGCCTGTAGTCCCAGCTACTCGGGAGGCTGAGGCAGGAGAATGGCGTGAACCCGGGAGGCGGAGCTTGCAGTGAGCCAAGATCACGCCACTGCACTCTAGCCTGGGCGGCAGAGCGAGACTCTGTCTCAAAAAAAAAAAAAAAAAAAAAAATTAAATAAATAAATAAATAAGCTGTAGGTACATTTCTTAACAAGAATGTAATATAAATACTAAGAAAAAGCTAATAAAATACTATTCATATTACTTTAATTTTTTTAAAAAAATTGAATAAATGCCTTCTTCAAAGAAACTAACTATAAATGTGCATAGAGTCCAATAACTAATGCACAGGGTTGACTATCAATTATGCTGCTTATATATTACCTCCCTTAATTTTTAAAAATTATATTTTAAGTTCTGGGATACATGTGCAGAATGTGCAGGTTTGTTACACAGGTATACATGTGCTATGGTGGTTTGCTGCACCCTTCAACTGTCATCTACATTAGGTATTTCTCCTAATGCTATCTCTCCCCTAACCGCACCCCTCCCCCCGCCCCCAACAGGCCCTGGTGTGTGATGTTCCCCTCCCTATGTCCATGTGTTCTCATTGTTCAACTCCCACTTATGAGTGAGAACATGTGGTGTTTGGTTTTCTGTTCCTGTGTTAATTTGCTACAATGATGGCTTCCAGCTTCACCCATGTTCCTGCAAAGGGCATGAACTCACATCCTTTTTTATAGCTGCATAGTAGTCCATGATGTATATGTGACACATTTTCTTTATCCAGTCTATCACTCATGGGCATTTGGGTTGGTTCCAAGTCTTTGCTATTGTGAACAGTGCTGCAATAAACATATGTGTGCATGTGTCTTTATAGTAGAATGATTTAGAATCCTTTGGGTATATACTCAGTAATGGGATTGCTAGATCAAATGGTATTTCTGGTTCTAGATCCTTGAGGAATTGCCACACTGTCTTCCACAATGGTTGAACTAATTTACACTCTCACCAACAGCGTAAAAGCATTCCTGTTTCTCCACATCCTCTCCAGCATCTGTTGTTTCCTGACTTTTTAATGATTGCCATTCAAACTGGCAGGAGATGGTATCTCATTGTGGTTTCGACTTGCATTTCTCTAATGACCAGTGATGATGAGCTCTTTTTACATATGTTTGTTGGCCACATAAATGTCTTCTTTTGAGAAGTGTCTGTTCATATCCTTCACCCACTTTTTGATGGGGTTGTTTCTTTCTTGTAAATTTAAGTTCCCTGTAGATTCTGGATATTAGCCCTCTGTCAGATGGACAGATTGCAAAAATGTTCTCCCATTCTGTAGGTTGCCTGTTCACTGATGATGGTTTCTTCTGCTGTGCAGAAGCTCTTTAGTTTAATTAGATCCCATTTGTCAATTTTGGTTTTTGTTGCCATTGTTTTTGTTGTTTTAGTCATGAAGTCTTTGCCCATGCTTCTGTCCTGAATGGTATTGCCTAGGTATTCTAGGGTTTTTATGGTTTTAGGTCTTACGTTTAAGTCTTTAATCCACCTTGAATTAATTTTTGTATAAGGTGTAAGGAAGGGGTCCAATTTCAGTTTTCTGCATATGGCTAGCCAGTTTTCCCAACATCATTTATTAAATAGGGTATCATTTCCCCATTGCTTGTTTTTGTCAGGTTTGTCAAAGATCAGATGGTTGTAGATATGTGGCATTCTTTCTTGTTTTTCTTTATTTTTTGGTGATGGAGTTTCGCTCCTGTTGCCCAGGCTGGAGCGCAATGGCACCATCTTGGCTCACCACAACCTCCGCCTCCCAGGTTCAAGCAATTCTCCTGCCTCACCCAAGTACTACTCACACCCGAGTGGCTGGGATTGCAGGCATGGGCCACCATGCCCAGCTAATTTTGTATTTTTAGTAGAGACAGGGTTATTTCATGTTGGTCAGACTGGTCTCGGAACTCGCGACCTCAGGAGATCTGCCCACCTCAGCCTCCTAAAGTGTTGGGATTACAGGTGTGAGCCACCATGCCCGGCCATGTGGCATTATTTCTGAGGCTTCTGTTTTGTTCCATTGGTCTATATATTTGTTTTGGTACCAGTACCATGCTGTTTTGGTTATTGTAGCCTTGTAGTCTAGTTTGAAGTCAGGTAGCATGATGCCTCCAGCTTTGTTCTTTTTGCTTAGGATTGTCTTGGCTATATGGGCTCTTTTTTGGTTCCCTATGAAATTTAAAGTATTTTTTTCTAATTCTGTGAAGAAAGTCAATGGCAGCTTGATGGGGATAGCACTGAATGTATAAATTACTTTAGGCAGTATGGCCATTTTCACAATACTGAGTCTTTGTGTCCACGAGCATGGAATATTTTTCCATTTGTTTGTGTCCTCTCTTATTTCCTTGAGCACTAGTTTGTAGTTTTCCTTAAAGAGGTCCTTCACATCCCTTGTTGGTTGTAGTCCTAGGACCTCTGCTAAACTTTTAATGCCTTGCTGGTTCACCATGTCATCCTACCGCATTTCTGGGCTTTATGGACCCCACATTTGGTATTTCTCTGTGAATCTATACTAAATTTTAAAGGAAACTAAAAACAAATAAACAATAACAAAAAACACCAAAAAAAAAAACCCCACTACTGTAATTAGGTTACATCTGGCAGGTCAAAAAACAGAACACCAACAACTATACACACTTCATAGCCAGATCCACACTTCTTTTTAATTATGGGCAGTTTGGGGTGAGTCATACAACTCCATTGAAATTAACCAGAATCCACTGAAAATTTTTTCCTCACATTTATCTACTTCCAACATTCTGGTTTTTAAGTTTTAATATCCATTCCTAAACTTAGTATTTTCCCCTAATGTTACTTATTCTGGAAAATTATTCCAATAAAGTAAAAATTCCTAACAGATTTATTAAAGATAGTACCATAAATCATAATAAGTTCCACACTCTAAAAATATGATTGCTATCATGCATGGATTTAATATGTGGAAAGTTTATCAAAACAGTTCTTTTGGCTTGAAAATTCAAGATAACTACAATTATTCACAGGCTTTTTAAAGCCAGTTTATTGATATTAAATCCACATACTTGGACAACTTCACTCTTTTCTTCCTATTGAAGAAGAAAATGGAGTTCCACAATCTCCAACTTTCTTTATATCTGCACCTTGTATTTTTGTAATAAAATAAAAGAGCAGTGAACCAAAAATGGCATGTCCCTAAAGTCAAATACAAACACAGAGCTGTTTCATACTATGACCACTTCAGTTGTGTTTCTGAAACATTACTTTACAAATATTTCGCATTATAATTAATACATTTAGTGAAAAAATTGGCCGGGCGCGGTGGCTCAAGCCTGTAATCCCAGCACTTTGGGAGGCCAAGATGGGCGGATCACGAGGTCAGGAGATCGAGACCATCCTGGCTAACACGGTGAAACCCCGTCTCTACTAAGAAATACAAAAAATAGCCAGGCGAGGTGGCAGCGCCTGTAGTCCCAGCTACTCGGGAGGCTGAGGCCGGAGAATGGTGTGAACCCGGGAGGCGGAGCTTGCAGTGAGCTGAGATCCGGCCACTGCACTCCAGCCTGGGCTACAGAGCGAGACTCCGTCTCAAAAAAAAAAAAAAAGAAAAAAGAAAAAATTACATTGCTTACCACTACCTGGAATTAATAGTAATTTTAGTAACTCCAGTTCTTACAGCATTTATAGTTTATCATATACATAAACGATATTATAGTAATTTCCACAAGAAAAAAAATTCTGATGGGGGCATAACTGGAGAATAAAGTGATCCTAAAACACTGCTGAAACAAAAAGTCATCTGCCCCCTAGACCGTTGTCTTAGAAGTTACCTAACAACCCTGGCAGTATGCCCTGTTGCTTCCTCTCACTGAAACCGTTTTCAAGCACTCTTTGCATGACACAATTTAAAAATAACATCTAACCCACCCAAGTTGCTTTCCTCAGAGTTACACTGCTCTCTTCAAAATATTAAGACTCATTGATGCCACCTGCAGCAACTGCACTCCAGGCCTCAGTTTCAGTGGATGCTCAAGATAGGAAAGGTGAGCTCACGGAAGCCACTATTAATTGTCCTAAATAATAAACCTTAGAGAAAAAGCACTCATTTCAATCGGTAGTTTTTAAAACATGAAATTTTAAAGAGATGTGTAACAGTCCATAGAGCAGAACATTTCATGTAAATTTTAATGTATATACTTGCATACTCTTAAAAAACAGTATTAGGTAGAAGTGACTCCTCCAGGTTCAAGGAAATAATCCTTTTTAATTTCTAACTTCATTTGGGAAATGGAGCATATTAGAGACTCCTCAAGACATTCACAAATGGCATTAAGGGACATCAAAGTCCTAAGGATGCCTGTAAGATACGCTCTTTTTTGGCTCCAGTGCTGGCTAGCCATCATCCACATCCTACAGACCCAGTGCTCCATAGAAGACATCTGGGGAAATATTGCTCTTCACTAAACCATGAAATTTTGTCTGACTTAAATTATGTCTGATTAACGGTTAGCAAACATTATTGTAGTAAAAATTAACAGTTACATTAGTCACAATGCGTAGGAAATGCATTTTGAATCAACGGTTGTAAACATTAATCTTAGAAATGTTAAAATATAATATTTATGATGCTTTTCTGTCTATAATGACTCCCTCTGGAATTGCCCCAAATCAAATAATAGTCACTTTGGTGGGCAATACAGAGAAAACAGAAACTTTACTTTTATTTATTTATTTATTTAGTAAGATGGAGTCTCACTCTGTTGCCCAGGCTGGAGTGCAGTGGTGCAATCTCGGCTCACTGCAACCTCCTGGGTACAAGCGATTCTCCTACCTCAGCCTCCCGAGTAGCTGGGACTACAGGCACATGCCACCATGCCTGGTTAATTTTTATATTTTTAGTAAGGATGGGTTTCACCATGTTGGCCAGGCTGGCCTCGAACTCCTGACCTCAAGTGATCCGCCTGCCTTGGCCTCCCAAAGTGCTGGGATTACAAGCATGAGCCATTGTGCCTGGCCAGAAACTTTAATATAACAAATGAGTTTCATATAAAACAACTGAGCTAAACATGAATTAAAATCCCTGGTATTTGGCTAGAGATAAACAATCTGTAATATATTTATATAAATCAATAAGGAATGTGGCTAGGCTACCTAGAACTCCTATACTTGTAAAACAAAAGAGTCAGACAGATCTGAACATTTGAATGTAAAAACTGGAAAACAGACTGGAGGTGGTGGCTCATGCCTGTAATCCCAGCACTTTGGGAGGCTGAGGCAGGCGGATCATGAGGTCAGGAGATCGAGACCATCCTGGCTAACATGGTGAAACCCCGTCTCTATTAAAAATACAAAAAAATTAGCTGGGCATGGTGGCGGGCACCTGTAGTCCCAGCTACTCAGGAGGCTGAGGCAGGAGAATGGCATGAACCTGGGAGGTGGAGTTTGCAGTGAGCCGAGATTGTGCCACTGCACTCCAGCCTGGGTGACAGAGCGAGACTCCGCCTCAAAAAAAAAAACTGGAAAATAACTTCAACTGCATGATTCCTTACATTGACCAACATTTTAAGACTTTCTAAATCCCTTTTTTTTTTTTTTTGCTAGATGATCTGTAACCTGACAAAAATACCATTTCAAGAATTACATGACAGCAGTTCCATAAGAAAAATGTAATCACAAAGTACTGAATATGAACAAAATATCTCAGATGACTTTTAAAGGAAAGGAAAATTACCATTAAATATTTGTCCATTAGAGCTTAGCATAATGTGATCCAAGTGAATGTTCAAAAAGTAAAAGTGCAAACTGGTTATCAGCATTAACTAAGGCTATGCATTCAGTTTAGCTGTGCAAAATGCAATCCAAAAAAGGCAGATAGGTCGTTATCATTTCACAATTAAGTTGGCCAAGCCCCTAACTCTCCCACAAAGTAAGTTCTCTTGCTGTCTCTATTGTCCTGACCCGCCAGCTGCAGGGCAGAGAACAAGGCTTGCAGTCCAGCACAGCACTCAGCTTTCCAGCTGTCCTTGTGATGTAATTATCTAATAACAAAATATCTCTGTGAATTAACTCTGCATCCTACCCATTGTAATTCTTAATGACTACTTCCTGTTCATGTTCTCAATTTAACTTGCTCTTCTGGAACTATTGCATAGGCAAGTTGCCTTCATCTAATGGATGGGATTACATCCAATAGGTTTGGGATTTCCAAAGATTACAATTTACAAAGGTCTCCCAAACAACATGCTTTGTAAACACAAGCCCTGCCTTTCTATTGTGGTTACAATAAAAGGGAAATCTGTATTATTTGCTGTGATTAAACTTTGACCCGTTCACAGGAAGTTCTATGAGGATTTTTTTCCGGTCACTTTTTTTCCCCCCATTCCCTTGAATGTTTGGACATCAAATAGTTCAAGAGCTGAGAGATGTCTGGCACAGCTACCTAAGGGCCACAACAAAATTTTATTTGAACTAGAGCCAGTATTTGGAATCGAGAAGAATTATTTTAAATATCTAATCTCCTCCTCTTAAGTGCATGAAGCATATTCTGTGGCTAGGGCTTGTATGCAGCAAATTTACGTTCCCACATCTCACTAGCCCTACACTACTGGATATGGGCCACTGTATTCTCTGTTTTGCTCATTAAATATGGACTCTGTGTGCACTTATTCTCAACCAGCACCGAATGGTATAGCTCCAGGAGTATTTGCCACCAACAATAACGTGCATGCTGCTAGAAGCAAACTGCGATTTCAGCAGCACCCATAAACATTTACCAGCATCTACCACGTGCAGGTGCTATACTCAGTTTTAGAGTTTCCAATAGATATGACAGGTATTGTTTTTAAAAGCTTTACTATCTAGTTGTGGGAAAGAAGACTTAGAAGTAAAAATGCAGGTAATGATATATGGCTATGTATTAGTACCAAATAAATTCTATAAACAGTGTATAACTTTATATATCACATCAAAGTAAATTCATTCTACATCCTATTAAGTAAACCACAGATGGTCTCTGCCTTTCCATCCATTTACCTCTCCTGGAAGCCCACCCTTATTTTCTGTTGAGGAACTACTCCTGTCCTAGAATCTGGCAATCTGGTTTTAACAGCAGGGGCCCAGGGATGGCATGTGAATAAGCCTGGATTGAGTGACGATGAACGATTCAGAGGTGGGCAGGAGCATGAGAATCAGTCCCAGAAATTTTGCTTAGACTTCTGGGAGAGTAAAACTCTCTTTTACTGGGATTATCAAACTGGCAAAATCTCAGCCTGCAGCTACTGATGGCTGTCTTTGCCACCATTTATTGAACCTACTATGGGATGCAGAAGACGGCCAGAACAAGGGACAGTGGGCAAGAGATTCCGGAAGACATTATTTACACATCTGGGCCCACTGTGTTTGATCTACCCCTGGATTTATTAATTATGTGAGTCACTAAAGTCAGTGTTTTGCTTATCCAGCTTGAGTTAGGTTTTTATTACTTGCAACAAAAAATTGTCCGAAGACATCTATAAATATTTTGAAATGATTAAATGAATTAAAAACATCAACATCTGGCCTCAAATACGTCTTACACAGTAGATACAATGAGGGAAGCTCAAGCACAAAAGAAGTAGCAGTGTCCTCAAAGTGACTGTCCCAGTTCTCTGACTTGGCTGGGAGTCTATTCACCTTAAATGGCTCCTCCATTCGCATGTCCACTGGGCAAAAGTAGCCGACCGCAGAGAACCAGATTAATTCATCCTTCCCAAGGAGCCAGGCAGCTTCCTCTCAGACCCTACTTGAGGTTCCTGGTCTGACCACAGAGACATTGGATGGAGAAAAGCACAGAAGGAAGAAGACAGGCAGACAAGGTTATCATAAACAGGAATATAAAACCTAGAGTAGAAAAGAACTCAATGGTAAGAGGAAGCAAGGAGAAAAAAGAAGAACTTAAAAATAATACAAAGATACAGGGTTCAATTAATTTAAAGGTTGAATCCAGTGTGTAGAGGTGTGTTCTCCTGAAGTCTTCAATTAAACAACCCCTTTCCCACTAGCTGCTGCTGAAAAGTGGAAAAGGACAGGGATGTCAAACCAACTCAAGAGCAGAGAAATCCTTTGTATTTAACTGTTAAGTTTATGGCTGCTATTATCTGACATGGGAAGGCAAAGTCAACATCACTTATTTACTAAATCATTTTATTCCTATAGCCTTTAAGAGAGTATTCGTAAGAAAATTTCATCGTTTATCTTCTTTCCATCTTTAGAGTTGCTATTAATCTAGTTTCACCTACTATCTATATAGACCTGGCACTGTGGCTCTATGAGTTAATATCTTCTGAATCTGTTAACCAAAAAATGTTTTACATGTGGAAAGGGAATCCCCTAGGCAAGTTTACAAGATGTGACTCTTGCACTACAGTAAATTTTGAAAATAGAGCAAACAGTGAAACTATGTATATGGAAACACATTCCTACCACACGATCAGCAACAGAACTGATGTACTATTGCTGGGCCTGAAACAAGCTATTTAGGATGGCTTAATGGGTATATGGGATGCCTATGTACAGCTCTCCTCATTCAAGGTAAATTCCTGAACTGGACATTAAATAATAGAATTCTAACTTCTTCCATAGTCCTACAGCAAGCACTACAGGCACGTCTACATCATCAAACACAATTCTTCAAATTGCTAATGCATTTCATCTGAATGAAAGGCAGAGCGAAGAGTAAGGCTGTAGCATCACTCTGTTATGCTAACTACATGTGATTATGGGAAAAAGAAAAATATTGCTTTAGAGCTGCCACAAAGAAGGCATATCATAAAATGCGATTTGTTGTCTTGCAGGGAAGAGAATGGTAGCAGGGGCAAAATGCTTGATAAGTGAACTCCGAGTCACTAACCATGTGGATCATTATCTCCCCAAAGACAAGAGAAAGAAAACAGCTAAACAATAGCTGTTTCCAGTAGGCAACTAAACGATAATCAGTTGATACGTCTGATGAGGCCAGTTCCAATACAAAGCAGTTTTGGAAGTTCAAAGAGAATACAGTCAACTCTACAAAAAGAAGAAACCTGCCAATGGAGAAAATCAGGAACTATTAGGTCTAGATTGGAATAAAGAACAATTCACCAACCTCAGCTATAGGTCAGGAATGGGGCACTGTTTACCTCTTGAGGTCTCCAACTAGATATGATGAACTTCTATTCTTTCCTTAACAGTTACCTACAATCAGCCACTTCATAAAAATAAATATGATGGACAAAATAAGGGCCTAACAAGAGTGAATGGATTGAGAGACCCCAAAACCTGTGGCATTTGGTGAGAGAATGCGGTGAGGGGAACGCAAGTCCCAAGCCCTACTGGCAGGTCAGAGATGACAGATTAGCAAACTGAAGATAGCCTTAAACTGGTGGTGCCTGTTTGTGTTTTGCTTATTCTTTTCTTTCAATTCTCAATGGCACCCACAGCTGTGTCTGATACATAGCAGGTGTCCAGTAAATATTTATTGAATAAATGAAATTTTTCTACATTATAACTTAGGGAAAAGTCAAAGTAAAATAAAGTAAAAGTGAGGATACTTCGAGATGTCATTAGGAAAGTGTGGCATTCTGAGTAAGCCACATTCTGTAACTGCTGTTAAATGAAGACTCAAACACTAAAATATTGTATTTACTAATTAAAAAATCCTAACAACTGTATGAGATGGTACTCATTTTAGAGACGAAGATAGACATAAATGTGCACTGAATGATGACGCTGTGAAGGTAAACAAATATTCACTGCGGCATCATTCACGATAGCCCAAAACTGGAAATAACCCACATGACCATTAACTTATGAATGCATAAACGAAGTGTGGTATATCCATACAATGAAATACTCTTTAGTAACAGAAAGAAATGAAGAACGAATACATGTACGACATGGATAAACCTTAAAGAGATTATGCTAAGAGAAAGGAGCCAGTCACAAAAGGCTACATATTCCATGATTTCATTTACATGAAATATTCAGAACAGGCAGATCTATAGAAATTGAAAGTGGATTCGTGGTTGCCTGGGACAATGGGCGGTGGGAGAATGTGGAGGAATGGGGACTGATAATGTGTACTGGGTTTCTTCTCAGAGTGATGAAAATTTCCTAAATTTAGATCATGGTGATAGTTGTGCAACTCAGTAAGTATACTGACCTGAAGTCTTACACAGGTGCATTTTATGGTATGTAAATTATATCTCAATGAAGCTGTTTAAAAACAAAAAAAGGAAATCAACAGTGGTAGAGAGGTTTAATACTTTGCCTAAAGTATAAAGACAGTAAGTGGTGGAGATGGGCTTTGAAATCAGACTGTCTGGCTCCAGAATCTGATTTTCTAACCACTCTGTTATTCTGCCTGTGAATGCAGCACACCATTTGGAGCTGCTGTAAAGCAGGGGTCAGTGATGGGGAGACTCTGTGACAAATGAGGCACCCTGCTGACAGGCACTGTGGGAATGCCAATGCCAAAATGTTTTTGGTAAATTTAGAGATCCCAATACATACTTTACATGGTGGGCTGAAAAAAAGAAGTTCAGAAAATTCACAGGAAAAATTTTAAAAAGTGAAGGCTGCTGATATCCCAAACCCTCTGACATTCTTCCTTTGATTAGTTAGAAAAATGACACACTTCAATTCACCCGACAGAGCTTGAAAAATAGATTCTGATCTCAGAAATAAGTGAGTTAAGTATATTTTTAAAAGCAAAGCGAACAGCTCTGGCTTAAGTCAGATAGAGTGTGGAACATTCTGGACAACTTTCAACATTCAGTTCTCTGTCCATTTCTGACCTGTGAAAGCCCTGTTCTCCAGCTTTGGGCCTCTCTTGAGGAAAAATGACTAAGCAGCCAAAACTAGGCAGCCGCCTGTAATGAAGACTGTCTGCTGTGTCTTAGAAGAAAGCCAACCAAGCTTTACCTACACTGTAAGCCAAAAACCTTTCATAATCACATCCTTAATAGGTGAGTAAATTTATCCCAGCACTAATTCACTCAGGTACTTATGATTAGGTACTGATCTAATAAAACAACCACTGAAGTTAGTTCCTTTTAAGGAAACTTTTGATCATAAACATAGGAGAAAATGTTAAACCTTAGTAACTTAAAGAAACACAAATGAAAACCTCAGTGAAACATTAAACCTTTCAAATTGGGTTAAAAAAAACTTGTTTAATGATAAAACTGCACAACACTTGTTTATGAAAATAAGCCTACATCACTGTGGGAATACAAACTGATACATACCTTTCTGGAGAATAATCTGGTTGTGTGTGTGTGTGTATATATACACACATATATATAAATAATCTGGCTATGTGTATATATATAGTATATATACACATACACACATGTATATATACACACACACGCATTATATATGATATGTATGATATATAATGCGTATGTGTATATATATATATAATGTGGCTCTTAAATGATACTGATACATCTTTATTGAAAATGGAAAGACATTCACAATATATTATTTTTTTAAATGCAAGTTTCAAAAGAGTGTGTACAGTATGATTCCACATATGTAAACATAATGGTAGAAAGATAAATCAAGACATGGCTGGGCGCAGTGGCTCACCCCTGTAATCCCAGCATTCTGGGAGGCCGAGGGGGGTGGATCACTTGAGGTCAGGAGTTCAAGACCAGCCTGGCCAGCATGGTGAAACCCTGTCTCCACAAAAAATGCAAAAATTAGGTGGGTGTGGTGGCACATGCCTGTAATCTCAGCTACTCAGGAGGCTGAGGCAGGAGAATCACTTGAACCTGGGAGGCGGAGGTTGCAGTGAGCAGAGGTTGTGCCTCCACACTCCAGCCTGGGCAACAGAGTAAATAAGACCCCATCTCAAAAAAAAAAAAGGATGTAGCCAGTGGTTATTTCTGGGTGACAAGATTTTGGGATGTTGTTTTCTGCCATTTGCTCATCTAAACTTTCTACTGTGAGAATCTACTAATTTTTAACAAGAAAAAAATCATTATTTAAAAAATAAAGGCCAGGCGCGGTGGCTCATGCCTGTAATCCCAGCACTTTGGGAGGCTGAGGCAGGCGGATCACGAGGTCAGGAGATCGAGACCATCCTGGTTAACACGGTGAAACCCCGTCTCCACTAAAAATACAAAAATTAGCCCGGCGTGGTGGCGGGCGCCTGTAGTCCCAGCTACTTGGGAGGCTGAGGCAGGAGAATGGTGTGAACCCAGGAGGTGGAGCTTGCAGTGAGCCAAGATTGCGCCACTGTACTCCAGAATGGGTGACAGAGCGAGACTCCGTCTCAAAACAAAAAACAAAAATAAAAAATAAGAATCATAAAAGCTTATTTTTCAAATCAGATTTTTTTCTCCTACCACTCATGTACTTTTCTTCCATCTGTTCCTCTGAATTAATGAGGAAATCCTAATCATCAATCCTGAAATGCAGTTTTAAAAATTAAACATGTAAAAGACATAAATTCTTTTGTATTTAGAATTGTTTATGCTTGTCCTCTTAGAATATAAATTTTTTGGTTATGTTTTGTTCTCTTAGAATCTTGGAATACCTATGAATCTTAAAATATTGTTCTAAGAGAAAAAAATAATATGTATGCATTACTGCCTCATTAAAGTATGTGCTTTTCAATCCCCTCCCAATATGGAGTGACTTTATAAAAAAGAATATGAGAAAAAATTATTTTTCTGATACTTAGTGAAAAAGGTTAAAGTAACAGACTACCACGAAACAAAAGAGAAACAATGATGGCTCACAAAGTCTTCAGATTACTCTGTTTCTTAAATAAGCCAAAAAAAAAAAAAAAAAAATTCCTGCATGGTAGAATTCAGTGCCCTTTGTAACATAACAAGCTGCAAGCAACCAAAATAATTAAAGCTTGGCCAAAAATAAAGATCCTTATAAAAATTAAAATATAATATCTTATATTTTTAAATTAGATCTATTCCAGCAAAATTTCCGGGAATTACTGTGTTAAGAACTCAGAAAAATTCTAGAAATATATTTTAAGATCACCAATGGCAAACTATATTAAAATATTAGAAAACAGACTGCAGTTGGAGAAGTTGGAAGAACTGGTATTTCTACCAACTTCTAAACTTACGGATCTAAAATTGGGTTGCTTTGTTCAGGTGGAAACACTTCTAAAAATCAAATTATGATTTGCTGTATTTCTATAAGCCCATTTTATTTTAGAGTTTGATCTTTGTTCTAGAAGTATCTCAGATAATAAGGAAAATGTTTCATGGTGCTAATTAACAGTAATGAAAACTGTGGGAGATAAGAATTTGTAAATGTAACTGCAAGCCATGTCTTGATTTATCTTTCTACCATTATGTTTACGTATGTGGAATCATACTGTACACACACTTTTGAAATTTGCATTTAAAAAAATAATATATTGTGAATGTCTTTCCATTTTCAACAAAGATGTATCAGTACCATCATTTTAAGAGCCACATTATATATATATATATATACACACATACGCATTATATATCTATTTCAAGGCAGATATTTTCTTTTGCAAAGAACCACAGGAACACCTCATGTACTAATAACCTATTAGTCATCTGGTTGCACCATGTAAGTGAATATTTTAGATAACTGATTCTTACCCATCTTGATTCCCTAAAGTATTTTTTAAAATTAAAGTTTTAGTGGAATTCTTGGTAACATGCACTGAACATTTTCTTGACTTTTTAAGCACAATATTATGTTTAGCTGGTAGATGATTCATGGTCATTACTGTTACCATTACTTTATAATCATTAAATTCTGCACCATTATTATGATCACTTATTTGAGTGTTTACTAGGTAAATGCAGATGAGACCAAAAGATCCACAATGAGGTACACAGTAATTAAACTATGAAAACCAAAGACAAAGAGAGAATCTTTTTTTTTTTGAGACGGAGTCATGCTCTGTCGCCCAGGCTGGAGTGCAGTGGCCGGATCTCAGCTCACTGCAAGCTCCGCCTCCCGGGTTCACGCCATTCTCCTGCCTCAGCCTCCCAAGTAGCTGGGACTACAGGCGCCCGCCACTTCGCCCGGCTAGTTTTTTGTATTTTTTTTAGTAGAGACGGGGTTTCACCGTGTTAGCCAGGATGGTCTCGATCTCCTGACCTCGTGATCCGCCCGTCTCGGCCTCCCAAAGTGCTGGGATTACAGGCTTGAGCCACCGCGCCCGGCCAAAGAGAGAATCTTGAAAGCAGTAAGAGAGAAGCAACTCATCACACACAAGGGATCTGCAATAAGATTAACAGCTACTTCTCATCAGAAACTATGGAGGGCAGAAGACAGTGGGATGGCAATTTGAAAGTGTTGGAAGCAGCCAGGCATGGTGGCTCATGCCTGTAATCTCAACACTTTGGGAGGCCTAGGCAAGAGGACCACTTGAGTCTAGGAGTTTGAAACCTGCCTGGGTAACACAAAGAACCCCCTCCTCTCTACAAAATATATATTTTTAAAATTAACTGGTCATGGCAGCACATGCTTGTAGTCCTAGATACTCAAGAGGAGGCTGCTAAGACAGAAAGATCATCTGGGCCCAGGAGTTTGAGGCTACAGTGAACTATGACTGCACCACTGCACTCTAGCCTGGATGTAAGAATGACACTGTTTCTAATAAATAAATAAATAAGTGCTGGAAGAAAAAAGAAACCTGTTAACCAAGAATTCTATATCTGGCAGAACCATCCTCAAAGATGAAGGCAAAATTAAGACATTCTCAGATAAACAAAAGCTGAGGGAGTTTGTTGCTAATAGATCTGCCCTACAGGAAATGCTAAAGGGAGTCCTTCAGGCCGAAATAAAAGGACACTAAACAGTAACATGGAGCCGTATGAAGAAACAAAGAACACTGGCAAAGGTAACTAACTACATAGGTAAGTGGTTTGTAACTTTTTAAATATGATTTAAAAAACAAATGCATATGACAGTAATTATAAGTCTATGTTAATGGCCACACAATGTATGAACATGTAATTTGTGACAATAACAGCATGAAGGAGAAAGGACAGAACTGTACAGAAAAAAGTTTTATATACTATTAAAGCTGAAACACTATTAATTCAAACTGGATTGTTACCAGTTGAAGATGTTAATTGTAATATCTGGGGTAACCACTAAAAAATTCTTTGTTTTGAAACTGCTCAAATCTTGAGGAACATTTTCTTGAATTTCCTCTTGAATTTACCACTTACAAGCCCCTACAGTGAGCCTGGGACTGTGGCAGGGATTTAATATATGCAAACTTATTGAATCCTTTCAATATCCTTTTCAAGTATATACTATTACTCTTATTTTACAGATGAAGAAGCTAAGATTCATAGAATAATTTGTTCAAGCATGATAGAACAGAGATAAGAGGCAGAACCAGGATTTAAATAGAAAACTTCACAGGTCTCTCTCCTTCTTGATCTGGACCTTCAATATCAAGATCTTCTGGACCTATTCTCTTCAAAGAGTACCGAGAGGTTGGTAAATCTCCAACTTGTCTCTCCAAAATAGTACTTTCTCCAAACTTCATACCCAGTTATCTCTTAGACAACTTCAACCAACACTCTGAACATCTCAATTTCAAAATGTCTAGAACACAGCTCATTCCCCTTGGTGAATCACACCCCCATCCAAATAATTTTCTAAACCCAGAAACCTACAAATAATCGTAGATTGTTTCATTTTCCCACATGTTCAATCAACCACCAATTCCACCACCTAAATATTTTTCCATCCACTGCCACTTCCCTGAGCTCAGGCACTCAACACTCTTTGCTAGTTTTCTACAAAGGGCCTTTATCCTGTTTCCCAAATCCCCCGAGACTCCTTGTACTCATTCCTTACTCTGGTCAGTGAGCCTTCCACAGTAAAAATCTGATCATAGCATTGAACAAATGCATGTAACCAGCAAACGTTTATTAAATATTTGTTATTTTCTAAGCATTAGATTAGGTGGTGCTAGGGATAGAAAAATCAAAGGGTAAAATAAAATTTCTTAAGTTGTTCAGAGTGTAGTGGGAAAAGTAGACAAAGTATCAACTCTTTTGTAAATGCTGAGGTACATATGTGTGTGAGGTATGTAAATGCTAAGGTATGTATGTGTGTGGTATACATAGATACACCTAAGTGTATATACATATACTTATTCAAATTCGCACATACACACACACAATCTTTTTGTCTCTCATGTATATACCTATGGTATTTTAAGAAATGATAAAAAGCAGCAGCCAATCCATACGTGGAGGAAAACTTTGCAGAAGAAATGACAACTTAACTGTCAGAGTATCAAGAGTTACCCAAGCAAGTGGCAAAGAAAGGGCACTTGAAAGCAAGAGAAAGTGTGAGCTGGAGCACAGCAAGAAGTCCCACTGGAGAGAAACTTGGTATGCTATAAAGAACTTTGTTCCTCTGGAAAGTGGGTATCTATTTTTTATGGTTTTCAAAGAGCCCAATCTGATGGTATGGGTAAGGGGAAGCATGGTTAAGACCAACTGTAACGAGACCATTGCCGCAGTAGTACAGGGAAAGTAAAGAAGGTCTGTTCTAAGGAATTGGCAGCAAGGATGGAGAGGAGAGTACAGATTCCAGAAATATTTAGGAGGTTGAATTGGCAGGATTTGCTAAGTGTCTAAATGTGGCGGGGGTGGAGGGATGGGTAAGGAGAAGCCAAGGATGACTCACATGCTTTTGACTTTGGGGACTTGGTGCCACCCTCATGAGATACAGCAGTGTTCCCAGATCTTTGGTTTTCAGAGGCCTGGAAACTTTACAACAACTTTACAGCTCTGACAGAACACTGCCAACTAAAGACATTAATATACCCTACCATCTACTATCAATATAATTTCATAAATAAAGCATATTTTAATATCCCAAATGTGAGTAGATTCAGCTTTCTGAAAAATTTGCCACAGGGCCCTATTTTTCTATTTGCATCACAGATGATGGAAAATTGGTACCAGGCCTCAGACCAACACTGTGAAGCCCTGAGATAGAATATAGGAGAAGTCAGTGCAGCAGTAAGATGATGAGTTGAAGTCAGAGGAATAGATAGGCTTGCCCTGGCTAACTCCAGTCCTACAGGAATGTATATATATTAAGAGTTGCAAAAAAGTTCAAGTGGTGTTGGAGGCTCTGAAGAAGAGGCATTCAACACACCTCAAGGGGAAGTGGCTGGGGAGCTGAGTCTCAAAGGACGGTCTGGAATTTGCCAGATAAACAAAGGAAGTTTGGCATGGTCCTGGCAGAAGGAACAGCATGTCCAAAGGTATGTAGGTACACAGTAAAATTCATATTTGGGGAATTGCGGATAGTCTGGCATGATTTGGTGATTATCTTGGAAAATGGCAAGAGAAGAGCTGGAAAAGTACACAGAAGTAAAATTATGAGGGTTTAGTAATCCAGGCTAAGAAGTCTGGAAATTATCTTATGGGCACTGGGAAAAAAGCAAAGGACTTTTACAATGAACAATGCTATGGTAGGATGTGCCACTTGGAAATACTACTCTGGTTGCAGAAGGGAAGTTGGATTACAGGAGAATAAAATTGGAGGAGAGGAAAACAAGTAGGAAGTGTCTACAAAAGCCCAGGTAAAAAATATAGACAGATTGGTTAGAGAAATAGTAGCAGCAGAGAGAGACCAATACAACCAACAAATTTGTGAAAGTGTACCAACCACTTTCACAAATCTATCTCCATTTATAGGTTGCACTAAATTATATTCTATATGTAATTTATTAGACCATTTCCCTGTTCTTGTAACATTGGCTCATTATTATTTTATGATAAATTCCTAGAAGTGGCATTTTAAAAATAAAAAGGTATATACTTTTTCTGAATCAAAATATATACATTTTTTGAAAGTTCTTGATCCAAACCACCTGACAGAAGATTGTAACAATTTATACTCCTAGAGTGATATCTAGGAGGTGGAATTCAGAAGACCTGGTAACCTACCAGAATGTACAAGTTGAAAGAGAAGTTTGAAATGACTTTCAGATTTTGGTTTAGACAAGGTACATGATAGTACTATTTTCAAAGGCCATAAGAAGAGATGAAAATAAGATGAGGGAAGTAATTAATGAGCTCAGTCTAGGAAGAGATTAATTTGAGATGTCTGTGACATTCAGGTGGTAACGTCCAATAAACAACTGTAAACATATACTTCTCAGGGCTCCAGACACAGGCCAAGCAATAGTTTGGGAAGTTAACAGCCTCTAGATGAGATGGAATCTTGGAGGCAAAACATGAAACAAGCAGAATAGCATCCCTAGATCAGAGAGGTAGGCAAGAAAATCGATGAAGAAAATGATATCATAAAACATCAAGGGAATTTTTAAAAATTCATGTACGGCATCATCAAAAACAACAAAATACTTAGGTATAAATTTAACAAGAGTTCACTATACAGTGAAAACTACAAAACAATATTGCAAGAAATAAAAGAGCTAAATAGAAGGACATCCGTATTCATGGATGAGGAAGACTTGATATTGTTAAGAGGCAATACTCCCCAAACTGATCTAGAGCTTCAATGTAATCCGTATCAAAATCCCAGCTGGCTTTTTAGTAAAAATTGACAAGCTGATTCTAAACTTCATATGAAAATGCAAGGAACCCAGAATAGCAAAAAACAATCTTGAAGACTCACACTTCTCAATTTCAAAACTGACCATAAACTGTAGTACTTAAGACAGTATGGTACCGGCATAAAGATAAACATAATCAATGAAATAGAATTTAAAGTGCAGAAATTAACTTTCATGTTTATTTTAAATTAATTTCCAACGAATATGCCAAGACCATTCACTCAGGAAAGAATCATCTTTTCAACAAATGATGCTGGGATAACTGGATATCTACGCGGAAAAGAATGAAATTGGATCCTAAGCTCACAATATACACAGTAATTAACTTAAAATGGATCACAAACCTAAATGTAAGAGCTAAAACTATAAAACTCTTAGAAAAAAACATAGGAGTAAATCTTTGTGACCCTGGGTTAGGCAATATCTTAACTATAACACCAAAAGCATAAGCAATATTAGAAAGAACAGATCACTATGGATTCATCAAAATTAAAAATGTTCATTCAGGCCAGGCGAGGTGGCTCAAGCCTGTAATCCCAGCACTTTCGGAGGCCGAGACGGGCGGATCACGAGGTCAGGAGATCGAGACCATCCTGGCTAACACAGTGAAACCCCGTCTCTACTAAAAATACAAAAACTTAGCCGGGCGAGGTGGCAGGCGCCTGTAGTCCCAGCTACTCGGGAGGCTGAGGCAGGAGAATGGCGTGAACCCGGGAGGCGGAGCTTACAGTGAGCTGAGATCCGGCCACTGCACTCCAGCCTGGGTGACAGAGCGAGACTCCGTCTCAAAAAAAAAAAAAAAAAAAAAAAAGTTCATTCATTTGTAAGAAATGGCCAGAGTAGGCAAATTTACAGAAACAGAAACTAGATTAGTGGCTGCCTAAGGCCAGGGGTGTGGGGGTGGGGAAAAGTGGGGAGTGGCTGCTAACGGATATGGGGTTTCTTTGAGGGGGAATGAAAAGGTTCTAAAATTAGACTAACAATGGTTGCACAACCCTGTAAATATAGTAAAAACACTGAATCAAACACTTTAAATGGGTGAATTGCTTTGCATATCAAATATGTCTCAAAAACGCTGTTTAAAAAAATCAAAGGAAGAGTCAGTTTCAAGAAGAAAGAAGTGGTCAATGCTGTATATAAGATAAATAAGTGTGTTCTGCTCTTTAAAATCCTTCTATTATCATTTACCCACTGAATAAAGTAGCAGTAAAAATAGCTAACATTTATTAAGTGCTTACTGTGTGTCAGACACAATGCTAATAATTTTATTTGTTTTATGTATTTAAATCTCTTAACCCTATAATATAGGTACCATCGTCTCTTTCACAGATGAAAATAATTAAGGTATAGAGGTTTAGTAAATTGCCCAGCATCCTAAAGACTGTAAATGAAAGAGCCAGGATTTGGATTCAGATAACCCAGCAAGAGAACCCTCACCTTTAACCACTGCATACCCCCATCCCGTGGCTTATTAGGTCACTCGTGATCTTGCCCCACTCACCACTCCATCCTCATCTTCTACTGGATCCTAAAAATACTTACAATTGTTAGAATGTGTGTGGTTTTTGTGCTGTGCCTCAACACAAGCTGTTACTGCTGCCTAGAAGGCTCTCTTTTTCTCTGTCCATCTGGTGACCTCCCTACTCATCTTCAAAGATTCTGCTCACACATTCTCCATAATCCTTACTGTCTCCCCTTCCACCCTCCCTCTCCCACAGCCAGGACTCCTCTGTGCTACCATAACATATCTGACTCATTGGGGGTGCTCAGCCATGATTGCTGAATGGATATATAATATGAATTAATAAAAATATTCAATTGTCCTATAAGAGAGTATACTGTATTTCTGGAAGAAGCCTGAACCAAGTCTGATAAATTAAGTGGAGGATCAGGCTGAGTAATATTCTTTTGGGTCCAAAAAGAGGTGTGATAATAAAGTAAAGATGTTGATTTTTTGGTTTGGCCTGTGAAACAATTCTGAAGACAATTCCAAAAGAGTCTGAAAATGTTTTGCTCAATTAAAGTAGGGCTAGAAAAACTGGACTATTTCCCATGGGACCAGATTTATTTGGTCATATAAGTTTTTGTATAGAGTGTTTTCATTTTCTCTTTGTCTCATTATTTTCAAGTCACATGGGATAAGGCAATTATCCTTTTATTAAACATATTCCATTTCCTAAAGAGCAAGTCTCTGAAAAGTTATCGTTTTTCCCTTCATGCTTTCTTTCCTCAGTAACCGTCTTGACATGTTCAAGAAATATTTTATTATCTGAAGGGTGATTTTGCTTATTTCCAAAGAGGGAAGCAATTTGCTACTCTTTAATTTAAACCTACCCTTAAATCCAAGGAATGTTTGGCTCATGAAAGGGAAAACAAGGTCCAGAATCTATTAACTTGTGATCCACAGCCTTCAAAGCAATTTACATTCAGTATACATTCGAGTTCATTCAGAGTAAAGTCGAAATCCTCTGGGTACCTTGCCAGTAAAAAAGTATATTCAGACCAAAACTAGGTCACAAAAAAAATGTTTTACAACAACAATGTGCTTTACTCTTCCAACATTTTGAGAAATTTCCAAGGAATTACAAAAAAGAAAGTTTCCTGAAAGAAATAACTTCATACCTTAAATCACATCCTAGATAAGCCCTGCCCCAATACAGATTAAGGGCACCATTAAAACAACAGAAGAGAACTAACCTGTGCCACAGCACACATTCAGTGATGCTATTTCTTTCAAGTCTAAATCTTCCAAGTCTAAAGCAATAAACCTATCTGTGTTTAAATGTCCTTCAAATATTTTAATATCCAGATAGTTTAATTTAACCAGTTTTTCTTGTGTCAGAATTTTACAGATTTTTACATTACGCATTTTGAATCAGTTTATACAAAGGTTTGATGTAAGCATTAGCCTATTAAGTACATCTCTGTTAATGTCATTTACTAGTGTATCTTAGCTGTTACTACGAGGTCATTCTACTAAAGCCAGCCTCTTGTCCTACATTTAAGTGTTATTTGAGTATAAGATCACTCTCTGAAGAATATCCACTGAAACTAAGATGGAAAGTTGTAAACACAGAGCAATGCTATCTAAATGAAGAACAAAGGTAACACTACCAGCAGCTGAAATTAACTTGAAAAAAAAAAAACTCAAAAAAAAATTCACTTAGCATATGTCAGTTTTTTTTTTCCTGTAATGAGCAACAGATTTTTTGAAAAATATAATCCTAGGAGTAAATATATATTTACATAATTTTTAAAAAGTTATAGACATATGGATATTTAATCACTACCCTCTTGGCTTGCATTTCTTTTTTTCAAGTAAAAGCAAAAAGCAAAATTGACAAATTAGCAGGTAACAAGTAGCTCTATGAGATCACAGTTTTTACTGACTTGTTTCAAGATACAAAAATGATAACAAACCAGATAGTTTAGACAGACTCAGTCTTTTAAATCATTCGCATAGAATAATTTGAGAGAAAATAATATTTTACAAGTTGCCACATGCATAAATATTGTTTATTTATCCTAAACATTGCTTCTGCAGTCTTGGATATTCCACATCTCTTTTATACATTTTAAAGATATACAGTCTATTTCCCTTTTACAATTGAAAGGGAAAACTGAGTTGGTAAGAGTAGGATATTTTCCCCTTAACTGTAAACGTATTATTTTTTATTCAAAAGAAAATGATCTCTGTATCAAAATTAAAAAAAAAACCCTCAAAGTGTACAATTTATATTTTAGTACCTGTTTAATCACAGAGGTAAATAAAATAATAGGGCACTTTAAAATATTCCACTTATACCAGTTAAACATTTTTTTCAAATACCACTATCAAGTCATGTGCCAAAAATTTATCTCCAGGAGGTTAGTTTTTAGTCAGAAAGGTTATATCAATGAACAGACACAAAAGTATCCATAAGCAGGACATGAGACGGGTAACATGGTAGTCCCTGAACCAAACTGATGGACAAACTCTAAGATGGAAATAGGAAAAACCAAAATGTGGGGATGAGGATGAGCTACCAATAGAAAAGGCCCAAGAGACTACGACCACCCCAAATCTAACAGACTAGGCTGTGATGGTAACTAAACGGTACTTTTACAAAAAGTATGTATGTTATCTATAGAAAAGCAAACTCTGGAAAGACACAACTGGCAGCATGGCTCAGCCCTGTGATAGGTGAGAGTTTGGGAATGAAACTTCCTCTCCTACAGCCAAAATGGACGCAACGAGCACCAGAGCTTGAGGCTATCAGACATTAAGATCATCAGCTAATTCCCCTCTCCAGGTTCCATGTTCACAGTGCAACTATCCCACTACAACCTGGATTTCCCACAGATAAGCATGCAAGGGAGACAATGATTTGGTTGGCAGCTGCAAGTATACTTGACACGTACAGCTTTTACTGGAAAACAATGCATTAACATTTTTGTTCAAACTGCAGTTTTCTTGTGAGGTCGGGATGAGTCTGTCAACCCTGGACTCCCAAACCCTCTAGATACACTCATGAAATTGGGCTTCTAGGCATTTAGTGCCAGGTGGGTACTAGAACACAGCAACCACATCAGAAAATTGGTTCTCTATGTTTGGGCAGCCAGCCATCGTTTTGGTTGCCTCTTAAAAAGGCCCTGGCCCTCAGACATACCATTTTTTCATACTGCAGCATGTTTCTGCATTTTAACTCCTACAACTTTTAACCTATAAGAATAAAGATCAGGACTATCCTGGTTTGTTAGAAGAACTTCTAAAGAAATTATCTCTTTGGGCAGCACAGATGAGCACTTTTGAAAAGGCTAATTCTTAGATTCGTTTATACTGAATTGTTTTGGTTATGAATTGCCTCATGGGATGGGAAATCCCCTGTAGGGCCCTGTCAAATACCTCCTCACCCTCCACTGAAAATCAGCCAGACAACAATGGGATCTTGGACACCTTCGACGTGCTAACACGGGAGGTGCTCCAGAGAGCAAAACTGTCCCCTCTGGAAGTTACTGGAATCACTATCCTGGGAGCCACTATAACAGATGACTCTACTTCTTTTCTCAAGTGTGCTAGGGTGGAAATTAAATTGAAAATGACTCGTCCTGAATGATGACTTAACTATTCAAGTGAATTTTGTCAACACTGTTAGAGAATTTTGTTCCTGGCTTTGGCCACACAAAGCCCAAATTTGTTCAATTCATCTGATGTAAGACTAAACAAAGGCATTCATGAATAAAAAGCAGAAAAAACATAGTGCCAAAATCTTTGTATATTTTAGTGCATAATACATTTATCTTCTACTAGGCAAATGGCATGCAACTTGTTTCTAATTCAAAGAAAGATAATGGAAAAAAACTGTTTACAGTAGAACGATGTTTAATAATTCATAGCTTGATGATCTAATGAAATTACTTTAAAATGCCAAATGTCAAAATGCTGTATCAAATCTCCTCTTTTGCATTTCAACTCTAAGTTAACATTTTGATGAAAAAGGAATTCAACAAATATTAACTGTGTTTTAGGGAGGATTTGCCCAACTTTTGCTAAGCCCAGTTAGCACACTAATTTTTATAGATCTGCTACATAAGAGAGTTCTTACTTTTTATAAAATGTCACCCCAACAATTTTTTAATGTCTACATATCAGTGAATAAATCCACTCTTATTGATGAATGAGGGAGAGTCCCTCTGTGGCTAAGGGAACCCAACTGTGCTGACCAGTTTAAAGTCTTCCACAGGCTTGGGTGCCTCTTAGGACAGCCAATCCCTCTGCTTCCTCCTCTTCAACATCTAGCCCTTCCTTCTCCTGCCCTCTCTCCCTAACTCCACACACTTCTTCAGCCTTTACTGAGGGCTCCCAATTCCTCCCTGCTCCACACAAATGTCCTTTTCTTGTAATAGAAGATCAAAGCTATTGTCCTCTTCTATATGGATCTTCTGTCCCTCATGATTCACAGGAAAGTGTCCTCCTCTTCAAGACGGACCCTGTTCCTCCTGAACTGTGCCTCTCCACCATGTGCTAAATCTGCAATTCATCAGCTTTTATTCCCTTCCATTCAATTCCCCTTTAAGTGTTCCTCTCCCGGCTCCTTCTAATGCACTTCCCTATTTCCTCATAACAACAAAAATGTTTAACTGTGCCTATCTCTATCAGATTGTCATTCTGCCAGCCACATTCCATGTCCCCCAATTTACTGAAGGACAGTCTACACTTTGTGCTACACTTTCTCACTCCTTAGTTATCTATTACCAGGTTTCCCCTCTTTCTCTTCCAGTGAAATCTGTCTCTCAAATGGATACCAGTATTTCCCCACTACTGGATGCAGTCTTCAGGCTCTTCCACCTCTTGGACACACCTGAGATACCAGAAGGAGATGCCTCCTCCTCCCCGAAACTCTCCCCTCCAATGGCTTCCCTGAGAGTTTTCTTCTGCTTCTCCCTCTACTTCTCTTGTCCCTGCTTTTCTCTCTGTCCCCTTTTTTCTCCTTCAGTCCTAAATGCACAGTCTCAAGTTTCCATATCTAGTCTTTTTTTTTTTTTTTCACTTAAAATACAGGATTTCTTGCTCATTCATCTATTTAACATACAGGGTACTATTTGCCGGTGACCCTGAATATCTACTACAGACAGCAACTGTGTCTGAGGCATTTTTGAATGGCCTGTGCTGTGAAGGTTGGCATGGGTGAACAAGTCACTTAGCTGGTGACTAAGCCTAGTCATGTGCTCAGTATCCACATTGGGACATTCGTGATTTTCTCCTTATTGTGGGACAAATTATATGCAAAAGTGATATTCCAAATGTGGGGCTCAAAAAAGATCGCTATACATCTCCTTTAAGAACGTCACAGGTGGCCGGGCATGGTGGCTCACGCCTGTAATCCCAGCACTTTGGGAGGCCTAGGTGGGCGGATCACGAAGTCAAGAGATAGAGACCATTCTGGCCAACATGGTGAAACCCAGTCTCTACTAAAAATACAAAAATTAGTTGGGCGTTGTGGCACTTGCCTGTAGTCCCAGCTACTCGGGAGGCTGAGGCAGGAGAATTGCTTGAATCCGGGAGGCTGAGGTTGCAGTGAGCCGAGATCGTGCCACTGCACTCCAGCCTGGTGACAGAGCAAGACTCCGTCTCAAAAAAACAAAACAAAACAAAAACAACAACAAAAAACACAAGAATGTCACAGGTTTTCCGGATTCCTCTCTGGATGGAGCTCTCAATTTCCCAAACTTTGACTATAACTCTGCCTTGGCTATTTCCTGAAAGCACATGTAACTCAACATGTTCAAAACTGAACTCATCATTGTCCCTCCAAACCTGCTCCTTCTCCTGCGAATGCTATTTCTAAAAATAACATCATCACCATCCTCTCACTCAAGCGTAAAACCATAATTCATCTTGTTGACCCTACAGCTCTGTTCACCCACACATCTAACTAGCTACCCACATTGGCCAATTGTAGGACTTAACTATCTCTCATATGCAACCCTTCCTCTCATTTCAAGGGCACTACCCTAATTTAGGCCACCATTATTTTTTCTCTCTCCAGGGAATGGTCAATCTCCTAACCAGTTTGCCTGTCTCTAGATTCCATTTCAAGCTGGTTTACCTTCTGCTATGATTCTGACCCTATTGATTGGGCATTATCTCCATTCCTCCTCTTCTCCTCACACTGTGGTTAACTCAACACCTTAGGTTCGTCTGCCATACGTCATGTCATTCATCTCCATGTATATGATGTTTGTTTCTTTTCACATCGTTCATCTCTTCTTTGGAGCCTAATTTTCTTGTTCCTGCAAATTAAACTTAATTTTGTCTTCTGACCTGGCCTAGAATTGTGTCTGTACCTCTGAACGGTCCTGATAGCTTTATTCTTTGTATTACAGTCATTGGCACAGGTACACACACTCTCTCCCCCAACTAGGTTATAAACTCACTCAAAGCAAAGACTAAGGAATACACAACCTGATCCACTGTGCAGAGTGCCTATAGTAGGCGCCTCGCATTCGGGGGGGCTCAATTAACCTCTGTTAAAACAAAAGTCATCTAAGGCGCTATTTATGAACATGTTCTGTGTCAGGTACTGCTATTCCCTGTAGCAATATTAATTCCGGGAATAAGACGTAATATGCAGCTGGATATCCTTTGCATCTCTGGGCCCATCCCAAAAACATCTTCGATTTAGGCAATCTCATTATCCAAGTTCTAGAAGGGACTCTGAGGAAACGTAAGAGAGACACCATAGAAGCAAGCCTCATTTCTTGGGATGTATCCTCAGCCTGGTGAATATCAAGGCTCTACTTAATTTTCCATCCAGCAAATAACACTTTATCATTTTGTCCAATATCCAGTAACTTCCGAAATGATGGATTAAAAACATTACAAAGCTTTCAAATGTGCTCTACCTTTACAAGCAAGAAATTTCTTAGATGTGGAACCATCTAAGAAATTTTAACATGAATTATGTGAGAACTTTTATAAAGCTTCCAAATGTGTTTTACCTTTATAAGCAAGAAACTTCTTAGATGTGGAACCATCTAAGAAATTCTAACATGAATTGTGTGAGAAAAGTCAGTATTATTAAAACATTTTCTTTATATTTAAATATAAAAAATAGATAAAAATTTCAAAATTAGCTAATGACACTTTCGAATCAATTGTAAATTTTATTTCACTCTTTTTATTTTGTTCGGGAGCAGAGAACAATTTTTATTTATAACAGGAATTCCTTTCTTTAAACACTGGAATTAAGCTTTTAGAGAAAGGAATATTTCTGAAATTTCTAAGAAACGAACTGGAAAAATTGCCTTCAAAGTTTTTTTCTTAAATAACTTTACATTCTCTCTCTCTCTCTCTCTCTCTCTCTCTCTCTCTCTCTCTCTCTCTCTCCCCTCTCTCTCTCTCTTCTATCTGAAATTACAGGGACATAGAATTTTAAAGCTAGAGGTCATCAAGTCTTAGCCCTTCTTTTTGAAAATGAGGAAACAGGCAGGGGATGGTTAAGGTGTCCTGCCCAGGATCTCTCTGAACTGCTCCCTCCACCATACCACTCTTTGCCACATAAGCATCTCCCAAAATGAATTTCAAGAGAGAAAGAATATTCTCTTTCTCTCCTTCCTTCCTTCTTCCCTCCCTTCTCTCTCTTTCTTTCTTTTGAGTGCAGTGGTGTGATATTGGCTCACTGTCACCCCCTCCTCCCAGGCTCAAGCAATCCTCCCACCTCAGCCTCCTGAGTAGCTGTGCCCACAGGCATTCACCATCATGCCTGGCTAATTTTTGTATATTTGGTAGAGATGGGGTTTTGCCATGTTGCCCAGGCTGGTCTCAAACTCCTGACCACAAGTGATCCGCCCACCCCGGCCTCCCAAAAGTGCTGAGATTACAGGTGTGAGCCACCGTGCCTCCCTTCCCCTCCCCTCCTCTCCCCTCCCCTCCCCTCCTTTCCCCTCCCCTCCTCTCCCCTCCCCTCCCCTCCTTTCCCCTCCCCTCCTCTCCCCTCCCCTCCTCTCCTCCCCTCCCCTCCCATTCTCTCCCCTTCCCTTCTTCTTTCCTTCCCCCACCCCTTCCTTGCTTCTCTTTCTTTCTTATTTGTATATATTCATGGGGAACAAGTGCAATTTTGCTACACTGATATACTGCATTGTGGTGAAGTCAGGGTCTTCAGTGCATCCATCACTGGTGCAACTTATATTGCACCCATCAAACAACCTCTGGTCATCCACCCCTCCATCCAGACCTCTGCCTGTCTCCACCTCTGAGTCTCCATTGTCCATCATTCTACACTCTGCTTCCATGTGTACACATTATTTACGGAAATAATATTATTCTTATACCTTAAAAACTATCAAGCATTCTTCAAGGAAGCTTCCAAAATATTTGAAAAAATGGAAGGAGGTAGATTTCATTCAATATTCTAATATAACTATCAATCCTTGGAAAGGAATTCCACTTTATTAAAAATTTGACCTGAAATTCCAATACACCCGTCTGGGTTAGCAAATGCCTCTAATTTTCTAAAGTTATGGGCTATGTGCATTCAGTATTAAGAGAATTCTGTCTACTTAACAATCATTCTCTCCTCTCAAGGTCCAGGCCAAAGACATAAAGTGCTCGTTTATGGTACAAGCAGCTATCACATGTCTTTTTAACTATCAGACTGTTCTGCTTTATGTACATAGCTGCAGTTCCCACCGTTTAGGAGTTTACAATGTATGATCATTTCCTCTATATAAAAATGCACTACCTTTTTGCATGCTCTCATTCCTTTAGTTGGTAAAGTATGTTAATGATGGAGCCCACTCAGTGCTATAAATTAGGGTTCTCAACCATTGAACTATTGATATCTGAGGCTGGATAACGCCGTTATGAGGGTATTGTCTTGTGCATTGTAGAATGTTTAGCAACTTCCCTCGCCTCTACTCACTAAATACTAATCGTATCCCTCCATTTGTGGCAACTACAAGTATCTGGAAATGTTGCCAAATGTCCCCTAGGAGCAAAACTGCCTTCAGTTGAGAACTACTACTATAGAGGGCCAATTCATCACTCTGTGTTCTTACAGTTTTTCAAATATGCCCTTCCCATGTACACGCAATATTAAGATGACTGGCAGTAATTAACCTTTTCAAGTACTTGTATAATAGTTACTGTATTTGTACATATCATTTCAATGAAATTTTTAAATAGGCTATCTTGCACAATCGAGACACATAGTCTATCTTGCACAATCGACCACATAATAAGCACTTATTAAGTACTTGCAGTATGGTTAGCAGTATGTGAACTTTCAATAAGTCATGGGTTCTGCTTACAAGGAGCTTTCAATATAGATGAGGAAAGAAGACATGTACATGTGAATAACTAAGGACACTGTAGGACAAGATATAACACAACGTTATACCTGGTGACATAAACTTCACAAGGGAGGAGTGAACGTTTAACTAAAGTTTTCCAAAATGCTCCCATGGAGCTGATGATGGCCAGGTGCAACCTTTGAAGATGAGTGCATATCACATAGGTAACAAGGAGAAGAGCAAGTAAGCACTGGAGGGCAGCCACATGAACCAGGCTGGCTGGAGAGAGCAAGCAGGCTCCATCCGAGAGCCATGAGGGCAGAGTCCCCATTTAGAGGACGGTGGGGAATGAACATGTAAAACGGATACAGATCACAAAGAGCTTAGGATCACAAATTGAAAAATCTGGGTTTGAGATGGTAGACATTCAAGACCATTTTGGGGCACATATGTGATAAGGGAAGAAGGCATCATATGAACTAGAAGATAACCCAAATGAGAGAGAAAAAAAAGTTACTCATAGAGGTTTATATTGACTGACTCCTGGGACAGTATGAAAAGGAAAAAAAAATGGGCACCAGGAAATGTTTTAAAGGGAAAATCTATTAGACTTGGTTAATATCAAACCATGACAAGTAGGAGAAATTAATCTTCAAGGTTCAAGTCTGGATGAGTAGAAAAAGAAGTAAAGCCTTAACCTATATAAGCCATCTACCATATTCACAGATCTCAATATTACCTACCTTAATTAATCTTAAGAGTCACTTCCTCACTGGTTTGTTTCATTTAATCACCTCATATAGTGACATTTTATAAATGGAGGCATGAAAAGAAAAATATAGAACATAGTATACCAACCATATACACTAGGACAACTGAGAGCAGAGATGAGGCAATGTATTCATAATTTAGAAGGAGCTTTGATTTGAGGTCTTGGTTGCCTGGAATTACCTAGACCCTTTCACTTGAGGGTATGTATCCCCTCTTACAAGAACAAGTCACTGAGCCAACCCATTCCTTAGGCCTCATTCTAGCTAACTTCCTTTTCTAAACCCCTGATTCCCTAGCAGGGTCCAAATACAACTAAATTCACAAATTCAGCCAACCAAAACAAATAAAAAATTTCAACAACCTTTTGCTTCTTAACCTTCACCGGTTAATGGATTCCAGTTCTGAGCCACACTGTTAAGGAAATCTCATATTTTTCAGTTGTCTTTAACTCCATCCATTTCAGCCATCTCATCTTGCTCCCAATCAAACAATTATGGGAAATACTCTTGGTTTTCCTCTTCTTGCTCATTGATGGTAATGAAAAATACTAATATTAGGAGTGCTAATTATATGAATGTGAGCTTGTTAATGCTAGATGGGTGGGCTCATGTGTTTTTTCCAATGTATGCCGTAGACCTTTATTATTTTTTGCCTTCTACAAATTGTTGTTAACTAGTGCCTTTTTGTAATGCAGAGTTCTGAATCTCAGGACTATCAGCATTTTGAATTTTGTTTGTTGTGGGGAGCCATCCTGTGCATTGCAGGATATTTAACAACATCAATAACCTCTACCTACTAGATGCTAGTGGTGGTAGTAGCAGCAGTAGTAACATCTATAATCTCTACTTCCCCAGTTATGACAAACAAAATATGTCCAAAGATTGTCAAACGCCCTGGGGGATAAATTCACTCCTGGTTCAAGACCACTGCTGTAATGTGATCTTGGGGGACAAATACTGGTAATGTACTGTTTGTATAATTCTAGATTCAAAGACTGAACAGATGAGTAGAAAAATTAGATAACCTATTAACTCTGAAAGCCTCTAATTTCTTAACCTCTAAACATATTGCCCTCTCTCTTGATTCAAAGAGCTTGAAGTCTCAACAAAAGAAAATTGGTCACACAGCCTATGCCCTCAAAGTAGGCATACTAAGAGAGGCGTGGCTAGACTTGGGATGAGCCGGAGACTGAATCATGTAATCTGCCCACTCCACACCCTTCACCACCATCACGTTGCCACTTCCCTTGGCTTGAGTCATTCAGGATCAAAGAGATGCTGCTTTGGGGGTTAGCTGGTAAAAGCATCAGCTTGTGAGGTAATTATATGTAAGGTGTCTCCTAGCCATCATAAAGCCATACAGCATTTCTTCTCAATGGTTTAAAATAAAAATTCATTTTCTGTCATGCTGTTCCAACGTTTCACTCTGAAAGCATGATTTTCCCACCAAAATGAGTGAGCTCAAGACATCACTATGAACAAGACTGATAATGCTCATCCGTGAAAGCTACTCTTCAAGAACTCTCTAAGTGTAGTGAAGATGTGCTATAGTTAAAATTGGAAATGATGTTATGACCAAAAAAATAAAAAATAAAAAAACAAAACTACCATGAAGTCTTGGCATGCAGTTTTATACCTGTCTAGTAACACCTACATGGCTTCAAAAGGCTTAGTAAAACTTTGAAATGATTTAAGAATTGTCTTAAAGCACTAAATAGAGGCTCCTGGTATCCAAAACCCCTGTTTCAGGAGACCAGAAGTGTAATGATTCTCACGAACTTTGTTCCCCCTTACAATAAAATCCCTCTTTCTTGAGTTAGATTCAGTGGGTCTCTATTATTTCCAATCTGTACCCTAAGGTTACTGGCTATGGGCATAAACTACCAACTGGTTCTCTTCTGATTTTAAAATGTTATTTAAAAATGTATCTTCTTGTAGGGGAAGGGGAGTAAAGAGTCATTTTTTAGTGAGTACAAAATTTCAGTTTGGGATGATGAAAAAGTTCTGGAGATAGCAGTGATGGTTGCACAACAATGTGAATGTACTTAATGTCACTGCATTATACATTTAAAAATGATTAAAACTGTGAATTTTATGTAATGTATATTTTACCACAATAAAATAAGTTTTTAAAAAATCTATCTTCTTGAAAAAAGCATGATTGAAATACACTGTCTACAGAAGCTTCTAATCCTCAACATCAGGTAAACTTAGACAGTTGGGGCTTTTCCCCCTATACTTACGAATATACATAAAAATATGTTCCCAACTCTCCCAAAATTCAGCGAAGTATTTTCAGCCTGTATCCAGGACTATCAAAAATACCCCTGTTAAAACATAAACAATTGTAGACTCTTAAGAGATCTTTTGTCAGTGATTCCCCCCACCATCCCTTTACTTTTATCACTACTTACCACTTTATTAGCATCTTTATAAAACGATGTAATAAAGTACAAAGTGGATATGTACATGTCCACATGCAAAGAGGCAGACCCTGGTGGGAAGGAGTGGAGGATGTCAGGGAGGAATGAAGAACCTAATTTTGTAAATTGATTACCACTTACCTATACATTTAAAGCAGTCAGTTCATGTTATAACATGACAAAAATGTCTGGGTAACCAGATGATGGGCACAGGATATCGTATATATTAACACCAACAATAAAAACCAATAGAAATTTTGCCACATGTGGAACAGACTGACATCTCTTGTTAGCATGTCAAGCATAACAATTCCTTTCTTTACTTTGACATTCAGAGCACTAGACAGAATCACATTGCGTCAACACCCACTGCAAGCCTTTACCTGTGCTTCATTGCATTTCTTCATTTTGATAACAACTGTTTTATCCATATTTTTCTACTGTAAGACCATAAGCTAGATGAATGCAAGAAAAATTTACTTTGTGTTTCCCACAAGAGACATAATATGAAGAGGACAAACAAATACACATTTATTTATGTTTTGGGCAAGAGGTCAAGAACTTAAGATAGGCCATACTGAAGTTGTAGCTTATACCAATTTTGGAACTAAACTAGTTTTAATTCTGTATCACTCCCTTGAACTTTCTGATTTGTTCACCACCTGTCCTCTGTTCCCCTTAACCTCATTTCTTCTTTCTACCTAATCTAGACATCCTCTAGATCCAGAAGTTTTTGCCATATGAATTTTTACCCTTTCATGATATTTTTTAAACTTTAAGAAATCATCAGTTTTCTTAATTTGATCTCTTCTAATTTGGTCCTCTTTTATTCTATTTATCTACTTTCTGAAAGGAGATCTATATCCATATAGAGACATATATATCTATCTATATCTAGAGATATCTATATCTAGATAGAGAGATGTGTATCTCTATCTCTAGATATCTGTATCTATATCTAGATATCTAAAATAAAAACTTATTTTCTTGTGGTATACTATACGTTACATAAAATTTACAGTTTTAATAATTTTAAATGTATATATCTAAGTCATTTTTAAATGTATATATCTAGATATTTAGATATAGATATAGATATCTAGAGATATCTAGAGATGTATATATCTAGGTATCTAGATCTAGATATCTAGAGATGTCTATATATAGATATCTAGAGATAGAGACATCTCTAGATATAGATGTACATCTCTTTATCTAGATATAGATACACATCTACTTATAAATATATCTATATAAATATATTTAGATATAAGTTTATGTCTATCTCAAAATAAAATGTATTTATATCTATATAGAGATACATCAATATATATAATAGGTATAGATATAAATATGTATTTTTCTTCTGATTTCTCATTATTTTATTCTCCATCTAAACTTCCTGCTTGCCCTTCATTAGTACTACCCCAACCTTTCCCTCCATAAATAAACTTAAAAAGTGAAATTTTATACCTAACCAAGCATAATTCAGCAATCGACTTTGTGTTTCCAACGGACATGACACGAGGCCTTCTCTTATCTATCATGATGAATAGCTAAACGGTATAACCAAGTGAAAATTTTATTAACTATAATTCTGTAGTAGCAAGCATAGGCATCATTCATCATAACTACCATTTTATTAGGGTACAAAAAAGGATATATCTTGAAGTATCTTCTCAATGCTCAACAAAGATTACATTATGAGCTTTAGTGTTAAGTGTATTTTATCACATTCTAATCCTTTGAAAGTGGGACTCAGAAGAGATGGCAACTTTCTCATAAGCAAGCTTTCTTATTAACTGGAGTGCTCTATTCCTCAATTACACAAGTTAACAGAAGACTCCCCTGTAAATTAAAAAGAAAATTTAAAAAAGTAGAAACCTCATATGGTATTTTTCTTCTTTATGTATAAGAAGTGATCCCCTTTATGTATAAGTTTAGTGATCCCCTGCTATCGCTCAATACACAGAACCCTCACTAAATCAGCAGATGAGTAAAATGCAAAATGAATCAAAATGCCAGTTACTGTGTTGCTGTGGGGCAGCACCAGAAGCTTGCAGTCTCAAGCCTATGCTCCCAATTCTCAGATTTCTATAGCAGCATCTCAGAGACACACAAGAAAAGAGGGAGGTTTCTTTGCTTTTGTCTATATTGGCCAGCATTCTCACATTTAGAATGCTTGATACCATAGGTATGGTTGGCCAAATAGTTTGATAGAAATGTTACAGACAGATCTGAAACAAATGATTCACTTAAAAGTGCCTTCTATAAAGTAAATGTTGCTTAAAATAATTCACTATTAATTGGACAGGTATCCTGCCTAGTAAAAACTGTGTTTGTACATTCTGTTTATCTTCTTGCATTATTTGCTATTTACTTTAATCATCAATGGAGTTAAATCCAATGTTCAATTTTCCAATGTCCTGAGCCCTCCTGAAAATTGTATGCTTTGGACTGAAATTCTTCATGTGACTTCTCAAGTATTTTGAAGTAGGGTGGTTAGATGAACAACCAGAACATAACCTATTTTCAGCTGGAAGGACAGTCAAATAAACAAAAATATGTTTCTCAATGAAAGACATTTAAAGGAATACATATTACTACATATTTTCAGTATGATTATGTAACAAAACTCCACTTCGAAGCTAAATTTTTGTTTGGATTACATGTGTAAAAAGGTCAAGGCTATGTTTTCTGTAGGAATTTTTACTTTTGCTTATTTTGAAGTAGTTAAAGGGCCAGGAATCCTGGCTATTTAGAGGCCTCTGTAAAGATGAAAACACATAAACACATTTAACAATAAATATTTGTGTTTTAAATACAGGCATATTTTTGCTATACTATAGCTATTTCCTTCACTGCAAACCACTGGTTTAAGATTTCCTTTAATAATAAAGATATATTTCTAAGAAATATATTATATCTGGATAATCTATAAAACAGTTTTTAAATTGTTTCATAAATTGTAAAACAAATTGGTTGTCAACATGGAGAAACTCTCAATAGTCCAGGAAAACTCAGGCTTAAAAAGTTTCAAGGGTTCCTGGAACTTTCAATGTTTTCTGAAAATTTTCATCTCCAAATGTGCTCAATGTTAATAATTTTAGAGTCTAAAAATTGTGGCTGGTTCTAAATATAAAACTAATTATTAACAACAATCTGGTTTCACTCATGGTAGACCTATTCTGGACCATTCAGAAAGTGATGAGGGACCCCAGGGGCAGATCCACAATTACCTTCCCTTACTTGGCCTCACCGGTCACTAAGTCTTTCCCAAAACCAAAGCTGCAAACACAGTGCAACTGACGTTTGAACTCCATTTCCTTCCACTCCTGCCCTACTTATTAGGTTGCACAGAAACAATAAAAGACCAAATGAATTATAGCAGGACTGCTCTAACTTGAGAGGTAAGGGTATATTTATTTATAGTCCAGGGTCAAAGCTACTTCCTTAGATTGTGAACATCTTAAGAACAAAAAGTATCTAATACAGTGTGAAATATAATGGTTCATACCTAGTACCATTAACTAATTCAAAACAGAAAGGAATGAATGACTGCAAATTTTTGATGATGAAGAAACCAAAGGTTCCCTGAAACTCTCAGTTTGAACCAAGGTCATTCGACATCATTAGCCAGAGTGTGGCTGCAAAGAGAAACCAGGAAGTGCTGAGTCATCGTGAGCATATGCAACATCCTCGTCAGCACTTCTGGTGCCAGATTCAAAGGTATGCGTACTTCCTTTGACCTGCTAATCTTCCATCCTTTTCTCAGTAACCTAGGATAGGTCATGGAAAGCTAACTGCCACCAAGTTGAGAAGCAGCATAAACACGAACAAATAACACTACTTAACACTGTCAATTCTATATGCTGGTCTCTAGATATGGCCATGAAAATAGGTTGTTTAAAAATATATATGTGTGTGTATGTGTATGTATATATATATAGCATTTACTATCTGTCAGAATTAAGCCATTATACCTCTAGTTTCCAGTAAGTCAAGATAGTTTCTTCTTCAGATAATCAGCATGCCTTTGTCAGCATGCAGTTTATATGCATTTAATTTGCCAAGCAGGTCTTACTAAAACAGTCAAATCCAAATGATCTTTGCATGACTGAAACACTTGCAGTATTAGGTAGAAAAACTATATAATAGGGGAAGTAACACCCTAGAGTCAAAAGGCTTGTAGTCTAGTCCTGACTCTGCCAGCAGACAGTTGACCTTGAGCAAGTCATTTACATTCTTCATCGTCTGTTTCTTTATCTGCAAGACGGGAGTAACAATCCTCCCCCAGTCTCCTTCACTGCTGCTGTGAGCATAATTATATTAACAGCACTTAAGAAGCAGACAACTGTCATGACGAAAAGAAGTGATGAATTCATTACATATTTTTTTAAAAAACAAAACTTCAGTCTCAGGCTAGCTTCTATGCATTTTATTAGAAACATACAATAATTTTACTGGATTTGAATGTTTAAGTTGTCACCCAGGTTGGTAGTGACATAAGAAGATAAACTGTAATAATAAGTAGATGGGCAGAATTCAATAGTAAAGGGCTACATAAAAGTATACTTCAAAAAAGGCAATTATAAGCCGGGTGCAGTGGCTCACACCTGTAATCCCAGCACTTTGGGAGGCTGAGGTGGGTGGATCATGAGGTCAAGAGATTGAGACCATCCTGGTGAACATGGTGAAACCCCGTCTCTACTAAAAATACAATTAGCTGGGCGTGGTGGTGCGTGCCTGTAGTCCCAGCTACTCAGGAGGCTGAGGCAGGCGAATTGCTTGAACCCAGGAGCCGGAGGTTGCAGTGAGCCATGATCACGCCACTGCACTTCAGCCTGGTGACAGAGCGAGAACCCCCACAGTGCCAAAAAAAAAAAAAAAAAAAAAAAGGCAATTATGTAGGATAAATATCACAATAATACATTATTGAGAGAAAGAAAATTTGAAGTAACATAAATAATCAGTACTTTCTCATAGAATCAGCATTTTCTCATAGAATTTCCACAGGTCTCCAGCATTGCTTTCTGCAGTATTTTACTCATTGGACATTCTTCAGCTATATAAATAAGCATTGTGAAGGAGCCTGGGATTAAACTACAGTTACAATGTTGCATCTACTAGAAATCCTGAGTGCTCAAACCCCAAAGGAGCAGGGCACTTTAGGCATTCATTTTTTTAGTCTCTTCACCATCCTTGTACACTGAGACAAGTGGCTAAAAATATTTACGCCTTCCCTACTGTGTGTAAAAACAAAACGAGAAGATTCTTTCTTGGACTTTGACTCTCAGAAGGAAGAACAAACTGGGGTGGCTTCAAGTGAACAGTCTTGAGATTAAATGTGGAAATAATTCTAGCACCTGAAGATGGCAGAAAGTGGCATTCAAGACGACAATGTTAGCAAACATTTATTGAACAGTTCCTATGTCCATAGTACCCACGCCTTGCCCTTGCAACTACTACCTGATATAATGTCACACTTACCCAGAGAAAAAGTAGGCAGACTTGAGAGATTCCTAATGGACTTAACCATTTTGTCCAAGAGAATGACAGAGGCACATAATATTAGAATTTGAAGAGGATTTTGTCAAGTTCAGCTACCAATCCTATGAACAAAACTACCCCCCTTCAAAATATTCTGAAGGAGAGGAAGAAGTAAGGCAACTATGTACTTGACAAGTATCAAACACTTAAAAGGGCCAGGCACTACGGCTCATGCCTGTAATCCCAGCACTTTGGGAGGCTAAGGCAGGCGGATCATGAGGTCAGGAGTTCGAGATCAGTCTGACAAACATGGTGAAACCCCGTCTCTACTAAAATATAAAAATTAGCTGGTCATGGTGGCACGTGCCTGTAATCCCAGCTACTCAGGAGGTTGAGGCAAGAGAATCGCTTGAACTCAGGAGGTGGAGATTGCAATGAGCCAAGATTGTGCCATTGCACTGCGGCCTGAGCAACAGAGTGAGACTCCAACTCAAAAAAACAAAACAAAACAAAACAAAACACTTAAAAGGTACCTAACTTCAGAGACATCACTTAATACGTGTCCTAATTTTACAAATGAAGAAATTGAAGCTTAGACATAGGAAGCATAATGGGGTTAAGACACACAGTCATGTGGTAGAACTGGAATGTGAACCCACATTTGACCTCCTCTCTTAGGTAATCAGTAATATTCAATAATCAATAAGTATAGTGTTTGTTATTTCTGAGACCCCATGTGTAGCCTCAGACTTTTAATTTAAATTTTCTCACTCAATTTTTTTTTTGAGACAGGGTCTTGCTCTGTCTCCCATGTTGGAGTCAAGTGGTGTGATCATGGCTCACTGCAGCCTCAAACTCCTAGGCTCCAGCCTTGATCTTCCCACCTCAGCCTCCAGAGTAGCTGGGAACACAGGGGAGTGCCACCTTACCTGGCTAATTTTCAGGAAATATTTTTTGTAGAAATGGCGTCTCACTATGTTGCCCAGGCTGGTCTCAAATTCCTGGCCTCAAGCAATCCTCCCATCTTAGCCTCCCAAGGTGCTGGGATTACACACATGAGCCACTGTGCCTGGCCCACACTCAAACTTTTTAAGATGACAGCACAGTACGTTTCACAAGAATATCATATATTGAATTACTGAGCTGTGGTTCATAAATTTGTTCATGGTTTACCCTACAGACATTAACCACTGCTCAATCATTTCTAATAACGTATGTATAAAGTTGATGCCAATTCACAATCACCAGAATTTATTTTTAATTGTCATACTAACTTGGTGATCAGACGCTCTTCTATGTCAGAAACAAAGGGCGTATATGTAAGTTGACTGCAGTCTTCTGACAAGGAGCAATTTTCTTCTAAGTAAGTTACAAAACTAAATTCCCAACCTTGGTCTGTATACCCATGATCTAAAAACTTTTTTGCCTTTCCCAACAGTGGCCAAGAAAACATGCAATTGATAGTAATTCATGACTTGGGATTTTATTTCTATGTAAAATGGGATAATTTTTAAGGACCCCAAAGTCTTTTAAATCACAAATCACTTTAGGGTAGCAATCTATTCCTACCAGAATTCGTTTACTGGAATTACAAAGTAAACAACCGTGAAAAGAAGATGGAGGTGAAAATCAAGGTTGTAGAAAATTTGAGAGGGAAATAGAAAGGGAATCATACTGCTTGCAAAAAAAAAAAAAAAAAAAAAAAAATGCACCAAAGCTTTCTTCATTCAAGCAGTTGGTTTTGTTCCCTAACTGGTCCCCCACATATCTAAGTGCAGTGAGTACATTCCCAACTCCTACTGCCAAGTTAAAATGAAAACGTTCTCAGTCTAGAAATGATTGAGGTGGTTTTCTTTAATCAAATTAGAGCAGCCAAATGTTCCTTTCAAAGGTAACTGTCTACTCTGCAGCTGTATGCAAACTACCACATCAAATGTGAGGGAAAAAATAGCGATAGAATTGTGTCCTTACAGTACAGAGCTAGCTGCAGAGATGGAGAAACAAAAGCATTTGTACAGTTAAGAATTACATTCACAGTGAGCTTCCAGAAATATGCTGACTTCACAAACTGTGAACAATGTATTGAAACTTCCAGCACATAATTAGCTATTTTGGGGAGGGGAGGAACGTGGGGGGAAATGCCCCCTTAAAAACGGCTAAGCAGATACCTTGAGTCATTTACCATCCCAACCAAAGCTTCTCAATGAGAAACATTAAAAGACTGGCTGAGACTTCACAGGAAAAAAACGTCTCATAGACCTTGCTTTTTCACTTCCTGTCTCCATCAAAAACACACCACAGTGAGTAAACTTGAGTATCCTGCAAGCTTCAATTAAGCTTGTAATGATTCATTTGCATGCAGAATTTATTCTTTTAAATAATCAGACATGGGAATTTCCTGCAAAGAATTAATTCATAGTGGGCTTATTTTTTCAGTTTGTTTCCCTGAAGAAAAATCAATTGGCTAACATTCCCAATATGATGTCAAATTAGCTTTTCTATGTTACAATTTATATCAGCTGTTGGTTTGATGGATGGTATATCAATTAACTTTTCTATGTTACAATTTATATCAGCTGTTGGTTTCACGGATGGTATATCAACAGTATGAAAACCTAGAAGATGACAATGGATTTAGATAGCCAGGTGCAATCAGCAACAGAAGAATAAAACAATGTTCTTTCTTCAATTATGGATCCTCTCCAGATGGTTATACTGTCCCCAGACTTAAGGAATGTGGAATAAATAGGTGAAAAGTATATCTCATGTGATCCCAATATTTCTCCAGAGCAGTTGTTCTTAAACTTTTTTGCTTCTGGTGAAATTAGCAGACAATTTGTTTGGTTCACATGCCCTTTGACACTACCCAAATTTAAGAACTCCTGCAAAACAAACACTTCCAGCAGGTAATAAGCAATTCTTGAGCTGCAGCCCTTCTGCTCCCAACCAGGAAAGCAAACTGAATTGCAAAACAAACAAACAAACAAACAAACAAAAAAGACATTTTAATTATTCAAAAATTTATTTTAAGAAATGTATCAGATAGACTTCCAGTTCAAAATGGTGGACCCATCACAAGTATTTGCCTCCATTTTTTCTCAGTAAAAGAAATAAACCCATAATTACAAAAGGGCGTCCCACATACACAAAAAGGAGAACATTTAGTAAATTTGCTGGGTGACTGAAAATAAACAGAAACAAGGTGATGGAAGAAGTCACGAAAGAGACAGTGGTCTCCAAAGTGAAGAACATATAATCAGAAGATGCATTAAGAAAATACCTTCTGTTTTTAGGTATTTTGTAACTCTTCATTTCAAAATCATTATTTTTATTAAATATATAATAATATATCTGTATATGTACATAATTTTTATAATTCAGTGAATATCAGTGACATGCTCAACTATTTTTACTAGAAGGGAGGCCACTGCCCTAGAACAAGCTATGAGGGCACTGCGGAGGAAGCAGAAGCTGGACTACGAGTCAACAGGTGCAATGGAAAAATGGAGGAAGAAGGGCAGTCATTTCTTCCCACATTCAGGGGATTCAACTGAACGTCTGTATATAGGATAACTGCACCAGTTAGCATTCCCATTGCCATCCCTGTACCTAAGATCTTGGAGTAAACCCTTTCTTATCATGACATTTGAGAGTTTTTCCACATCCTGACAACCATTTTTGCCAGTCACCCAAAAGTAAAGTCTGTGAAGCATACTCCCATCCCAAGCTTCCTATGCCAAACAACTCTCCCAAAAATTTTACTCAGAAATGAGAGCTAGCAGGGAGGAAAAGATCCTATTTAATAGTCTTACTAGCTAACCAGTCTTTATAAAAACTAATGGACATATAAGGCAGTAAGGGAGCAAGAAGGTCCAGACTTCTTACCTAGAAAGTCCAGACTTCTTACCAGAAACAACTAGAAACTAGATAAACATATGAAACAACTGTTTTCAGATACTGGACTATAGGTAGTACAGGACTGTGATCCCTGAGAGAGGGGAAACAAATGAAGTGAGCCCTAGATTGCCCTAGCTTTCTGTTTGGAGGCAATTTCCAGACCACAGGCACAGGAAGGAGGAACCTCAAACAGAGTTCTGTAAATTCTGTAGTCTTGTCCAGCTGGGTAGGCAGAGATCAGAGTAGAGAAGACAAGGAGGCCAAAGTGGCTAAAATTTGGAAGACATAATACTGAAGAGCTCCACAAATCTAGATGGGGTCTATCGAGTCCCTGGCTGAGTATTAAGCTACACATGTGGAACTTCATGAAGTCAGGCAAAGGACAGCTTCTGAGAAAAGATCACCAAGGAGTTGTAAGATGAATGATTCCAGAGCTCACAGAGGGCAGAACATGTTTCAAACTCCTCACCAGCCAAAGAGGAGAGACTACAAAAGAGTAATGTCTTAGGAGGGCTAAACTAGCCTGGAAGCAAAGCCTACATACACTAGATCCTCTCCCCAACAACAACAAAAGAGACAAACTAAAAATAAGCCATGGAAGTATAAACCTGAACCACAAGTAACTTTACTGCCTGCCAGAACAAAATCCAATTCTCTTTAAAGGAATAGAACAAAATCCAGCAGTTAATGTAATATTCACAATGTTTGGCATCCAGTAACACATTATTAGACATGCAGCCATACAGAATATGACCATAAGCAGGAGGAAAATCAGTCAATAGAAATAGACTCAGAAATGACAGAACTTATGGAATAGCAGACAAAGAAATTAAACTATTATAAACATTACAAAAATGCCCAAGGCCTTAAAGGAAAACATGGACACAGTGAGGAGAAAATTGGAAATATATAAATGAAGAAACAAATGGAACAAGTACCAAGATAAGCTATATGCTGGACCAAAGCAAGTCTTACTATCTTTAAAAAGTATTAAAATCATACAGAATTGTTCTCTGATCACAACAGAATTAGACAGAAAGATATCAGAAAAATCCCTTACATGTTTGGAAATTTAAGAATCCATGGATTAAAGAATATATAACTAAAAATGGCTTAAAATAAATTGAATGAAAATTAAGCCACAATATATTCAAATTTGTGGGAAGATGCTTATATTTGAAGATCTAAGCTTCTATTTTAAGAAGCTAAAACTAAGAACAAATTAAACCCAATGTAAGTAGGAAAAGAAGATAAAGACAAAATAAATATCAAGAGACCACAGACAAACAGAAGTGAAAGTTAATGAAACAAAAAACTGGGTTATCATCAATAAAACTGACAAAACTCTATCTGCATTTCAAGATAAAAAGAGGAAAATGCAAATTACAAATATCAGAAATAAAAGAGTGGACATCACTATAGATTCTACAGACATTAAAAAAGATACGGAGATAAAGAATCTATACTAAAAAACTACCCCCCCACACACAAAAAAACCCTAGAATAGACAAATCCCTTGAAAAATACAAATTTATAAAAGATGATCTAACCTATATGGTCTCATATGTATTAAGAGAATATAATTTGTAGTTAATAACCTACTCAAAAATAAATGCTAGGCCCAGATGACTTTATTAGTAAATTCTATTAAATGTTTAAGAAAGAAAGAATGCCAATCCTACACAAAATCTTTCAGAAAATAGAGGAGGCAGAAACACTTCTCAACTCATTTTATGAAGCCAGCATTACCTCAAAACAAAAATCAGAGTTATTATAAAAAAAGAAAATTATAGACCAATATCATTCATGAATATTCTTAACAAAATTTTAGCAATATATAAAAAGGCCACATCATGACCAAGTAGGGTTTATCCCAGGAATGTGAGCTTGATTTTAACTTTTAAATTCAATCAGTATAATTCACAGCAGAATAACAGAGTTTAAAAAAACATATAATCAATTCAATTCTTCAGAAAAAAACACTGACAAAATTCAGTACCCAATCATGAAAAACTCTCGAAGCAAACTAGGAATATAACGGAACTTCATCAATCTGTTAAAGGACACCTAGGAAAACTCACAGCTAACATCATACTTTAGGGCAACAGTCTGAATCGTTTTCTCCTTATTATTGGGAACAAGGCAAAAACATCTGCTCTCATCACTTTTATTTGACATTGTACTAGAGGTTCTAGCCAGGTCAAATAAAGAAAAGAAAAGAAATAAAAGATATATATATATATGGGAAAGTACAACTGTCTATTCTCAGATGATGTGTCTGTGTATGTAAAAAACCCTAAAATTTACAAAGAAGCTACCAAATAAGGGAGTTTTTTAGATCACAAGACACAAGGTCACTATACAAAAAAGACTATAGCTCTCAATGATAAACATTTAAAAAGAAAAAACAATGCCTTTTACAATAACTTCCAAAAACATTAAATGTAAAGAGATAAATTTAATAAAATACAAGCAAGGGCATTACACTAAAAGCTACAAAACTCTGATGAGAGAAATTAAAGACCTAAATAAATGAAGAGATACACCACGTTCGTGATCAGAAGTCAGTGTCAATTATCTATGCCCTCGCCCTAATTAATAGAGATTAAATACTATCCCAATCAAATATCAGGAGAATTTTTGTGTTAACTAACAAGCTGACTCTAAAATTTATATGAAAATACAAAAGAACAAGGGCAACAACAATTTTGAAAAACAAGAACAAAGTTGGAAAATGTATACTACCTAAGACCTATACATTATAGTAATCAAAGTATGATACTGGCAAAAGGATAGATATATAGATCAATGGAAAAGAACAGAGAGTCTAAAAATAGGCCCAAATGTATATGCTCAACTAATGTTTAGCAAAACTGCCAAGGTAATTCAAAACGAAGAAAGCATAGTATTTTCAATAAATGGTGCGGAAATAGCTGGATATCCATACAGGAAAAATGAACCTGAACTCTTACCTCAAGCCACACACAAAGACTTGACTTGAATGCATCACAGATCTAACTTAGAAGCAAAAACTATAAAATTCTAGAAGAAAACATAGGAAAAATCCTATATGCTCTGGAGGTAAACAAATATTTATTAGGTAGGATACAAAAAAGCATAAACTATCAAAGAAAAAAATGATGAATTGAACTTAGGTTAAATTAAAATATTGTTTGACATAAAGCATTAAGAAAATGAAAAGGCAAGCCAAAGACCTGAAGAAAATATCTGCAATCCATGTAGCTGACAAAAGACTGCTCCAGAACATATAAAGAACTCTTACAATACAATAAGATAACCCAATTTTTAAAAATGGTCAATTTGAACAGAAACTTCCCAACAGAAGGTATCAGAATGGTCAACAGCCAAATGAAAAGATTTTCAACAACATTAGTCATCAAGTAAATGCAAATTAAAACCACAATGTGTTATTAGTTCACACTCACTATAGGATGACTAAAAATAAAAAGATTGACAATATCAAGTGTTCAGGAGGATGCAAATCAAATGGAATCTTTATACACTAGCACTGGAAATGGAACAACCAGTTTGGAGAAGTTTAACAATTTCTTAAAAATTAAATACACAATTGCCATACCAGTCAGCAATCTATCTATAGGTATTTACCATACAAAGGAAGCGTATGTCATATCAATACAAAGACCTGTACAGAAATATTCACAACAGCATTATTCATAAGAACCCCAAACTGGAAACAACAGAAATGATCATCAGCAGGTGAACAATAACAAATAACAATAAACAAATTGTGGTAAATCTATATGATGGAAAATGAACTACTCACAACAGTCAACAACATAAATGAATCTCAAAAACACTATCCATGAAAGCCAGATATAATAGAACATAATACTCTTTGATACTGTGTATATGAAACTCTAGAAAGGACAAATCTAACCTATAATGACAGAAAGAAGATTAAGTTGACAGGGGTCCTGGTAGAGGGAGGAGATTTACTGCAAAGGGCCCTATAGGATAATGGGAGTATTTTAGATATTGATTGTGGTGGTGGTTAGTAGGTGAATAAATTTGTGAAAACTCATAAAAAGCACACACTGAAAATGGGTGTATTTTACTGTATAAAAATTACACACCAGGCATTTTAAAAATCCAGCCACAGGAAAAACAAAAAGTTAACCAAAAATCTAAACACTGACAGAAACAGAGATAATGTGGAGGACTTTAAGAAAATTCACAACAATTCAAAGAAATATTACAGAAAACCAGAGGAGAATGTTTTAAAAACCAACAAGTGGAGAACAAAAAATGATGTTTTGAAGTTAAAAATATTAATTACCAGAGTAAATTCAGTAGACATTTGGAAAATAATATAGAAATTTCTTTAGAATACAAAGCAAAAACCAGAGAAAAGAGATTAGAAAGCAGATTAAAAGAAGAGACACAGAGATCCCAACTGCAAGATCAAATATCTGACTAACAGAAGAACCTTGCAAAGAGAATAGAACAAATTATGAAGAAGAAGTCATTAAAAAAAATAAAACGAAGCAAATCTACACTTAGAAAGATTCTACAGAATGCCCAGCAAATTAAATGGTCGGGGGGAGCCCATCATAGGCAGACATAAAATATTTCTGGAGAACACAGTTTGTGATAAAGGCAAACGTGGCAAGAAAAAATAAAAAGGCAATTAGAAACTCCAGGAAAAACAAAATGATACAAGAAAGTCATGGCCTGAATACAAAGTACACTAAAATAGGGCATATTTTAAACAAGTGATGCAGAATAAGAAAAGAGAATCTAGATGTCTGTTTTTAAGAAAGAAGGACTCCATCAGCTTCATAGGGTTATAATGTTGAACCTGGAGAGAAGGAAACATATAGGCTGAGTATTTGGCCTAGCACTGAACTCTCTATATATAATTAGAAGAATGTAAGTGCTGTTTACCAGTGTTCGACTTGCAAGGGTCAACTTTTAGAAAAAGCAGGGAAGCCTCTGTTGCAGTGCAGAACAGAATGCAAATAAACAATTTTAGCAAAGTAGCTGATAGAAATTGTGATGTTAAAGGGAGAACACAGGTGGAAGAAAGGTTAGGGGGATAAAATATTCTCCTCTTACTAAATGGAGAATTAAGAGATACTGCCTAAAGTGAAAGAACAAAAAAATTGAAGTTTAGGGATATTATTTGAAATTATTATATGAAATAAAAATATCCCTATCTCACAGAAAGTGAAGGAAATACACAGTAGTATTAACAAGCTAAGTTCTCATTTTTCAGAGTAGAAAGTCAATAGATATTACTGAGGTTTAAATATCAACAACTAGAGCAACAGCATATTATCTAAATTTATGGATACCATAAACAGAAGCACTAAAAACAGACAGTGAAAAGAAGTTGTATCTGAGTAGTGGGAATAGGGATAGTTGGGACAGGAGCTTTGCCTTTTTTGTCACAAGCCCTTTCATACTACTTAGTATTGGTATTAATGTCATGATTACAAAAAACCTGGGGGTGGGGGAGTGGAAATTATTTAATATTCCTTCCATTAAGAGGTGGTGTATGTCTCTACCTCTTGAATCCCTGGGGCTTTGAACTCAAATGTAAACAACAAAATGTGGCATAATGAACACTGCTTGTTCTCAGGGACACTAACTTTTAGAGCCATGAGCCAACATGTATGTACGTTCAACTATTCTGAAGCTTTGGTGCTGAATGGAAGTCCAGGCCACCTGGTGTAGGTCAGTATAGATGCTCTGTTCAAAAACCCGAGCTCAGATCCCAGCCTTTGCCAACCAACTTGCATGAGCCACCAGGCTTGAAAGTGAAGACGCCTAGATTAATCAAACTCCCAGTTTTTGAGTCATTTCCAGCTGACATCCCAGACATCTTGGAACAGAGATATGCCATTCTCACTGTGCTCTGTCTGAATTCCCTGCCTGCTAAATTCATGACTATATGATAATGGTTGTTTTAAGCCCCCTACATGTTGGGGTAATTTACTACATAGCAATATTAACCAGAAACATTGCTTTAATAGAAAAATGTAATTATTTTAAACAAAAAGCTGCAATTAACTCTCCTTACCTGCAAACGTTGGTACTCTATTAACAACTTCCTTGCAACATATCTGACAATTGACCGGGAACACCGCAAGTTTTCTTTTCTATTCTATTACACCCTCTCTTCCTTCCTTCTTTCCCTTTCTTTTCCTTAATTCTTTTATTACTATATGTTATATAAATTATTTATATATATAATTAGTTTATTGCTATGTAATATATTAGTATTATCAGTGATGTCACAACCCATTATGTGATCACAATAAACTATTCTAAGCAGAGGAGGAAGGTGCTTGGAATGGTAGCCCCAAACAGGAGTAATGGGACAAAGTTCATAATGGGACTGACCACTTGGGCTTCACTGCTTGTAAAGGCAGCTATAGCCATTTATATAAGGCTCTTTAGGGGAATGTATGTCAGTATTTTAATATGACATACGTATTACATGGGCATCCCTACTTGTAAGGACAGCTATGGCCATTTATATAAAGCTCTTTAGGGAAAGATACAATATGACTCTTTAGAAGTCATATTTTAATATAACTAATTTTAGAGTAAAACAAAAATGAGCAGTCACAGCCCAGAGAATCTTAAACCATGTTCACAAATTTCCATCAAAACATGTAAATTGATTCTGCAAAAACTGACATGATTTAAAATATCACTAAAATATCACTTAATATTGGCATAAAATTATGTTCATAATTTAATGAAAACAGTAGTGGAAGAATTAGCTTAGAAAGGGTATATCTCAGTGTCCAATCTACTTGCCAATCATTACATTATTAAATAACTCCTAATTCCTAGGTCAGAATCCAATTTACTACCTATTAGAGACTATGTAATTTTGAAGAGTTTTAAATGCAATACTGAGTGAATAGAAAAATAAAATATCTAATAAATTGTAGTGTTAATTTACATTTTTACTGTCAATAAAGTTGCTGTGAAAACAGTAATCTTTAGTCATGGCTTAACTATTTATTCAGTCAGTCGTTTACTCAACTGATATTTACCAGGCAGTGTTCTGGATGCTGGAGATAATGCAATGAGCAAAATCAAAAATTCTTGCCCTCAGGGAGCTTATATTCTAATGGGAAGCTGACATTCAACATTAATCCACACAAATATTCAACAGGCAATTGAGTGCTAGGCACACTGGGCAATGCAAAAATGATTAAAATAAGGTGCCCAAGAAAAAGCAGACAGCAATGCCATTTTATTTTTGCAGAATTGTAAGAATGATAATCTGAGTTTACTCATTCCATAAGCACTTTCTAAATATGGCAGAATTTTCATATACTTTCAGATCACTAGGTTTCAGATTTTGAAGTTTATCAAGAAACAGATCTACTCGCTATCCCAAGTTCTCTTACTGTTTTTTCTATTTTCTCTCTCACTGCTACCTTAACTTAGCTTATCTTCTGCCACCTCCTTCCGTTCTTTTAATGAGCATGTTGTGCTTTCAGATACATAAATACATTAAATACATCTCTAGACCATTTTCTATTTGCCTAATGATCGATTCACCTCTTACTTTTATCAACTAAAGTGAAAAAAGAAAAGAAAAAAAAAACTTATACCATCTTTCCTAAACAAAGATGCTTCTCTTGACTCATCTCAAAAGTCTAGTTTTTTTAGGATTGGATTGGTACCACCAAGTCAGTCACATTCATACAGCTCTCCTTGAAATCAGTTCCATCACTTTGGGTCAGTCAACACTTGAGGAGTAATGAATGTGAAATAGACTTATTCCCTTCACAAAACTTTAGCTGAGAACCCAAGTGGCATCAGTTCTAGTCTAATCAGCTAGAATTTAAACAGCCACTGATTAAGTTCCATGGGCTTAAAATAATTTGTAAGAATAAGCAGAATGTTACAACTCTTCTTTTGTGTCTTAATACGTTAAAAAAAAAGTGTCATTTCAAAGAAGCTATGTTCTCCCAGTTCCAGGGAACTTACATTATTTAAATGTATTTCATTCATGATCGGCACTGGGAGTCCCTTCTAGCCCAGTCTCCAAATCTGTCTCCTGGTTTCTCATGGTTCAACAAGAAAATATCCCATTTTACCCAAGGTTATTTAATAACTTTTAAAAGTGATTCTACATGGTTGAAATGTATATCAGCTAAAACTCCCAACTTGAAATGACTCAGTCTCTTGGGTTCTTCTAAAAAGTTTTAAAATGTACTGGTCTGAGTAAACTAAACTTTTAAACTAAAGCTTAAAAGTCTACCCTTGAAATGCAAAGATACCTTTTTTTCAGAAAAAGTTCTTGTTATTTGTAGAGACAGGGTCTCCCTATGTTGCCCAGGCTGCTCTCTAACTTCTAGGCTCAAGCGATCTTCCCGCCCTAGCCTCCCAAAGTGCTAGAATTACAGGTGTGAGCCACTGTGCCTGGTCTTTTGTTTTTCTTGTTGTGCTGCTGGAAAGGTGTGAGTGTTAATGTTCCTAACTTTATACTTTGTACTTTCTAAAAATAAAAGTATTTTAGGAAAAATAAATGTTTTTTTCCTAATCATTAGGAAATTCTACCAAAGAAATTATGAGATTACTTTGCCATAAAAGGAAACAAAAGAAAAAAAAGAAAGCAAATTCACTAAGATTAGTGCCCCTAAAGGAGAACTGCTTCGTTGCTGTGAATAGAAATCTTAATGATTTAAACCGAGGATACAAAACAAAATTTTAAATGTCATAAGGCAGTCACGCCATAGGAACAGCCTCAGAAAATAAACAAGCAGAAATTCCGATGTGACATAAAAATGAAAAATTCTGTTTGAGATTTTGAAATTAAAAAAAAAAAAAAAGAAAGAGAAAGAACAAGGAAAGAATCCAACTCCTCTCTGGGTTAATCTGAAATACAGAAGAAATCATCAAGCTCCCATCAGTTTTGACAATGTGTTCTCAGGAGCATTTGGTCCACAGACACTCCCACAATAAACCCATTAATAAACAGGAAAGAGCACTGGGTAAACACAACACCAATATCCAATACCCAAATGAAAGATTATATTTTACTTTAATTATTATAAACTCAATACACATCTTTTCAGAAATACTTGGCTCCATTCATACCTTCACAATATGAGGTGCAATGGAAAGTGCTACCAATCAGTAATACAGATATCTATGTACATGTCAGTTTCTTCCAGGAAATTAAAAACTACTTGAGAGCAGGAATTCATTTTGTTAATAATACCTTATATTTGTATAATATTGGATCTTTGTATATATAATTTCATTTGATCAGAGTAAACTACTAAGGTCTCAAGAGTAGTAGTAATTCCTATTTCATTGTGGGGATATGGCAGCCAAGAGACATGAGGAATTTACCCTAGGTCACTCAACTATTAAATAATAAGTAGAGGAATCAGGATAAGAATCAGTTTTCTGACTCCTAGTCCACAAGCAGGAATTTAAAAAACTTATTATTATGGAAAATTTCAAACATATATAAATGCAGAGACACTAGTACAATAAAACTCCACAGTTTCAACAGTGATCAACTCATAGTCCACTCTTATTGCATGTCTACCCCATTTTGAAACAAATTCCAGACCTCATGCCATTTTTTTGGTAAACATTTCAATATGCACTTTTTGTGACTGCTGCCTTAATCCCATTTAACAAAGCGTTGAATATAGCAGATGCTCAAAAATACTTGCTGAATGCTAGAGACCTCACCTGTATTTTCAGACATGATTACTCATTTCTAACTAAAAAAAATTAAATTCCGAATTTCTAAATGACACATATTCTGTCATTCACAAATACTTATTCAGGGTTACAAGACGCCAGACAGCATGCTAAATGCTTGGGATACTGCAAGGAACAAGACAATACAATCCCTTCTTTCAAGAATCTTGTACTCCACTGTTCTGCATGTACATGTGCGTGCACACACACATACACACACACACACCCCCCCCAACCATGTGTGTCTTAAGAAACTGGAATGAGTTCAAACTGGAAGAATATTTCTTAACTAAACCTACCAGTTTGTCAAGATGGAATCTAAATTCTCTGTACACAAATTATGAATAGGAGTAGAAGACAAGGCTTAAATGAGATTCAGAATCATCTTTTATAGAAATTATTAGGACGGTTTTACCTAATTCTGCTCTAACAGGTTTTCCACTATTGAAAGCCAAAGAAATTAAAATTAATGGGAAAAATAAAAGAATTCAAGCAATTGATCAAAATGTATTTATAATACCTTACTTTCTTACATTTGAAATGTTCAAATTATTTTCAGCTTTTACTGAATGTATGCTCATTTCCTAATGTTAATGTCTTCTTTGCAGTATATAAATTAAGTCCAAGGTTGCACAGTTAACTATAAGAATGAATTACTTAAACTTTAAAACTCACTTTCATATAAACTGTACAGATTGGAGTAAAACAAAAATGAAACTTCCTTTTTTCAGCATTTCCTAAATTATTTCCCAGGAAATCCAATAAGTGTAATCCAATATACAGATCCATTCTCTCTCCTTGACACTCCGTAGTATTAACATTATTTCACATGATAGAAATAATTCATATGGTGTCCTCCTTTATAACTGGACCCCTTTTCAATGATTTCACTCACTTGTTACATATGCACCTTATATTCACTGGATATAGGTATAAACGGACATGATCACAAGACACTCTCTGCCTTGAAAAGCTTACAAATGGGGTGTGAAAGAGTAGAGAGTCAGAAGAGGTCTGTCAAGGGAGTTAACATTCCATCTTACCTAACAGAAATAATATTAGGTGGTAGATATATGCTAAGTGCCATACAGGAGGTCCAAAGTTACCAGGACTCAAAGGAAGCAGAAATGTTATCCAAATCGAGGTATTAAGGAATACAGAAAAAAGAAAGTGACGTTTGAGGTTGGCCCTGAAGGATAAGCAGAATTTCAAGTGGAGAGTGGTGCAGGAGAGGCACATTCAGAGATCTGTTCAAATTAAAGTTACAGACGTGGATGGCAAGAAATCCATTAGGGCAAATGGAGTAGTTCATTTATCTGTAGGATACACATTAACAAATTCAGAGGAAGAACATGAGAATATCCTGTCAAAGCCGAAGCTAATACAATATTGAAGATAAAAAATGGATAGTCAGGAAAAGTTTAAATATGAGTATTTGAAGACTCTTACTAAATAGACTTCACGTACGTATGCCTTACAGTTAATATCCACAGATCTCTCAATGTCAACAGTCCAAGATACTTGCTAATGCGGTATACAACTCTAAAAGTGAAAAGTGCTCATCTAAGGGGTTTAAAATTTAATTTATTCAACTTAATTCAATCAATCAGGAAACATATATGGGTTAACTAATGGTTATGGATACCTTGTTATTTATGGATATAAAATACACAATCCTGGTCCTCAAGTCAGCAAACATAAAGTCACTAAACTGAAAATACTTTTACATCTCAAGGGATTTTTTTTCTGGTATTTGCAATGACCATCAGTCATCCTCTCCTGCTAATGTTTAATATAAACCTCTGTCTGAATCTTAGCCGTCCTCAATCAGTTTATATCTACAATGCATATAATCACAGAATAAAACTGTTCACTAATAATCTGATAATTTTTTGCATTCATAAAACTCAAATTTTATTATTATTAAACAGATCAAAGGGAGTTGAACTAGGTTAAATCTAAGACTTCTTCCAATTAAAAAAATCCTTATGCTGTGATTCTAATTCTACTGAACTAAATCCTTTAGGAAGGCCAGAGAATAGGAATAATTTAAATGGTTACTTAAATTACAAAGCCAGTAGATGTCCAAATTTCGACAAACTACTATAGACAAAGGAGATGGTCAAAAATGTTTCATAATAATCCTGACTCAAATGGACTTCCAGACTACCAATGTACACTTGCACAGATTCCTGCCTCATGCCTTACGGTCCCCCCCGGTTCACCTCTCAGGCAAGAGCAGCTACATGTACAGCTGGTAAAATGAAAATCAGGTATGGCAGCAAACTGGTGATATTCAAGACAACTACCTAGCAGCTCTTGGAAAAATCTTCTCTCTGACTGCCGGCCTGCCTGCTCCACCAAACCTAGCATCTATGGATCATCACTCAAATGGTGACCTTCATGTAAGAATGCTTGTTATCAACCACTGGTGCGTTTTCAGTGGTGCCTCCTGGATCTTGGACAAGGCCCAACATCATACACACTACCTTCTCCTGTTAGCAATTCACTGACACCCAGATTTCATCTCTGCTGTGTTCTGTTACATCAAGAAGCTCGGAATTAATTTACTTCCTATGAAGACAGAGCAACTCATCTGAACCTCAAGAGAAAGAGCAATAGTGTGATTAGTTCCTCAGGAGGCACGGAAAACACATATTTGCTTATGTGTCTGATGGTTGTTATGCCATCTAATTTTTAAGTATTATGACGTTTATTTCATTAACCAGAATGTTATATAAGGTGCCAGAGTCACATTATGTAATATTCCATTCATCAGACAAGTACTAAGCATTTCAATTTTTCCTATTCCTCTTTGTCTAAAATGAATTCAATATTAATGAATTACCTATATTATTTACCTGTATTATCATTTAACTATAGCTATTTTAAATTACTATAATTAATTTAAATTATCATAATTATAGCACAACTTCCGTAAAAGAAGAATTTACTAGAATAATACTTTTGTAGGGATAACTTCAGTATGGCATACTGCAGAATTCAGGAATTTCCTGAATTGTTATTCACTTATTGTTATGTCATTTATTCCTGGCAAACTGTCACTTTTGTCTACATACAGTTCATTTTTTCAAAACTAGAAATGTACTCACCTGATTTAACTGCTTTCATCAAACAAAAATTGCTACTTAGTTTTAAGAACAAGTTAATAACTTTAAAATGGCATGATAGACAAGTAGCTTGACCTCCAGAGTGTCTTCCAACCCTAATATCCATGGTTTTACAATGATGGGCTGTATGTATGGTGTGTTTCCTTCTTAAAAAACTTTCCTAAGAAATCATTAATAGTGAGGCATTTGTTTTTTAAAAAAAGAAATAATTTATTTTTAATAGGAACCTATTTGCATAAATATTCATTTACCCATGTCTTAAACATAGGAAAATATCCCCAAAGATATTCAAGTTTATACAAGTTTTCCTCTTATAGACCTTTTTTGTCCTTGATTCCACAGAGAGATTCTAATAATTCTATGTTGATAATAGTTGTATAAAAGGGATGTAACTGCAATGTCAAAAATTCAGCATTATCAAGTTCTTCTGCAGAAACAAAAAATGAGCAGAATACCACTGTGAAAATGTTTATTTACTAAACAACCTTGATAAATTAGAAACTTTTCAAGGAACTCTCAGAGACAGAAAGAAGAAACATACTTTTAACATACTGATATTTAAAAGGAGAATTAAACTCCTGCTTTTCCTGCTTTTATTGAAAAAAGCCCTAGTAAATGTATTATTCAACCACACAAATAGCAATTTTATTCAGAAGGATTCTCATGAACTAATCCAATTGAAGACCTGGCTTTACAGAGTCAAATATGTAATGTTTCCTTCACCCTGTTAACAATTAGGTTTTCTAGAGAAAATCATATTTTTATTCACCTTTTATGCTATATATTACTAAGAGCTTTAAAAGAGAGAGAAAATTAGAAAACTCTCCTTGAATAATCATTAAGCTTTACAGCCTTTTCTTTGGGTTTTTTGTTTTGTTTTGTTTTTAAAGCAGTGACTAAATATTCTAATTATAATATTTAAACATCACAAGTTTATTCACTGATACGTAATGACTTTTAGTTTCCAGAGGCAATACTTGAATTTGAATTGCTTTCACTGTTACACTAATAAATTTAATCCCTAGAGACAATACAGGTAAGCACTTGCTTGTATCTTTCTTACAGCACATGATCCAGTCATGTATCAGGGTTATGGTGATCATCTTATTCCTTCAAACATGGGAAGAACTGCTTCAGGAGTAGCCAGGTGTGATTTACCCAGGTATCTTTCCCAGCACCTAGCCCCATGGTTTCTAAAGCACATGCCCTTCCTAAATCCTTTCTGAATAAATGGAGCTCAAATGTTTACTTATATTAGCTATGTGTCAGTATCTCATATAGATCAATCCCTATGTCCCCAAGGTAAAATTTAATCTTCAAAAGGCACTTGATTCTGATTAGCCTTTTGGTTATGTTGCCTACTCAATCAGGAAATTCCTGGTAACTGGATTATCAGAAATATCTGTTCTATAAAACTGGTTAAGTATAACAAAACAAGGCAATTAAAATAAAGATGAGTAAATTTTTAAAGAGAAGAACGAACTGCTCATCTCATTACAAGGCAAGTTCTACAAGTGCAGAGACTTTTCCAGGCTTGTTCATTGCTATATCCCCAACTTCTAGAAGAGTCTGGCACATAGTAGACCCTCAGTAAATATGTGGTGAATGAACTGACTGCTGACAAAACATGTTTATTATGTTATCTCTTGTTTTTAGTTCAGGCTGTTAAAACAGGATCCATTTGTGCAGTGCAGAAACTCCAACACAGGTTCACAGTGAAGTCTTATTCTGGCAAAGGTTCCAGGATTTGGGATTACCAAATGTAAAAAAAGAGTAAATTTACTTCCCACACACTGACTGGCTGATCAAGTGAGGGCCTGGGATACATCAAGTGCAGGTAAGCAAGAATTTCAAGTCATTATCCCTGTGCATGCAGGCAGTACCAGTGCCAGCAATAACAAGTCAGCTTTTCTGGCAAATCCACCAAAATTAAATCTTAAACTTTTGAAAAAACTAATATGTGTATTATGCTCCTGTTAGCTTAGAGGCTTAACTATCTGTGGGGAGGGCCTATAATTATGATCAATTACTTACGACTTGAAGGTACTTATAAAAGCATCTGCCCTTTTAAGAAACCATTAAAGAACCAGGCTTAAGACTGTAAAACTAATCCTAGGGGCAATAATAAATCACAGGTTTGGGGACCCAACTTTGACAACTCTCCCTTGGAAAGAAAAGAATTGCTGTCAACTATCCTTATTTCCTGACCCTGTCTGAGCAAATATTAGCAACCTCTAAAATCCAGAATTCTTAGTCTGGCCAAATAAGTCATGGGGACCAATGGTTGTTCCAAGACAGAGGCAAAAGAGAAGAAACAGGAAGGAAACAAAAAGGGAATGAAGATCTGTAGCTCACGAGGGTGACATCATCAATAATTTCCTCAAGTATCACTGAATTTCATGGCTCGGTGACTGACAGTCTTTTCTGACATCCTACAGGCTAATTATCCTCAAGTAGCTTCTTGGTTCCAGAACCTGTAATGTCTGGGTTTGAATACGATTTGTTCTACAAAAAAGGTCAGGTGAGTTGACTCCTCCCTGCAAAGTTGCTCCATGGCAAGAGACCTACTAATCTGCTGAAATGCAAACAATCCTTTAGATATCTGAAGTACTTTTACATTTACAAAGTGCTTTCACATACACCATGTCATTTTATTCTCACGACTTCAACAGGTAGGTGCCATCATGTAAAAGGTGCCACTTAACATGTAAAATAACTTCAGAAAACAATGCCTTTGTCTTCAGTTCATAAGTATATCCTCCTGAAATTCACAGTACAGAATCCAAGTCATGGGTCGTTAGAAACGTCTAGAAACACATCAATCTCAGGAGGATAAATCAAGAGAATAGGATGGATCAGACAAAATCTACAAGCACAATGGCAGAAAGTGTGCCTCTGTTATAAGAATGGCGTGAGCTTTGTAAACAATAGTGTTATACAGGGGTGCCTCTGTAGTACCTCTGTGTTGGAGGGACATTATTCATTCATACACATGATAATGACCCTTAATTGGATACTCCATAGGTAACAGACAAAATAAAACAAGAACTTTTCGTCTTAAAATTTTAGTGGTGGAATTCATCCTTCAGTATGTATTCAGGTGATTCCTCTGGGATGACAACTGAGTTACAGGGGGCTAAATGTACCCTCCCCTTTTCCCTCCAATATCACAAAGAGCCCCCAAAAGGGATTTTGTTGTTTTTAACAAAGAAAATACACACTAAAAAAGTCATCTATAGCTTTTTAATATATAATCTCATCTTCCAAAACACTCATTCTCGCAATCTCAGTATCTTTTGTCCTTCCTTCACTAGCTAAAGCAGAGGTATAATGCAGTTCCAACTTCATAACCATTTACTGCCTTATTTATGTATTTATGATTCTTTGATGCTTTCTAGCTTCAGTCTAAACTGCGTTGAGAACAAAGCACCGCACAAATCACCAGCCTGGGAAAAGAGGAGACAAGTTAAAACCTCCGAGGAAGATTCTGTAGCGACTTGGTCTCTCTGAGTCTGTAGAGAGTTTGGTATTTCAAAGGTCAGTCTTGGGTCTCTCCACTTTGATGACTAATGTTAAATTGTTTGACTTTTTACAAAAATATTTAGCTGTGCTTATTTACATAATTTCATCCTCAGCGCACACAGTAGGCATGTATTTGTTGAACAGAAGCCCTAAATGGATGAGAAAAAAGATCTTTCTGCTACACATTTTCTCAAGATCGAGAAAAGTAAAATCACAATCCAATTTGTAGAAGTTTTTGTACAACCCAATTTGTAGAAGGCATTCCTTTTTAATGTAAAGCTATGCATCTCTGTTTAAAAAGGAAAAGGATGACACAACCAAACAATGTCAACCACACAATGGGGAAATTCCAGGATCACTAAGAAAACACCATTATCCTAAGTCACACATTTTCATTTAATACTGGTTACCACGCAGGAGAGAGTAAGAACTGCTGTCTCCCCACTCACTCGCACACCCCATCTGGGAAAAGCATGGGCAGAACATTTATGATCTAACCATCCCACATCTTGGACTCACATTTAACCCTTTGGAGAATTAGTCTAAAGAGTATGTCCGCCCAGAGATATAAAGTAAAACAGACACAGGGATAACAGTTTTGGAAGAAATTTTTATGACGCTGTTTGAAATTGGGCATCAGCACTCAAACTCCTTAGACCACCAGCAGTCATTCTTATTACGCAACTTTAATAAAGAGAAACTGAGAGTATGACTGGCAAAAATATTATGATGTTTCTGCATCTTCTTAACCTGATTTACACTAGGCTCCACCCATAAAGTTCCCACTGATTACCACACAGCATCCTCATTCTCCAGTCTCACCTACTAGGTCTTTCAAAAATTCCCCAACGGCATGGCCAGTAAAAATATGCGGGAGCTAGCGGGGCATGTCTCCGGTTGGCTTATCCTGTCCCTAAAACGCACCCACCTCCCCCGGACCCTCCTTCAGGGAGGGCACGGAGAAAACGCTTCTAAGTTGCACAGCTGCAGGGAAGCCTGCGCAGGTCATGTTTTTTGACTCGTCTTTCGGCTCGCTGTCTGGCAAGGTCACCGGTTCTGGCTCGCGGCTCTGTCGACAAAACTTAACTCTCACTCTGTAAGATCAACAAGTCGCGCAGGACCTCCCCAGTCGCCCTCTGCCCCACACCTTTCTGGGCCTGAGGATTCCCGGCTCGGCCCTCCCCGCGCGCGCGGCCCCAGACTGCAAGGGCGCAGCTCCCTGGCTCACCTGACCACGTTGGGGTGCTCGAAGGTCTCCAGGTGCCTCAGCACCGCCACCTCGCGGATGGTGGAGAGCGGCATGCCCTCCTCGCCCGTCTGCACCCGCACGCGCTTCAACGCCACGAAACGGCCTCCGTTCTTCAAGTCGCGGGCCTTGAACACCTTCCCATAGGCGCCCTCCCCGATCTCCGCCACGCATTCGTACTGCTGGTCAGCGCGGCACAGGCCGTCCTTCTCCATGCCGCCTGGACGCCGCCCGGCGCGTCGCCGCTGGGGCGGGCGGGGGGTGCGCTCAACTAGCTGGCGGCCGCCACTAGCCTACTCCGGGGCTCCCCGGAGATTGGTCTAGCTTTCCTTGCTCCCTGCTGGCTCAGGCGCTCGGGCGCTGGGGCTCTCGCGGCTGCGGAGGCTGGATGGAGCGACCTCCCCGCGGGGCTGGCGTAACTCTGGTGCCGCCGCCGCGAAACTCCGCCTGCAGAGTCGCTGCTGCCGCCGCCTGAGAAGCGAGCCGATCCCTCCTCTTCCCTCCCCGAAGCGAAGTCCTCAGCACAGACAGAGACGATTACATAGCCTCTGCCCAAGGGCGTCTCAGTCCAGAATCATTGCACCTAAAGGAGGAGACGGGAGGATAAGAAGAAAGTGCAATCAGACAGCCCAGAAGCCTTCCTCGGGGTTCCTCCAGACTCCCCTCCTCCTCCTTTACGAAGCCTCCATCGCTACCCTCCGCGCGCTCCTGCCCTCTCCCAAGCCGCTTAATCCTTCCTGGTTCCTCCGAGAAAAGCGAAGTTACTTTTCTTTCCCTGCAGGGCTGAAGCCGTCTTCGCGCGGAGAGGTTGCAGGGGCCCCTCGGGGATGAGCGAGCGGCGCGGGACGCAGTGGAACGGGAGGGGGCGTGCCGAGCAGCCCAGAGTGTGCCGGGAGCGCGGGGGAGGGGAGGCGCCGGGCACGTCAATGTCACGGCTTAATATTTATCCCTATATCATTGTGTTGCGTCGCTACCCTCCCCGCCTCCTGAGGCCCGGACGTGCAGGGAGATGGGGTCCAGGGGTGCCGGAGGGCGTTCAAGGGTCGCGCACAAGCTGGAGCGGAAGGACTGTGGGTCCATCCGTGTGGGGCCGCAGAATGTGGGTGGGGGCTCCCAGGACCCTGTAACCCGATGCTGTGAGTGTGCGAGAAGGGGTGGTCAGACATCTGCTCAGAAATTGCTTCCTTTCTTTCTACTTTCAGTTTTTCTACGAGGAGACATTTAAAAACGACTCGCATACACAAATGGTCTCTTTGGGGTAAAGGAGTCTCGGTTGGAAACGGAATTCTCTCTCCGACTGGGAGGACCTCCCTGGTGGAAACCTTGGGAAGACCAGCCATCTGGTCGGGGAGGGTTGGGGCTAATCGGGGGTGGGCGAACGAGAGGTCCTGGGGGAGGGGAGACACTGTCCCCCACGGGATCCCAAGGGTGGGAGAAAGGGGTGTTCGTCACAATTTCGCTTGTCGTCTTCTTAAAGAATAATTTCAGGAAGAGGATAGCTTAATCGCGCCTCGTCCTGAAGTTTTAAATTGATTTCGACCTGAGCAAAACTCAACCTCTCTTTCAAAGGGTGGGGGGTGGGGGGTTAAACCCTGCGCCTCCAGGGGTGAGAAACAAGGTCTCTGCCCTCGGGGCCCGGACTCGCGAACCTTTTCCCACTCCCAGGACCACCCCGCTGTAGGTAGCGGAGGTGGCTGCCCCATTCCCTCTCCGGCTAAAGGCCGGGTCCAGGCTGCAGCCGGACGCCCCCGGAGCCCTCTGCATAACAAAGCGCCGGAGAAGGGTACCCTAACTTTCCCTCCCCATTCAGCAGCTATCTGGGACCTAGGGAGCCTCCCTCCCCCACGGCCGCCGCGGCCTCGGCAGGACTTTCACCACGCTGGCCGCGTGTCCGGAATTCCCGGGGCACCTCGGAATTACCTGCCTCGCAACCGCTGCCCCGCTCGCCTTTTGCCAGGAATTAAACAAACGGCGCGACCCCCACGATGAGCGCGTGGAGCGGACCGCGGCGAAAGCAGTGCTTCTGGCACTCACTCCATTCAGAACTTTCCTTAAAAGCCGAGGAAAGAGCCCCCAAGGACTGCCCGGGCGTCTGAGCCAGGTCGAGGGCCACACAGGTAGCCGGGGAGCCGCCGCCGGCCGCCCAACCCGCCTCTCCTGCGTCCCCCCATCCCCCTCCCGCTCGAGTCTAGCCCCGGGCTCCGCAGCGAAGGAAGCGTCGGGGACGTCCCACCCCCGCAGGGAACTTCGCCTGCTGCCCCCGCCGGGCCCCGCACTACCCTGACTCTCCCCCCACTCGCCCCCCAGACGGTCGGCTTCGGCGGAGAGAAACGGGAGCAGCAATGCCTTTTCCCCCCCTCTCCTCCACTTTTTTTTTGTTGTTGTTGTTGCTTTCCCACGCTGGCTGAATGTGACTTGACCCCATTTCAAAAAAAGTTTGACATAGTGCTTCAACATTTCCGCATTCCTCCGCGACTACAAAGGCTGCAGCCGCCTCCTTCTGCTTTCTGTCTCTGCTCTCTGTCTTCACACTCAATGAAATCCTTCATGCGCCTCTCCCGAAGCCTGCCAAGCACCACAAGGGTCGCCACCAGCACGGCAACAAGAGGCCACACCGGGGACCGCGACTCCCGCGTGTGCGCACACGCAGATGCGCCCATATGCACACGGACGGGCGCCCTGCGGGGACAAGGGCTGCTCACCACGGGGCGTGTGTTTAACTCCAATATTTTAAATGATAAAAGTAAACTTGGAAACTAAAGCAAACGTGCGTCTTCGTGGGGCTCCAAGCCTGGGCACCGGCCGGCTGCGTGCACTCTTCTGTGCATAACACGCCCGCAGGAAGCCTGCGTTAACATTTATCTCGTGGAGGGGAAGGTGGAGCCCACACCCACACCTCAGCGAGCTGGCGAGGGAGTTTTCGTGGGGGAAATGCAAGCACATTCTCCAGCATGGAGTCCCTAGAGGCAGTGCATTTTGAACCCTAAATGTGAATTATTATGTGAATGTCCGAGTAGAGTTCCAGTTCCGTTTGGAGAAACTGGATGAGGAGTGTTCTGTGTGAGTGTGTGTGCGCACGGGTACGTGGAAGCAGGATCTCGGTGTCGCGGGTGTCCCTAGCGTAGGATCTCCCCCTCTCGTCAGATTAGAATCCTCTAGCTCCCCAAAACTGGCCCCCATAACCAACGCCGTCTCAGTTCGTAAGGGGTTAACCAAAGCCGATTCCAGGGAAACACAGGTCCCCCCCACCCCCCGCCAGCCTCCACTTACCCCACCCACAGTTCTGCCTCGGACCCCGGCCAATCCCCCATATCTCCCCAGGGACCCCCCACCCCGCAGCCCACCCACCCGAGCGCACAGCTCCTCACCTGAGGGGCCCAGTCGCGTCGGGCCTCCTGAGGGGGCTGCGAGTGTCAGTCGGCTCTCCGCACGTGTCCGCGGCCTCGCGGAGCAGGTAATCAGACTCTGGGGAAGGAGTTACCAGCACTCTCTCCGGCGAGGGGGTGGGCACAGCGGCGGAGGGCGGAGGGAAGGCGGAGGGCGCCGCCCGCGCCGCTAGCTGGGGGCGGACGGGGGCCGCGGGGCTCTGGCCGGCGCTGGGGGCCCCAGCCAGGGAGGCAGCGGGGGCGACCGCGCGGGGTGGGGGCAGGGACCCGAGAAGCCAACTCTGCCGGAGACCCACCCAGCGGCGAGGCTGGGGGCTCGTGGCGCAGTGGCAAGAAAGTGTGCAAATTAAAGCCTTCCGGAGAGAAAGGAGGCGGCCAAGCCCCGGCAGTGCTCCGAGCTCCGGGCTCCCTAGCTCCCTTCTACGAGTCGGGGGCTAGAAAGGCGCGGGGCGGGGGGGTTGGGGGGGCAGGGGAGTTAAATGAAAATTTCCGGCTTTCACTGAAACTGTAGTAGGGGGATCCTGCGACTAAAATAAGCGGCGTTAGTGGGAGAGAGTGGGACGTGTCGTCGGGAGTCGGCGGAGTTTCCAAACCCAGGGTCGCCCAGAGTTGGGGTTTTGACAGGGTGAAGCAGGGGGTATCCTCACTGTGTGACGTGGACGGATGGGAAAAACACAAAACAACTAACAATAATTATGAAGGGCCGATGGGGGTGGTAAATACCAATACTTTCCAAGAAACTGAAAAATCAGACCAAAAAATAACTCTTCTCTTAAAAAAATAAAGAAAAAGTTTGGCAGGATGCCTTGCAGAAAAGAAAATACTAATCTGTTCAAGCACTTTTCACTTTCAGCATGAGCTACATTTGTTTTGTTTTCCTTCGCTTCCTTTCTGCCTCACAAAGCCCTATCTTTTCCTTTTAGACAGAGGGTATGGTTTGGAAATTGTCAGGCACTCTTATGGTTAACGATCTACTTGAAGGGGCTGGCGGGTTCACAATTATTAAGTGGTTAGTAACTGCTGAGGGTTCACTAACGTATTTCAGAGGAGCTAAAAAGACTAAAATTTAGTGTAAATAATAGAACTGCAGATAATAGATACATACACAGAAAGAGGAGTGCTCAGTTTAAATGCATTATTGGAAATCTGAAATTTGAAACCTTGTAAGAATGTATACTTTACCTGCTGAGAAACCCTTGAATACAATTATTTCAGGTGAAAATGAGCTTTTGGAGAAAAAAAGTCTTTAAAACCTTCTACAATGGAGTAAAAGAAAACTTGAAATAGCTGTCTTTTTGGAAAGAATTTGGTGTTCTCCCCAAAATCTCTATCTGTAGAATACTTGAAACCCTTTAAAACATATTAAAGAAAAACTTTTCACAAAATTATTTACTTCAGTGCTTTGTAGAAAAATTAAAACCCGGCAAAATTCTGTTTGAATTGGACATACTACTTCTATAAATCTTTTGACTTTAAAACCATGTTACTGATCTCATAGTAAATCAAATTTTTGCCTTTATAAAATTGATTCTATATTATAGTATAAGGTAAGGCTAGGGAAATAAAAAATTGATGCATTTCCAGTAGCACATATTTTGCAATGCATTATAATATTTTTTTCTTTAAAAATAAAAGTGAATAATTGTATGTCTTTAAGCTTAAGATAATTCATAAAATACATTTGTGTTAAGAGCATGTCTTCTAAAATAAGATCCAGTTTTCTGAACAAAATTTGTATTTATAAAGCTATCTATAATCTCATATATCTTATAAATTTAATAAGGCAAATCATTAGATTTTATATTTACATAAAATATTAGATCACTACAAATCACTAGACTTTAAGCCAGAGACACAAATGGGAATCCTCCATTTGGATAATTGTTCACACTTACCATTTGCCTTTTAAAACAAGGTTTACTTGATGGTAATTAACACGTTTATATAATCCAGAAATAATTGCCAGTAAATAGGAACCAGCACATCATGGCTAGAATTTATTTGAATAAATCACTTATTTAAAAAAAAAATAAGCTACAAATATCTTTTAAATGAACAGAGAAGTGTCTTTTCTACACTGGGTTGAAGTTTTAATTACTGAATTTGACAACAGCCATTGCTAGATCAGAAATTCCATGATTTAGGTTACTAGATCATTTGGACAATGTAAAAAACAATGAAACTTTATTTAATTATATATGTTAATACTGAGTGTTAACTCTCTGTCCTCTTCTTTTCCTGATATTGCTATCTTTTATGTTAATTTATCGTTGTTCACTCTCCCTGGTTATGGTTCACATTAAATCCCAGTTGGTGAAAGCTTCAGACCCAAGGAAGTTTTTACAACTGATTGTATGAAATTAGTAAATACCAGATTATTTTTGTTTATGGGTAACTTCTGCTGTGGGTAACAGGTTATCATAAGAAAATTTGTTCAAAGTTTTTAAACTGTGAACCAAATTCCAACTTCTTTGTTTAGGAGTCTTCTGAGAATTAATATATAGAACTCAAGAATAATGACTCCAACCAATACTTTCATACCACATATCAGATATTCTGAAGTTGCAAATCATCTTACAGTTATTTAAAAATTACAATTCATGGACTTATTTCCAAATATGGTGGTGTAACTTACACTGAAAGATTTCTTAGTGTCATATAAGGAATGTATTTCATGAGTGAACATTTATATATCAAATACCTGTACAATTTTGTTTTCACTGAAATAAACATAAAATTTTAAATTCTGGTCTATAATTTTTAACCTTGTTAAGGAAATGAGTAATTTAGTTACAAATAATAATTACATAATGTACACCTAAATCTAATTCATTTCTGATTTATATTAGCTGTTTGAGTTTATAAAATATATTTTCCAGAAACTCAGAAATGAGATTTTGCTGTAATTTACTACACAATTATTTTAAAATACACTTCTAGTTTAACTTTGAAACAAGTTACTCTACTTTTTAACCTGATTTATGTGTTTGTGTACATGTTATCTTTATTGAGTAATAATCATGAGAAACTATAATTTTAACAGAAATAGCATAATATAAATGCAGTGCATTTTAATGCATTCTTCTTTCCCTTCTCAGACATTTCCAAGATGTTTTGTTGGGTTTTCCCCTGAACTATATTGTTGAAAGTTTGCTAAATATCTTAGGAAAAGTCAATTGTATTATCAACTTTTTGCATTGTAAAATTCTGAGCTTTAAATGATTTTTAAATTTCAGTCTTCTAAATAAATTATTTCTGTAAATTTGGAATGACCTGGGTTTTTCTGTTTTTACTGTTGCATGTGATCTATTGCATTGCATTTGAGCAGTGAAACTTGGAATGAGTTTGATATCTGCCATGAGGGAAAAAATAGAAATAAAGTAGTAGCTCATAACATTTAAGGAGGAAAAAAACAAACATTACTATCTTTTGGAACATTCTGCTTCCATTGATTCTACTACTCTATAATTTTCTTTGTGCAACATGTCAGTACTATGTTCATATTTGTATAATTGCCATCATCTTTTTTAATTTTTCCCTTTTGATAGACACCCATATCGTTTTTTTCTTTTGTGTGTGTGTGTGTGTGTGTGAATACCTGTATGTTCTTGGCATATTGTTATGACATGTTTGAGTTTGAAACATGTTCTTAAGATCCTTTCATCATCTATATTAGAATTCTGAGTAATCAGAAAGATAACTATGGAAATATACTTACAAAAGATGGTGATAATCACATAAAAAAACCTATGTTTTCTTTCTATTTACAGTGACCTGTAATTTTCACTTGTTTCTAACATTTCTTTTCTGAGATAATACTTGCATCTCAGCTGCACACATGGCCTAAAAATTGTGTTGCCATAGCTGCTTTTGGTTGAGCTAAAAGGTGTTTACATGCTTTAGATAGACCATTCAGTTGGAGCAGTGAAGGTATAACACAGTGGGAGTGAACGATGATAAAGTGGAATCTCAGAGGTAGGAGGAGGGGCAAAGAAGGCACCCAGGGAGAAACTTCTGTGAATGGCCTGGCAGCAGGGACAAGTGAAGGAAGCACATGCTGAGGTCGTGGGGCTGAGAGATGCAGCCTCAGTGCTTATAGGTATGGCGTAGCCAGGCAACCCGATTCTTTCAGGATGAATGGCCTTCTGTGTCTATCCTATTATGCAATTAAATGTCTTATTAAATGAGGTCATATATGTATGACTCCATATTCACATGTAAATCTATTTTATGTTGTCTTATTCTAGATTTTTCCCAAAAATAACATAGAATGGAATTCTTTGCAGAATTCTTTGAATGCCTAGAAGAAAATATATCATAGCATAGTTCTGTGGATCAAACATTTTACCATAAATTGAAGCGAGAGTTTGATTTCTAAACCTTGTTATAAGTTTGTTCAAAATTACTCACATCTTTGCATCCCCAGTACCTAGCACAGTAACTGGCAAGCATTTTATGTCCAATAAATGTTTGTCAACAGAAAAGTTGACTTCGCATCCTTTAGACCGTCTTCTTTGGAACTGCTTAATAAAATTTAAGGACCTATGTGCTGATTTCAGGACCTCAGAAATGTGTTTTCTGTACCTACAGTTCTTTTCCTTCTTAGCCCTCTTCTCTAAGTCATGTCATCCTTGCACGCTCAGCTCTTCCATAAAACCTTTGAAATTCCTTCAGCTGGAAGACATCCCCCTTTGCTCTAACTCCTGAGGCAATTCGCTTTCTACCGTGTTAAGCTACCCTGAGTCCTCCCAAGAGCACCCAGCATACTTAGTTCCCTTTAACAATCCTCCAACTCCTAGTTGTGCCCTCTGGCCCTGGTAAGTGGTCAGTGAATTCAGTAATCATTCTTGTCCCCTTCTAGGAGTGTTACTGAGTCAGGCGGGCACAGAACAGACTGGTACACCGTGACATAACTAGAATAACATTTGAAAGTTGAGGACCAGTGTTCCATGTTGCTTAAACAGGAAAGAGCCAGGTCATCCTGCTACTTGGGGTAAATTTGGTATGTTTTTTTCTTGTGTTGCTGATATTAGTCATTTAAAACATTTTTGTCTGAAAGAAAATGTGTTTAGGTACATTTCTAGATTTGTTTAAAGACAAATTCCTAAAATATTGGCTGAAAGAAAATGTGTTTAGATAAATGTCTCTGTTTCCTCAAAATTCCAATTAAATAAATTTTATTTTAAAAGAGCAAATACTAGACTTTGAGGTAAACTAGATACTATATAGCCCAGAGTTTAGAAAGATTGCTAATTTTATTTGCCAATATCCTTAATATCTATGTGACTATGTCCTAAAAGATAGAATCCTTGATTTCTAAGTCAGAAGACTTGTGTTTTCATTCCCAGTTCTTCCTTTCTCAGTACTTACTATTCATTGCATCCTCGGTGACCAGTCATTCAATTCTTCTGACCTTCAGTGTCCATGCCTATTAAATGGGTTTTCTAATGATTCAGAAAGATATTACAAAACAGTCGGAGAGAGACAACAAAATTTTATCTTCACAAGAGAGGATATGGAGATATGGAGGTTGCTGTTCTGGGTATTGAAAGACTTGAAATTTAAACTGGAGTTGGCCACAAACTACCTGTATGACCTTGGGCAACACACTAAACCCCTGGGCTTTAAGGTCCTCATCAATAAATGAGATGATTGGACTGGATGATTTCTACAGCTGCTGCAGCTTGAAAATGCTGTAGTTCTGAGCAGCGTTATATGCTAGGTGCCATCATTATAGATCTGTTTTTATAAACCCCCTAAACAAGAGTAATATCAGAGGATAGGACTCTGATGTCTGCAACCTGGAAAGGTTTCTGGATTTCAAATGTGAATTATATTGAGTTCTCTCTAACCTAACCCTGTAGGTTTTTAAGACTGAGTAGAAATGAAGACTTCTAGAAAAACATTAGGAAAATTCACTAGTGTTTTCATTAGATATGGGGAAGGAGGAGCTAGGCTTTAATTATTCAGCCAAAACTAAAAGTGATAAATTAATCAACCCTCATTAACAAAAATGTGATAAATAGGTTACAATAGTTTACATAGAACCAGGATATCCAAGATTAGAAATCTTGGGTTATCACAGAAACTTCGAAGGTGTCATGAAACTTATCTCTAAACTATTAAAAATGTCAGTGCCAGTTGGACTCCAGTGAGAAAGTGGGAAGGTGGGGGTGGGAGAGTCAAAGGCAATATACTGTGAATTTGAGAGGTTCCAGTATATTTCTGGAGCTATTGATTAAAAGCCATTATTAAAACGTGAGTGGAGGAACAGCTGTTCTCTCTGTGTTCTTATTTTCCACCGCATCAGACCATGTGCATTGTTTGAAGGTCCTTCTAGATGTTCAGGGAAGGGAAATATACATAGTTAGGACCAGATAGTCATGGATTGAAGGTCTGGCTTTATTGTGTAACCTTGGGCTAGGTTCTTAAGCTTTTAGATCACCAATTTCCCTTATCAATAAAGTAGGAATACTATAATCTACCACATTAGGCTGGTGTGAGAATTAAATAAGTACTTGCTATATGCATTTTGGAATTAATAGACATTTAATAAATATTTGTGTACAGTCAATATCCCTTTCACAAAATCATATTTTCCATTTTTTTTTCTCTTTCGGGGGATAACTAATCCTTTAATGGAGATGTCTTTCTTTTGAACTGGAATGAAACATTCATTCATTGCAGGAAAATCAACCCAAGAAACAGCATACCCAAGATTATCTTGGGCCTTGACAAAAACCACAGCTGACTCTAGGTATGTGAGGAATGGAGGAGAGGGTGGATTTTCTCATCAGAGACCTCTCCTTCTTGTTCAGATCTTATCCCAGTACTGCTGAATCTCCTTAGTCTATTCCTTGCTGTTTTTCTTACCCTTTTCATTCCATGTAGTTCTGTTCTTCCTTTTCTTAATGCTTTGGTGTGGCCCAAGGGCCACCCCATTATGTCCCTTAAATCTATACCCTATGTATTTGCTGGCATTTGTCTTTAAAACCCCATAATTTGCTGCCTAACTGCAAAAGGTCCCTCACTCGTTACTCTTCCATAGTCACTATGTCCCCTCCCATTTCTGTTGAAGTGCTGAGTGTCCCCCTGTTTGTCACTGATATGGTTTGGCTCTGTGTCCTCACCCAAATCTCATCTTAAACTGTAATCCCCATGTGTCAAGGGAGGGAGGTGATTGGGTCTTGGGGGTGGTTTCCCCCATGCTTTTCTTGTGACAGTGAGTTCTCATGAGACTTGATGGTTTTATAAGGCAATTTTCCCTGCTCTTGCTTGCTCTCTCTCCTGCTGCCTTGTGAAGAAGTTGCCTGTTTTCTTTTCTGCCATGATTGTAAGTTTCCTGAGGCCTCCCCAGCTATGCAGATCTGTGAGTCAATTAAATTCCTTTGTTTATAAATTATCCAGTCTTGGGTAGTATCTTTGTAGTAATGTGAAAATAGACTAATAAAAGTCACCATGTCAATCTCTTCCCTACTACTTGCCTTATCTTCTTGGTTTAGCATGACATTGCATTTCCTACCCCACACTGTCTCCCTGAAAACACTCAAGGGCAGCTACCGCACTTGCTCCTTGCCTTTTTTTTTAACCTCTCGTGGATATTTCCACAGTTCCTTGTCTTCTTGGCCTTTGATATGCAAATGTTACCTTGTCAGCCATTTTTCTCAGTTTTCTTTTCCCTATCCATAGGCCATCTGGTACCTTGACCACTTAGTTCCTGTACTTTTCTTCTCCACTGACTCTTACTAAGAGAGGCTATAAAAATGTATATAGGACTATATGCACAGGACTATAAAGGATGATGGACTCAAAGGTGGGAGGGACTGAGGACTTTCTTTATATCTGAGTCCTAGTCCGGCATCGTTAGACAGTAAGTACAGGTTGAATGAAAGATATATCACAAGAAACACAGGTATCACCAGATAATTTCCCACCTCAGAAGTCACCTGGTACACACTTCTAGGCCACATCTTACTTACCTGTTTTCTTATAATGGATTCCATGTTATCTTCTTTGAGGATGAACTCTTAGGCAGGGCTGGTAAAGGTCTTCATTTTTATTGTTACAACACCCTCAGTCTCCGTCTTTGGGTTGCAACACCATGGCTTCCCTCAACAGGAGCATATAGAGTGGTGGATGGGAAGCTCAGGAAGCTAAATTAATCTGACCCGCCTAGGTCCACGCTATGTCAAAAAGAGCCGTGAAATCCAGGTGGGGAAGCTTAAACCTGATTATTGGGCAGACAACACAATTATTTTAAGATCTGCCAGCAGAAAAGGTAGTTCTTGGAGCAGTGATAGGACAAAAGCCACACAAGAAAGATGACTTGGCAGTCACAGGTGCAGGACGTGGGAGTCAGAGAAGCCAATCTTCAGGATCCTACAAGTGGTGAAAAGACCCCGGGGAATAGTCCAGGAAAGAGGGGAAAAAGAGAATGTCTACCAGAGAGAATTCAAAGTAAACATTTGATAGGATTTGGTTAATAAGACAAACAGAATAATGAGAAGAGTCCTGCCAGGATAGCTGTAAGCACTCTGTGTAATTTGCCCATTTAAACCCAATTATCTCCATTTTGCAGACAATGAAACTGAAGCATAGGACCAAACTCCTTATTAGGTTTTGGGTTTGAGGCGTTAAAAAAATGGTGCAGCTCACAAGAGATAAAAGAAAGATGGCAAAAGTAGATGACTAGATGAAGGTTTTAAATTTGAGATGACAAATAAAAATATCTAGTGGCACAGGGAGTAGAGAGCTTTCAACCTTTGCCTAGCTCTTAAAATAACACCTAGACCTAGCATCCTTGAGAAACCCACTGCTGTTTCCAGATGGCATTCTGCTTTTCTTCTTTCTTATCTGTGGGGCCAGCTTCATGCATCCTTCAGTGTAGCACAGGTCCTAGACTTGGTATAATTTCTGCTTTGCCATCTTAATAATTTTTGAATTAGATGTCCAACATTTTTATTTTGGACTGGACCATGCAGATTATGTAGCCAGTGCTTCCTACATGATGGAAGGTCTGTGGTGGACATTCCAGATGTGGGCATTCGTTTTACACTTCCAGCCTCCTTCACCTTCAAGGGATGTTTGATACTTCAACTCTTTCATGAAATTGTTCTTTCCAACACCGTCACTGATGCACTCAGATACAGGTTTTCTTTGTTGTTAGGCTCTGCAATTCTAACACCGGTTTTCAATCTTTTCTCAAAATTCTCTTCTGTCTTAGCTGTCATGGCACACGACTTCTGCCACTTCTTGATTCAATGTTCTTTTGTCTTGCATTACCAGCTTTTCCTCCTGGTCCTGCCTGACATCTGGAGGTATCTTCTAAGACTTAACAATCAGCAGTTGAATTGTTCCGCTACAAACTCATTTAATCCCATTGAAGTTATCAAGCCTTCCCCTGTGCTGTGCACATAAAAATGGGTTTCCATCAGCCTTCCAGTATTCATTGCCTCAACCCTAACCACAAACCCGACCTCTTTCACTCTGCTTTTCCCTGCCTGCGTACACTGCTCCCACTTGCTGACTGAATAACTTTTCAAACTTATGGCCTCTTCTCACTGTTAGCCTTCACCTTTGGCTTTTCTACTCAACCGCCAGTGTCAGGTATTCTGTGATTCAGTTGTTTTAGGCCACCTTCGAAAATATCTAATGCCGTCCTGTTCTGACCAGGCACTAGAGGCCAATGCTCCGATGGGGTTGGCCTTAACTGTGTTAGGGTCCTCCCCGCAACTTCTTCAAATCTGTCTGACACTGAAGTTGAGCAAGTCTGACATTGAATTTTGCAAATCAGAGCACCCCAACCCACCCACCATCTTTTCTTTTCTTTTCTTTTTCTTTCTTTCTTTTTTTTTTTTTTTTGAGACAGAGTCTTGCTCTGTCACCCAGGCTGAAGTGCAGTGGGATGATCTCCGCTCACTGCAACCTCTGCCTCCTGGGCTCAAGTGATCTTCTCACCTCAGTCCCCCAAGTAGCTGGGAACGCAGGCATGCCACCACTACATTCGGCTAACTTTTTTTTTTTTTTTTTTATTTTTTGTAGAGACAGGGTATCACCATATTGCCCAAGCTGGTCTGAAATTCCTGAGCTCAAGCTATCCACCCACCTTGGCCTCCCACAGTGCTGGGATTACAGGAGTGAGCTATCGCACCTGGCCTCCAACCCACCCTCTTCTGTGTTTGCTAAAACAGCAGCTTTCTTTAATAGCACACCACTTGTAGGCAATGCTACTGTATTTCTCTAGTCAATGTTCTATCCTGCTTTCCAGAGATTATTTCATTTCTTCTCCTATCTTCCCAAGTCTCCAGCACCTTCTTCCTGGTCTCATTGTCATGACACCTTTGCTTTTTATTTCATTGAGAAAATAGAAGACTTCAAGGGAAAAGACCCATGCACTTTCCCTGTACACCCTTCTTGAACTGCTGCCTTCACTGTCCCCAGGACTTCACTCTTGTACTGCATCTCCTCCCTCACAGCCTCTCCTATTCACTCCCTTGTTGGTTACATCTTCCTCTTCCCAACCTCTAGATTGCTGTATTCTGGGGCTTAGTGCTCAGACCTCATCTTCCCCTCTCCACTCTCACTCTGGGTGACCTCATCTAGTTCTAAGACTTTATGTATTATTTGCATACCGACATTCCAAAATTAATATCTCCATTCGGATGTCCTCTTTGAATTCCAGGCATGAATATCTGTCTGCCTACTGGATGTTTCTGCATAAATGTCTAACAGACATCTCAAACTTACACATCCAAAACTGACCTCCCCAAATTCCTTCACCCACATTTTTTTCCATCATAGTAAATTAAGAAATGCATTCTTTGGTCACTTAGTCAAAAATTTACCAACCAAGTTTGACTCCTGTCTTTTTTGCGTACGCTATAGGCAATCCATCAGCAAATCCTGCTAGCCTTAAAGTCAAAGCTCCACTACTGGTGGAGCCACCTTCATCTTTCACCTGGTCTGTTGATGTGTTGCAATAAGCTCCCAGCTGATCACCCTGTTTCTGTCCTTGGCCCTCTACCTTCCTCGCACAACAGTCAAAGTAATCCTTTTAAAACCAAAGCCAGATCATATCAGTCCTCTTCAGTATTCAGACCCTTCAGTGACATATCATTTCTCTCAGAGTAAAATCTGAGTTCCTTCCATGGTTTGTAAGTCCTTGCACAATCTGACCCTACTCCACCAGTACTCTGATTCTTCTCATCACTCTCTCTCTCTTGCTTTCTCTGTGGCATCCAGACTGGCTCCCTTGCCATTCCTGAACTCACCAAGCACATCACACCTCTGAGCCTTTGTACTTTGTTCCCTATGGCTGAAAAACTCTTCACCCACAGGTCTGTCTTCATCACTTCCTTCAGGGCTCACTCAAAAGTCACCAGAGGGGCATTCTCTGACCACCCTACATAAATTGAGTTCACCGCAGTCTTTCCCTTTCTCCATCTTACTTCACTTTATTTTTTGTTCTCAGCAGTTGTCACCATCTGACACATTATAGGGTTCTTCATTTATTTGTTCTGTGTCAGTCTCCACCATACCTACCAGAATGTTTTCTACAGGAGAGCAAGAACTTTGCTATATATGCTCTTGTATCACTAAAACAAGCATTTGTCATATAGTGGGCACTAAATAAATATTTGAATGAATAAATGAACTCCCCTTTTGTACTTGGGCTTGCAACTGGCCTGTCCTTGGCTGGGTTACAGTTTACTAGTTAAGAATAACTGTCTATAATATATACCTTAGTATAATCTTCTTAAATTTAGGTATTTTATATTCAACCAATTTCCTACTAGCAGCCTTCAGCTGGGATTGTTAAAGGTATTACTTAAGGATAATTTGTCTCACACACCAAAGATAAAATTAAATCTAAAATTACTAAGACTATAGAGTAAGTATATTCCATTAATTGAAATTATCTCCTACACTGGAATGTGTGTGTAACAAATGTGAGTTTTGTTTAAAACATATGTCTTTCCTCATAGAGAGTGAGAAATAGTTTGAAAGCCAGAGGTGGCCAGATTCAAGTCTCAATCCATCAGCTTATTGCTTCAGCTTCTTGCATGCTTGATGAGAGGCGTAGCATAGTGCATAAGAATGGGGATACTGGGGCCAGACTATGTTGGTTCAAATCCAGGCTCTGTCACTTGTTAGCTTTGTGACCTTGGGTAAGTTGCTTAACTTCCCTAAGTCTCAGTTTCTTTATCTGGGTTGATAAGATAGTTGATAATTGATAAGACTCCCGTGTTGTTTTTTTTTGTTGTTGTTGTTTTTGACACGGTCTTGTTCTGTCACCTACGCCGTAGCGCAGTGGTACAATCATAGTTCACTGCAGCCTCAAACTTCTGGGCTCAAGCAATTCTACTTTCCTCGGTCTTTGGAGTAGCTATGTACTGAGGATTTATTGAGTTAATTCATGTAAGCATTTACAGGATTGGTGCATAGTAAGTATGTGTTAGCTATGATTATTACTAATATTCCTCCTGAAAAAAACAGCTGTTACTCCTTAGAGTTTTATTGTCCTTGTTCCTGTGCACCCGGCACAGGATTTACTGCATTGCACTGAGTCCAATGGATTACAGTCACCACACCCTTTGAGCCCTTGCTGCTAGTGTTATATGTTCAGTCTTTTCCTTCCTTCCTTTCACCCTTTATTCCGTTTTCTTCTCTTCCTTCTCTTCTTCCCTCCCGCCCGTAAGTTCTGCCTTTCCTTACTTTTTTCTTTACATCCTCTCTCATACACTACACTCTGTTTTGCATTAGCTGTCTCTCTTCTCTCTTCCTTCTGCTGTTTCTGCTCTCATTCACAGAGTTAGAATTCTGGAGGGGAAAGACCTGTCATGTCACCAGGAAGAGTCCTCACAAGCAAATCTTTCACAGTTCTCACTTCCTAGATAGAATTTTGCTCTTTCAAGCAGCCCCTACTTTTAGAGATCGGAGACTCTTTATCAAAGACTCCTCATTGTTCAAGTTGATCAGAAATGCCATCTCAGCACTTTTAACCCATGTGTGGGTTGTACCAGCAATGTCTATTTCTTTAGAAAACACTGACTCGTCTTATCAACAATCACGGGCTAACTGTAAAATCAACCATAACCAATTGTCTTGCTTGCTGCTTCTAAGGGGCATTGATAAAATAATGCGGTTGCTTTGGTGCCTAATAAAGTTCAACTCCAATGATGGTGAGAATGTAGGAAGGAATGAAAGATATGTTCAGTGGAAACCCCGGTTTTTTTTTTTCCTTCTTTCTTCTATTAGATTAGGAATTCCTCAAGTGAAGAGACCATGCATGCTCTATTTATTTTAAATATATATGACTAGTGCCCAGCTTAGTGCCTTACAATACATGCTCAGTAAGTAAATGTGCCTTGAATTTTTGCTTAGGCAAACATGGTAAAACATTCTGAGAACTCAAAGCCTAAAACCATGAATAAAGGCAGTGCTTTGTGTGATTTTCATTTGGACAGCCTTGTGAAACACACAATTCTATGCACTGAATTGTCACACTAATGAAATAATTATCACAGATCTCTGTAATCCTATGCATTTTTATAACATCTATTTTGTGACAATTATTATAAGTTGTTGTGAAATGTAAATATATATTAATTCTTTCTATTACTTGAAAAACTCCTTGGAGAATTAACTCATAATTTACTCCACACATTCTATACCTGTTTGCTGAATAAATGAATGAATGATGTTATACTTATATTCACTCAGAATGTTTGGAGAGGTTTACATAATTGAATGGTTTTAATAATTAAAAGTTAGCATCTATGGAATTTATTCTGGTTATTACATTAGGCTATAAAATTAAGTGAATATAAAATTATATTAAACATAGTGTTATTTTTTGTTGTTCAAAAGGTACTTCAAGATCTTTAAGCTACAAAATTAAAAGAAACCAACAGGTCTCCTAAAAATATATCTTCGTCTTTTGTTTTGGTCTACCAGTACTTTACTATGCCTTTAAAATAAATCCGCTTTGCTAGTTGCATAGATTCTGAATAAAAAGCAACTTTATATTATCTTGGAAAGTTTTAAGATGGTTAAATTACTTTGAAAAAGACTACAACACCAAACCAAAGTGATGGAAATGTTTGTGTTTTAATTTTTCTTCAATCCATTTGTATCTCAACATATTACATTTCTAGACAAAACTGGTTTGTACATCTCTCTTGCTTGAGCAGGAGGAAATCATTACAATGGAAAGAATTATTGAAAATGGTCCATGTTGTGTAATTCCCAGGATAAATGGGCTGAGTAGCAAATATTTCTGTTGTGAACTGTTTTATACCGAAATGTGCATTATTAAACCCATTTGTTGAACACATTGAAAGATCGAATATTTTCCTAACCCGACACTGGAAGATGTTTATTTGTCATTCTTCTCCTTCCCCTGCTCAGATCTTGGCTTCCTGGAATTCATCCACATTTGAGGGGCAAAAAATCATAAATGAAGAAATCAGAAAAACAGAATTTAAAATGTATAAACACATATTTTAAACAAGATCATAAGAAATTTAAAATAGTATACATAATAGAAACAGCATGTGGGGAAGCATATAGAACAATGTGGTAAGTGACCATTTTTCACATTATCATAAACATCCTATACATTTGAAGAACGCAGAAAGCACAATAGTCACCAGACTATAAGAATCCGAAGGTAGCAAAAAGAATGCTCATGATCAGAATGGTTTGGGGGTGATTTTATGCACCTTCTACTTTTATAAAGATATACCTTTAGATATACTGTGTATTTAAGTAATATATATTTAACTATTACCCTTTAAAACATTGCATATGCAATCAGGTTGTTTTCATTTCAGCTAGATTAGTCTGATGTATGCCCAATTCCATATTCCAAACAACCCTAAAAAACCTCAGTTAAAAAAAATCACTGGAACGCTTCAATACTAGATTTGAAGATAATAGTAGCAGCTGGAGTAGAAGGAGCAGAAAGCTGCTTTCCACCCCAAAATAAAACATTCTTTCTCTTTGATGATTCTTTTTCTTTCTTTTCCAGTAACTCTACTTTTTTCAAACTGTATTCAAAGTAGCACATTCAGGTATAGATTCATTTATTCATTCATTCGATAAATATCTACTGGGTATCAACCCTGTACCAGCTCTAGACTAAGCACTGGGACATGTTATAAGAAACTTTTAGTGTGGCATTGGACTTCAGGAGAGATCTCAAGGTTAAAAATACAGGATTGGGGGTTAGGTAAATGGTGGTAATAGTGCTTTTAAGGCAGGTAGAAAGGGAGAGAGTTAAGAGACATCTGTATATTGAGGTGAAGAGGAGGTGAGGGTAGATGAGACCAGTTTGTAGTTGATTGCTTCACAGAGTCATTGCATGAATGGTACAGGGAAGATACAAAAGGCTTTGGGTAAGTGAGCAAGAATGATGTTTGTAGAGCCGTTGGGGAGAATGTTCCCAGCAATGAATCAGAGGATTGTTGTTGGCATTTCCAGCACAGTGGAAGCTAGCATAAGTATGTTATAGTGAGCCAGGGCAGTCCCAGGTTTTCTCCAGCAATGCTCATCAGCAAAGACAGGAAAATTAGAGAGTGCGTATGATGTAAGTTTGCCCACTGACGTGGTGGATAATGAGAACTGGAGACTCGGTGTTAGAAAGGATGATAAAAGGGGTTGAAAAGAAGAAACTAGAAGAACCTTCCATTTTATAGAAAGTTAATGAATGCGTTAAACTGTGAGAGTTTTAGTGTTTATTGAACTTGGTGAGCAGAAAACAAAGAGGGAGGTGGGAAGGTGGAGAGGTGCAGTGGTAGAACCATGGTTGTGTGTGGAGAATGAATACTCTTAGCGCTGGTAATAACTAAATTCAGCGAATGATCTTGCTGGTGCATGACTCAGGTAGGCTGGGGTTGGAGGATTACAGGTAGCAAGATTATGGGATTATATAGTTGAGGTATCTCATGGGTCCCTACCATGAAATTTGAAGTTGTCAGAGGTGACGATGAAGAATGAAGATGTGGAGGAAAATCAAAAGCCAGGTGCTGCATTCATTTAGAAAGGTGGAAGTGGGTCTCATTGGAGTTCAGTAAATAACAGCCGTGGTGCCTTTAAGATGGCAGAACAAAGAACCAGTGTAAATTTTAAATGAGAAGAAAGAAATGGACAATTGAGTAGTGAGTAGTTTAAAGGTTTAAAGTGTGGACTTGTGAATTACTGGAAGAAAAATCCCAGGAGGGCCAGAATTTATTTTGAAGGCACCCATATACTCTATTCTAATCAGACAACCATATTTTGTTTACCAGACTCATTTAAATCAATATTAGTTGTTGTTGATTTTGTTATTCATCATTATAGATACTGTCTCTGGTAAGAAAAAGATGTTATTTTGTTCTGCCTTCATTCCTTTCTGGCACTGTTTTGTAGTATTTCTTCATAGTTCCTAGTCTTAAAAAATGTCAATTAGTGGGAGGATATGCTTTTCCAAATATCAGATATCCTAAGTTTTTCATATATATCAAGACTGTGATCCAATTGGTGGAACCACTACACTAGAGAGCATGTTATTTTTCAAATCATCTGTATCTAAAAAGAAAACACTGTATTCTTCCTAACATGTTCTCCCTGAATACCAACATTTATTTAATCTCACTCATATAATCATACTCTTGGACTAGTTTTCCAAACTACTATTATATTAAGTATGTAAACTGTAACAGATGTAATTATTAAATTACCTTTTGCATTAGAATAGAGAACATACCTTTTTATTATTTTCTTGATGTATAAATAATGGCCTGATAACTTTACAGACACACTGGTATATTCACAGATACTCTGGTCATTGCAAAGCCAGTTCCTCACCCTTGTAGCTAAATAATTTCTATACAAAGCATACTGAATGCTATTTAAATCATAAGTCTCTTTCAAGAAATTTCTTCTCTTCCTAGAAAATTATTTAGTAGGGGCAGTATATGGCAGCAGTAAAGGTTGTTCTTGACAAACACCTGTCCTTTACAGTTAAGTGCTAAAAGGCAGGTGTTCTCACATTTATTATACTTCTATTATGCTTTCTATCACTAATGTAACACTTATCTGAAAATTGATAATTTTGAAAGATTTCATAGCTGCAGTACTCTTTGTGCTTTATCACTAAGAGCAAACAAACCCTGTTCATTCAGTAGGGTGAACTTATTACTTTTCAATCCTTATTTAAGTAAACCTAGTTTATGGAATTCCGAAGTAAGATATTACTGCTTTTCTACTTTCCTTCCTGCAGTGTTAATTCTCCTTTGGAAGACAATCATCTTGCCTGCTGTATCCTTCTCTTAGTCTAACTCTTGTTTGATATAAGATCAAAAGGCATTCGTTTTCTGTATCAGTTAGGCAGGCTGTCTTGTCTCAATGAGATTAAGTAGCCTCTGAAGAGAAGTAACACCAGGGAGGAGGTAGATGAGCTGATAGTCAACATACAATATGGCTGTCTTAATTCTTTCAAAATGATAGTTTGGCTAGTCTGATGTCTTTCTTTTATAATTGTGTCCGTGGCTCATTTGTTCAGGGCAACCAAGCAGCACACACCAAATCTGATAATCAATGGTTTGGGTTTCTAATAAAGCTGGAGGGAAACATCAATCTTTCCTAGGCTTAACATTTTTTTTTCATACTAGGGAAAGGCCCTAATATTTTCTTGTTTCTTAGATTTTTTTTAAGGACATTCATGAAGTACCAGAATATTTTATTCCAAATAAACGATAAATTCAATACCCAGTATTAACCCCCAAGTTTCTTAAAGAAAATGTTATCAAAAGCAATTGTTGAGCCCCAGACAAAGCTATGCAAGCGGGGTATCAGTCCTGCTATAGGTAGACTCTATCTAGAAGCCTGAGTTTTTATAGCCTGAGTTGTCCGCGGTCATATTTAACTACGTTTCTTGAGATAAGACTATAATTATCTCATTACAGAAAGTGAAGCAGTGTTTTCCCTAAAGGAGCAAACAAAACACTGGTATTTATTAACAACATTTTATTTCAGCATATTTCCTCTCACTTCACTTTCAGAGATTTTCTAGCCAGTTGCTTCTCTAAGGAAAGATTGTTAGGCACAAACTCCCTAAGTTTAGTTCCCTTGCCATCATCAGACTTCTAGGCTTCAACCTATTTTTAATCTACTTCCTATTATCCCAGAGGCAACATTTCTACCCCTTTCCAAGTCTCAGCCTTCAGTCTGTGCTCATATGTTCTGGTTTCCTCCGCTATCCCCTGCTCTCGTGGTTTTGACCCATCCTTTTTCTTCTGGCTGTACATGTGCTCAAGACATTACAGAAGTTAAAACAAGTGATCCAAAAAACCATTCTTTATTTAGCTCAGCTTCGTTTCTTACTAGGTTAATGCCTTACATTTCTCCATCATCAAATTCTTAAGAAAGACATTTACATGACTTAATTCTAATCATTAGCTCTATTCTCTTTGCAGTCTACCCTGGGCTGGTTTCTGCTTCCACCTGCTGATCTGGCAGAGGTGATAACAGTGATGAAACAAAATCTTCAAACCACAGCACAGTAAGAAGATGCTGAGTTTATATATGGACACTGCTTTTGTGACTGTGACTATTGTTGTGGGTTTCCTTGCTTTCCATCTTGCCAATTCCCTTCTTGACATTGTACAGCTATTTCCTTTGTAATACAGAAACTCTCTCTTACAGAATATTTTTCCACAGCTGGCTTTCATCACTTCTTGATAGGTACCTAAATATTTCAGTTTTTTCCACTTTATTTTCCTTTAACAATAACTGCTGCCCAATTAAATAATTCATCTTTTCCTCTGTATAAGTATTTGAGGTACTGAATGAATGTTTATCAAGCACCATTTGGAATCTCCTATTTTCTCTGGCTTGGCTTCTTCACAGACTCTTGGTCTCAATTACACATGGCAGTTTGAATTAAGTTTATTTAACAATTTTAAAATTAAGAATGAGTTTGGAATTTGTTTTAGAATTTTTTCTACCCCATAGAGATGATTGTGTGTAAATTAAAGACTAACTTCAAAATCCAAGAGTTTCTTTGTTGTATAATAGTTAGATCATGCACATTTATAAATAACATTCAGAAGCGTGACACAGAAAAGCAAACATTATGCTTTGAAATGTTCACAAATGATAATAATAACTAATGTTTATTTTCTGCTCACTATGAGGTAGGTGCATAACTAAGTTCTTTATGGGCATTAATTTATTCAATCTTTTCATCAGCCTTAGAAGTTTGGAATTTTATTATTAGTTCCAGAAAGGTTACAAAACTTGCCCTCGACAGCTCAAAACTGGTGAAGTTGGGATTCTCAAGTCTCACCCCTGCATCATATGCCATTCTGCCTCTCCAAGGATGTCTACCTGTCAGTGAGTTTGATAAAACAAATACTGCCATGGCTTCTTGATTCTAAGATATGATCAAGTGTAAGCTGCACCATCTATTTAATATTATCTTTCCAGGATAAAGTGAATCACTACCAACAGTGTGTGTGTGTTACAGATATATCACACTATATTTAGTCTCTTGGTCTCAAATTATAATTTTTGGTATTGAGAACATGTATGTCTTAATTTTTTCATACATATGGAAATTTTCAAATATTGAAATATAAAAAAATTTAAGTATATACTTACTATATTATATACATAATATGCATTGTGTATATGTCATGTAATATGTAATTATATAATAATTATACTATGTAATAATATATTATATAATTATATGCTTAAGTATATTATATATTATACATAAATACAGAAATTAACAAAATTAATATCCCTTTCCTCTCATTTTACCCTCTATTTTAAGTCTTTGTTGTACATAATGGTGAAAAAATTAATCTTGTTGATTTTAAGGGAGCTCAGTTTTTATGATTTTATTTTAAAATCCTCAATCAGGATTTATTTCTGCACACTTTTTCTTAAGTTACATCTGAGTTTCTGGAGGGTTGTGCTAAAATTTCGCAATAACCAGGAAGGGGATATTTGCTCTTCATTTGTCCTTGATCTTCTGCTGGCATCTGCTGAGAGAGAAATTCCATATGGTTTTTGGTTGTCTGCCTCTATCCCTTTGGCCTATGTTAGTAGACCTCAACCTCACATAATTCCTGATTATGAATACTATAAACTACCTTCTCCTTTTTCCAACCATCGGGATTCTGGGGTCTGATGGCCTCCTTTCAGTTACATATACACCTCTCTTTGGGGTGCAGTGGCTGTCAGTTGTTCTCTGGTATCACACTGGGGATGCTCGAGGCTACTGCTAAACTCCACCTCACTTAGCCCCTGGAACTTCATTCTGGTTTGAATCCTGGGGAGAAGTGGAGTAAGGCTCCTTCCTAGCTTTCTTCTTATCTGCCCGTGGTATAGCAACTAAGACCTCTCCTTGTAGGGGCAGAAAAACTCACCCTTTTATTGTTAGAAACTACTCTTATCTCTATGGTATAAACTTCATGGACCAAGTTCTTCAGGGTTTTGGCTTTTTATATTCAGTGCCAAACTTTTAGTGCTCAAAACACTTCTTTTTCAAAAAACTGGGCTATCTCAAATAAAAAGCTCCTTGGCTTTCAAGACTAAGTCCTCTGTTGTAAATTTTTAAAAAACCTATTGCCTTCTTTGTTTTTCCCCATGTTAACTTGTGCCCTGCTTTCTCTGGGACAAATAAATGTTCCCCAGAGGCCGTGAATACTATTTGCTCTGGAGGTAGTGATCACCAAGACAACAGCAAAAAGCTTGGATAATATCCCCATATGCAATTCCTCCACATATATTAAAATATAAAAATATATAACATATAAATATACATAATCATACAACATATATTAATATAAATAACTCTACATTTATGATTTTATATATTATATATAATTTATGTGTAACATGTATATGTATATAATTTTTTCTCCCTTCTTATGTGAAGACAAGTGTCATCAGGAGAACCTGGACCAGGATAATGGCAATAAGAGTAGTGTTTAAAAAAAAAAAAGACATACTAGAGATATTTCAAAGAAAGAGTAGTTGCAACTTAGCAATAATGTGAAGAGATGGCACTGTCTACAATGGTGGGAATGTTTATATTAGAGAGACTAGACAGATTTTGGCAAATCACCTTACTTTTCTTTGCTACTACAGGAATGGCCTTGGAGGATAATGAACCTTAGAAACAGGTTTCAGAATTTTTCTATTCCTTAAAATCTGCTATGCTTTGAATGTTTGTCTCCTCCAAAACTCATGTTGAAATTTAACTGATATTGTCACAGGCAATGATGAGACCATTTAAGAGGTTATTTGGCCAAAAGAGCTCCACCCTCATCAGTGGGATTGATGCCTTTATAAAAGAGAGGGCTAAGCCCCTTTTACTTCTTTGTTCTTGAACTCTTATGCCATGTGAGGAACAGCATTCCTCACCCCTGAAGGATGCTGCGTTCAAGGCACCATCTTGGAAGCAGAGACTGGGCCCTTATACCAAACATGCTGGACCTTGATCTTGAACTGTCCAGCCTCCAGAACTGTGAGAAATAAATTTCTGCTCTTTATAAATTACCCAGTTTCAGGTATTCTGTGGTAGCAGCACAAAACAAAGACATAACCACATTATACTCAACAAATATTTATTGAGCATGTATTACACGCCAATCTTTGAATAAAGTATTCCAAAGAATTCAGATATGATTAAAAAATATGCTTGAGCCGAAAGTCATAGAGTAGGGACTAAGTATATATTGTACTTCGAAGAATATAAAGGATGCTTCATAAAGCCCAAAAGTGGTTTGATCAGAGAAGCATTTTATAAATTACAGAGATGTAGAATGTAGGGATCTTATTAATAATAATATAATTATATTGGACTTGGAAGACATCAGGGAGCCAGCAAGGAAGATGCTCCCAAATTACAAATAGCTAAAGTTAGAACTAAATCTGCAATCAAATTAGAAAAAAAAAATGAAAAGTTGTGATGTCAAGTATGACATGGTAAAGAGCAGTGATATAGGCAAGCTCACATCCTGCTGCTGGTGGTGTCTTGCCATCATTCAGGAAAATCACTTTTTACTCATGAGTCAAAATCCTTAAACAAGTTTGACCAAAGGAAATCATCTGCTAAATGTGCAGGAATGTATTTACAAAGGCTTTTATCGCAACACAATTAGGAAAAGCCCAGGTTAAATACCTTGCATACTATTACAATGGACATTTACCTACCTCAAATTGGCCAAATAAGTTTTCTTAGAATTGCCCCTTCACCCACCTCTTTCCACTTGTTTGAGTTAGGGCCGTTATGTAACTTTCTAGTAAAGTACAACTGATTGGTCTAATTGATAGCATTGCCCAGGAAATTTAGAAAATAGCAATAGCTTGGGAGGCTGAGGCGGGCGGATCACTAGGTCAGGAGATCAAGACCATCCTGGCCAATATGGTGAAACTCTGTCTCTACTAAAATACAAAAAAATTAGCTGGGCGTGGTGGCGCGCACCTGTAGTCCCAGCTACTTGGGAGGCTGAGGCAGGGGAATTGCTTGAACCCAGGAGGTGGAGGTTACAGTGAGCTGAGATTGTGCCACTGCACTCCAGCCTGGTGACAGAGCAAGACTCTGTCCAAAAAAAGAAAAAAAGAAAATAGCAAGAGCAAGAATAGGAACCATCCTTTGTACAAGGAGGAGAAAAACACCAGGCACTGTGTGTGTGGCTGTATCAAGAACACACACACACAAACCAGGAGCTGTTGTCAACTTTTTTTTTTTTTAAACCACAATATGGATTAGAGAAGTATAGGAAGCCATTTATACAAAGAGAGAAGAATAAAACAGCTACATAGTAGAGACAGTTCTGATGGCTTAATAACCTCTGCTTCTGGTTTGTTCCAGAGGTTCAAGTGGTTTTTTGCCCTTGGTGTCCATGAGAAATAACTGAACATTTTAACAGTTTGAGTTGTAACCTGAAGAATATTCATTTATATAAACATGATATATGTCATCATGTATGCATATATCTGTGTGGGTTTGTAAAATAGAGTATATCCCAGACAAGGAGAGATCAGATATAAAAGAGTGCTCTGTCCGTCTCATACTCATTTGACTGAATATACAAAGGCTCAGGGGAACCTTCTGGGGGAAAAAAATACCATACCAAATATTTGAGTCAGGAGGCTAACTTGCAAGGATTTCACTTGCATGGACCCATTAAAAGGACTTGATTTGAAAGAAGAAAATCTGAAGATCTGAGGGGTTGAATAAGTAAAACATAAATATGGTTTAAAAAACAGAAAGATATACAATAAAAGTCTCCCTGCCATCCTTGTCCTCCTCTGATCGGTTCTGATGCAGCTCCTTCCATTGGTAAATACTGTACTTAATATCTTATGCAAATGTTCATAGTTTCTTCAAACATATACAAGCAAAAACAAGTACTGATTCTTATTTTTCATTTGTTTACAAAGGTAGTATATTGCACATACTGTGCTGCACCTTACTTTAAATATATGTTTATATATCTGTATCTATATAGATATATTATTATAGATTTATTCTATATCTAAATATATATCTATATCTTCTTTTCCTATCAGTATAAAGAAAGATTCCTCATTTTTTTACAGCTTCCCAATGTCCTATGTATAGATACATCATCATTTATTAAACTAGATCCTATTGATAGACATTTAGTTGTTTCCAATCTTTGGCTCTTACAAACAATGCTACAATAAATAACTTTGCACAAAAGTCATTTCTCACCTGTGCATGAATATCTGCACAATACATTTTTCTATAAGTAATTCTGAGTCTTTAGTGGCTTTTGTTTTTTGAAAGAACTCACCTTTCTGATTATCCTTTCTGCGGGGATGTACCCTGGTGGAAGAAAGGATGTGTTTCTATAAAGCTAAAAAGCTATAACATGTTAGGGTTGAAGCCAGTCTGTTACAGGGACTCCTTAAGATAGTCCAACCCAGAAGAAGAGCCATGTTTTTGTCTGCTTTTGCAGAAAGGATGAGTAGTGGTCCTAAAAGTAGCCAAAGAGATGAAATTGGGGTGGAGATAGTGGTCCGATTGAAACACTGGGCTGTGGCTCAAACTTGAGGCCATGATTGTGTTATGGGCTGCTGAGATTTGAGCAGAACTTTGCAAAGAACTCTAGCAGTGCAAGTGGCAAAGGGTAGCACAAGGGTAACTTGTTTCCATGTTCTTACATTTTCTCACATTTTTTTACTGCTAATGAAAGCCATAGCACTGTGAAACTTGGTGATATTTGAGTAATATATACTTAGAAAAGGTTGGGAAGACTGGAGCCATATTAATGGTGGTTTTCTCTAGGAGTTCAAGGTAATAAGTGAATGTATCACTTTACCCATTTCTTGACATTAATAAGTGCAACCTCTGTTGAGAATCGATGTATATCTCTCTTGATCTTTTCTCATATAAGTGCATGTATTTACCAACATAAGTGATTTTTTCTTTTATTGTCTGGATAGGATATTTCTACATATACATATGATTGTGAAATTATCTGTTTTTACATTATATATATTTTGGAGATCTTTCCAAGTTAGTATTTGCACTCATGTTTGAAAAGGGAGCAGTGCCTTTAAAATTAGGTGACTTTTACACCTTTTATCATGACTACTTTTTGTGGAGTTGAAATGATGTTTTCATTCTGCTTTGGTGTTTCAGTGCTTTGTTCAAAGTTAAGTGTTTTCAGAAAAGTATATTTTGCTTTTTTTTTTTTTACAGCCTAAATTTTGGCTATTGGGAATTTTCTATTGTATAAAACTATTTATAAAAGGTTTTTCTACTGACTCCAGGGTATTCTGAAGATTGAAGCCTGTGTGTAAATTGCTACCAAATGGTAAAAAGCAACAATAAACAGTTTGATTTTTTAAAACTGTGTAAAGTTTGATTCTAATGTTGAAAAAAAAAATGTGTGCATGTATATATAATTTTTATTATGCCCTTAGGAAAAAAAAACTACTAAGAAAACCTTCAAAATGTTAAAGGTGTATATCTTTGGATTGGCTCTAAGTTTACAAATTTTTATATTTATATTTATACTTATTTTATTTTATTTTAAAAGTTTTCTGTAAGAATTGCTTTTATAATTAAAAAAATTCATAAAATGCAATGCAATTTGTACTGCAGTATAGTACCTACAGTCCTGTCTTCCTCGTCCACTCTTCCTATGAAGACAGACATAGGAAGAGTTTGAAGAGGTGGGTTTTAGAGTTTTGGGAGAAGGGATCAATTAAGAAAACCTCTCTACCCCAGGGACTTTGGTGCCAGCTGAGAGAGGGGCAAATGAAGATCAACTGATCACTGTTACTAGGACAAATACTGCATACTATCACTTGTGTGTGGAATCTAAGAGTCCAACTCGTGGAAGTAGAGAGTAGAATGGTGGTTACAAGGTATATTAGTCCATTTTCACCCTGCTGATAAACACATATCTGAGACTGGGATATTTACAAAAGAAAGAGGTTTATTGAACTTACAGTCCCATGTGGCTGGGGAAGTTTCACAATCATGGTAGAAGGTAAAAGGCATGTCTCACATGGCAGCAGACAAGAGAAGAGAACTTGTGCAGGGAAACTCCTTTTTTTGATACCATCAGATCTCATGAGACTCATTCACTATCACAAGAGCAATGCAGGAAACCCACCCCCATAATTCAATCACCTCCCACCAGGTTCCTCTCATGACATGTGGGAATTGTGGGAGTTACAATTCAAGATGCGATTTGGGTGGGGACACAACCAAAGCATATCTTTCTGCCCTTGGCCCCTCCAAATCTCATGTCCTCACATTTCAAAACCAATCATGCCTTCCCAACAGTCCTCCAAAGTCTTAACTCATTTCAGCATTAACTCAAAAGTCCAAGTCCAGCGTCTCATCTGAGACAAGGCAAGTCCCTTCCCCTATGAGCCCTGTAAAATCAAAAGCAAGTTAGTCACTTCCTAGATACAATGGGGGTACTGACATTATGTAAATATAGTTGTTCCAAATGGGAGAAATTGGCCAAAACAAAGGGGTTACAGGCTCCATGCAAGTTTGAAATCCAGAAGGGCAGTCAAATCTTAAAGCTCCAAAATGATCTCCTTTGACTCCATGTCAAGTATTGGGACATGCTGATACAAGAGGTGGGTTCCCACAGTCTTGGGCAGCTCTGCTCTTGTGGCTCTGCAGGGTGCAGCCTCCCTCCTGGCTGCTTTCATGGGCTGGTGTTGAGTGTCTGTGGCTTTTCCAGGCACATGGTGCAAGCTATTGGTGGATCTATCATTCTGGGGTCTGGAGGACAGTGGCCCTCTTCTCACAGCTCTAGCAGGTGGTGCCCCAGTAGGGACTCTGTGTGGGTGCTCTGACCCCACATTTCCCTTCCACACTGCCCTAGCAGAGGTTCTGCATGAGAGCCCTGCCCCTGCAGCAAACTTCTGCCTAGGCATCCAGGCATTGCCATACATCTTCTGCAATCTATTGGAGGTTTCCAAACTCCATTTCTTGACTTCTGTGCACTCACAGGCTCAACACCACATGGAAGCTGCCAAGGTTTGGGGCTTGCACCTTCTTAAGCCATGGCCTGAGCTCTGTGTTGGCCCCTTTCAGCCATGGCTGGACTGGCTAGGACGCAGGGCACTGAGTCCCTAGGCTGCACATAGTAGAGGGACCTTGGGCCTGGCCCACACAACCACTTTTTCCTCCTAGGCCTCTGGTCCTGTGATGGGAGGGGCTGCCTTGAAGATCTCTGACATGCCCTGAATACATTTTCCCACTGTCTTGGGGATTAACATTTGGCTCCGTGTTACTTATGCAAATTTTTGCAGCCAGCTTGAATTTCATGTCAGAAAAAGTTATTTTCTTTTCTATCACATTGCCAGGCTGTGAATTTTCCAAACTTTTATGCTGTGTTTCCCTTTCAAAACCGAATGCCTTTAACAGCACCCAAGTCACCTTTTGAATGCTTTGCTGCTTAGAAATTTCTTCCACCAGATACCCTAAATCGTCTCTCTCAGAGAAGTTCAAAGTTCCACAAATCTCTAGGGCAGGGGCAAAATGCTGCCAGTCTCTTTGCTAAAACATAATGAGTCACCTTTGCTCTGGCTCCCAACAAGTTCCTCGTCTCCATCTGAGACCACCTCAGCCTGGATTTCATTGTCCATATCACTCACTATCAGCATTTTTGTGAAAGCCATTAAACAAGTCTCTAGGAAGTTCCAAACTTTCCCACATTTTGCTATCTTCTTCTGAGCCCTCCAAACTCTTCCACCCTCTGCCTGTTCCCCAGTTCCAATGTTGCTTCCACATTTTTGGGTATCTTTTTTTTTTTTTTTTAGACAGAGTTTTGCTCTTGTTGCTATGCTGGAGTGCAATGGTGCAACCTCTGCTCACTGCAACCTCTGTGTCCCAGGTTCAAGTGATTCTCCTGTCTCAGCCTCCCAAAGTAGCTGGGATTACAGGCACCTGACATGCCCAGTTAAATTTTTTGTATTTTTAGTAGTGACAGGGTTTCACCATGTTGGCCAGGCTGGTCTTGAACTCCTGACCTCAGGAGATCCGCCTGCCTCGGCCTCCCAAAGTGCTGGGATTACAGGCATGAGCCACCGCACCCAGCCCATATTTGGGTATCTTTTCAGCAATACACCCTCTACTGATACCAATTTACTGCATTAGTCCATTTTCACGCTGCTGATAAAGACATACCAGAGACTGGGCAATTGCCAAAAGAAAGAGGTTTATCGGACTTATAGTTTTACCTGGCTGGGAAGGCCTCACAATCATGGTAGAAGGTGAAAGGCATGTCTCACATGGTGAGAGACAAGAGAAGAGAGCTTGTGCAGGGAAACTCCCCTTTTAAAACCTGTGAGACTCATTCACTATCATGAGAACAGCACAGGAAAGACCCACCTCCATAATTCAATCACCTCCCACTGGGTTCCTCCCACAATGTGTGGGAATTGTGGGAGTTACAATTCAAGATGAGATTTGGGTGGAGACACAACCATATCACAAGGGAAGAGGAGAAGAATGAGGAGTTGTTAATCAAAGGATATAAGTTTCAATTAGACAAGAAAAATAAATGTTGAGGTCTATTATAGACAAGGGTAACTATAGACAATAATAATGTATTGTATATTCCCAAACAAATGGGAGAGCAAATTTCAAATGTCTTGCCCCCAAAAATGATAAGTGAGGTGATGAATATCTTAATTAGCTTGACTTAATCAATCCACTTTGTATACATGTATCAAAACATTACAGTGTACTTTATAAATGTATGCAACTATGATTTGTCAATTAAAACTAATAATGTTCTTTTTTTTGAGATGGAGTTTTGCTCTGTTGCCCAGGCTGGAGTGCAGTGGTGTGATCTCGGCTTATTGCAACCTCCAACTCCCAGGTTCAAGCAATTCTCCTGCCTCAGCCTCCTGAGTAGCTGGGACTACAGGCGTGCATCACCATGCCCAGCTAATTTTTGTACTTTTAGCAGAGATGGGGTTTCACCACGTTGGCCAGGGTGGTCTCGAACTCCTGACCTCAAGCAGTCCACCCGCCTCGGCCTCCCAAAGTGATAATATTTTTAAAAGTAAAAAAATAAAAATAAAATTCATTACTCTAAAGAATCTTCCTACCCCTAAACCAATCTCTGTTATATATTAATAAAGATTAAAGCATATACCTTTACGTTTGTTAGCTAAGCTGGTTTGCAAACAAAACAAGACAGTTTTATAAAGGTTGTCTCTGATATATTTGCCACAAGTCGCCTTATAGCAAGGAGAGGCAAGGAAGAATGCATCTTCTCTGTAAGGGAGAGGCTGAGAAGCAAAGCTCTGCTCCTTCTCTCAAACTCATTAATCAGAAAATGTATGCTGTCCCTGTGGAGGGCAAAGAAAGTGCTACTTTAGAGATTCTTGTTCCACATGAAAACACATAGCCAGAAAAAAATGAAAGTGCCCCATCCCCAACATTGGGGAATGTTCAGTCAAGTCAAATACCATAGGAAGATAAACCAGGCAAAGTACCAAAATAATTTCTGCAGAATGGTGGAGAATAAATCAGAAGTAAAGAATTCCCTTAAGTAGACAGTAGAGATAATCTCCATAGACTAAGCTTTTAAGATGCGTGCCAGTTAAAAAGTGTGAGAATGGGATGTAGGTTGAGAGAGAGTGTATACAGAAAATAAGGTTCAGTTTTTATTTTAATTTTATGTATTCACTGAAAAAAATTTTAGAATCAGAGAAACTTAAGCCTGTTTATAGCTTGAGGGGAGAGAGTGAAGAGGGAGAATTTAAACAGAAGAGAGAGAATAACTTGGTATTATGGAGGTCTAGAGTTGGTTGGAGGCAAAGTGAAGCATATTTTTTTCTGAAGCAGTAGATTTCATTATCAATTCAGCCAAAGAATGTAGGCATGGAGAATAACAGGGAGTGGACTACAGATAGTCGAACCCTGTTTGGTCAAGTATGAAGTCCCCAATAAATTTGTAATTAAGTCGATCAATACAGTTATTTAATTTAATTTAATTTAACTTAATTATTATAGGAGCTTAGAAGCAAAAGAGATAAATATTTTGTTACATTTGGTTTGGGGAATTGGCAGGGCAGAAATAGCTTATAAAGATTAGGCAAACAACCCAAACAAGTAAAATAAATAAAATTTAACAGATCACGATTTTTTTTTTTTTTCCTGAAAAGAAACCTGTTCTGGAGAATAAAATTGAAAAGGAATTTTGGGAAGCATAAGGTTTAAGTTATAGTAAGCATTAAAAAAAAAAAAAGGTTCACTTTGTTGACCAACTCTCTGGATTATGCTTTATCATTATTATCAAGTTCTATTAAAATAAGCGCATTTCATAAAGTAAGCTAATATGTCAATATGTTATTAATAGAAAATCTTAAGTGATGATGATGATGTTAAGTATCATAAATGATCTACTGAACCGAGAATGCATGCCTATAGCAGTACCTGATTTGAATTACAGATACAGATGTGGACATGTTCAATGAGACAAAGCAGATAAACATACGTAAGCATTGGTTTTATCTAGTTACTATGATCTTTCAATCCTTTGCTCTCATGAACCTTCAAAACTGGCAAAAGAACAAAGTTAGAACTGAACAGTGCTGCTATTTTTAATCAGTCATGTGTTCCAAATACATTAATTGCATACCAGCTCTGTGAAATAAGTGTGCTTGGCTAAGAGACAGGACATTGTGTTTTAGAAATAAAGAATTTCCCCAAATGTCGACATTTTATAAATGTAATTCAGATTTTATTACAGAATAATCATAAATATGGTATTGACTACGATATGAAGTTAGGAAATACAATACTTAATATTTGACCTTCTTCATATTGGATCCCATTTATGCTACAGGCTGTTTTAATTGGAGGGTGCTTTATGTGTGGCGGAGGTACCCATCAAGTAAGAGAGATTTAGGGTCAAGTTACCAATTTGTATAAAAGCATGGAGGGTAGAATGTAGGAAAGATGGAGATCAGAAGCAGGTTGCCATGTTTAAGTCAGGACTTAGAAAACAAGGCAGACTTGTCAAGTCAAGGTCAGAACATGTAGTACTCAGTAAAGTAGGGGAAAGTAGGAGAAACATTGTAATGAAGGATGAACAGATTAGTGAGAAGTTTTAAGCAGCTTAATGATTATTCTATCTCTAACTGACCCCACCTATCAGTTGAACTCCCATTTGGTCAAACCATGTTCCATAATTACACGTTGTAGTGCGTTCCATGAAAATAGGTCATCAATCATAAGTTAACAGGATGTTTCTGAACCATCATGTAAGCGTATGTTTCTGGAATGATTATACCTGTAGTGATGATCAATTCTGAAGAGCCCAAAGTCTCCCTTGGGGTATCACTGTGAGCACCTGCATCCTTTGGTGGAAGAGCTGACTGGAATTAGCTGTTGGTCTGTATTCAAGGTCGTGTTACAGAACAAAACCAGTTAGGGGTCAGAGTGTTGACTTTGGCTTTAGTTGCACCCTTCTCTAGCCAATTGAACTAATGTGCCATTACAGAGTGGGATCAAAGTTATGCATATGCAACTTAAGGAAAGGGTATTTTCTGACTCTTCATCTTTAAAATGCAGCTTTGAAATATTTTTAGTCAAGTCAATCCAGACTTTTTAGTCAAGGCAATAAATAAATAAAGGCAGGTTAAGGAGTATGAATGAAAATACTCAATATTTGTTTCTGAATACTGGTAATAAGTGACAAGATTTGTTTGATAAAAATCAAGTTTTGCTCATTGTGATTAGACATTTATTCTTATATATATATAAATGTTTTATTTAATATCTTTCAAATTATCACTTCCATTTTCTAAATTAGGGGTCAGTACACTTTCTCTATAAAGGGAGTAAATATTTTAATTTTTGTGGGTCATACTGTCTTTGTGGCAGCCGTTCAACTCTGCAGAGTGAAAGTAGCCACAGACAATATGTAAATGGTTGGATGTGCCTATGTTACAGTAAAACTTTATTTACAAAACAGGTGACAGACTGGATTTGGCTCTGCTTGCTATTTATTGTATTTAGGAAATTGAAAACATCAGTTTGCTTTTGATAATAATAATATTAGCTTGACAGCATTGCTTGGACATTTACTCTATGCTAGGTACTGTTGTGAAATCTTTATTAATTCATTTAATCTCCCACTAACCCCAATTCTGTGTTCATAGGTTAAGCAACTTGTTTACGATTCTGCAGCCTGCAAGCATTGAAGCAGGGATTTTGACCTTAACAATCTAACTCCAGAGTCTGAACTCTTAACAACGAAAAATAGATATCACCCAGGAGACACTCTACCCTTTTCCAGCGTCACTTTATTATTTTGCACTTGGGAAAGCCTGACAGGTGAACTTACCCCACAGTACCTGAGTTGTCTAACTGATGGTCATTTCTCCCACTTTGTGACTGGCTGAACCTGATTCACTAGGCTGCAGCTTCCCCATGTGGATGTCCACAGGAAAGAGAATGTGGGCCATGCCACATCCCTAGATACTGCTCTGGCTCTGCATGCCACATGACACACCACGCATGGGCATAGAGGTGAATCCAAATGATCAGGAACTCTTGGTGTGATTAATGAGATTTCTGACTTAGTGGGGCAACGTTTGAAAGTCTACCCTGCATTAATCTGTTCCCAGGCCCAAAAGAAAAGCGCACACACACACAAGACAAACTTTGTATGGGGGAGGCATTGGTGGACACACCCCTGTTTCTAACCTTCCTTTCTAATTTTGGGGCTTCTCTCCTCTTTAAGGGCTTCTTTCTTTAAAATGGCACAGTATGAATCCTCATACTGTGGGGATTCACCTTTTTGAGAGTTCTGTCCCCCAACCCACAGACTGTGGTCTGGAGCTTGGTTCTAGCTTCCTCCCCACACTCCAGGCAATCTGTGGAATCCAGTAACCTGTAAGGACTCCATCAATTAATTCTCCACCTTCTAACTACTGGTTGGGCTCAGCTGATGGAGAGCCCTGGAAGTGGGTAAGAGGGAAACAAAGAGGAAGAAGAGTGAGGTCAGGATGTGTATTCCCTGGATCCCTCTTTTCAAGATATCAGAGATGGTTAATTTTTATGTGTCAATATGGCTAGATAGTAGTCCCCAGTTATTCAGTTATACATAAATCTGGGTATTGCTGTGGAAGTATTTAGTAGATGTGATTAAAGTCCATAGCCAATTGACTGTAAGTAAGGGAGAGAGATTATCTGAATCTGGTGGGTCTGACTCAATTGGTTGAAAGGCCTTGAGAGATAACTGAAGCTTCCCAGAAGAAGAACTAACTCTGCCTGTGGACTGTTGCTTCACCTTGTGCGTGAGTGTTCGAGTCTGCCCTTTCTTACAATGGCCTGCCATAGAGATTTTGGACTTGCTTTGTCAGCCCCCACAATCACATAAGCCAATTCTTTGCAACAAGTCTCACAATATATAGCTCTTACTAGTTCTTTTTCTCTTTTTGAGACTTGACTGATATAGTGGTCTTTAGCTGGCTGTGTCTTTTAACCAAAGGCCAATGTTCCTCTGAAGTGGCTAACTCTACTTGAGTCTTTATCCTTCCTTTTCCTGTAAATATTTCCAGCCTAAGGGTGATAACAGTTTAAGTTACTATCCCATTATTAGTAGTTCTCTTACACCCCACATTTGTATATTATCTCTTTGTCAGTCAACTACCCTTGAATTATCCTATTTTGAGTGTGCTCTTTCCTCTTGGGAGTCAATAGATACATCCACTAATTAAAAATATTTAAAATCTAAGGCAATCATCATATACATTAATTTATTTATTCAAAATACTGTTGAGTGCCTTTTATGAGCTTGCCAAGTGATAGGCTTAAGGGATATAATGGTTAATTTAAGAATATAGTTCATGTATTCTCGAGCTTACTATTGGGTGGAAGAGGCAGACAATTAAACAATTATTGTTTTGTGGGGAAATTTTATGATGAGGAAAGACAGCATCTGTGAGAAAAAGAGGGCTGAGTGCAGTGGCTCATGCCTCTAATCCCAGCACTTTGGAAGGCTGAGATGGGTGAATCACTTGAGGTCGGGAGTTCAAGACCAGCCTGACCAACATAGAGGAAACCCTGTCTCTACTTAAAAAATACAAAATTAGCCAGGTGGGGTGGCACATGCCTGTAATCCCAGTTACTCGGGAGGCTGAGGCAGGAAATCGCTTGAACCCAGGAGGCAGAGGTTGCGGTGAGCTGAGATCGTGCTGTTGCACTCCAGCCTTGGCAACAAGAGCAAAACTCCATCTCAAAGAAAAAAAAAAGAGAGAGAGAGAGAAAAAGAGAAGGAAAGATTTATTCCAAAAAGAGAAAAAGAGAAAGAAAATAGTTATCCCCCCTACTACAAAAAAAAAAAAAAAAAAAAAAGGAGGCTGGTGTGGTGGCTCATGCCTGTAATCCCAGCACTTTGGGAGGGCGAGGTGGGTGGATCACTTGAGCCCAGGAGTTTGAGACCAGTCTGGACAACCTGGCAAAACCCTATGTCTACTAAAAATACAAACAAACAAACAAACAAACAAAAACCCAAAAAGGAGGTGCTTCTAACTCGGTATTATTGAGGTTAGGCATCTGGGAAAACCTCCCAAAGGAAGAGATTTCTAAGCTGAGACCTGAAGTAGGAGAAAAAAATGAGCAAGGCAAAAGTGTGTGGGGGATAAATGGTATATGTGTGTGGTGGGGAGAAGTGTTTCAGACAAGGGAGTAACATGCTCTAAGGGAGTGTGGCTTCTTTATGACCCTGAGAGGTGTTGTGTATAGAGGAGTGAGAGCACCATCTGCAGAACCTGGCAGGCACCAGATCGTGGGGGACCTTGCTGTCATGATGAAGAGTTGGGGTAGGGGAAGCCACTGGAGGGTTTTAGGCCTGGGGATGTTGTAATCAGATTTGAGTTTTAGAAAGATCCGTATGCAGAGTGGAGAAAATACCAACGGGGCAAGCCTGGAGTTGTAGTTATGCAGGCAAAAGATGATGGTGTCTTGCACAAGAGCAGAGACTAGCCCAGGAAAAAAGAAAATGGTAGGTTTTTAGAGATGTTTAGAAAGTAAATTTGACTGAGTTCGAGGAAAATTGGGATTTTGGCTCTGGGCAATGTGGAAGGTAAAATAAACAGAAGGGCTATGGTCCCTTAGGTTTCAGCATTGGGTGGATGGATGATGGCGCATTTCCTGAGACAGAAAACACAGGTTTGGGGAGAAGAAGATGAGTAATGTTATGAACATGTTGAGTTTGAGGAACCTGTGAGATGTGCACATGGAAGGTGAGTAGTAGGGTAAACAGGTCTGAAGGCCATAAGGGAGTTTTGAGCAAGAGGTAAAAATCTGAGATTTGTCAGTAAATAGATAAGTCTTGGAGTTAAGGACTTATTTATCTATTTGCTGATAAATCTCAGATTTTTGCCTCTTGCTAAAAACTCCGTAAGTCCTGGAGTCAAGATACCAATTAAGATGGCGTGGTGGCTCATACCTGTAATCCCAGCACTTTGGGAGGCCAAGGCTGGGCAGATTCACCTGAGGTCAGGAGTTTGAGACCAGCATGGCCAACAATGTGAAATCCTGTCTGTACTAAAAATACAAAAATTATCTGGGCATGGTGGCGCATGCCTGTAATCCCAGCTACTTGGGAAGCCAAGGAGAATATTCGCTTGAACCCAGAGAGTAGAGGTTGCGGTGAGCTGAGATCATGCCACTGCACTCCAGCCTGGGCGACAGAACAAGAATCTGTCAAAAAAAAAAAAAAAAAAAAAAAAAAAAAAAAAGCCTGTTAAACCAGGAAAAAAATCTTTGCTGGAACACACAGTTAACTCCTGGAATAGTCTTCTGTTAAGACCAGTTTGAGAAGTGTTCAAATAGTTACTCTTGAACCATAACCAAATGTGAACTCTGTAGTGATATGCTGTAGTATTATAGTCAGATACTTAAGGAAATCCAATCAAAGCTGAAGCCTATTCAGGTGCAGTTTTATTTGTTTTTAATTATATCATGCAGAGGGGTTTTGTTTTCTTTTTTCTGTAGAGTCTGAGGGGGGCCTCTCTATGTTGCTAGGCTGGTCCTGAACTCCTGGTCTCAAGCAATTTTCCTGCCTCAGCCTCCCAAAGTCCTGGGATTATAGGCATGAGCCACCATGCCTGGCCCTTGCAGGAAGTTTTAGATGCCCCAGTCTGTTGGCTGTACTGAAAAATAATGGTAGCAAATACTTATGTGGCATTGCCAAAGTTTCAGGCAGCATTCTAAGCACTTTACAGGTATTAACACATTCATTCTTCAAAACAACCTGTGAAGTAAGTACTATTATTATCCCCATTTTATGGATGAAAGTACTGAGGCACAGAGAGGTTATGTCATGCCCAGGTTCCTACGATTGGGTCCAGAGCTCTAGCCCTTGGTTACACGGCTGTGCTGCTCTCTGATGGGCTTCTTATAGCCAGCATGATCTGCTGAAGCTCAATTTCACCTCTGTGTAGTGGGATTGGCTACCTGTAAATTTGCCAAAATAATGAAGATAGATGGAAGTGCATTTAAACTACCCAGTAAGGGCCCACCTGACTTGTATTGGCTGTGTTTCTCAGGTTTGATGACATCACAAGACTCTGAACTTTTCACAGGCTTTGGAAATAGTAGCAGCCCCAGGTGAACTCTCTTTGAAAAACAGTTACCAAAGTATGGATTTATCACACTTCTATGGAACCATAAACTTGGGGGAAAGAGTTTACCTCTATCCTCTCTAGAAGGAGTTGGCCAGGATTAACTCATTTCTTGGTCTGGATTTATTTTGGGAAATGCTCTGGGACCCAGGGAAAGGCTCTGGTTTCAAGGCTTTTGGCACAAAGGCTCCCAGGAATTGGTTAGGCTAGAGCTGGCAAATGTTTGAGGCAGTGGGGGCCAGAGGCCTGCTAATCCCTAATATCAGTTATCATGGGCCACCATCCTAAATCTCTGCTCAATTCCTAGGCTTTCATATGTAATTAACCTTTCATGTGAGAAGAAATAAGATTTTGATTTCGTGCCTCTTTGGAAAGTGCTTCCATAAAACCAGTGACTTAGTTTGTTCCAGTAAAATAATTATTTTATGCCACTTTGAGAGTCCAGTGAACTGGTGATAACTAAGCAAGTAGTAGAAGATCTGGAAACTTTCAGTACTAATTTAAGCTCAGTATGGTTCTGCTCCTCTTTTGTGGCCAAATTACACTGGAAAAAGCATCTGCAAGTATCTCTGGATACCTTCAAAGTTCATCCTGCATTTAATGATATGCAGTGTTTTTGTTTTGTTTTGTTTTGTTTTTAGCATACCAAAGCCAATCCTGTTGGGGAAGAGGAGAGTGGAACACTTAATTTAAAGGAATTAAAGCAAGAATTAAATATCAAGAAACTCAATAGAGATAAATTGAAATTAAAGTAATACTTCTTGAACAGTGAATACAATTTTAACAAAATCATATAACACTGTTAGTTATACAAAAGCACAGAGAACCCACAAATATAAGCAATAAATCTATTTGGCTAATTTGGCGTGTAAGCAGGTGTAGAAGGTAGGAAAATATGTTTGTCGATTCCTAAAAGACTAGCAATAAAGTCCAAGGATAGAAGGGTAGAAAATTCTTTTCTGTGAATGTCTTGTTTATTCCTGAAATAGAAATTTTATTCCTGTTATTTTGGTTCTGTGCATTTCCCACTAAACTGAGAGAAGAAGTTTCAATTTATCACAGCAGGGTATGGTCAGCCTGGAAATCAAGTAATAAAGTGTCGTTGTAATCACTTGATAAATCATATTGAGGTAAAAGCTCTTTGCTCCTTCAGAGATGGAGTAAAATATGTGGAATCCAAAGCTGGTTCACAAGCCATTTGCTGATAAGCTGCTGTTTCAGAGGAATTCAAGCTTTTAAGAAATCCTACCGTAGTCTTCTGGGTTTCCAGTTTGTTTTTACTAGTAATTGCACATTAAAATACCACTTTGCTTTGCTTAACAGATGACATCTAAGACCATGGATGACAAAAGACAGATTACCAAAGGAAGTTGTGGGAACTCTTTCTAAACCATTTAAAAAAAAGAAAAATTTTAAGCTGGGAGTGATTAAACCCAGCCAGGACTAACATCAACATGCACAAACTATATATTGGGGGCAATTTATATCTCTATAATTAAATAATTTTATAGCTTAGCCCAACCTCTATGAGGAAATGAGTCTGTTGTTTGATAAAGCAACATAAAACAGAAAGATTATAACTATTGCTAGATCAATTAGGGTCAACAACATAATATTTTCTTAATTATCTTTTTTTGTCAAAAATGCAAGATAAAGAATGCCCATAAATTTCTCATACTACGTACTCATGTCTGTTATTTTCTTTCTTTTTTTTAAAATTTATTTATTTATTATTATTATACTTTAAGTTCTAGGGTACATGTGCATAATGTGCAGGTTTGTTACATATGTATACTTGTACCATGTTGGTGTGCTGCACCCATCAACTCGTCAGCACCCATCAACTCGTCATTTACATCAGGTATAACTCCCAATGCAATCCCTCCCCGCTCCCTCCTCCCCATGATAGGCCCCGGTGTGTGATGTTCCCCTTCCCGAGTCCAAGTGATCTCATTGTTCAGTTCCCACCTATGAGAGAGAACATGCGGTGTTTGGTTTTCTGTTCTTGTGATAGTTTGCTAAGAATGATGGTTTCCAGCTGCATCCATGTCCCTACAAAGGACACAAATTCATCCTTTTTTATGGCTGCATAGTATTCCATGGTGTATATGTGCCACATTTTCTTAATCCAGTCTGTCACTGATGGACATTCGGGTTGATTCCAAGTCTTTGCTATTGTGAATAGTGCCACAATAAACATACGTGTGCATGTGTCTTTATAGCAGCATGATTTATAATCCTCTGGGTATATACCCAGTAATGGGATGGCTGGGTCATATGGTACTTCTAGTTCTAGATCCTTGAGGAATCGCCATACTGTTTTCCATAATGGTTGAACTAGTTTACAATACCACCAACAGTGTAAAAGTGTTCCTATTTCTCCACATCCTCTCCAGCATCTGTTGTTTCCTGACTTTTTAATGAAAGGAAAGTCACACCAGTTGCCATTCTAACTGGTGTGAGATGGTATCTCATTGTGGTTTTGATTTGCATTTCTCTGATGGCCAGTGATGATGAGAATTTTTTCATGTGTCTGTTGGCTGTATGAATGTCTTCTTTTGAGAAATGTCTGTTCATATCCTTTGCCCACTTTTTGATGGGATTGTTTGTTTTTTTCTTGTAAATTTGTTTGAGTTCTTTGGAGGTTCTGGATATTAGCCCTTTGTCAGATGAGTAGATTGCAAAAATTTTCTCCCATTCTGTAGGTTGCCTGTTCACTCTGATGGTAATTTCTTTTGCTGTGCAGAAGCTCTTTAGTTTAATTAGATCCCATTTGTCAATTTTGGCTTTTGCTGCCGTTGCTTTTGGTGTTTTAGACATGAAGTCTTTGCCCATGCCTATGTCCTGAATGGTACTACCTAGGTTTTCTTCTAGGGTTTTTATGGTATTAGGTCTAATATTTAAGTCTCTAATCCATGATGAATTAATTTTCGTATAAGGAGTAAGGAAAGGATCCAGTTTCAGCTTTCTACTTATGGCTAGCCAATTTTCCCAGCACCATTTATTAAATAGGGAATCCTTTCCCCATTTCTTGTTTCTCTCAGGCTTGTCAAAGATCAGATGGCTGTAGATGTGTGGTATTATTTCCGAGGACTCTGTTCTGTTCCATTGGTCTATATCTCTGTTTTGGTACCAGTACCATGCTGTTTTGGTTACTGTAGCCTTGTAGTATAGTTTGAAGTCAGGTAGCGTGATGCCTCCAGCTTTGTTCTTTTGACTTAGGATCGTCTTGGCAATGCGGGCTCTTTTTTGGTTCCATATGAACTTTAAAGCAGTTTTTTTCAATTATGTGAAGAAACTCATTGGTAGCTTGATGGGGATGGCATTGAATCTATAAATAACCTTGGGCAGTATGGCCATTTTCATGATATTGATTCTTCCTATCCATGAGCATGGTATGTTCTTCCATTTGTTTGTGTCCTCTTTTATTTCACTGAGCAGTGGTTTGTAGTTCTCCTTGAAGAGGTCCTTTACATCCCTTGTAAATTGGATTCCTAGGTATTTTATTCTCTTTGAAGCAATTGTGAATGGAAGTTCATTCATGACTTGGCTCTCTGTCTGTTACTGGTGTATAAGAATGCTTGTGATTTTTGCACATTAATTTTGTATCCTGAGACTTTGCTGAAGTTGCTTATCAGCTTAAGGAGATTTTGGGCTGAGACAATGGGGTTTTCTAAATATACAATCTTGTCATCTGCAAAGAGGGACAATTTGACTTCTTCTTTTCCTAACTGAATACCCTTGATTTCTTTCTCTTGCCTGATTGCCCTAGGCAGAACTTCCAACACTATGTTGAATAGGAGTGGTGAGAGAGGGCATCCCTGTCTTGTGCCAGTTTTCAAAGGGAATTTTTCCAGTTTTTGCCCATTCAGTATGAAATTGGCTGTGGGTTTGTCATAAATAGCTCTTATTATTTTGAGGTACTTTCCATCAATACCGAATTTATTGAGCATTTTTTAGCATGAAGGGCTGTTGAATTTTGTCAAAAGCCTTTTCTGCATCTATTGAGATAATCATGTGGTTCTTGTCTTTGGTTCTGTTTATATGCTGGATTACGTTTATTGATTTGTGAATATTGAACCAGCCTTGCATCCCAGGGATGAAGCCCACTTGATCATGGTGGATAAGCTTTTTGATGTGCTGCTGAATACGGTTTGCCAGTATTTTATTGAGGATTTTTGCATTGATGTTCATCAGGGATATTGGTCTAAAATTCTCTTTTTTTGTTGTGTCTCTGCCAGGCTTTGGTATCAGGATGATGTTGGCCTCATAAAATGAGTTAGGGAGGATTCCCTCTTTTTCTATTGATTGGAATAGTTTCAGAAGGAATGGTACCAGCTCCTCCTTGTACCTCTGGTAGAAGATAAGCTTTTTGATGTGCTGCTGAATACGGTTTGCCAGTATTTTATTGAGGATTTTTGCATTGATGTTCATCAGGGATATTGGTCTAAAATTCTCTTTTTTTGTTGTGTCTCTGCCAGGCTTTGGTATCAGGATGATGTTGGCCTCATAAAATGAGTTAGGGAGGATTCCCTCTTTTTCTATTGATTGGAATAGTTTCAGAAGGAATGGTACCAGCTCCTCCTTGTACCTCTGGTAGAATTCATGTCTATTATTTTCTAAATAGCTTTATAGGAAATTTAGTGCCTTTTTGGTGTTTATTTGATTCCGCTTTGTTTTCAGATATGGGCATATAAAAACACTAGATTAATAGCATAACAAAAATTTTGCATGTGTTGAAAAATTTCTAGAGGGCATTATAGGCATTTTCTGTTCATACCCCGAGACACAGTTGAAAGGTCATCTTCACAGGAAACTTTCTCAGCTTTACTCATACAGTCAGTTGTTTCCTTCTGTTCCCACAGTACTTAGTCCAGGACACTGTATAGCATTTTTATCTATTACTTTAGTGTGACTATTTGCTTCCCTTTAATCTGGAAATTCTTCAGAAACAGAGATCTTACATTAGTCATTATGTCTTTATCATCTAACACAGTATGTGGCATATAGTAGGCACATAATAATTACTATAGGGCAATAATATTTATGGTAAGTGAACGTAGAAACCATGTTTAGCTTGCAGATATACAGCTGCAATTCAGAAGCTGAAGCCCCCCGAGACTTCATTTTTGCCATTAGCTTGTCTGATGACTCTGTTAAAAAATTCAGCGTAGTCTGGTTCAGTTTTCTAGTCTTCCAAATCCCCCAAAGAATGGTTCAAAGCTTTGGCTATATTAGGTTTGTTATGTTGAATTCAACTTGAGGTTAGGAGGCTATAGGAGAAAAAATTGGAAATCTTTGGGTTTTATATAAAGACTTGGATGGGAGTAATATCAGCAAGATGGCAGAATAGGAGGTCTTAGGCTTCAGTCCTCCACACAGAAAGTCCAACTAGCAATTATTTAGACAAGAACACATTTGTGAAAACTGCAAAACTTGGAAATGAGATTGAGATACTTACATGAACCACAGAAATGAAAAACTATATTAGAAGGGTAAGAGGAACTGCCTCACTTTAACCATGTCAGCACAGTGCCACACAGAGGAAATTCCCCAGGCCTATGGTTTCTATAGTAGGAAAAGTGAGCCTGGTTGGACATCCAGGTTCCCCAGCATCACAGGACACCTACTCTTATCTTACCTTATGGGGAATACTATGGGTAATGGTGGGACTAGAGTGTTTGGAGTCAGGTAAAAACAAAAAAAGGGGCAGAGTTCATAGTAACCACTATGCAGATCTTGGCGGTAGCTGTATATTCCTGCCAATGGTGGCACCTAATCAAAGATACCAAGCCAATGTTATAGCCTACTCACAAAGCTGAGCTGATCGCTCCCAGAAATACAGTGGGAAGTTCTACCTGGCTTGAGTTCCTAGCCAGCCACTCCACCCAACCTCAGAACTTACCACAATGGTCCACCCAGGCAGGGAGATATATGCCACCATGTATTTCTGCAGACCATAGGGGCTGGACCTGCCTGACCTGGGAGCCCAAACAGTGACTTGGCCCTACCTCAGAGCCTACCTCAAGATTGTGCTCTAGCAGGGAAATGCCTGCCACTGTTTTTTTTGTTTTTTTTTTTTGTACAGCATAGGGGCTGGCCCTGCCCAACCTGGGAGTTGAAACAGTGACTCAGCCCAGTTGCAGAGCCCACGCAAGACTCTGCCCAGGCAAGGAGGCAAGCCTCAACTATGTATTCCTATGGAGCATAGCCTGTAGTCTTGAAAATTCCAAGCAGTGACTCTGTCTAAGCTTAAAGCCCAGTCCACAAGCTTGTCCAACTCCAGAATCCAAATAGTAGTACTGCAGAGCCAGGGAATATAGCCCATGACTCTGCTGGAATAGAGGTAATCACAGTACCTGGCCAATAGGTCAGCCAGACTGCAGAGTCCAGTGAATGGTCTCACTGGACAGCAGCCCCCAACTGTAGTACCACCCAACCTCACAGCAAAGGCAATGGAACCTAAAGAAACAGAGATCTAAAAAATGACAAAGAATTCAGAATAAATCTCTTAAAGAAGTTCAGTGACCTGTTTAAAAAAATAAGGATAGAAAATTAAATAAAATCGGAAGCCAATACATGAAAAAAACAAAAAGTTTCACAAAAATAAAAACAAATAAAAACCAAATAGAAAACACAGAAATGAAAAAGACAATTGCTTAATAGAATAATTCAATAGAAGGCTTCAACAGCAGACTCAATTAAGCAGAAGAAAGAATCAGTGAGCTCAAAGAGAGAACATTTTAAATTTTACAGTAAGAGAACCATAAAGAAATAAATGAGAAAGAATGAAGAAAGTCTACAGGAATTGTGGGGTACTATCATGAGAACTGACTTTTGCATAACAAAAGTACCAGAAGGAGAAGGAAAGAAAGGGCCAGGAAGAATATTTTAAGAAACAATACCTGAAAACTTCCCAAATCTGGGGAAGGATGCCAACATCCAGGTACCGGAAGCCCAGAGAACTCCAATAAAATTCATCCCAAAGAGGAATTCACCAAGATACATCCTAATCAGACTATTAAAAATCAAAGACCAAAAAGAAAAAGACAAAAAAAAATTCTGAAAGCAGTGAGAGAAAGGAGACTCATCACACAAAAGGGAGTCCCAATGCAGCTATCAGCAGATTTCTTAGCAGAAACTTTGCAGGCCAGGAAAGAGTGGGATGATATATTAAAAGTGCTGAAGAAAAAAAAAATGCCAGCTAAGAAAATGTTACCTAGCAAAGCTATTCTGCAAAAATGAGAAAGAAATAAAAACTTAAGCTAAGGGAGCTTATCACATGGCCTGCTACAGGGAGTTCTTTAAGCTGAAACAAAGGCTGCTAATTAATAAAATAAAACATATGAAATTACAAAACCCAAAGCTATAAGTAATATGTAGTCATATTCAGAACACTCTAGTATTTTAAAGGTGGTATGTAACGTAATTTTATCTCTAGTATACGGGTTAAAAGGCAAAACTATCAAAAACAGCTATAACTACAATAATTTGTTAAGAGATGTAAGTTACAAAAAAAAAAAATGTAAATGTTGACACCAAAATCATGAAATTTAGGGGAGGGGGAGTAAAAATGTATAGTTTTAAAATATAATAAAAGTTGTTACCACTCTGTAAAAGCCCATTATAAATATAAGAATTGTTAGGTAAGCCTCATTATAACCACAAAGCAAAAACCTGTAGTACCTGCACAAAGCATAAAAAGGATTCAAAGCACACCACTACAGAAAACCATCAAACCACAAGGCAAAACAGCAAGAGAGGAAGAAAGGAACAAGGTATCTACAAGAGAACCATTAACGAATTGCAAAATTGGAGTGGTAAGTCTTTACTTATCAATAATTACTTTGAATGTAAATGAATTAAATTATTCGATGAAAAGATATAGAGTGGCTGAATAGATGAAAAAAGACACAATGATATGCTGCATATAATAGACTTACTTCATTCTTAAGGACACACATACACTGAAAGTAAAGGAATGTAAAAAGATAATCCATGCAAATGGAAACCAAAAGATAGCAGGAGTAGCTATACTTAAATCAGACAAAGTAGAATTTAAGTCAAAAACTGTAAAATAAGACAAAGAAGGTAAATATATAGAGAAAGGAGTTAGTTCATCAAGAGGATATAACAATTATAAATACATATGCACCCAACTTTGGAGAACTGAAATATATAAATCAAAAATTAAATGATCTGAAGGGAGAGATAGTTTGTAATATAATAATAGTAGTGGACTTTTCTAATCCCACTTTCAACAATGGACACATCATTCAGCTTGCATTGCACATTAGAACAAATGGACACAACAGACAAATACACATATTCCATCCAACAGCAGCAGAACACATTCTTCTCAAGTGCACATGAAACATTCTCCAGGGTAGATCATATGTTAGGCCATAAAGCCAGCCTTAACAAATTTAACAGAACTGAAATGATATTAATTATCTTTCTAAACACAAATGGTATAAAACTAGAAAATAAGAGAAATCTTCGAAAATTCACAAAAATGTGGAAATTAACAAGCTCCAGGACAATTTGTGAGCCAAAGAAATTAAAAAAGAAATAAAAATGATCTCAAGACAAATGAAAATGGAAACACAACCTATTAAAACTTCTGAGCTACAACAAAAGCAGTTCTAAGAAGGAAGTTATAGCAATGAATACCGTTATCAAAAAATAAGAAGGATTACAAATAAACAACCTAAAATTATACCTCAAGAAACTAGAAAAAGAAGAAAAAGTAAACCCAAAGTTAGCAAAGGGAAGGAAATAACAAACATCAGAGCACAAATAAATGACATATAGACTATAAAAGCAATAGAAAAAATTAATACCACTAGGAGTTGGTTTTTGGAAAGATCAACAAAATCAACCAACTCTTAACTAGACAAAAAAGAGAGAAGATTCAAATAAATAGAACCAGAAATGAAAGAGAAGACATCCCAACTTATACCACAGAAATACAAAGGATCACAGGAAACTACTAGAAACAATAATACGCCAACAAATTGGATAACCTAGAAGAAATGGACAAATTCCTAGAAACATATAACCTATCAAGACTGAATCAGGAAGAAATAGAAAATCTAAACAACTAATAACAAGCAAGGAGAATGAACCAATAATAAAAAGGCTCTTATCAAATAAAAGCCCAGGACCTAATGGCTTTACACCTGAATTCTATCAAACATTTAAAGAACGAATAACAACCCACGCAAAAATTCTTTCACAAAATCGAAGTGGAAGGAATACTTCCAAACTCATTTTATGAAGCCAGTAGTACCCTGATCCCAAAGCTGTACAAGGACACTGTAAGAACTGAAAATTACAGGCCAGTATCCCTGAGAAACATAGATGCAAAATTTTTCAACAACATACAAGCATACCAAATTCAATAGCACATGGGAAAGGATCATTTAGTATGATCAAATGTTATTCATCCTTTGGATTCAAGAATGATTCAACATACAAATCAATAATATGCCATATAAATAGAAGAAAGGACAAAACTTATATGGTCATCTCAATGGATGCAGATAAAGAATTTGACAAAATTCAACACTCTTTCATGATAAAAACTCTCAACAAATTAGATGTAGAAGGAATATACCGCAATAAAGGTCATATATGACAAGTCTGCAGCTAACATCATACCCAATGGTGAAAAGTTAAAAGCTTTTCCTCTAAGATCAGGAGTAAGACAAACATATCCTTTCTCACTACTTCTTTCCAACATATTACTGGAAGTCCTAGTCAGAGCTATTAGGCAAGAAAAAATAAATAAAGGGCATCCTAATAGGAAAAGAAGGATTGCAATTGTTTGCCAATGATGTGATATGTAGAAAATCCTAGACTACATTAAAAAACTGTTAGAACTGATAAGTGAATAAAGTTGCAGGACAAAAAAAATCAATGTGCGGAAATCAGTAGTGTTCCAATACACTAACAGTAAACTATCCAGAAAAGGAATTAAGAAACCAATCCCATTGCAATAACAACAAAAATTAAAACATTTAGGAATAAATTTAACCATGGAGATGAAAAATCCTTATACTGAAAACAATAAAACATTGATTAAAGAGGAGGGGCTTCAAGATGGATTATTAGATGCATCTGCTATTCACCTCTTCCATGGAGAGGAACCGAAATAGTGAGTAGATAATTACACTTTGAATAGATTATCTAAATGAGACACTGAAAAAGAGAGAGAGTGAGCTCATGCTGGGTCCCACAAACCCCCAAGTCCTAAGCAGTTGCAGCATGGCACATTTTGAGAGCCCGGCTTATATCAGACTGTGTCTTGCCCTGGGGCTCAACAGTTTCTGCATCTCTACATCCTTGGTGCCTCACGGACATTCAACAGAGAAGTGATGGGAGGCACTGAAAGCAAGAAGGGAGAAGGAAGTGAAGCAGCCTGTTCAACTAGGATTGGCTAGGAGTCTGGAGAGGCTACCTAATGTGGGTAAAGGGTAAATGAGTGACCCCTAGTGGTCCATTTTCCTGCCATGGACACCTACAATTCTAACCATGGGAGAGCCCCTTCATATAGGGAGCTTCCTGAGGACTGTGAGGCATCACTCCAGAGAAAGAGCTCATGCTCGGTCCCACAAACCCCCAAGTCCTAAGAAGCTACAGCATGGTGCATTTTGGGAGCCTTTTACCAGACTGTGTCCTTCCCTAGGGCTCAACAGTCTCAGCATCTCTACATCCTTGGAGTCCCACTGACATTCCACTGCCCACAACTGCCATCACTAGGGGTTGCTGCAGGGCAAGGTACAAGTGAAGTATGCGCTCTTGCTCCCCCTGCTACCTGTCTATGGCTGCTCCCACTGAAAGCAACCCCACCCCCTTTATTGCAGAACTGCAATGCAGCCACAGCTGCCCCCACCTGACCATTCTGTCAGTGGCCTGGGATCACCTTGCCACTGCTTGTAACAGCTAGCACCTGCAGGCAACACTGGGGGTCCTGAGGACAGGTCTGCCTGACCCAGCTCTATACTTCCAGTACCCAAGCGTGACATCTGGGGGCCTGGGGATTGCCCAACCCAGTTCACCACCATTGGCACCTCAACATTCCTCCCAGGTTATGAGGTTGGGCCCACTCAACCTGCCTCTGCCACCATAGCTGGCACCTAGCTGTATGTGCCACTTGCAGGTCTGAGGTCTGGCCTGCACAGCCCTTCATAACCAACACTAATGTGAACTGCTTGATTCCCAGAGAGTTTTCCCACCACTGGTCCTTCCATTGCCGATGCCATGCCCACCACCCAGGAACTGGGGAACCCACCTATCTGCCCAGCCCACTGCTGCTATTCCAGGCACCCAAGCAGGCCACTTGTAGGCCCATGAGTTGACTGGCCTGTACATGCTAACACCAGTGCCAGCATACATCATTCTGGGGCTCAAGTCAAGCAAACTCAGCCCACTACTGCCACCCCTGGGGCTTGAAGACTAGCCTACCTGGTATCCTTGTCCGAGCAAAACTTCACCACAAGCCTCCACTAACAACCACATCCTAAACCACTGAGGAAATCACAGACACCACTGATGCTGTTTACAGCCAAAGAAATCATACAGCAACAACACTACTACGTGCATCCAGAATGAAAACCAAAGTGCCTTACCCAACCAACTTCATAGATACATCTTCATGAAAAGTCCTCCCCTGTGAAAGCAAATTAAAACAATTAGAAACAACCATTACATCAGATGAGGAGATATCAATGTAATGACACAGGAAGCATAAAAAAGCAAGAAAATAAAACATCTCCAAAGGAACACAATAATTCTCCAGCAATATATCCCAATCAAAAGGAAATTTATGAAATTAAGGACAATGAATTCAAAATTTTGATATTAAAGAAGCACAATGAGATACAAGCAAATACTGAAAATCAATACAGAATAATCAGAAAAACAAACCAGGATATGAACGAGACATTTACCAAAGAGTTAGATATCATAAAAAAGAACTAAACAGATATTCAGGAAATGAAGAATGAGTTGAATAAAATATGAAATTCAAAAGCTTCAATAATAGGCTAGATCAAAGAGAAGAAAGATTTCAGAACTTAAAGACAGGTCTTTTGAAATAACCCAGTCAGGCAAAAATAAAAAGAATCAGAAAGACTGAGCAAAGCCTATCTGACATATGGGACAGCATAAAGCAACCAAATATTCGAATTCTTGGTGTCCCAGAAAGTTTGGTGAAAACTGAAGGGTTAGGAAACCTACTTAACAAAATAATAGATGAAAATTTTCCAAGTTTAGCAAAAGATTTAAATGTACAGATACAGGAGGTTCAAAGATCCCCAAATAGATAAGATTCAAAAAGTCTTCTCCATGGCAGATTATAGTCAAACTGTTAAAAGTCAAAGAAAAAGAAAATTCTAAAAATAGCAAGAGAACAGTGTCTAGTATCATAAAAGAACCTGATCAGACTAACAGCAGACATCTCTGCAGAAACTTTACAGGCCAGGAAAGAATGGGATGATATATCCAAGGTGCAGAAGAAAAAAACCTGCTGCCAAGGACATCATACCCACAAAGCTATCCTTCCTAAATGAAGTAGAAATAAAAGTCTTTCCCAGACAAGCAAAACCTCAGGGAATTCATCCCCACTAGATCAGCTATATGAGAAATACTTAAGGGAATTCTATACCTAGAAGGGAAAGAACAATAACTACCATCATGAAAATACATGACAAGATTTAAAAAAAAACAACACAGGTAGAGCAAATACAGAAAAAGACTCAAATATTACTAATACAGAATACTACCAAACTGCAATGATGAGCAGTAAGACAGAAAGAAAGAAGCAAGGATATGTAAAACAACCATAAATAAACAAATAAAATGACAGGAATAACAGCCCTCACATATCAATAATAACTTTGAATGTAAATGGATTAAATTCTCCACTTGAAAGATACAGACTGGTTGAATGGATTAGAAACAAAACAAAACAAAACAAAACAAAACAAAAAAAGAAAACGTGAACCAACTATATACTGCTTACAAGAAACTCAGTTGTAAAGATACACATGTCTTGAAAGCAAAAGGTGGAAAAAATATTCTATGCAATTAGAAACTCAAAACAAGCAGGAATATGGGAACACTTGATATATTATATAAAGCAAATATTATTAGATCTAAAGGGAGTGATAGACTCCAACACAACAATAGCTGGGGACATTAACACCCCATTCTCAGCATCAGAGAGACATCTAGACAAAAAAATTAACAAAGAAACATTGGATTTAAACTGTACATTAGACTAAATGTACCTAACAGACATTTACAGAACATTTTGTTGAACAGCTGCAGAATCCACATCTCTCATCAGCACATGGAATATTCTTCAGGATAGACCAGATGTTTGGACACAAAGTAAGTGTGAACAAATTTTTAAAAATTGAAATCCTGCTTAGTATCTTTTCAGAACAAAATGGACTAAAACTAGAAATCAATAAAAAGAGGAACTTTGTACAAATACATAGAAATTAAACAACATGCTCCCAAATACCACTGAATCAAGGAAGAAATCAAAGAGGAAATAAAAAAATGTGTTGAAATAAATGAGGCTGGGCATAGTGGCTCATGCCTGTAACCCCAGCACTTTGAGGGGCCGAGGCAGGTGGATCACTTGAGGTCAGGAGTTTGAGACCAGCCTGTCCAACGTGGCGAAACCCCGTCACAACCCAAATTACAAAAATTAGCCAGGTGTGGTGTTAGGTGCCTGTAATCTCAGCTACTTGAAAGGCTGAGGCAGGAGAATCACTTGAACTGGGGAGGTGGAGGTTGCAGTGAGCTGAGATCATACCACTGTACTCCAGCCTGGGTGACAGAGTAAGACTCCATCTCAAATAAACAAAACCAAAACCAAACCAAAACAAAATAAACAAATGAAAAGTGACATATAATATACCAAAACCTATGGAATACAGCAAAAGCAGTGCTAACAGTGAAGTTTCTAGCAATAAATGTCTACCTCAAAAATGTAGAAAAGTTTCAAGTGCACACTCTAATAATGAACTTCAAAAAACTAAAAAAGCAAGAACAAACCATGCCCCAAATTGGTAGAAGAAAAGACATAATAAATATCAAGCTGAAATAAATGAAATAGAGACTTAAAAAACAATACAAAGGATCAACAAAATGAAAAGTTGGTTCTTTGAGAAGATAAATGAAATTGATAAACCGCTAGCTCTGCTAACCAAGAAAAAAGAGAGAAGACTCTCTTCTGATTTTATACAACCAAATCACAATCGAAAAAGGAGACATTACAACTGATACTATAGAAATACAAAATATCACCAGAGACTGTTATGAACAACTGCACAGTAACAAACTAGAAAACCTAGAAGAAATGGATAAATTCTTGGACTCATACAACGTCCCGAGAATGAGACAGAAATAAATAGAAAGCCTGAACAGAACAATAATGAATAATGAGATTGAATCAGTAATAAAAAGTCTCCCAATAAAGAGAAGTTCAGAACCAGATGGCTTCACTGCTGAATTCTACCAAACTTTCAAAGAAGAACTAATACTAAATTGTCTTCAAACAATTACAAGAAATTGAAGAAGGGGGAATTCCTTTTAACTCATTCTGAGATTAACATTACCCTGATACAAAAACCAGACAAGGACTACAAACTACAGGACAATATCCCTGATGAACACAGATGCAAAGATTCTTAAAAAAATTCTAGCAAAATGAATTCAACAGCACATCTCTCTCTCTCTCTCTCACACACACACACACACACACACACACACACACGATAGTGTGATCAAGTGGGATTTATCTCAAGGGTGCAACAATGGTTTAATGTATACAAATCAATAAATGTGATACATCAAATCAACAAAATGAAGGACAAAAATAGCGGCAATGAACATATGCATGCATGTATGTTTGTAATACAATGATTTGTATTCCTTTGGGTATAGACTCAGTAATGGGATTGCAAGGTCAAATGGTATTTCCGGTTCTAGATCTGTGAGGAATTGTCACACCATCTTCCACAATGGTTGAACTAATTTACTTTCCTGCCAACAGTGTAAAAGTGTTCCTATTTCTCCACAACCTCACCAGCATCTGCTGTTTCTGGAGTTTTTAATGATTCCCATTGTGATTGGGGTGAGATGATATCTCATTGTGGTTTGATTTGCATTTCTCTAATGATCAGTGTTGTTGAGCTCTTTTTCACATGTTTGTTGGCCACATGAATGTCTTCTTTTGAGAAGTGTCTGTTCATGTTCTTTGCCCACTTTTTAATAATTTTTTTGGTAAATTCTAAGTTCCTTGTAGATTCTGGATATTAGACCTTTGTCAGATAGATAGATTGCAAAAATTTTCTCCCACTTTGTAGGTTGCCTGTTCACTCCGATGATAGTTTCTTTTGCTCCGCAGAAACTCTTTAGTTTAATTAGACCCCATTCGTCAATCTTTGCTTTGGTTGCAATTGCTTTTGGCAATTTCATCATGAAATCTTTGCCCATGCCTATGTCCCGAATGGTATTGCCTGGATTTTCTTTTAGGGTTTTTATAGTTTTGGGCTTTACATTTAAGTCTTTAATCTATCTTGAGTTAATTTTTGTATAAGTTGTAAGGAAGGGGTCCAGTTTCAATTTTCTACATATGGCTAGCTAGTTCTCCAAGCACCATTTATTAAATAGGGAATTCTTTCCCCATTTATCGTTTTTGTCAGGTTTGTCAAAGATCAGATGGTTATAGATGTGGAGTCTTATTTCTGAGTTCTCTATTCTGTTCCATTGGTTTATGTGTCTGTTATTGTACCTGTGTCATGGTGTTTTGGTTATTGTAGCCTATAGTTTGAAGTTTGGTAGTGTGATGCCTTCAGCTTTGTTCTTTTTGCTTAGGATTGTCTTGGCTACATGAGGCCTTTTTTGGTTCCATATGAATTTTAAAATAGTTTCTTCTAATTCAGGGAAGAACGTCAATGGTAGTTTAATAGAATCTATAGATTACTTTGGGCAGTATGGCTATTTTCACAATATTGAGTCTTCCTATCCATGATCATCGAACATTTTTCCATTTGTTTGTGTCCTCTCTGATTTTCTTGAGCAGCGGTTTGTAGTTCTTCTTGAAGAGGCCCTTCACTTCCCTTGTTAGCTATATTCCTAGGTATCTTATCCTTTTTGCAGCAATTGTGATTGGGAGTTTATTCATGATTTGGCTCTCTGCTTGTCTGTTGTTGGTGTATAGGAATGCTTGTGAGTTTTGCACATTGATTTTGTATCCGGAGACGTTGCTGAAGTTGCTTATCAGCTTAAGCTTTTGGGCAGAGACAATAAGGTTTTCTAGATACAGGATCATGTCATCTGCAAACAAAGATAATTTGACTTCCTCCTTCCTATTTCTATACCCTTTATTTCTTTCTCTTTCCTGATTGCCCTGGATAGAACTTCCAATACTATGTTGAATAGGAGTGGTGAGAGAGGGCATCCTTGTCTTGTGCTGGTTTTCAAGGGGAATGCTTCCAGCTTCTGCCCATTCAGTATGATGTTAGTTGTGGGTTTGTCATAAATGGCTCTTATTATTTTGAGTTATGTTTCTTCAATACCTAGTATTGAGAGTTTTTAACATGAAGGGATGTTAAATTTTACCAAAGTCCTTTTCTGCATCTCTTGAGATAATCATGTGGTTTTTGTCTCTAGATCTGTTTATGTGATGAATTACATTTATTGATTTGCATATGTTGAACCAGCCTTGCATCCCAGGGATGAAGCAAACTTGACTGTGGTGTATACGTTTTTTGATGTGCTGCTGTATTAATTTTGCCAGTATTTTATTGAAACTTTTTGCATCAATATTCATCAGGGATATTGGCATGAAGTTTTTCTTTTTTGGTTCTATTATCTGCCAGGTTTTGGTATTAGGAAGATTCTGGCCTCAGAATGAGTTAGGGAGGAGGCCCACTTTTTTAATTGTTTGGAATAATTTCAGAAGAAAGGGTATCAGCTCCTCTTTGTATCTCTGGTAGAATTCAGCTGTAAATCCACCTGATCCTGGGCTTTTGTTGGTTGGTAGGCTATTTACTACAGCCTCAATTTCAGACCTTGTTTTTGGTCTATTCAGGGATTCAACATTTTCCTGGTTCAGTCTTGGGAAGGTTTATGTGCATCCAAGAATTTATCCATTTCTTCTAGATTTTCTGGTTTATTTGCATAGTGGTGTTTATAGTATTCTCTGATGGTTGTTTGTATTTCTTTGAGGTCAGTGGTGGTATCTCCTTTATCATTTCTTATTGTGTCTATTTGATTCTTGTCCCTCTTCCTCTTCTTCCTCCTCTTCCTGTTTCTCCTCCTCCTCCTCTTCCTCCCTCCTCTTCCTTTTTTATGGCTGCATAGTATTCTATGGTATATACATGCCACATTTCCTTTATCCAGTGTATCACTGATGGGCATTTGGGTTGGTTCCAAGTCTTTGCTATCGTGAACAGTGTTGCAATAAACATACGTGTGCATGTGTCTTTATAGTAGAATGATTTATAATCCTTTGGGTATATACCCAGTAATGGAATTGCTGGGTCAAATGGTGTTTCTGATTCTAGATCCTTGAGGAATCACCACACTGTCTTCCACATGGCAGAACTAATTTACATTTCCACCAACAGTGTAAAAGCATTCCTATTTCTCCACATCCTCTCCAGCATCTCTTGTTTCCTGACTTTTTAATGATCACCATTCTAACTGGCATGAGATGGTATCTCATTGTAGTTTTGATTTTCATTTCTCTAATGTCCAGTGATGATGAGCTTTTCTTTTGTATGTCTGTTGGCTGCATAAATGTCTTCTTTTGAGAAATGTCTGTTCACATCCTTTGTCCACTTTTTGATGGAATTGTTTGTTTTTTTCTTGTAAATTAGTTTAAGTTCTTTGTAGATTGTGGATATTATCCCTTTGTCAGATGGATAGATTGCAAAAATTTTCTCCCATTCTGTAGGTTGCCTGTTCATTCCGATGATAGTTTCTCTTGCTGCGCAGAAACTCTTTAGTTGGATTAGATCCCATTTGTCAATTTTGGCTTTTGTTGCCATTGCTTTTGGTGTTTTGGTTATGAACTTTTTCCCATGCCTATGTCCTGAAGGGTATTGCCTAGGTTTTCTTCTAGGGTTTTTATTGCTTTAGGTCTTACATTTAAGTCTTTAATCCATCTGGTGTTAATTTTTGTATAAGGTGTAAGGAAGGGGTTCAGGTTCAGTTTTCTGCATATGGCTTAGTTTTCCCAACGCTGTTTATTAAATAGGGAATCCTTTCCCCATTGCTTGTTTCTGTCAGGTTTGTCATAGATCAGATGGTTGTAGATGTGTGGTGTTATTTCTGAGGCCTCTGTTCTGTTCCATTTGTCTATGTATCTGTTTTGGTACCAGTACCATGCTGCTTTGGTTACTGTAGCCTTGTAGTATAGTTTGAAGTCAGGTAGCATGAAGCCTCCAGATTTGTTCCTCTTGCCCAGGATTGTCTTGCCTATATGGGCTCTTTTTTGGTTCCATATGAACTTTAAAGTAGTTTTTTCCAGTTCTATGAAGAAAGTTAATGGTAGCTTGATGGGGATAGGACTGAATCTATAAATTACTTTGGGCAGTATGGCCATTTTCACAATATTGATGCTTTCTATCCATGAGCATGGGATGTTGTTCCATTTGTTTGTGTCCTCTCTTATTTCCTTGAGCAGTGATTTGCAGATCTCCTTGAAGATGTCCTTCACATCCCTTGTAAGTCCTCTCTTATTTCCTTGAGCAGTGATTTGCAGATCTCCTTGAAGATGTCCTTCACATCCCTTGTAAGTCGTATTCCTAGGTATTTCATTCTTTTTGTAGCAATTGCGAATGGGAGTTCACTCATGATTTGGCTCTGTGTTTGTCTATTATTGGTGTATAGGAATGTTTGTGATTTTTGCACACTGATTTTGTATCCTGAAACTTTGGTGAAGTTACTTATCAGCTTAAGGAGATTTGGGGCTGAAACAATGGGGTTTTCTAAATATACAATCATGTCATCTGCAAACAGAGACAATTTGACTTCCTTTCTTCCTATCTGAATACGCTTTATTTCTTTCTCTTGCCTGATTGCCCTGGTCAGAACTTCCAATACTATGTTGAATAGGAGTGGTGAGAGAGGGCATCCTTGTCTTGTGCTGGTTTTCAAAAGGAATGTTTCCAGCTTTTGCCCGTTCAGTATGATATTGGCTGTGAGTTTGTCATAAATGGCTATTATTTTGAGATATGTTCCATCAATATCTAGTTTATTGAGAGTTTTTAGCATGAAGTGCTGTTGAATTTTATTGAAGTCCTTTTCTGCATCCATTTAGATAATCATGTGGTTTTTGTCATTGCTTGTGTTCACGTGATGGATTACATCTATTGATTTGTGTATGTGGAACCAGTCTTGCATCCCAGGGATGAAGCTGACTTGATCGTGGTGGATAAGCTTTTTCATGTGCTGCTGGATTTGGTTTGCCAGTATTTTATTGAGAATTTTCACATCGACGTTCATCAGGGTTATTGGCCTGAAAGTTTCTTTTTTTAGTTGTGTCTCTGTCAGGTTTTTGTATCAGGATGATGCTGGCCTCACAAAATGAGTTAGGGAGGAGTCCCTCTTTTTCTATTGGTTGAAATAGTTTCAGAAGGAATGGTACCAGCTACTCTTTGTACCTCTGGTAGAATTCAGCTGTGAATCTGTCTGGTCTTGGGCTTGTTTTTGGTTAGTAGGCTATTAATTGCTGCCTCAATTTCAGAACTTGTTATTGGTCTATTCAGGGATTCGACTTCTGCCTGGTTTAGTATTGGGAGGGTGTATGTGTCCAGGAATTTATCAATTTCTTCTAGATTTTCTAGTTTATTTGCATATAGGTGTTTATAGTATTCTCTGATGGTAGTTTGTATTTCTGTGGCATCAGTGGTAATCTCCCCTTTATTATTTATTACTGTATCTATTTGATTCTTCTCTATTTTCATCTTTATTAGTCTTGTTAGTGGTCTATCTATTTTGTTAATCTTTTCAAAAAACCAGCTCCTGGATTCATTGATTTTTTGAAGGATTTTTTGTGTTTCTATCTCCTTCAGTTTTGCTCTGATCTTAATTGTTTATTGTCTTCTGCTAGCTTTTGAGTTTGTTTACTGTTGCTTCTCTAGTTCTTTTAATTGTGATGTTAGGGTGTCACTTTTAGATCTTTCCTGCTATCTCCTGTGGGCATTTAGTGCTATAAATTTCCCTGTAAACACTGCTTTTGCTGTGTCCCAGAGATTCTGATACATTGTATCTTTGTTCTCTTTGGTTTCAAATAACTTATTTATTTCTGCCTTAATTTTGTTATTTACCTAGTAGTCATTCCGGAGCAGGTTGTTCAGTTCCCTTGTAGTTGTGCAGTTTTGAGTGATTTTCTGAATCCTGAGTTCCAATTTGATTGCACTGTGGTCTGAGAGACTGTTTGTTATGATTTCCATTCTTTTGCATTTGCTGAGGAGTGCTTTACTTCCAATTATGTGGTCAATTTTAGGTTAAGTGTGATGTGATTCTGAGAAGAATGTGTCTTCTGTTGATTTGGGGTGGAGAGTTCTGTAGATGTCTATTAGGTCCACTTGGTCCAGAGCTGAGTTAAAGTCCTGAATATCCTTGTTGATTTTCTGTATTGGTGATCTGTCTAATATTGACAGTGGGGTGTTAAAGTCTCTCACTATTATTGTGTGGGCGTCTAAGTCTCTTTGTAAGTCTCTAAGAACTTGCTTCATGAATCGGAGTGCTCCTGTATTGGGTGCATATATATTTAGGATAGTTAGCTCTTCTTGCTGCATTGATCCCTTTACCATTATGTAATGCCCTTCTTTGTCTCTTTTGATCTGTGTTAGTTTAAAGTCTGTTTTATTAGAGTCCAGGATTGCAACCCCTGCTTTTTTTTTTTTTTGCTTACCACTTGTTTTGTAAATATTCCTCCATCCCTTTATTTTGAACCTATGTGTGTCTTTGCATGTGAGATGGGTCTCGTGAATACAGGAAACTGATGGGTCTTGACTCTATCCAGTTTGCCAGTGTGTGTCTTTTAATTGGGGCATTTAGGTCATTTACATTTAAGGTTAATATTGTTATGTGTGAATTTGATCCTATCATTATGATGCTAGCTGGTTATTCTGCCCATTAGTTGGTGCAGTTTCTTCATAGTGTCAATAGTCTTTACAAATTTTGTATGTTTTTGCAGTGGCTGGTCCCAGTTTTTCCTTTCCATATTTAGTGCTTCCATCAGGAGCTCTTGTAAGGCAGGCCTGGTGGTGACCAAATTGCTCAGCATTTGCTTGTATGTAAAGGATTTTATTTTTCCTTCACTTATGAAGCTTAGTTTGACTGGATATAAAATTCTGTGTTGAAAATTCTTTTCTTTAAGAATGTTAAATGTTGACCCCCACTCTCTTTGGGCCTGTAGTGTTTCTGCGGAGATATCTGCTGTTAGTTGGTTGGGCTTCTTTTTGTGGGTAACCTGACCTTTCTTTCTGGCTGCCCTTAACATTTTTTCCCTTCCTTTCAACCTTGGTGAATCTGATGATTATGAGTCCTGGGGTTACTCTTCTCGAGGAGTATCTGTGTGGTATTCTCTGTATTTCCTGAATTTGAATGTTGTCCTGTCTTTCTAGGTTGGGGATGTTCTCCTGGATGATATCCTGAAGAGTGTTTTCCAACTTGGTTCCATTCTCCTCATCACTTTCAGGTACACCAATCAAACGTAGACTTGGTGTTTTCACCGAGTCCCATATTTCTTGGAGGCTTTGTTCATTCCTTTTTATTCTTTTTTCTCTAACCTTGCCTTCTCTCTTTATTGCATTAAGTTACTCTTCAATCTCTGATATCCTTTCTTCTGCTTGATCAATTTGGCTATTGAAACTTGTGTATGCTTCATAAAGTTCTTGTGCTAGGTTTTTCAGCTCCATCAGGTCATTTATGTTCTTCTCTAAACTTCTAGTTATTTATGTTCTTCTCTAAACTTCTAGTTAGCAGTTCATCTACCCTTTTTTCAAGGTTCTTAGCTTCCTTGCATTGGGTTAGAACATGCTTCTTTGCTCGGAGGAGTTTGTTGTTACCCACCTTCTGAAGCCTACTTCTGTCAATTCGTCCAACTCATTTTGTTGCCTTGCTGTTGAGGAGTTGTGATCCTTTGGAGGAGAAGAGGCATTCTGGTTTTTAGAATTTCCAGCCTTTTTGTACTTTTTTTCTTATCTTTGTGGATTTATCTACCTTTTGTTTTTGATGCTGGTGACCTTCCAGTGGGGTTTTTGTGTGGACATCTTTGTTGTTGATGTTGATGCTATTCCTTTCTGTTTGTTAGTTTCCTCCTAAGAGTCAGGACCCTCTGCTGCAGGTCTGCTGGAGTTTGCTGGAGGTCCACTCCAGAGCCTGTTTGCCTGGGTATCACCAGCAGAGGCTGCAGACCAGCAAAGATTTCTGCCTGTTCTTTCCTCTGGAAGCTTCATCCCAGAAGGGCCCCTGCCACATGCCAGCCAGAGTTATCCTGTATGAGGTGTTTGTTGATCCCTGCTGGGAGGTGTCTTCCAGTTAGGAGGCATGGAAGTCAGGGGCCCACTTAAGATGGCAACCTATTCCTTAGCAGAGCTCCAGAATGGTGGTGGGAGATCCACTGCTCTCTTCAGAGCTGTCAGGCAGGGATGTTTAAGTCTGCTGAGGGTATGCTCACAGCCCTTCCCCTAGGTGCTCTGTCCCAGGGAGATGGGAGTTTTATTGATAAGGCCCTGACTGGGGCTGCTGCCTTTCTTTCATAGATGTCCTACCCAGAGAGTAGGAATCTAGAGAGGCAGTCTGGCTATAGTGTCTTTGCTGAGCTGCGGTGGGCTCTGCCTAGTTCAAACTCCCTGCAGCTTTGTCTACACTGTGAGGGGAAAACCATCTACTCAAGCCTCAGTAATGGTGGATGCCCCATCCCCCGCCAAGTTTCAGCATCCAGGTCGACTTCAGACTGCTATGTTGGCAGTGACAATTTCAAGCCAGTGGATCTTAGCTTGCTGAGCTCCATGTGGGTGGGATCTATTGAGCTAGACCACTTGGCTCCCTGGCTTCATCCCTCTTTCCAGGGGGAGTGAACAGTTCTGTCTCAGTGGTGTTCCAGGCACTACTGGGATATGGAAAACAAAAACAAAAACAAAAACAACAAAAACACCTCCTGCAGTTAGCTCGAGGTCTGCCCAAATGGCCACCCAGTTTTGTGCTTGAAACCCAGGGCCCTGGTGGTGTAGGCACCTGAGGAAATCTCCTGGTCTGCAGGTTGTGAAGACTGTCGAAAATGTAGTATCTGGGCCAGAATGCACTATACCTCATGGCACAGTCCTTCATGGCTTCTCTTGGCTAGGTGAGGGAGTTCCCTGACCCCTTGTGCTTCCTGGGTGAGGCAACATCCCATCCCGCTTCAGCTTGTCCTCCATGGGCTGCTCCCAGTGTCTCAGTTGGAAATGCAGAAAGCACCCGCCTTCTGTGTTGATCTCACTGGGAACTGCATACTGGAGCTGTTCCTATTCAGCCATCTTGCCAGCCACCTCTGAATCATAAGATTTCTTTACATATTCGAGGTATAAGTCTCTCATCGGAAATATGATTTGCAAATATTTTCTCCCATTTCATGGGTTGTCTCTTCACTTTATTGATGATAACTTTTGTAGCACAAGAATTTTAAATTTTGATGTAATCCAATTTATCCAGCTGTTTCTTTGTTGCTTGTATTTTTAGTGTCATATGTATGAAACTTTTCTCTTACTCAAGGTTATAAAGGTTTAAGCTGATATTTTCTTTTAAGAGTTTTATAGTTTTCATTTTATAAACTAGTTTTATGAAACTATAATTGTAGTTCTTACAGTGAGGTCTTTGATCCATTTTGTGTGAATTTTTCTACATAGTGTGAGGCAAGGGTTCAGCACCATTTACTACAAAGTCTATTCTTTCTCCATTGAATGGTTTGAATAGTTGAGTTGAATCTGTAGATCAGTTTGGGAAATATTGCCCATGATCATGAGTGTATTCATGGTATCTAATCTATGAAAATTATATGTCTTTCCATTTATTTAGATTGTCTTTAATTTCTTTCAATAATATTTTATACTTTCCAGAACACAAGTTTTTCACTTCCTTTGTTAAATATATTTGTAAATATTTTATTATTTATGATGCTGTAAGAAATGAAATTATTTTCTTTATTTCATTTTGGATTGTTCAGTGCAAGTGTGTGTAGAAATACAATTGATTTTTGTTTAATGATTTTGTGTCCTGCAACTTTGCAAAACTTATTAGTTTGACTAGTTTTTGCTAGATTATTTAGGATTTTCTGAATCATGATGACTTAATCATGTCATGTATACGTATATTTTACTTCTTTCTTTCAAATTTTGATGTCTTTCACTTCATTTTCTCCCCTAATTGACTCAGCTTGTGTAATGTTAAATGGAAGTAGTGAGAATAATCACTCTTGTCTTGTTTCTGATCTTAGGGGAAAACATTCAGTTCTTCACCCTTATATACAGGTTGTATATACCTTATCTGAACTACCTGGGACCAGAAGTGTTCTGGATTGGGTGGGATTTTTTTGGATTTTGGTATATTTGCATTGTACTTACCAGTTGAACATCCCAAATAAAAAAATCAAAAATTTGAAATGATCCAGTGAACATTTCCTTTGAGCATGATGTCAGCACTCAAAACGCTTTGGATTTTAGGGCATTTTGGATTTTGGACTTTCAGATTTGGGATGCTCAACATATATTAACTGTGGGTTTTTCATATATGCACTTTATCAAGTTGAGAAAGTTCCCTTCCATTCCTAGATTTTTATAAACAATATTTTAGTCTTGCATTGTGTGAAATGTTTTTCCTTTTCTGTTGAGATGATCATGTGAGTTTTGTTCTTTATTGTATTGATATGATGTATTACATTGATTAATTTTTGGTCTTTAAACATTTGTGGACTATTATCCATTATGGTGTCTGCTCAACAGTTATACCTTGGCAAGTGTGAGATAAGTGCTGAGTCCTGGCCATGTTGCTGTCCCTCATTTTTCAAAAAAACATTTAATATTAAGTATGGTATTTCTAATGGAATCTTGTATTAAATGTCACACTGTAAAATTCAAAATTTGCCATTTCTCAGTTTCCTAAACTTAATAGAGCTGTTAGTAAATTGTCTTTACGAGAAATGTATCTCTTCCTATTTATCTGAAAGTAGGTGAAGATAATTTTGTATTGCTCCAGCCCTTCAGCCACCATTATATCAGAATAGGATGAAATTTTTAAACAACATGAATGTGTATCTATAATACACCTTTCAAAAAGAACACATTCTTACCAAATTACGCTGTTGTTTTTACTGGAGTCTTAGGTTTTATGATTTTAAAAACATCTCTAAGGCTCAAATTCTACCATTCTTAGTTTGAAATCAACCTCTTCTTTTCCTGTATGGTTGGAATGGTTACACAGCTATGGCCCACAAGCCAAATTTTGCCTGTAGACATGTTTTATTTGTCTACAGACTTTTGAAATTTAGGCCAAGCATGTACTCCTAGCTAGACACCATATTCAATCTTCCTATTGTCTTTTATTATGCATTTAAGCATGGCTTTGGAGCTTGTAATGCTTGCAGTAAACATCTTGTTTTTGACATTTTTATTTATCTCAATGGAACCATTATCTCTTGGCTTACCCAAATTTGAAATATTGGAATAATGGAATCATTATTAATAATTTTATAAAGATTTTTAAATATAAAAATCACTTAAATACAAATAGATTCTTATTATGTAAGATTTAGACAATCAAAAGTACAAAATGCTGAAAGTCCCTTTTCACTTCTGTCTACCACTTTTTTCTCATTTACATGTAATCATTGTCATTAAGTTGGGATGTGTTCTTCCAGCTCACTTTGTAGACTTTTACACGCACACGCACAGACAAATACACACACACAGGCTATTTTTTTATATATAAAAAATAGGCTTGACAAATATAGTCCAACTTATTAACAATGGTTACTTCTAGATGGGGAAGAAATAGTAGAGAGGAGGGAAGGGACTTTTCAATCTTTAGCCATTACTACCAATTCTGTATAATCATGACTTACAAACATATTTATATGAAGACTACATCAGCAAGACACAAAACCCAGCAACTATAAATGAGAATATTGATCGATTGACTATGTAAAAATGTTATACTGTATCAGTCAAGGTTCCACCAGATAAGCAGAACTAGCAGGGAGAATAATTATAAATATAAATTCAAATTTAAATACATATATATAGGTATAGATAGATATAGATGCAGATAGATATATATAGATAGAGATATGTGTGTGTACACATACAGACACACACACACACACATATGGACTAGCTTGTGTGATTGTTGGGGCTTACTAAGAAAGTCTGAACTCAGTAGAGAAGGTCTTTAAAAAGGGAATATCATAGTGTAAAACTTCATATTCCTTTGGGAGAAGCCTCAGTCCTACTTTTAAGGCTTTTCAACTGATTTAATCAGGTTTACTCAGATTATTTAAGATAATCTCCCTTGTTTAAGGTCACCTGAATAAGGACTTTAATTATATCTGCAAACTACCTTCACAAGAAAACTAAGACTAGATGTTTAATTAAATAATTACATATTGTAGCCTAGCCAAGGTAACACCTCACAAAAGTCATCACATATGCAAACTAAAAATTTACATATAGCAAAAGACACTGTGAACAGAGATAAGCAACACGCAAGTAAAATATCTATACAATATAGGTAATAGACAAAGGATTAATATTCGGAACTTACTGAGTTCCCCCAAATCATCAAGAAAGACAAGAAACAGTTGATAGAAAAATGGGCAAAGGATATGCTAGGCAATTTACACACAAAATTTCATAGTCTGATGAAAAAATACAAGAGAATGCTCAAACTCACTACCAATTAGGGAACTGAAATGTAAAACAATAGCTAATTTTTCCTGATTATTTTAGCAAACATTTAAAATTATGGATAATATCAAAAGCAGGCAAAAATGCAGAGTAATGGGAACTCCTGCTAGGAATCTGTCCTTTCTTACTTTCTTTGTTAATCACTAAGTTCATAAGTTTGATTGTTTATAGTTGAGTCTTCCAACTAAATTCCTTGACTCTTTTCTCCCTGAGTTCAGCTTGCATAGTACTAGTAGATACATCTGAATTCTCTCTTTTTCTCTTACATACACACAGACAATGCCTTAACATTATTTGTAACAGCCTCAGCCTGGAAACCACTAACTGTCTAACAACTATAGCCTGGATAAATAACTTGTGATGTATTCATGCAACAGATTATTATAATAAAGAAAGTGACTATAAACTACAAGAATCAGCGTGCATGACTCCTGAAAAATACTGTTGGGTAAAGAAGCAAAACAATGAAGAAAACATCAAGCATGATTGTATCTAAACAAAGATCGAAAATGGCAAAACTAAACTATCTTATTTAGCAATGCATACCTAGGTAGTAAAAACATAAAGAAACACAAAGAAATGGTTATTCCAAATATTTAGGTAGCAATTACCTTATGATTTGGGAATGGTGGATGTGGAGGGAGAAAGTTGTGATTTGGGAGTTAAACTCAGGGGATTTCTGGGGTGCTTTTGATCTTAGACTTCTTGACTTTGATGGCAATGACATGTTAAACAGAACATACATGTTTTATGTTTCACTCTATTTGGTTATAGTTAATAATTTTTTTAATTTAAAAATACCACAAGGGAACTTCCTGAGGTGCTGGTAGTTTTCTATTTCTTGACATGAATGGTGATTGCATAATGTGTGATTAAAAAAAGTAAATTTACTTAAAATTTCCACACTTTTCTCTTTGTTCTATTTGGCTAAAAATTTGTAAAAATAAAGTGGATAAAAAACCTTTATGAATTACTCCCTGCCTACAGAATAAAGATCAGACCCCTAACCTTTCAAAGTCCTCCATATATTGACTACCAGAACCTTTCTAATCCTAACTCCCACTACTGCCTTCTGTGGAAACCAATAATAATAATGATAGCCCAAAACAAATTTTAAAAACCCCCCAAAACCCCAACCTTCAAAACTGCAAACAAAATTAAAAAGTCCACAAAGACACTAATTTTACTAAATTTCCTGTAACAAAAAACTTAACCTTGCTTCTTTTTATTCTTTATTTGAAGGATTTTGAATTGCCTACCACATGTTTTCCTAAGATGAATCAGAGGAGGATGACATGCTTGCTTAGTCTTTGATGATAATGAATATGTGTTTACACGATTGTCAGAAAAAACACATTTCTCCCAAGTTGTTACCTAACTGGTATTGTGTGTTTAGATTAAGAATTTTCTTTCTGATTTAAACCAGCTAAAGCCAGTTTTTTAAAGGACATATATATAAGATGTTAGATACTGGTTTGTGCCCAACAAAACACAGTGAAAACTAAATAACCCAAATCAAGCCCTGAGTCTTCATGTGCAGACTATCAGCTTCACACTTAGTCATAGTTAACTTCACACCTAAATGCCATTGAAAAGAAGCAGGGCCAAATATTCCTGGAAAATGGGACTCTGAGGTTCACAGGCATTTGCTGCAAATACCTGAGCCCCATGCTTTGGGGAGATTTCACTAAGAAGATTGATGTGCAGCTTCCAGGGGAAAGAATGAGGGAGGGGCAGGATGTGGTCTTGGTGAATCAGAAGCGGCCCTCCTTCCCCACCCCTCTTCTGAGTCAGCATGCAGCCACACGGCCCCACATGGTGCCGTTCTGGCTCTCGGATGAGCTGTCACACGGGGTCCTCCCTGCCTGCCTTCACTACAGCACTTGGTGATTTCCAGCACCGTATTTATCATATAAATAGTTTTGTTCTGTCTATAAATTAGTCAAGCAATCCGTTTTTGAATCTTTCTGATAGTGACACAGTGACGTGAGGTGGTGTTGGGTTTGCTTGTTGTTGAATTTGCTTGCCTCATTTGGTCCTTAAAATGGTAAAGTAACATCACCCGTTTGTAGACAGCCTCGCAAAAATTTGAGCCCCTGGTTTTGGAACCAAGTCAGCTGGGTTCAAATTCCCACTTGCCACCTTCCAGACCTGGCATTTTATAAGTGCATGTATTCCTTTTTGCCTTAGGGCATGAAACATGTGCTCAACACTTCATTGCTGCAGTGGGAACTGAGAGCCATTCTTGCTGGTGGTGCTGGTGGCAGAAGTTACGGCAAGCTCCCACAGAGCAGTGGCTGGCTCCAGTGCCCGTGTCTGGGCTCCAGGGCTGGCAGTGTGGCAGAGTGGGCCACACTCACCAGTGCTGGGCAATAAAACAGCGTTTTTTTTTTTTTTTTTAATTATTGTTATTATACTTTATGTCCTAGGGTACATGTGCACAAAGTGCAGATTTGTTACATATGTATACATGTGCCATGTTGGTGTGCTGCACCCATAAACTTGTCATTTACATTAGGTATATCTCCTAATGCTATCCCTCCCCCCTCCCCCCACCCCACAATAGGCCCTGGTGTGTGATGTTCTCCTTCCTGTGTCCAAGTGCTCTCATTGTTCAATTCCCACGTATGAGTGAGAACATGCGGTGTTTGGTTTTCTAAAAACAGCATTTTCACATTGGACCAGCTCCATGACTTCATTTGGGGTATTGTTCATGGCTACAGGGTCCTCACATTGGCTATCCTGGCAAATCTGGAAATTCTGCAATGCCCTTTTAAGCACATTCCCTTTTGCTTAAACCAAACTTGGTCTCTTTTAAATGTAGTAAAAGATATTGACTGATAGAGTGACGTTGTGAAAATTTACTTTCTCATCTATAAAATAGCTTAATAATAGCCATCTCTAAGAGTTATTGGGAGATTTCAATATATTAATGCATGCAAGTACTCAGTGTGGTGTCTGGCACTAAAATATTAGTTATTAATTATTAATAATGTGCTGGGCACAGGAAGAGCATTGGACTCTCTGTCATGAGAGTGTATCTTGTTATTGGGAGGGTCTCTCTGTTTCAGGGTTAGGAATGATAGGATTAAAAATAATTTGGGAATTTTTATGACTCATGACTTTATGGTTGGTTGATTTAGGCAACCATATAGCTTTTGTTTTACTTATTTAATTTGAATTTAATTTATGGACTTGTAAGGGCATAAATATTAGTTTTACAACTTGATTTTGACACAAAGCAAGATACTGAACATTAACAACACCACAGAGGCCTACTTTGTGCTCCTGTCCCTGTTGTTACTTCCTCCAAAGGTAACCACAGCACAGATTCCTATTACTATAAATTAATGTTGCCTGTTTTTGAATTTTATTTGAATGAGATTACATAGTATATACTCTTTTTGTTGCTAAATGTTATAGCTTTGAGATTCATTAATGTTTTTATAGATAGATATAGTTTTCTTCATTGCTAAATTGTATTCCATTATACATATATACCACAATTGATCTATTCTATTGTTAACGGGTAACATGGTTTGGCTCTGTGTCCCTACTAAAATTGCATGTCAAATTGTATCCCCAATGTCAGAGGAGGGGCCTGGTGGGAGGTCATTGAATCATGGGGACGGACTTCCCCCTTGCCACTCTTGTGATGAACTTCTCACAAGATCTGGTTGTTTGAAAGTGTGTAGCACCTCCCACTTCACTCCCTCTCTCTCCTCCTGATCATGTGAAGACTGTGCCTGCTTTCCCTTTGCCTTCTACCATGATTATAAGTTTCCTGAGGTCTCCCCAGGAGCAGAAGCCTATATAGCCTGCAGAACTGCAAGCTGATTAAAACTCTTTTCTTTATAAACTACCCAGTCCCAGGTATGTCTTTGTAACAGTGTGAGAATGGACTAATACATGGGCATTTGGATTGCTTCTAGTTTGGTGCTATGGAGAATAATGTGCTAGGAATATTCTCATTCTCATAACTATTGTTTTGTGCACACAGGTATGCATTTCAGTTAAGTTTATACCTGCAGATTGAATGACTGAATCATATGGTGCACATATGTTCAGCTTTACTGGCAACAAAATTTCCAAAGTAGTTTTTACCAATTTATACCCTCAAAGCATCCTATGAGTTTCTCTTGCTGTATATCCTCATCAATACTTGGTATTGTCAATCTTTTTAATTTTAGCCATTCTGGGGTGTGTGTAGAGATATCCTATTTTGTTTTCAATTTGCATTTTCTGGATAACTAGTAATGTTGAGTACCTATTCATGTTCATTGGCCATTTGGATATCTCTTGTAAAAAGCTGTTCAAGTTTTTTCCCCGTTTAGAAAAATATCGAGCCTGTCTTTTTTATAGATTTACAAGAAGTATTTACATAGTCTAGATATGAGTTATTTGTATGATTTAAATATGTCAAATATCTTCTTCCACTTTGCATCTTGCCTTTTCATTCTCTTAATGGTGTCTTTTGATGAATAGAAGATTTAAATTTTAATAAGTCCAAATGATCAGTAATTTTATTAGGCTAGTACATTTTATTTTAATTAATATACTTTATTTTTAAAGCAATTTTAGTTTTACAGAAAAATTGAGCCAAAGAGCAGAGATTCCCATATACTCCCTGCTCTTCCAGTTTCCCTATTAATTTGTGTCTTGCATTGATGTGATACATTTGTTACAGTTGATGAACTGATATTAATACATTGTTGTTAACATAAAATCCATCTCTTCTTATATATTTATAAATATCCTGTTGGTTCTGTTTGTCTGGAAAGCCCTGATTTATACACCCTGGCAACCACTAATCTTTTTACTATCTCCATAGTTTTGTCTTTTCCAAAATGACATTTGTTGGAGATATACATATTTAGCCTTTTAGACTGGCATCTTTCACTTGGCAATAAGCATTTAAGGTTCCTCTATATCTGTGTGTGGATCATTTTTTCTTATCGTTCAATAATATTAATATTACATTGTAGGGATGTACCACAGTTTGTTAATCCATTTATCTATTGAAAGACATCTTGGTTGCATTCAATTTTAGGCAATTATTAATAAAGTTCCTGCAAACATTCATGTCAAATTTTTGTGTGAACATAAGTTTTTAACTCATTTGCGCAAATACATAGGAGTATGATTGCTGGATCATAAGGTGAGACAAGGTTTAGCATTGTCATAAAATTCTATTTGTCTTCCAAAGTGGCTGTACCATTTTACAATCCTACCAGCAATGAATAAGAGTTCTGGATGGATATGTGTGTGTGTGTGTGTGTGTGTGTGTGTGTGTGTGTGTGTATGTGTGTGTGTTCTATATATGTATATGTGTATATGTGTGTCTGTGTGTGTATACATGTGTGTATGTAAAACTTGATCCCTACTTCACATCAGATATAAAAATCAATTTCAGATGGATTGAAAGGTAAATCAATAAAGGTTCTAGAATATAACATAAGAGAAGATACTGCTTACAATTTCCTTTAAAGCATTAACTTAAAAGAATAAAAAAACAAGTCACAGACTGAGGGGAAATATTTGTAAAACACGTACATGATAAAGATCTTCTATCCAAAATATACAAAGAACTCTTAAAACTCAACAGTAAGAAAACAAACAACCCAATTACAAAGTGGGCAAAAGACCTGAACAAACACCCACCAAAGAAGATATACAGATGGCAAATGGCATATCAACAGATATCCAACATCATATGCCATTAGAGAATTTCAAATTACAACAAGGTAACACCACCCATCTATTAGAATGGTTAAAATCCAAAACACTTTAATACCAAATGCTGATGAGAATGTGGAACAATAAATCCAGCATAATTTATTTAAAAGGTCATCCTTTTCCCACTCCATCACAGTAACAGTGTTGTTGAAAATCAGGTAACTGTATATAAGGACTATTTCTGGACTCAATTCTGTCCTCTTGGTCTGTTTATTTTTCCTGGTGCCAATATCACTCTTTTGGTTACTGTAGCTTTAAAATAAACTTTGATAGCTCTAAGCTAATCTTCTTCACAATTCTCTTGGCTATTCTTGATCCTTTGCATTTCCATATAAAGCTTAGAAACAATTGGCCAATTTCCATACACACAGAGAGATAAACAAAAAACAGGCTGAGAACTTGATTGTAAATGTTTTGAATCTATAGATCAGTGTTATCAAAACTTTCGGTCTTGCGACCCCTTTACAATCTTAAAAAGTATTGAGAACTCTGAAGAGCTTTTTTTTATGTGAGTTATATCTATTAATTGTTACCACAATGATATGGAAAACTGAGAAAATTTAAACATACTTATTAAATCATTTAAAAATAACAATAAACCCATTACATGTTAAAATAAGTGAAAACATAAATAAAGTGAAAACAGCTATGTTTTCTAAAAGAAAAAAAAATTAAGTGAGAAAAAGAACCTTGCTTTATGTTTCTGCAAATTTTTTTTTTTTTTTTTTTTTTTTTTTTAGATGGAGTTTTTCTCTTGTTGCCCAGGCTGCAGTGCAGTGGCACAATCTCGGCTCACTGCAACCTCCACTTCCCAGGTTCAAGCAATTCTCCTGCCTCAGCCTCCCAAGTAGCTGGGATTACAGGCATGTGCCACCATGCCTGGCTTGTTTTTACAAATTGTTTTAAATGCCCAGCTTAATGGAAAACAGTGGGATTCTTTTATTGCTTCTGTCTTTAATCCATTGTGACATGTTGTTTTGATTGCAGTACATAAAGAAAATCTGGGCTCAGGTATATGTAATTAAAAAGGAAAATGTTTTAGTAGTCTTTTTCAGAAAATGGTGAATCTTCTTCTTTGATACTACAATGAAACAGAAAAAGTGGTATTTTCTTAAATTTTAAATGTAATGTTTGATACTTTAAAAATGGGTTTTAATTCCCTGGTGATTTTTTTTTTTAATCTTCTCATTAATGTTTTTTCAAAATATCACAGTTATTTTAAAGCCAGTGTCTTATAACTCCAATGTTTGTATCACCTACGGTTCTGTTTTTAATTGTCTATTTTTTCTCTTTATTTTTGTTTGTTGGGCCCCAATTCCTAGTATACTTAGTAATTTTTTACTGATTACAAGAAATTTATTGAGAAAATTATAGAGTCTCTGAATGATGTAAGCTTTTCCAGAGAAGATTTAGTTTTTTTCTCCTGGAGGGCAGGTAGAGTACATGCAGAACACTTTAATCTGGTTAAGGCTTTTCTATTTTTGAATTATTCTTACTCCTAGGGTATATCCCTTTCAGGGCCCTAATTGAAAGCCTGAAGTGTTTGCTAGTGCCTCTTTTACTTGGTGGTTCCTGAATTCCAATTTTTGTTTCCTTGGTACCATGAGATTGCCTAAATATCTGCTTAGCTTTTTAGCTTCTTAGCAGCTGCTTTCTGTCTAGTTTCTGCCATCTTGCCCCATATGTGCTCATCTTAGAAATCAGGAAATGCTTCATACGAAAATTTGCATGCAGAATGTTGGGCTTACTTCTCTCTGTAACTCCCTTTTCTCCTGGAGCTGGAATCTTATATTCTGGGCTTTCATTTCTCTTCTATGTGCAGAAAATATATTAAAAGTAAGAATAAAGTTTATTATAGAAATCAAATATGTCTTAATATTAGGAAATGTATGAATATGGTTCATCAAAATGTTTTAAAAATCAACAATCCTTTTTAATTATAAATGTTTTTCTTAGTAAACTGTAGCTTGATGACTGCTTTATCAACAGGACTTTAAAAAATCTAGTTATCTATCCAAGGGATTGACAAATGTGGCACATGGGTCAGTCACTTGTTTTTGTAAATAAAGTTTTATTGGAACACTGACATGCCAATTTATTTATGACATCTATGGCTACATCCATGCTACAATGGCAGAGCTGAGTAGTTGTAACAGAGGTTGGGTCATAGTCTAAATCCTAAAATATTTACTCTTTGGCCCTTTAAGCAGATGTTTGCCAATCCTTTATCTATCTTAGGCAGTTTCCTCATCTGTAAACTGGGGATAACGTCACCTTACTTCACCGGGTAATAAAATAATTTTATATCATTATATATATTTGTGTATACAGTTGACTCTTGAGCAACACAAGCTTGAACTGCACAGGTTCACTTGCTATGCAGATTTTTCTCAATATATTTTGGAAAATGCTTTGGAGATTTGCGATAATTTGAGAAAACAGATGAACTGCGTGAATTAAGAAAAAGTTAGATATGTTATGAATGCACATAATATGTGTAGACATTAATCCATTTTACCATTTACTATCAAAATATGCACAACTGTGTCATAAAAATTTAAATTTTTATCAAGATTTACATACACACTTATAGACCAAAAATGGTGCCATTTGTGGTGGAGAGAAGTGTAAACAAATGTAAAGATGCAATTTTAAGCAATAACTGCATAAAACTAATTGTAGTACATATTATAGTACCATAATAATTTGTTTGTTTGTTTGCTTGTTTTTTGAGACAGAGTCTCGCTCTGTCGCCCAGGCTGGAGTGCAGTGGCGCGATCACGGCTCGCTGCAAGCTCCGCCTCCCGGGTTTACGCCATTCTCCTGCCTCAGCCTCCCGAGTAGCTGGGATTACAGGCGCCCACCACCATGCCCGGCTAATTTTTTGTATTTTTAGTGGAGACAGGGTTTCGCCGTGTTAGCCAGGATGGTCTGGATCTCCTCACCTCGTGATCCGCCCGCCTCCGCCTCCCAAAGTGCTGGGATTACAGGCATGAGCCACCGCGCCCAGCCTAACATAATAATTTTATAGCCACCTCCCATTGCTATTGTAGTGAGCTCAAGCGTTTTATCTGCCTAAAATGCTATGTAATGCTAATCATCTCCGTGTGAGCAGTTTGTCTCTCCAGTAAATTGCGTATAGCAGTAAAAAGTGGTCTCTTGTGATTGTTGCGTATTTTCCATTATGCTTAGTGCCATACTGTAAATCTTGAATAACATTATGGGACCCATACGAAGTGCCACTAGTGATGCTGGAAGTGCTCCCAAGAAGCATAGAATCGTCATGATATTACAAGAAAAAGTTGACTTTCAGACAGATGATTCATCCAATAAACAGACCATGTAAATGTATGATATTGATAAATACAATATAGTATTGTAAATGTATTTTATCTTCCTTATTATTTTCTTAATAACATTTTCTTTTTTCTAGCTTATTTTATTGTAATAATACAGTATATAATATACATAGCATACAAATATGTGTTAATCTACTGTTAGCCTACTACAGTAGGCTATTAATAGTTAAGTTTTTGGAGAATCAAAACATACATGTGTGAGGGGTTGGCACTCCGACCCCTGCATTGTTCAAGGGCCAACTGTATATCTGGATGGGTGTGTATACAACTGTATATCTGTATATTTTTATGTGTGTGTACACATACACATAATATTTTCACTCAACATTAACCTCGAGAGAGTCAAATAGAGGGGACAAGTGATGGTTCTTAACATTTCATTCTGTTCTATTCAAAAGTTTTACAGGTAGTCTGGGTTGATGAAAGGTATAATTATAGTTAGGAGAAATTAGAAAGTAACCTAATAATCTCATAAACACAAGGACCACAATTGGGCTCCTTTGACAGTAGAAACATACCACAATACACAGAGACATATTTTTCCTTAGCTTGGATCAAGAAAAAAGAAATCTCTAGACCAAAAGAATTAGAGGAAATGTTGATCAATTACTTGGCTCAGTTTGTTGCTTTAGATGGGTGTGTTTATAAATTACCTAGGCCATCGCTTAACTTTCAAAGATCTTCTGAGACATTTTTTTTCTGTCTTATTCCAACATTTTTTTTTTCTTTTTTGGCATCAATAAATTATTCTTAGTGTCTCATCAAAATATCCTAGAATTACATTTATCTTATTTTGTTCTTCTTTTTCACTCTTTTGAGTACACGGAGAACAAATTATCAGTGACTTCAGTTACTAAAATCCTTCAGTTACTTGATGAAAACCATCAAGCCTCACTTGAGTCAGCTGTAGAATGAGCACTTTTAATATTTTTTTCACAAGACCTGCTCTGTTCTTTTAGCTTTTTAATCAATGACAATGGGGAGGTTATCCATGGAGAGCATTAAATGAAAATCCAAATGTTGCAGCAAATATTTAAATTGATTAGAAGGAGCGTAGGACATGAAGGGAACTAATATATGTTGGGTGTCTATATGAGAAGTTATACTAGCCATTTAACTACATTAAGGCACTAATTCAAGTAATATGCTATCAATTCCATAAACTAGGTGATATCATTGATATTTTATAGTTGAAGCTAGGAGACATTGACTAAGATATATACAATTAGTTGCAAAAATTTCTGAGGAATGTATAAGTAGGTAATTTGTAAGTAGTTGTAAGTAGTTAATGCCACTTGCAAGTTGTAGTTAACTCTTTTGTAATCAATCTGATGGTACAGTCATTTATATTATTTCTCCAAGAATATAACACAGGCAGAGTAGCTGAGAGCTTAAGAGTTTAGGCTTTGATCTGGATTCAAAGTGCTCTACCACTTTTTATCTATATAATGGGAAATGGATTTAATATTCCCAAGCTACAGTTTTCTCTTAAGATAATAATAAGAATACTTTATAGGATTGTTGTGAGGATTATATGAGATAACACATAAAAATCTTAGCATATTTCCATGTAAGGGCACAATACATAGTGGTTTTTATTAATATTATTGCAGGTGAGTGGTAGAGCCAAGATTTTTCGGACTTATTTATCTTAGTATCTTCAGGGCTTAGAGTAGTATATAGTCTTCAGAAGAGAGAGTTGTCACACAGCACAGAGAGAGTGAGTTAACAAAGAATATTTAGGAATAGTTAAGCAAGTAAGGGTCTTCTTAGGCCTAGAGAATGGCAATATTGACAACACATGTACCTAAAAGTATGAAAGGAAAATATCAGAGTTTGATATTTTTGGTGGTTTGCTCCAAAAATACCAACAAATAAATTGCGATGCAGTGAGAGATTATTTTTTAATCTGATGACAGTGCATGACTTCAATTGGGTCAGAGAAAACTAGATGCTCAGAAGCCTTGGATGAGAGGGGATGAAGGCCTTCTCCAGGGTGGCAAAAGGAACAAAAGAAAGGCATAGATTTCAGAGACATCATGAAAGAAGATGCAGGCTCAATAAAGTATCTTGAGTACCTACCATGGGTTAGGTGTCATGCTAGGAGCCTGTGTGGTTTTCTCATTGATTTGGAGGTGACAAACTGAGGCTCTGAGAGACTAAGTGATTTGCTTAGTGTCACAGAACTAATAACAGATTTAACGTGGGGTTCTCATTCCAAGGCCAGCTTTGATTTTTAAATATACGTCAACTACCTCTCTTGGAGTCAATGACAAATTGGACATGGAAGAAAGATGAGGAGGGAAGCAAGATAATTGAGAACATAATAATACCATGAGAAGTCAAGAAGTGAATATGCACTAGCATGCATATATATACATGTGCGCGCGCACACACACACACACACACACACACACACACACACACTGTCCCATCCTCCCTGTTATGGTCTGAATGTTGGCATCTCCCTTAAGTTCATACGTTGGAACCTAGCACCAGTGTGATAGTATTAAGAAGTGGGAGTCTTTTGTGAATAAAGTTATGAGGGCTCTGTCTTCATGAATGGGATTAGTACCTCTTATAAAAGAGGTTGAAGGGAGCTGCCTTGGCCCTACTGCCATGTGAAGATGAAGCAACAAGGTGTTATCTATAAAGCAAAGATTCCTCACCGGACACTGAATCTGCTGGTGCCTTGATCTTGGACTTCCCAACCTCTGGGACTGTGAGAAATAAATGCCTATTATTTGTAAGTCTTAAGTCAGCGTCCAATATGAGCATCCAGTTTTCTCTGACCCTATTGAAATTTTGCACTGTCATCATATTAAAAAAAATCTCTCACTGCATTGCAATTTATTTATTGATATTTTTGAGCACCCAGTCTAAGGTATTTTTTACAACAGTCTGAATGGACTAAGACGCTCCCAAATATATAACAACACACAAAGATTCTCCAGTTAATATCCATAATCACACAGAATCCACAAATCTCTTATCTGACAGCAATGTTTTGAAATAAACTTGCGTAGTATGCCTCCCAAAAAGAACCAAATACAAATAGATATAGTAAAGGTATATGGCCAATTTTTATGGAACAGTGACCAAATCATAGCACTGTGGTTACATGCATTATGTCATTTAATCACAATAACCCTGTGAGAGTCTTATGAGGTAGGTATTCTCATTGAACCCATTTTACAAACAAGGAAACAGATGCACAAAAAGATTGCCCAACATAAACTGTGATATAGAGCTGGCATTGTCTTTTAGCTAGAAATTGGAAATTGGAAGCATAAGTATATTCCATGCTTTGTTTTGCCGAATTCCTATTTTTAGGATATTTAGGTGCTACATGAGGGTATGTAAGCAACTCAGATAAACAAACATCATCTTTCTGCATTGAGGAGCCAGTGACAAAATGACAATGTATTATGACCTTTGTGTATATGTGAATAGCATATCTTAGAACTTTGCCCATAGCAAACATAGTAGAATAAATGCATCAATATCTCTGTAATAAATGGGAGATGTTGCTTCTAGCTAGTGTTCTCTGTTTCTATCTCCTAGGTACAGTATACATTTTTTAGTTGTTCACCTCTTTTTCTCTGTTATTTATTTTATCTTTCTTCCTGCAGACTTACCCTTTTAGAATATGGCCATCAATTTTTACTACCAGTCCCAAAACAGAGCTTCTCTTTTTAGCTCCACCCCAGTCCTGAGCATCTTCCCACTCCAGTTGGGAAGCTGAAAACCTCACAGGCCATGCTTTTATGGATGCCTGGATACCCCCCAGTGTGGGCAATAAAGCTCTTTATATACAGAATGGAATTATGGCTCAGTATCTATTTTTTTTTTTTTTTTTGAGACGAAGTCTCACGCTGTTGCCCAGGCTGGAGTGCAGTGGCGTGATCTCGGCTCACTGCAAGCTCCGCCTCCTGGGTTCACGCCATTCTCCTGCCTCAGCCTCCTGAGTAGCTAGGACTACAGGCGCCCGCCACCGCGCCTGGCTAATTTTTTGTATTTTTAGTAGAGACGGGGTTTCACTGTGGTCTCGATCTCCTGACCTTGTGATCCGCCCGCCTCGGCCTCCCAAAGTGCTGGGATTACAGGCTTGAGCCACCGCGCCCGGCCCTAGGCTCAGTATCTATTTGAGCTTGCTGTTCCTGGAACCAGAGATAGTTTATTTGTGACCAACAGAAAACTTACTAATCTTCTTTAAGTGACAGAAACCCAGCTGAAACTCAAGCAAAGGAAAAAAATCATTTGGTTGACTGGAACTAAGAAGAATCAAAGAGGAGCTGGAATCAGACACTATCCCAAATCTCTCTCTTTCTCTCTCTCTCTCTTCCCATATCTCCCTCTCACTTAGAGGATTGTCAACAATGAGAAAAATACAACCTATCTCCTACTGGCTTAAGAAATAAGTCCTTCATTTCCTTCAAGTGTTTGTTCAAATCTCACTTCTTCAGTGAAGCCAACCAATTCTCACTTTATTCAACATCAAAACTGTCCTTTTGATCCCACATTCCTGATCCTTTTTGCCATGTTCCTCTTATGAATTTTTTTCTGCTTACTATTTCCTAACATATTATAGAATTTTCTTATTTATGTTTTTAGTTTATTATCTCTCTTGGCTAGAATGTGAGTTCCACAAGGGTAGGGATCTTGTGTTTTGTTCACTGAGCTACTTCAGACCCCTAGCATAGGGTATGGGACATGGTAGATGCTCAACGAATATGATTACATGAATGAAAGGGAATCTATTATCTTACACAAGAAGAAATCTCAAGTTGAGTGGACCCAGGATTGTTGGTTCAATGGCTCAATGACATAATTGAAAATCATATTTTTTCCATCTTTCTTGTCTGCCATCCTCAGCACTTCAGCTAGGCCCCTTAAGCTGGCTCTCTCCATGTTTGCAAGACGGCTGCTGCAGTTCCAAGTATCACATGTTGACAAGTACCACATAGTGATAAGACATATGCGGCAACAGCAGAAGGATGGTTGCTAGCTGCTTCTTTTCTGACTCTATTTTTTTTTTCTTTAATCAGTGAAAAGTCATATATTATTTTTTAAAAGCCACACTTGCATATATAACAACTAAAGTTAAGATAACTGGTTATAATTGCATTAGTTTCTAAGCTAACCCTTACAAACAAGAATACTTATTCTTAATATAAGTTACTCAAGTGCAACAATGTGTTAGTTTTGGAAGAAATAAGTCAATGTAAATGTGTGAAATGTTAGGAAGGCATTTCTAGGTATAGTAAGTATAATAATTCAACATTGCTTTTGAAAAGTATAATAGCTAGAAAAACTATTTTTAAAAATCTATAGTAGTTTCTTATTTTGATAAAATTCTTAGAGAGAAATAAAACATGAGATCTGCCATGAAGATGACTAATGGGAAGGTGTTCTTGATTATATTAAAGTAAGGCAATGTATCTTTAAAAACTGTGAAAATTGTATTTTAAAATACAAATTTTCTATACAGTATGATATAGCCAAAATATATGAGAGACAATTTATTTGTTTTTTGGCTTAATCGATGGAATGCATATTTTATTTAACCTATGTTATAGGTCAAATGGATTAAAACATTAACTTTTGCTAAGAACATGAGACGGTAGTAAGGGGTCTGTTGAACTCATTTAATATTACTCTTTGAAAAAGTAAAGAGTATATGGTGAAAAATATTAATTGAAGAATGGACTATATTGGTTGTAATCTTGTTCAACATTATCTGTAAGCCTCATGCTTATAAAATCTGAAGCAAAAATAACTACAGATCACCCTGTTAATCCTTTGGGCATTCCTAGTTGAATTAAGTTTGTCCTTGTTAAAGAAATTATCTTCGTTTTTCTTCCCCCTCAGGCATGCATGTAAAACAGTTCCTGTCTCAATGTATGCCTTAGGCAAAAAGTTCAGTGCTCAATTACCTGCTGTCTGAAGTCTCATATTTTGCAGCAAGCAAGTGAAATAGCATTTTAATCAGAAGTCTTGACCTCTGCTCTTCTTTTCCCTTCACAGCACTGTAAGCTATTTGGCATATGAAGGTCTTGACCTAAGAAAACCATCTTGGATAACCACAGCAAGGAAAAGGAAAAATGCAACACCTAGGAGATTTCAGTAAACAGTAGAATCATGCCAACCTAATCTGTGTTAAAATGCTTGGAATGTGGGAGCCGCTGATGATGCCTGTTGTCTGTGTGTCTGACTGAATCCTTTCTTTTCTCAGAGCAGCAAAGCAAAGCCTGGGAACCAGGCCAAATGCCTGCCACTTACCTTAAATTGATCAGCCACTTTGAGATTAAAACCCCTGAAAGCTGCCACACCGTGAAAACAAGGCCTCCTTCACATTAAAGGCAAATTGCGACTTTGGGTTTGCTGTGATCTTTTTTCCATTTTATCCAGTTTTTCACAGTGCACTTTTTTCCCCCCTTTCCATTTATGCTTCAATATAGAAGCCAATAGTTACAGCATCTTGGCCAAGCATTCATTAAGGTTTATAAGAACAAAATTTATGGTTATTTAGGAGTTGGCACAAAGGCAGACTGTTGCTGGAAAAAGAAAAAGAAATACAGGTGGGAAATAGAAGCCTCCACAAAGGCCCACACTATACAGTAGTGTACTAGGCTCTAGTAGTGGGCTGGGAGGAAAATGAAATAGTATTTGAAACCAGCTGCTCTTCTGTTCTGAAGCATTCTCATTGATGGCTCTGCAGATTATTGAAACAAGTATACTGGTTATTCCAAGAGATTTTTCTGTCTTGGGTAAATGCTACCATTTACAGGAGCTGACAGTAGAGATAAATAGATGTGTGCTAATCTGAAGATCTGTCAGTTTTGCTAAAGGATAAAGTGCATTTACAAAAGAAATATATATATATCTAAAATCCTATATAGATAGATAGAATCATATATCTAGGATCAGAATGAGGTCTCTCCCATAACAAGAAGAGTCACATTATCCTCCTCGGCGGAACTTACATAATGCCAAGCCTGTGTTCCCAAAAATCTAGGGTGTGGGTAAAACACACCCTTAATCTTAGAATTCGGATAGTAACATGGAATTCTGATGCAGGCTGGAAGACTTTATTCTCCTTCAGGAAATACTGTTAATGATTCTTCGTCCTTTAAAAAAATGCCCTGGTTTTCTTCACTAGGGGAGTAAGAAAGCTCTTTGCCCTATCTTTTGCAATATTTATTAAGTAAACCTTTTAAAAATATAGTTTAGTTTCTACTCATTGTTGTCTAAGAACTACCTGGCGTACCATCATTTATTGAAAAAATATACAGCTTCAGTGTTTCATGATGTAAACTGTTCCTAAAATATCACTTATTTTAGCTGCACAGGTAACTCACTATATGACTTGGGGCAGGTTAATTTACATGTTCAGCCATCTCCCATTCTCAAATAGGAATACTAATAACATTTATAATAATAATATTTTATAATAATATTTAATACTAGGTATATATATTATATATAATAATAATTTATAATATTATTATAATAATAAACGTACTCTTCCACTGTGATGAGGTACACTGTGATGAAGTATTTGCTTCTACTTCCATAACTTTGCACATGCTAGAATATTTTACCCTTTCCTCCCCATGAAATGAAGTTCATCATTTTTACTGACACTGTTTTGGAAGCCTTCTACCTGATTCTTTTTATTCCTTTTTATCAGCATCACTTCGACATGGATACACATACTGGTATTTTGACCCGCATTTGTTCACAGGTTGCTCTGCAACAGACCTATTTAATTGTGCATGGATATAAATGATTCCTCCTAACTATACATGCTTAAAGCTCCCCAAGGGCAAGGGGAATGACCTTCCTGATATCTCTCCACTATTACAGTCCTCTGTTCTCAAAAGACACTAATTAAATCTGGAAAACTGAAGATGCACAGAATCTTTTGTGTCATTTCATAAAATGTCAACTACAACTCTGGATGCATGAGCACATATGTGATCATCATTTACAAATAATATTGGTTATTTCTGAGCCTGGGTTAGTCTGTTTAGCAGTCATAAGTCATTTACCTTGTTTTGTGGAGTGTCAGAAAGCCAGAGCCAAGATAAAAGGAAACACAGAAACAGTTATGGCTCAGTCTGTTGGTCAACTCTGTTTCTGCCCCCTTTTAACCAGTTTGTCTTATAAGTTTGTCATTAAAATTTTCCATCACACCTAATAGACTTTTATCTTGATCATCAATTTTATAACTTCCAAGTCTTCAAAATTCATATTTCCTATCAATTGTGATTGTTCTGTGTTTCTTTTTTTTCCTATTTTTTAAAAATTATCTTTAAGTTCTGGGGTGCATGGGCAGAACGTGCAGTTTTGTTACATAGGTATACACATGCCACAGTGGTTTACTACACCCGTTAATCCGTCAACTACATGAGGTATTTCTCTTAGTGCTATCCCTCTCCAACCTCCCCATCCCCCGACAGGCCCTGGTGTGTGATGTCCCCTCCCTATGTCCATGTATCCTCATTGTTCAACTCCCGCTTATGAGTGAGAACATGGTGGTGTTTGGTTTTCTGTTTTTGTGATAGTTTGCTAAGAATGATGGTTTCCAGCTTCTTACGTGTCCCTGCAAAGGACATGAACTTATCCTTTTTTATGGCTGCATAGTATTCCATGGTGTATATGTGCCACACTTTCTTTATCCAGTCTATCATTGATGGACACTGGGTTGGTTCCAAGTCTTTGCTATTGTGAATGGTGCCATAATAAACATATGTGTGCATGTATCTTTATAGTAGAATGATTTATAATCCTTTGGGTATATACCCAATAATGAGATTGCTGCATCAAATGGTATTTCTAGTTCTAGAACCTTGAGGAATCACCACACTGTCTCCCACAATGGTTGAACTACTTTACACTCCCACCAACAGTGTAAAAGCATTCCTATTTCTCCACATCCTCTCCAGGATCTGTTGTTTCCTGACTTTTTAATGGTTGCCATTCTAATTGGCATGAGATGGTATCTCGTGGTTTTGATTTGCATTTCCCTAATGACCAGTGATGATGAACTTTCTTTCATGTGTCTGTTGGCTGCATAAATGTCTTCTTTTGAAAAGTGTCTGTTCATATCCTTTGCCCACTTTTTGATGGCGTTGTTTTTTTGTCTTGTAAATTTGTTTAAGTTCTTTGTAGATTCTGGATATTAGCCCTTTGTCAGATGGATAGATTGCAAAAATTTTCTCCCATTCTGTAAGTTGCCTGTTCACTCTGATGAGAGCTTCTTTTGTTGTGAAGAAGCTCTTTAGTTTAATTAGATCCCATTTGTCAATTTTGGCTTTTGTTGTGATTGCTTTTGGTGTTTTAGTCATGAAGTCTTTGCCCAATACCTATGTCCTGAATGGTATCACCCAGGATTTCTTCTAGGATTTTTATGGTCCTAGGAGGGAGTCTTTGATTCATCTTGAGTTGATTTTTGTATAAGCTGTAAGGAAGGAGTCCAGTTTCAGTTTTCTGCATATGGCTAGCCAATTTTCCCAACAACATTTATTAAATAGGGAATCTTTTCCCCATTGCTTGTTTGTGTAAGGTTTGTCAAAGATCAGATGGTTGTAGATATGTGATGTTATTTCTGAAGCCTTTGTTCTGTTCCATTGGTGTATATCTCTGTTTTGGTACCAGTACCATGCTGTTTTGGTTACTGTAGCCTTGCAGTATAGTTTGAAGTCAGGTAGCCTGATGCCTCCAGTTTTGTTCTTCTTGCCCAGGATTGTCTTGGCTATGTGGGCTCTTTTGTGGTTCCATATGAAGTTTAAAGTAGTTTTTTACAATTCTGTGAAGAAAGTCATTGGTAGCTTGATGGGTATAGCATTGAATCTATAAATTACTTTGGACAGTATGGCCATTTTCATGATATTCATTCTTCCAATTCATGAGCATAGAATGTTTTTCCATTTGTTTGTGTCCTCTCTTATTTCCTTGAGCAGTGGTTTGTAGTTCTCCTTGAAGAGTTCCTGCACATCCCTTGTAAGTTTTATTCCTAGGTATTTTATTCTCTTAGTAGCAATTGTGAATGGGAGTTCACTGATAATTTGGCTCTCTGTTTGTCTGTTATTGTTGTATAGGAACGCTTGTGATTTTTTCACATTGATTTTGTATCCTGAGACTTTGGCAAAGTTGCTTATCAGCTTATGGAGATTTGGGGCTGAGATGATGGGATTTTCTAAATATATAATCATGTTGTCTGCAAACAGAGATAATTTGACTTCCTCTCTTCCTATCTGAATACACCTTATTTCTTTCTTTTGCCTGATTGCCCTGGCCAGAATTTCCAATACTATGTTGAATAGGAGTGGTGAGAGAGGGCATCCCTGCCTTATGCCAGTTTTCAAAGGGAATGTTTCCAGTTTTTGCCCATTCAGTATGATATTGGCTGTAAGTTTGTCATAAATAGCTTTTATTATTTTGAGATACGTCCCATCAATATCTAGTTTATTGAGAGTTTTTAGCATGAAGGGCTGCTGAATTTTGTCAAAGGCCTTTTCTGCATCTATTAAGAGAATCATGTGGTTTTTGTCTTTGGTTCTGTTTATATGATGGATTATGTTTATTGATTTGCATATGTTGAACCAGCCTTGCATCCCAGGGATGAAGCTGATGTGATTGTGGTGGATAAGCTTTTTTGATGTGCTGCTGGATTCGGTTTGCCAGTATTTTACTGAGGATTTTTGCATCAATGTTCATCAGGGATATAGGTCTAAAATTCTCTTTTTTTATTGTATCCCTGCCAGGCTTTGGTATCAGGATGATGCTGGCCTCATAATATGAGTTAGGGAGGATTCCCTCTTTTTCTATTGATTGGAATAGTTTCAGAAGGAATGGAACCAGCTCCTATTTGTACCTCTGGTAGAATTTGACTGTGAATCCATCTGGTCCTGGACTTTTTTTGGTTGGTAGGCTCTTAATTATTGCCTCAATTTCAGAGCCTGTTATTGACCCCTTCAGGGATTCAACTTCTTCCTGGTTTGGTCTTGGGAGGGTGTATGTGTCCAGGAATTTTTCCGTTTCTTCTAGATTTTCTAGTTTATTTGCATAGAGGTGTTTACAGTATTCTCTGATGGTAGTTTGTATTTCTGTGGGATTGATGGTGATATCCCCTTTATCATTTTTTATTGTATCTATTTGATTCTTCTCTCTTTTCTTCTTTATTAGTCTTGCTAGTGGTCTATCTATTTTGTTGATCTTTTCAAAAAACCAGCTCCTGGAATCATGATTTTTTGAAGGGTTTTTGTGTCTCTATCTCCTTCAGTTCTGCTCTGATCTTAGTTATTTCTTGCCTTCTGCTGGCTTTTGAATGTGCTTGCTCTTGCTTCTCTAGTTATTTTAATTGTGATGTTATGGTGTTGATTTTAGATCTTTCCTGCTTTCTCTTGTGGGCATTTAGTGCTATAAATTTCCCTCTATATACTGCTTTAAATGCGTCCCAGAGATTCTGGTATGTTGTGTCTTTGTTCTCATTGGTTTCAAAGAACATCTTTATTTCTGCCTTAATTTTGTTATGTACCCAGTAGTCATTCAGGAGCAGGTTGTTCAGTTTCCATGTAGTTGAGTGGTTTTGAGTGGGTTTCTTAATCCTGAGTTCGAATTTGATTGCATTGTGGTCTGAGTGACAGCTTGTTATGTTTCTGTTCTTTTACATTTGCTGAGGAATGCTTTACTTCCCACTATGTGGTCAATTTTGGAATAAGTGCCATGTGGTGCTGAGATAAATGTATATATTCTGCTGATTTCGGGTGGAAAGTTCTGCAGATGTCTATTAGGTCCACTTGGTGCAGAGCTGAATTCAAGTCCTGGATATCCTTGCTAACTTTCTGTCTTGTTGGTCTGTCTAATGTTGACAGTGGGGTGTTAAGGTCTCCCATTATTAATGTGTGGGAATCTAAGTCTTTTTGTAAGTCTCTAAAGACTTGCTTGATGCATCTGGGTGCTCCTGTATTGGGTGCATATATATTTAGGATACTTAGCTCTTCTTCTTGAATTGATCCCTTTACCATTATGTAATGGCCTTCTTTGTCTCTTTTGATCTTTGTTGATTTAATGTCTGTTTTATCAGAGACTAGGATTGCAACCCCTGCTTTTTTTTGTTTTCCATTTGCTTAGTAGATCTTCCTCCATCACTTTATTTTGAGCCTATGTGTGTCTCTGCATGTGAGATGGGACTCCTGAATACAGCAAACTGATGGGTCTTTACTCTTTATCCAGTTTGCCAGTCTGTGTCTTTTAATTGGGGCATTTAGCCCATTTACATTTAAGGTTAATACTGTTGTGTGTGAATTTGATCCTGTCAGTATGATGTTAGCTGGTTATTTTGCTTGTTAGTTGATGCAGTTTCTTCCTAGCTTTGATGGTCTTTACAATCTGGCATGTTTTTGCAGTGACTGGTACTGGTTTTTCCTTTTCATGTTTAGTGCTTCCTTCAGGAGCTCTTGTAAGGCAGGCCTGGTGGTGACCAAATCTCTCGGCATTTGCTTGTCTGTAAAGGATTTTATTTCTCCTTCACTTATGAATCTTAGTTTGGCTGGATATGAAATTCTGGGTTGAAAATTCTTTTCTTTAAGAATGTTGAATATTGGCCCCCACTCTCTTCTGGCTTGTAGAGTTTCTGCTGAGAGATCCACCGTTAGTCTGATGGGCTTCCCTTTGTGGATAACCTGACCTTTCTCTCTGGCTGCCCTTAACATTTTTTCCTTCATTTCAACCTTGGTGAATCTGACAATTATGTGTCTTGAGGTTGCTCTTCTCGATGAGTATCTTTGTGATGTTCTCTGTATTTCCTGAATATGAATGTTGGCCTGTCTTGCTTACCATATTTCTTGGAGGCTTTGTGCATTTCTTTTTACTCTTTTTTTCTCTAAACTTCTCTTCTTGCTTCATTTCATTCATTTGATCTTCAATCACTGATACTCTTTATTCTACTTGATCTAATTGGCTACTGAAGTTTGTGCATGTGCCACATAGTTCTCATGCCATGTTTTTCAGCTCCATCAGGTCGTTTAAGGTCTTCTCTATGCTGTTTGTTCTAGGGTTAGCCATTCTTCTAATCTTTTTTCAAGATTTTTAGCTTCCTTGTGATGGGTTTGAACATCTTCCTTATCTTGGAGAAGTTTGTTATTAGCCATCCTCTGAAGCCTACTTCTGTCAACTCATCCAAGTCATTCTCTGTCAAGCTTTTTTCTGTTGCTGGCGAGGAGCTGCATTCCTTTGGAGGAGAAGAGGCGCTCTGTTTTTTACAATTTTCAGCATTTCTGCTCTGGTTTCTTCCCATCTTTGTGGTTTTATCTACCTTTGGTCTTTGATGATGGTGACTACAGATGGGATTTTGGTGTGGATGTCCTTTTGTTGATGTTGATGCTGTTTCTTTCTGTTTGTTAGTTTTCCTTCTAACAGTCAGGACCCTCAGTTGCAGGTCTGTTGGAGTTTGCTGGAGGTCCACTCCAGACGCTGTTTGCCTGGGTATCACCAGCAGAGGTTGCAGAACAACAAATATTGCAGAATAGCAAATGTTGCTGCCTCATTCTTCCTCTGGAAGCTTCATCTCAGAGGGGCACCTGGCTATATGAGGTGTCAGTTGGCCCCCTACTGGGAGATGTCTCCCAGTTAGGCTATTCGGGGGTCAGGGACCCACTTGAGGAGGCAGTCTGTACATTCTCAGATCTCAAACTCCATGCTGGGAGGACCACTGCTCTCTTCAAAGCTGTCAGACAGGGATGTTTAAGTGTGCAGAAGTTTCTGCTGCCTTTTGTTGAGCTATGTCCTGCCGCCAGAGGTGGAGTCTACAGAGGCAGGCAGATCTCCTTGAGCTGCTGTGGGCTCCACCCAGTTCGAGCTTCCCAGCTGTTTTCCTTACCTACTCAAGCCTCAGCAAGGTAGACGCCCCTCCCCCAGCCTTGCTGCCACCTTGCAGTTCGTTCTCAGACTGCTGTGCTAACAGTGAGCAAGGCTCCATGGGCGTGGGACCCGCTGAGCCAGGCATAGGATATAATCTGCTGGTGTGCCATTTGCTAAGACCTTTGGAAAAGCACAGTATTAGGGCAGGAGTGTCCCGATTTTCCCAGTACTGTCTGTGATGGCTTCTGTTGGCTAGGAAAGGGAATTGCCTGACCCTTTTGCTTCCTGGGTGAGGTGATGCCCTGCCTTGCTTTGGCTCACACTCTGTGGGCTGCACCCACTCTCCAACCAGTCCAGTGAGATGAACCCTGTACCTCAGTTGGAAATGCAGAAATCACCCGTCTTTTGCATCTCTCACACTGGGAGCTGTAGACTGGAGCTGTTCCTATTCATCCATCTTGGAACTCCCCATAGTCCCATATTTCTTAGAGGCTTTGTTCATTCCTTTTCATTCTTCTTTCTCTAATCTTGTCTTCTCTCTTTATTTCATTAAGTTGATTTTCAATCACTGATTTCCCTTCTTTCTTCCGCTTGATTGATTTGGCTATTGAAACTTGGGTATGCTTCACGAAGTTCTTGTGCTGTGTATTTTCAGCTCCATCAGGTCATTTATGTTCTTCTCTAAACTGGCTATTCTAGTTAGCAATTCGTCTAACCTTTTTTCATGGTTCTTAGCTTCCTTACATTGGGTTAGAACACGGTCCTTTAGCTCGGAGGAGTTTGTTATTATCCACCTTCTGAAACCTACTTCTGTCAATTCCTCAAATGCATTCTCCATCCAGTTTTGTTCCCTTGCTGTCAAGGAGTTGTGATCCTTTGGACGAGAAGAGGTGTTCTGGTTTTTGGAATTTTCAACCTTTTTGCATTGCTTTCTCCCCATCTTTGTGGATTTATCTAACTTTGGTCCTTGATGTTGGTGACCTTTGGATGTGGTCTTTGAGTGGACCTGCTATTCCTTTCTGTTAGTTTTCCTCTGACAGTCAGGCCCCTCTGGTCTGCTGGACTTTGCTGGAGGTCCACTCCTGACCCTGTTTGCCCAGGTATCACCAGTGGAGGCTGCAGAACAGCAAAGGTTGCTGCCTGATCTTTCCTTGGGAAGCTTAGTCCCAGAGGGGCCCCTGCCAGATGCCAGCCAAAACTCTCCTGTATGAGGTGTCTGTCGGCTCCTGCTGAGAGTTGTCTTCCAGTCAGGATACATGGTGTTCAGGGACCCACTTGAGGAGGCAGTCTGGACCCTTAGCAGAGCTTGAACTCTGTGCTGGGAGGTCCGCTGCTTTCTTCAGAGCCATGAGGCAGGGATGTTTAAGTCTGCTGAAGCTGCGCTCACAGCCACCCCTTTCCTGGGGTGCTCTGTCCGAGGGAGATGGGGGTTTTATCTATAAGTCCCTGATTTGAGCTGCTGCCTTTTTTTCAGAGATGACGTGCCCAGAGAAGGGAAATCTGGCAGTCTGGCCACAGCAACCTTGCTGAGCTGCAGTGGGCTCCACCCAGTTCCAACTTCCCAGGGGCTTTGTTTACACTGTGAGGGGAAAACCGCCTAGTCAAGCCTCAGCAATGGTGGACGCCCCTCCCTCCATCAGGCTCCAATGCCTCAGGTAGATCTCAGACTGCTGCTGTGCTGGCAGTGAGAATTTCAAGTCAGTGGATCTTAGTTTGCTGGGCTCCCTAGGGGTGGGACCTGCTGAGCCAGACCACTTGATTTCCTGGCTTCAGCACACCTTTCCAGGGGTGCAAACTGTTCTGTCTCGCTGGCGTCCCAGGCGCCACTGGGTTATGGAAGAAAGAACTCCTGCAGCTAGTTATGTGTCTGCCCAAATGGCCGCCCAGTTTTATGCTTGAAACCCAGGGCCCCAGTGGCGTAGGCACTGGAGGGAATCTCCTGGTTTGCATGTTGCAAAAACCGTGGGACAAGCGTAGTATCTGTGCTGGAGTTCCTCAGACTCAGTCCCTCAAGGCTTCCCTTAGGTAGGAGAGAAAATTCCCTAACCCCTTGCGCTTCCTGGGTGAGGCGATACCCCACCCTGCTTTCAGCTCACCCTCCGTGGGCTGCAACCACTGTCCAAACAGTCCCAATGAGATGAACCAGGTACCTCCGTTGGAAATGCAGAAATCACCCACCTTTTGCGTCAGTGTTGCTGGGAGCTGCAGACCAGAGCTGTTTCTATTTGGCCATCTTGCCAGTCTTGACAAAATTCAGTCCTGACAAGAGGGTTCAGACTCTTTCTGAGGAGTCATCAACAGATTTCCAAAAGACCTCTGTTGTCTACTGAGTTTCTTCACCACTCAGCTTATATGCTTTTATCTATTAACCTGTTAACATCTTTCCTTAGTAATGTACATCTTTCCTTTTTTTGAGTTCAAGTGATTGTTTTATTGTAAAGGGAAATAAACTGTTACTAAATTAAACTAATACATGTGAGTTACAGGTGTCACTGCATGAATGTATTCACTGAATATCTACTAGGAAATGAAATGTGACATTTCAGCATACTTTTGGAATTACATACATATTTTTGTTTAAAGCACGTTTTAATGGGTCTGTAAAAGTATAACATCTTCCTTAGAGTATATAAATGATTAGTATCAAATTAGACATATAAACACCGTGTGGGTTCACTAATTTTTCATTATTTCTACCTGCTGCAGAACTAGCCCTGTGACCAGGTTCTGGCTGCGTCTTAAATCACATGCACACTACATTAGTCCTTCCCTCATCTTCCGTTCTAGGCTAAGGGAGTCCAGAATGGGCACCATTAGCAATTCCTAATGGAAGCTCTAATAGCTACTTAGAAGCAAACAGTAGGAAATTAAATCAGTTAAATCTAAAAAGATACAGTGGCAATTCTATTTCACAAGGGATGCTGGTTAAACAGTTAACCCAGAGTGAACTCCTGTTCTTTGATTGGGAAGCCTTTCAGAACTTAATTACTGTGTTCTATGAATCTGTGACAGATCTTGATAATGTACTTTCTTATTTATTTATTTATTTATTTATTTATTTATTTATTCATTCATTCATTTTAGGTGGAGTCTCGCTCTGTCACCTAGGCTGGAGTGCAGTGGCGCGATCGTGGCTCACTGCAAGCTCCACCTCCTGGGTTCATGTAATTCTCCTGCCTCAGCCTCCCGAGTAGCTGGGACCACAGGCACCCGTTACCATGCCCAGCTAATTTTTTGTATTTTTGGTACAGACGGGGTTTCACCATGTTAGCCAGGATGGTCTCGATCTCCTGGTCTTGTGATCCGCCTGCCTCAGCCTCACAAAGTGCTGGGATTACAGGCGTAAGCCACCTGCCCCCGGCCATACCTTCTTATTTGAGAGTTGTTCTGTATTTCTTTAGCTATCAAATTTTTATGGAGGTCCTGGTATATATTTAATGTTAGGCTACGGATAATTCAAAAATCACTATATAAAATGAAGTAGTTGGCAAGAAAATACAAACAAGCAAAGGACTGCCTGTAGCAATTTGCTTTGTATTTTGTTGCAGAGGGTAACGATCTGAGAACAATTTAAGAGAATACATTAAAGACTCATATCTCTCCAGAGTTTCTGCAGAGTCTGATTCTAAATAACTTTTATTTCCCACCTAAAAGAGTTCTTGAGAGTGATGTCAGCAAGAATCACTATCTGATCATCACCACCCCACATAAGCATCAATTTTAATAACCAAGCATGGAGGGCAGTACCTTTGAGAGAGTCTGGGAATCCAGTGGACAAGTTCCAGCTCACCATTGAAGAAGAAAATTTGAGAATAGATGCATTGAAGAGGGTAGAAGAGGGTAAGAAAAACAGTTTCATTTACCTATGTCACTCCTCTAAGGTAGCACAGCTCAATACCAAGAGAGATGCCTTTAGCCCATGACTTATCCTATAGGAAAAAGTGAGAGTATAGTAAGTGAGCACCCAGCTTACTCAGCCATGGGGTGCTGCCAAGGAGGCCCACTTGTTTTTAGCCCCACCCAGCACAGCTGAGTGGCTGGGAGAGGCTGGAAGCAGATAAGAGAGATGGAGATTCACAGCAACCAGGGCATGGAATTCAACCAAAGGCCTTGGATGCTACTAACTGCTTTGGAGACTTCATCAGAAAACCTGCCCATGAGCTGCTTGGGAGACCTTGCCTGCAGACCCCTTCAGCTGACTCATGGGCACCCCCAACACTGTGTACCTCACTCCTGCCCCGTGACTGTGGCTGGCTCTGTGCATGCCCCTGTGAACAGAAAGTACAAACCTCTACAGATGGCTTGTGAGCTTGCACAGACAACCAGCCTGATTCTGAAAAGTAGGAAGAAGCTATACAAACTTGAGCATTTCAGGGCACTGACCTAGGAACAAGAAATGGTAGCCTTTTTTTTTCTTTTTTTTTAAATCTACCATGGCTTGTGTGATTGAGAGAAGACATACAATCTTAAGTGTTCCTCCTCAAGAGGGAACAAGAGATGTGGAGTGGGCAAATCCATAGAGTTCTGAGAAAGCCTCAGAAATCCCTAGCCAGGTTGACTGTTGATGATATTTCTCTTCTGAAGCTAGTCAGTACAGACTTGAGGAAGTGATTATTTTTTCAGGTGTCTTTACTTTAAGGAACAAGAAAAACCAAGCAAACACGATACTATAAGTGGAATATAATACTTTTCCAGTAACTGACTCTAAAGAAATGGAGATCTACAAATTGCCCACAAATAATTTAAAATAATTGTTTTAAGGAGACTCAGCTGTGTTCAGCATCTTTTTCAACACAGATAGACAACTCAACATAATCAGGTAAACAAAATGAGAAGTTAACAAAGAGATAGAAATTATAAAAAAGAACCAAACAGAAATTCTGGAATTGAAGAATGGGATGAATGAATTAAAAAATGCAACAAAAAGCATCAAGAGCAGACTTGATCAAGCCAAACAAACAAACAAAAAAACAAACAAAACGTGAACTCAAAGACAGGTCTTTTGAAATTATCCAGTAAGTAAAGAAAAAAGAATGAAAAGAAACAAGGCTATGGGATTTATGGGACATCATCAAGAGAATTAATTTATGAATTAAGGGAATTCCCAAAGAAGAAGAGTGAGAGAAAATAGAAGAAAAGCTCATTTAGGGAAATAATAACTGAAAACTTCCCTAATCTAGGGAAACATATGGACACCCAGGGATATGACACATTATAATCAAACTATCAAAAATCAAAGTCAAGGAGAGATTTTTTAAAGCAGCAAAGGAGACTTATAACATACAAGGGAATGCCCATTAAACTATCAGTGGGCTTCTCAGCAGGAATTTTGCAGGCCGGGAAAAAGTAGATAATATATTCAAAGTGCTGAAAGAAAAAATTGCCAATCAAGACTACTTTACCCAGCAAGTCTGTTTCAGAAATGAAGGAGAGATAAAGACAAACAAAAGCTGAGGGAGTTCATCACCACTAGACCTGATTTATAAGAAATGTTAAGGGAGTTCTTCAAACTGAAATGAAAGAATGCTAATTAGCAATACAAAAATATATGAAAGTATAAAATCCATTGGTAAAAATAAGTACATAGTCAAATTCAGAATACTCAAATACTGTAATGATGGTATGTAAATCAATTTAAACTCTAGTATAAAGGTAAAATACAAAAATATTAAAAATAACTAGAACTAAAATAACTTGTCAGTAGATACATAGTATAAAAAGTAGATTGTGATATCATATTTCAATATGCCCCACATAGAAAGACAAATTACAAATACAGCATCATCTTATGTGTATGTGGAATCCAAAAAAGTTGAACCTGTAGAAGCAGCAGAATGGTGGTTATCAGGGCCTGGAAGGTAGGGAAAATTTGGAGATTTAATCAGAGTGCAAACTTTTATTCATAATATGAATAATTTCTAGGAACCTAATGTATAGCATGGTCACTCAAGTTAATAATAATATATACTCGAAATTTTTTAAGAGAGTAGATCTTGGCTGGGTGCATTAGCTCACGCCTGTAATCCCAGCATTTTGGGAGGCTGAGGCAGGTGGGTCACCTGATGTCAGGAGTTCAAGACCAGCCTGCCCAACATGGTGAAACCCCGTCTCTTCTAAAAATACAAAAATTAGCCAGGCTTGGTGGTGGTTGCCTGTAATCCCAGCTACTTGTGAGGCTGAGGCAGGAGAATCTCTTGAACCTGAGAGGCAGAGATTGCAGTGAGCCAAGATTGTGCCATTGCACTTCAGCCTGGGCAACAGGGCAAGACTCAGTTAAAAAAAAAAAAAAAAAAGATAATACTGTGATTGATATGTCAATGAGCTTGATTGTGATAATCATTTTGCAATGCATGCTTATATCAAAACCATGTTGTATACCTTAAATATATACAATTTTCATTTGTCAGTCATACTCAATAAAGCTGAGGTGGGGGGAAAGGGTCTCTTTTTCCACACTTTCCCAAATATTTCACTATTTTTTTCCTTCCTGTTGGCCACCTGATCTTTCTAATTACTCATTACCAGCACAACTTTCTTTCTTCCATTCCCTCGTTTCTTTCTTGAGTCTCCTTGTGTTTAGGATTAGGAAAAGTGAAGTGATTTAGGATTAGGAGAAGTGAAAGGATTAGGAAGTCACACTGCTAATGCCAAGTCCTAGAGATGATGTGGAGGAGCAGAAACTCATATAGTGCTGGAGAGAGTGTAAACTGGTACAACCAATTGGAGATCAGTTTGGCAATAGCTATCAAAAAGATGTTCAGCACCTGACCTGTAATTGTCAATTACAACAATTATCATTAGGGCAGACACCTAGCAAGTGAGGTCTTACTATTTGCAAGTGATATGGTTTGGCTGTGCCCCCACCCAAATCTCATTTTGTCTTGTAGTTTCCATAATCCCCACGGGTTGTGGGAGGGACCAGATGGAGATAATTTAATCATGGAAGCAGTTTCTCCCATCCTGTTCTCGTGATAGTAAGTTAGTTCTCACAAGATCTGATGGTTTTATAAAGGGCTTCCCCCTTTGTGGGGCACTCACTCATTTTCCTTCCTACTGCCGTGTGAAGAAGGGTGTGTTTGCTTCCCTTTCTGCCATGATTGTAAGTCTCCTGAGGCCTCCCCAGCCAAACTGAACTGTGAGTCAATTAAACCTCTTTCCGTTATAAATTACCCAGTCTCCTGTATGTCTTTATTAGCAGCATGAGAACAAACTAATATAGGAAGACTGTTTTTGCTGCTTTATTTTCTTCAAGGAGGTTCTATCATTATCCTAACTTGACTAATGAGGAAACCAAGGTGCAGAGAAACTAAATAACACACCCAAAGTCGTTCTGTTGTGGTAGAGCTGGGGTTTAGATAGGAGTAGTTAGGCTCCAGAGCACCAAATACTGCCTGTAATAATGCAGGTCCCAGGCGTGATGATTGAGTGTTCTCTGCAACACTATTTACAACAATAAAAGGTGAATATGAATAGCCTAACTTGCCCCTTCAAAAGGGAATGGGTGGATATACCCAGGGACTATTGTTAGGAGCTAAAATGAATGAACTGGATCTACAAATATTAACATGGAAAATCTCAAAAATAGAATCTTGCAGGAAGAAAATCAAGGTACTGCACATATACACAATAACACCATGGATGGAAATTTTAAAACACACAAAACAAAAATACATAGTTTGCAGATAATTACATATGCAGTAGTTAAAAACCTTAGATGAGAATGACATAGTCCAACTGAAAGATGTCTTGAGAGACGAATGGAGTAAGTGATAAGGAATGGAGATGATTTTCTGTTTTTAATTTAACACAAAAAAGAAAGCTGATGAAAACATGGCAAAGTATTAACGTGTTTAATCCAGGCATTGGGTACATAAGTATCATATTATTTTTTAATTCGTTTCTGTATGTTTAAAACATTGTGTATAAGCATTTTGAAAACACTTAAAAAAGAAATGGAAAATTAGCCAAAATCTGACATGGAGGACATCATAAATGTGGTGGCTTTTCAAGTCAAAACAAGTAATTCTTGAGTACAGATTAAGTTCCCAGTATGGTGAGGGAATAAAAAAAAATAGGGAAAAGGCACTTTCTGGGAGTCTAGAGTTCATTTAAAAATACAGAGCCAGACAAATACAATGACTAGGAAACAACATATGCATAGGCAGGGATTTGTGTAGCACAACCTACACATACTAGAGAAATTTCACTTGAGAGGTTCTAGCAGCTTATCTGTGGTCAGTGTTGCAGAGGAAAGATGACTTTATTGGGCTAGTCTTTGACCTGTGGCTGGCCCTTTGAGTATGATCCCTCATGTGAGTGGTAGCTGGGATTCAGCTCTCAAGGAATGGAGGATAGGAAACACTTAGCTATCCATCCACATTGACAGCCTGTTTCTGATGTAGAGAAGCCAAAAATGTAATTTTATTATTTTTTTTAGCCAGTTCTGTTTATATATCTCGTGTCCATAGATTTGGTGTAATTACAGCTTAGGGATAATACCTAAGGTATTTATTGAACAAGTTCATTCTGACTGGGTAGTATTTGTTATTTATTTAGCTCTCTAAATGTACACGGTACTTGACAAATATGTAGAAAGACAAGTTTCCTGCCCTGAGGAGTTTATGTTCTAATGCAGACGAACAGAACAGAAGGGGTGGGATCTTGAAGAAGACTTGGCAGGTTGGGAGAAGCTGGCTTGGTAGGAGACAAGGGAACCTGAAGACTCTGGAAAAGTGAGACTGGAAATGTGAAAGGAATGGAGGACTTTTAAAGACACCCTTTAAAAGTAAACACAATGTTCAATCAGCATAATGCTTCCCCCTCCACCGCCCCCCACCCCGAGATGGAGTTTTGGAGATGGAGTTTTTCTGTGCTCAGGCTGGAGTGCAATGGAACGATCTTGGCTCACTACAACTTCTGCCTCCCAGGTTCAAGCAATTCTCCTGCCTCAGCCTTCCAAGTAGCTGAGATTGCAGGCGCCCACCACCATGCCCCACTAATTTTGTATTTATGTAGCATAAACGGGGTTTCACCATGTTGGTCAGGCTTGTCTTGAACACCTGACCTCAAGTGAACCACCTGCCTTGGCTTCCCAAAGTGCTGGGATTACAGGCATGAGCCACTGTGCCCAGCCTAGTATAATGTTCTTAAAAAACGTTTCTGAGGGTGGGGGTTAAGGGGAGAGAGAGCATTAAGACAAACACCTAATGGATGTGGGACTTAAAACCTAGATGACGGGTTGATAGGTGTAGCAAACCACCACAGCACGTGTAAACCTATGTAACAAACCTGCACGTTCTGCACGTGTATCCCAGAACTTAAAGTAAAATAAAAATAAAAGATAAAGTTTTCGAGGGTAGGGAAAAAGGTTAAGACAAGTGAATCTGATTGTGACAATAGCAAGGTTAGTAGCGGAAGCGTTATCACGTTAGCAGCAGCTATAGTGTATTGAAGCTACCATATACCAGGCAATGATGCAATGCATCTGTGCTAGACTCCTTGTATACATTGTTTCACCGGTTCTAAAAGGCTGATTTTAGTGTCATTACTTTATATTTGTGGAAATTGAGGTACAGAGAGGTTAGATAACTTGCCCAAACTGACATATCTGGGAAGTGGATGAGCATGAATTCAAACTTAGATATGACTCCAAAGTCCATGCTTTTTACTCTATGCTCCCCTCCAGACAAAGAGAACATTAAGGAATGAGGAATAGACAGGAGGGTTAGAACGTAGGCTAATTGTACACCCTCCGCAACATTACATGCAACCACCTCAGCACTTAAGGGGGTAAATTTCCTTATGTAAGAAAAAGTAGAGTCACAGCTAGTAGGTGAAATGACTGAACTGAATTGCACTTATTGCTGGGAAATTTAAAAAAGAAAAATTTGTTGAGACTTATGCTAATGCTCTAGGAGAACAGTTAGGGAGTTACCAAGATATGGTATCATGGAGGAAACCAGCAATGAGGAAAGATGATAGACTAAGCTTCAAAATTCCTTAAGAAGTGGACATTTAAGAGCTCTGGATCTGCAACTAAATATACCTTCCATTCATTTTTTTTTTCTTTTTTTTTGAGATGGAGTCTCGCTCTGTCTCCCAGGTTGGAGTGCACACTCAGGCTGGAGTGCAGTGGCGCAATCTAAGCTCATTGCAACCTCCGTCTCTTGAGTTCAAGTGATTCTCCTGTATCAGCCTCCTTAGTAGCTGGGATTACAGGCACACGACACCACACCCGGCTAATTTTTAAATTTTTAGTAGAGATGGGGTTTCATCATGTTGGCCAGGCTAGTCTCAAACTCCTGACATCAGGTGATCTGTCTGCCCTTGGCCTCCCAAAGTGCTGGAATTACAGGCATAAGCCACCGTACCCAGCCTACCTTTCATTCTTGAGTCTGCGATCAGGTTGTTTTGGCTGCCTGTCTCTCCCCCTGCAACCCACTGCACAAGGTTCCACTGGCAGGGAAATCAGTCTGTCTGTGTATTTCTGTTGTCTATTCATATTTATCTGTCTATTTAATAATCTCCCACCTCTTTTCCAAAAGGATTTAAAATGTTTTAATAAAATTATATTGAACAGATATAATTATATCTATAATATATACATGATTATATCTATTCAATTAGATAATATAGATAAAATTATATCTATTCAATAAGGTTAATAAAAGTAAAATGATTATAAATTTACCTGAAATATTCTTTCCCAACCCCTGACTCACACTCAACCACCTACCCATTACACTTCTATTCATATTTTAAGACCCAACTCAAAATTCCTTTTTGATCCGATGCTTCTATGTTGTCCTACCACTGTTCATGTACATAATTTTATGATAGCACTTATATGATCTTATAATTAGCTGTTTTGTGTAATTTTTCTTAATAGACTGTAAGGTCCTTGAAGGTGGGAAACAGATTTTGCTCAAAGTGTCTGGCATGTATTAAGTGCTCAAATAGTTACTGAATAAGTGAATGACTAGATAAAATGAGAATCAAGGAAAAGAAGAGGAAGCAAGTATGCTAAGTGTATGAATTAACATGGACTTCTGTTGCTGAGCATCAGGTTTGATTCTGGAAGCTAAGGCAAAGGTAAACACAGAAAGTCACATGATTCTCATCATCAAAAGGAAAAGGCAAACACATTCTCAGGGAAGCAGTGTTTATGGCTGTTTATGGCTATTTATGTCTGATTAACCTTTATTTGGGGGCCTTTGTAAAATGTTATAAGTAATATGCAATAAGTAATATGTTCTAAACTGATTTTTTCAAGCATAAGTTTCGTATTAAATAAAGTACATTTCCTTATTTAATAAGGGATGGCCAGGTTGTCAAAGAGCTACAACCAGAATTTCCCAGTGCCATTGACAAAAGATCCCTAAATTTAAGAAATGTGACATTACCGTGAAAATGCTTTTTGCTTCGTTGTTGATGAGTTAGTATGCCACCAAAGAAAATACCATTCTAATCACCAATTCATGTAATTCACAGCAGCATTTAAAAAAATAGTATGTCAAGTGCCTTCTTTTTCAGCATATTTATTTTTTAAATTTCTATTTTAAACGACAAATAATAGTTGTATATATTTATGGGGTACAGTGTGATGCTTTGATGTATATATATATACACATTGAGAAATGATTATATCAAGCAAATTGATATGTCAATCACCTCATATAATTATTTTTTGTGGAGAGAACATTTAAAATTTATTCTGTCAATTTTGAACTGTACAACACATTAGCTATGGTCACCTTGCTGTGCAGTAGATATTGGAAACTTACTTCTCTTGTCTAATGGAAACTTTGTAACCTTTGGTCAACCTCTTTCCATTCCTTTCCCCTTCTTCCACCTCCGGTAATCACCGTTCTAACCTTTATTTCTATGAGTTTGACTTTTTTGGATTCCATATATAAGTGAAATCATGTGGTATGTTTTTCTGTGCCTGGTATATTTTAGCATAACGTCCTCCAGATTCATTCAAGTTGTTGCAAATGACAGAATTTGCTTCTTTTCAAAGACTGAATAATAGTTCATCATATATATGTATAAAAACATGTTCATAATCTTTTCTTTCATTGATTGACACAGGTTTGTTCCATATCTTGACTATTGTGAATAACAGCATATTTGTTTTGAGACATGAGGTTCAGTAAATAGAAGATACATCTTGGAAGCAAGCATCCTTAGGCTCAGTTCCTAGCTCTGCCATGTATTTGCTATGCAATCATGGAAAAATTATAGTATCTCTGAGCTTCAGTCCCTTGTCCGTAAAAGTTCTTTAGGCAGTGTATACAGCAGTATATGTCAAACACCTAGCGATTTCATATAGTAGCCACTCAATCAATGATGGGATTAGCAAAGGCAAAAATGCAATTCTTCCCTGGTTCCCTTTCATTAAGGTATTTGAAACCATTCTCTGTGGTTTAAGAGTAGTAAGTGAGGAGTGAACACCTTTCAGGTTGTTTCCCTGGGGCAGGTTGCCTTTGACTGTTGCTTTGCTGATTATGGCCAAAACAATCAGTGTCTTAGTACTCAGCCTGGAGATGAGCCCATATGTTGCCAACAGGGGAACTGAACATTTTATCTATCTGAAGCCCTCTTGCTTTGAGTAGTACCATTTTCTTCTTGACGTCTAATCCTGCTGAAGCAGGTAGTAGAATTTTCTTATATTTATGCTTTCTATTGTATTTTTTTTCTTTTTAGTAGAGACAGGGTTTAATCAGGTTGACCAGGCTGGTTTCGAACTCCTGACTTCAAGTGATCCGCCCATCTCGGCCTCCCAAAGTGCTGGAATTACAGGTGTGAGCCACTGTGCCTGGCCTATGCTTTCTCTTTTTAATCTTCACAGCCTGCATCCTGGTCACTTACCTCAACTCACCTTGTTTCAGTTCATTCTAAAGAAATGACCAGGACGATCTTACTCAAGCTCTGAGTTCAAGATTTAGTTACCACTTCCAAGAATTTAAGATATAAGACATACTAATGTTGTCAGATTGTGGATTCATCCATAAGGATATTTTGCTTCTGCACCAAAGAATATTTTTTGAGGAGTCTCTAAAGGTTTTGAAAATATCTATTACCTTTAGTAACTTCCTAGTAACCTATTACCTACATATCTAGAATTTCTTTCTTTCCTCAGGGTTGGCTCCTTGAGACAGACAGTGACATACTGTAGGGTAGAAAGAGCACCAAATGACAAAAGGATATAGATTTCCATCCCCAGTTTTATCTCAAGCTTTCTGCAGATAATGGGAAGCAGTCACCCAAGGCATATAAGCTAGAGGTGCTTGACATAGAGGTGATAATTAGGGTCATGTGTTTATTTCAATAAAGAAGAAGTGAAGAGAAAAATGCTCTGATCTGATGACTTCTGATTTCCTCACAAAATAGAGCTTCAGAGAGAAAAAGCAAGGAGATATGTGACACACATAGAAAAGAAATGATAAAAGTCTGCCTACAAGGAAGGCTAGTAGTAACTATAATAATAGGCACGATTCACTTAGAACCTTCTATTCCTGATTTTCATTCCCTTTTAAAATCCTAATTTGTGCTAACCAGAAAAAGACTATTTAGCATCTATTTAGGTGCTGAAATTCTGTAGCTTCTCATTTATTTTCTGTAAATTTAAACTATTTAGTTCTTCATCAGTTACAAATATGTATTAATTGACTAGTGCAAGAAAGGAAATGAGCCAGGTTTTGTAGTACAAATAAAGTAGGATACTTTATTTGTATCCTATACAAATAAGTGGGCGTTTGTAGGAATTTTTTTTTTTTTTTTGGTGCTCAGTATTCAAGCTCCTTTTTATTTGTGGACATGCCCCAATGTGTGGTTCTGGTGAAATGGAAGCAGAATGGGACAGATGTCCCTTTTGTCTTACTCTTCTTGTATCTAGGGTAGGAATGTATGATTTAAGCTGAGGTCATTTCTCCCCTTGGTACTTTTATCCTGAAAACAGTGACCAAAAGACACAAAGGTCATTTAGAAATTATTATATGGTGGCAAAGAGAGTCAAGCAGCAGTGATGTCCCCTGGGACAGGTATGATGTGACCAGCAGCAGTATCTTAGCCAGATTGTTCCTATGGCTTGACTTTGACTATGATTCTTGTTTTGGTGTCATCTTACCTGCTTTCTGAATCTGCTTCTCCAGCTTCCCTTTAATATTTTGCCTCAGTTAGCTAGAGCAGATTTCTATTATTTGTCAGCCAAGAAGTCTCACTGATGAAACACAAACACAGCTCCTTTCTCCATATGTGCTTCTGGGATTCAGTCTATTTCCATTTGTGACTTCACCATTTCAGCCTGGCTTCCAGGGTTGCTGCAGCAGAGAAAGCGAGAGAGTGAGAACTCATACTCTCAAACAGTTTGGCCCAGAAGCACACAAAGCACTTTTTCTCATGACTGTTACCCAGAATCAGTCACGTGACCTCACCTGACTGCAAGGAGTCAGGAACTAGACCCCTGTGTGTCTAGGAGGAAGAGGATGTTCACATATGGGTAGACATTAGTAATCTGTGTCATAGAGAGTATAGATAAAGTGGTAAGAGTTCACTAAAAGCAGAAAGTGATGGAGGTTTAGAAGGTCAGAGAAAGTGTATCAGAAACAGCTTGAGTGCTTCCTCAGGTTACTCTGCACCAACATCTCCTGAACCATTAGTCTTAGCCACAGAGTCCAAGTGATTCCAGCACATGCTGCTACCCAATTGCTGGGTGGGCTGGGCTGTGTAGCTTCTTCTGCCACTTTTTGATTTGAGTGAAATGCTGCACAGTGATGTGTAGAATCTAAGTGGATACTAAAGGGGCTGCATGCAACTACCTGGAAGGGCTGGGAAACAAACTGCCTGTGGTTCAAACTTGACTAATGGAAAACAGGAATCAGGATGGAACTAGGCACATACGTTCCCTTTTTCTTCCTTGTCTTTGAGACATAGTTTCTCTGTAAGGTCAGTCAGTAGACCTGTTGTGTCTCTTCATGGCTCATTGTAAATCAGTGGCCAGCATGGAAATAATACTTCCCCTTTTAAGTTTTCCCATCTTTTCCTGTTTTATTTTCTTTCTCCCTCACTCTTGTTGACCTAGGATTGTGTTCCCAAATAAGACATCAACACTTTATACCTGCCTCAGGCTCTCTTTTTTAGGAAACCCAGACTAACAGGAGGCTTCATGCAAAATAAATTGATATTATACACGTTTACTTGAGCTTTAAAAATACTAATTATATGCAAGATTTACATTAAGAAAACTTGAAGAATAGAAGTTTAGTGTATTATAAATTAAGAGATAATGGTGTACTTTCAGAAAGCATTCCTTTCTGTATTTACCAATCTTTCACTGTCAAGTCAGGAGAGGATGAAGAATTTTAGGAACATTGAGATCATAATAAAAGCTTACAATTTTCAAGTTCTCTGAAACTAAACTACATTGTCGCGAAGTTAAATCTAGTCACACGAGGGTAGACGGTAGCACAGAACAGTGTGGCAATCAAAACAACAAATAGAATTTGTAATGCAGAGTATTTAATATTCAGAAATAAAGCAAATAACCTAAGATACAAATAGGTACAGGAAGGCGGGTGGAATAGAATCAAATCAGCCAACTTCAAAACAGTTGAATTGTTTGAGGACAAACTTAAGTTTTACTGAGCTATACATGTTTCATAAACGTTCATATTATTCTATGAGGTTCTGAATGGGATGCACCGAGAAAAAAACTTCTACTGGAAACATTTCAACCTGATTCAGAATCCGGAAAGATATTAAGAGAATATCATACTGGAAGTATTTACTATCTAAAAGCTCTAATCAAGGAGGTTAGAAATCCATTATTCTATGCCTGAATCTCTCCCACAATATCCTCACTTCTGGTCCTTCCGCCTTTGCTTGCAGAAGGCTAATCATGGGGAATTTGTTTTCTCAATTGAAAATTGATTCCTGGGGTCATCGGGTGAGTGTGTGCATGTCTTAAAAGTAAACTTTGCCAACCTTTAACTTGAACTGATCCTAGGTCCTTAAACCAAACAAAAATGGTCTAATTGCTCTTCCATATGACAGTACTTAAAATACTTGAAGACAGTTTTCATATTTTCTCCGGGTCTCCTGTGCTCCAGGCTAATTATCTACCACTTCATCAATCACCCCTCCTATGATTTTGTGTTTTTGTTTTGGCATGACCCATGTTGAGTTTCTAAGTGAAGGAGAGTCAGTCACTTTCGCTGATTGAGACATTATATTCTTCAAAAATGTAATGCCCAGAACTGAACACAGAATTTTAGGTATTGTGAGACCGGTGTAGAATAGATAGGATTTTCAGTTCCTTTATTAAAGATTCCATATTCCATTAGTGCAATCTAAAATTACACTACTTTTCTTAGTGGCCACTGTTGACTGCAGTAAAACATAGCCAGCTGCTAAACCATTAATTTATTTCCCTTCTGTTGCTTCCCAGCCATGTGTCTTCCATTTTGTCCTTGTATTAATTTGTTTTGAACTCCAATTTAGTGCTTTATTTGAATTGTTATTAAAGTTCATTTTATTTGATTCAGGCCATCATTAATGCCTGTGGAGATTATTTTTTGATTCAGAATCTGCCCACTAAGGTAGTTACTATCTTCTTAGATTTTGAACACAGGCTTTCAGTAATAAGCAAATTGGCAAGACAGAACCAAAGATGACATTGTGGCATATCAGTAGATAGTGCAGGTTGACCTCAACCTAATATTCAATCAGTACTCATTGGGTACCATCATCAGTCAGTTAAAATGTGTAGCTGTACCAAGCTCAAGAGACTTTATCAGGAGATTTGTGGTACATTTCCACTTGTTCTACCACTTTTCTCTTCTATTGCCTTACTGACACTCAAGAAAGAGAAACCAGCTCTTGGCATCCTGCTTTATTCCAGGCACAGTCAGTGAGGCCTCGGTGTTCCCAGGTGGCCTGGTATTCACAACTAGGTCTTAGTTTTTCTCTTGTTAGATATAAACAATTTCACAGAACATGCCCCAATCAAATAAGACCCACTCTGTGACCATGATGGATCAAGACAATGACTCTATAATTATGTTTGAACACAGACAAAACGTTAATGTTGTCCAAGTCTGATATGGTTTGGCTGTGTCCCCACCCAAATCTCATCTTGAATTGTAGCTCCCATAATTCCCACGTGTTGTGGGAGGGACCCAGTGGGAGATAACTGAAGCATGGGGGCAGTTTCCCTCAGACTGTTCTTGTGGTAGTGAATAATTCTCACGAGATCTGATGGTTTTATACAGGGAAACCCCTTTCACTTGACTCTCATTCTCTCTCCTGTCTGCTGCCATGTAAGATGTGACTTTCACCTTCCATTATGATTGTGAGGCCTCCCCAGCCATGTGGAGCTGAGTCAATTAAACCTCTTTCCTTTATGAATTACCCAGTCTCAGGTATGTCTTTATTAGCAGAGTGAGAACAGACTAATACAGAGTCACAAGTGATTAAACCTTTCCCTCTCCTGCCTAATGTAACGGACTGTTACTTCTTTGGCAATTACAGCTTTATCTTTGCTTTACTCTGCTCTTCCTATAGATAAGATTTATTGAGATACCTAATCATAGAATTGTCCCCACTTTCTGACAGAACCCAATCTAAAATGAACTTCCACTTCCCTAGAGCCTCCCCAAAGAACTCAAGCCCAAATTTTATAATAGGTTATTTCTAATACCATCTTACTGGGTGCCTCATGGTTTCCCTATAATGAATGTTATCCCATGCGGCAATGCATAATAAACCTAACTTAATCAACTACAGTTGTGTTTTTGGCAGTCTTTGGCTGGAGGTGTTGACACCCTATCAGAAAAGAAGGAAATGGTGTCCTACACAAATGCATACACACACTCTCTCTCTTAACAGATTTATTATTTTCAGTTTGGCTCTGGGGGTTAGATAGGAGTCCACAGTCACAGAACTCTATTAGTGTTTTCTCCAGTTAGGATCCAGAGTGGCTCCTGGCTTTCCTAAAGGAGGAGTCTCCCTCTGCACAGGCACAGCTCTGTTCATGCTGATTTGAGCACTAATAGTGGAATCCAGGGCGCAGTCTATACTATCCTGGCCCTCTGTCCTCGGCAGAAGTCTTCTGCTTGTGGTGTTGTCACCAAATCCAATGACGCTTTCAGTGGCATAAGGAAACTACTTGGCTTGTGGTGACTGTGGTGTCTGGCTCTGGGAGAGCAATTCTTCTCTTGAGTTATGGACAAGCCTGGCTCATGGGCTGAGGCCAGGGGTGGGATAGAGATAAAAGCTTTTCTCTTCTCTGCAGTACCCAAGTAGAACCAGAGTCACTGAACCAGATCTAGCATTACAAATATTGTATTCATGTAGCTTGTATTCATTTAGTTTCAGGGAACGTCAATGTTTTCTTGGCACTAGATTCTATTTGCACTTAAAGCCTGTGATTTTTTTTTTTTTTTTTTTTTTTGCTACTAGTTTACATACTAACTGTTGCCTCTTACAACAGACTTTCTTTCCTTTTAATTTAATAAATATTTATTCAGCAACTATTATAGAGCTGTGAAAATACAAAGATGAATGAAATATAACTTATCTAAGGAACTGGATAATCTAGAAAAGGGGATCAGACATGTACATGAATAGCTGGGTGTTACTCTTTCAGCCAACAAATATTTATTAAGCAAATACTTGTTCAAAGGAGTTCAAGGGAGAATAATCTATTTATTGAGCATCTTCTATGCATTAAAACTGAAACAAGAACTTTTCCCTGGATAGCTCCCTTAATTCTCAGGACAACGCTTTGAGACTGAGTGTCCTGGTGCTAGTTACGTGTGAAAGCCCGGATTCAAACTCAGACATGGTGACTTTGGATCTGTGGCCTTAAAAAACACTTATCATTTGTGTTTTGTTATTCTTTGGGTTCACAGTTGTTTGGGATGTTGTTGATCTCTTAGAACCTCTGCTTTGGGGAAGCTCAGAAAAGTTGTAACACAAGTGGATGTTTTAGAAGGTGGTAGAATGATTTTCCTGTAGTTACTTCACCTAGGAGCACATGTGAACACATAGGCACCAGAGCAGACCCTGGCGTCTGCAGCTATGACTGTACTCTCGTTGTTCTATGTAGTCTGTACAGTCTTGGGAGGTTATTTTTAATGCAACATGCCAGAGTGGCATGTTGAAAGAGCCATAGTAACCAGCTAACAGTAACAGCAGGGCCTGCCAAGTAAAAGTTCTGTAAATCAGTCATAAACGCAGTTACAAAATCGGGGCCAGTGTTGTGTGCATGAGGGAGTGTCTCTGGAGAAGGCACAATTCATGCACAGTTTCATGGGATCTCCATGACATTCCATGGGAGTAGAGAGCTCTGTGGCCACACACACACACACACACACACACACACACACACACACAAAAGTGAAAGAAGCTTTCTAATGGGAAACTTGCTCCATGCCATCAGGTAACTCAGAAAAGCTAAGGAAAAGATGCTCAGAGTAATGAATGCTTTAGATACCAAGTGTCCTCTTGTCTCGTGTTTTTAGTACTTTTGGAATCATTCCTTTTCTACTAACCCCAGCCCACGTTCAGACCTTAATGACTTGGTATACTGCAAAACCTCATTGCTTTGATGTATCCTCCCTCAAATCCACCAAATGCAAAACAGTAATAATCATCCCAAGCAGAATTTTGAATATCTTACTTATCTTTTTTTTTTTTTGAGACAGAGTCTTGCTCTGTTGCCCAGGCTGGAGTGCAATGGTGTGATTTTGGCTCACTGCAACCTCCGCCTCCTGGGTTCAAGCAATTCTCTTGCCTCAGCCTCCTGAGTAGTTGGGACTACAGGCACCCACCATCACACCAGGCTAATTTTTGTATTTTTATTAGAGATGAGGTTTCACCATATTGGACAGGCTGGTCTCGAACTCCTGACCTTGTGATCCACCCACCTCGGCCTCCCAAAGTGCTAGGATTACAGGTGTGAGCCACCACACCTGGCTACTTATCTTTCGAGTGAGAATTTTACAAGGTGCTCCCAAGCACTACCAACCCCCACGAAAAATTCATAATTTGAAACACTAGAGGCTTTCTCCTATGATAGACTTACAGAAAACTCTTTGAGGGAGCAAGATGCTTTACTTGGGATTTGCAAATGTTGAGGCTTTGGGATAAGGACTTTCTTGTCAGGCAATAGGGACATCGCCAATGAGTACTAACAAATAATGTGTTGCATTTGAAAAGTTGGAGAAATTACCCTCACTGATTTGGCTCCCTGCTGTTACAGAAGATCTGGGCATAGGGAGCAGGTCATTCATGACTGACAGCATATTGTACAAGTATAAAATACACCACAGGCAGGGAATTAGAGCATTGACAAACTTAATGCTCAATAAAAGAGTTAATCTGTGCTTACTGGAGTGGACTGTGTTGCCCCTTCCCTTTGATGCCCCTTCAGACTTTACAAATAGCTGGCTCTCTCCTTGCTTACCTATTTGTTTAGAAATCACTATCCTCTTTGTAGAGGAGTGTTAGGTAGGGCAAGAAAAGGATCAGATAAACCCAAAGGGAAAACTTGGAGCAGTGCCACCACCCAAAGAGCAATTTTCATTTAGATAAAACCCCTCTGCCTATATAACTTCAGTTATGACCTGGGAAGATATGATTTAGCTTACAACTTTACAGAAACATTGGTACTGGTAAAATGAGGTGTGGCTGTGTAACCCAAAGGACTAGAGATAAGTTTAAGTGAAAGCTCTTTCCAATATGCTTGATGAGGACGCCTACCTTTGGCTGGGAATTCCCCACTTCGGGTGTTCTCCCACAATGAGATTCTTATGGAACGAAAGGGAGTTATGAGGCTGATTTTTCTCTGTTGACTATGAATGTTTTTATATTTCAGGAATTTTAATAGTTTACACACCTTTGTTTCTTTTTATTGTAGTGATATGTACATAATGCAAAACTAACCATTTTAGCCATCTTTAAGTGTTGCAACTCAGTGGCATTAAATGTATTCACAGTGTTAAACAACCATCAGCACTAGCCATTTCCAGAACTTTTTCATCATGCCAAATAGAAACTCTGTACCCCTTAAATAATGATTGCCCATTTCTCCTTTCCACAGCCCTTGGCGACCTCTATTTTACTTTGTCTCGATGAATTTGCCTATTCTAGGTATCCCATATCAGTGGAATCATAGAATATTTGCCCTTTTGTGTCTGGCTTCTTTTGCTCAGCATGTCTTCAAAGTTCATCCTTACTGTAGCTTGTATCAGAATTTCATTTCCTTTTAAGGCTGAATAATATTCCATTGTATGTAATATACCCATAGTTTTTATCCATTACTGGAGTTTTGAGTCATTTCCACCTTTTGACTATCATGTAAATGCTACTATGAACATTGGTGCACATGTATTGAGTCTCTCCTTTCCTTTCCTTTGGGTATATACCTAGCAGTGGAATTGCTAGGCCATTTGATAATTCTATGTTTAACTTTTTGAGAAACTTTGGAGACTTGTAAAGAGAGTATAAATCAAAAAGGCAGACTCATTTCAGAGTCTGAGCTGAAATCCAAATGAGGAGTATTAATAGGATTTAGTTAAAAAAAAAAGTGACTGTTGACCCTGATGTGAATAGTTTGACTGGAGCAGTGGAGACAGAAACCAGGCATATTTAAGGTGGGGGAAATCTTGAGCATGCTGAAGTGTTGTGGGAGATATGAAAGGAAGGGGACAGTCAGCAGAGTGAGGTCTCCAAGAAGGCAGGAGAAGGAGTTGCCTTGGTCTGCTTTGAGAATCGAACTCTTTATGATGAGAGGCAAGGACAGCTTCAGGTGCAACCCAGTGTAATCAATCAAAGGTATTTACTGAGTTTGGCATTGTGCGGTAAGATAAAGTGAAACACTGCTTGGATTTTACCATAAATGGCACAGTGGAAAGACTTGAACCTCGAACCAAAAATAGGGTAGAAAATGCTAACTGTCACAAGGGAAAGGTAAAAAGCAGGGGTTAGATCCTCAGCAGAGGGACAAGGTACTTTCAGCTGTGGAGGAGGACAAATAACGAGGGATGCCTTCACTGCAGTGTAAACTATTCTGGATGGGATTTGAGATTTGGATAGGCATTGACACCTGGTGAAGTGGGGGAACGGTCATGCTACCCAAACTGTATTCTACCACACACTTAGGAATTATATGAAAAATGGGAACAGTGGTCAAATTAATTTAGAAAGTGCTGTATCTAGGAAAACCATATTGTACAACATGAGACATTTTTAAAAGCTAAAAGGGACACTGCTAATTATGCTGGGATGACAGGTATACATTGGGACTGTTCTAGGCCGACTGAGATGAGTGGTTATCTTGCTTCTATACCATATTTCACCTTTGAAGATTTAAATGAACATTAGAATTGTAAAAGGTTATGAGAAGCACTATAGTAAGGAAACCTATTTTATGCTGGTTAATTCAGCATTTTCCAAATTTATTTGACCACAGAATCCCCACCCTGCTTTCTCCCCCTGAGGAATACTTATTAGCACCTAATAAATACTCCAAAGGCAGAGAGATGAAAGAGATGTGGGGATCAGGGACGATTTGGTTTGGCACAAAGAGAGCAATGGAAGATGAGATGAGAAATGTGGGTTGAGCTGTGTCTTAGTGGCTTTTGAGGGCCAGATTTAGAACTTTTACTTGATGAAAGCCTTTTCTCATAGCACCAAATGGTGCTATGTGCATACAACTCAAAAAGAATTTTGAAGAATCATGATTTTCAGGAGGATAAAATGGCATATTTTTCCTGGTTTTCCTAATGCTGTTCCTTCTTTAATCTCTGAGATTAGTGGAGACAAAACCCTCCAATTTTGGAGTTTTCTTCCATTTTTGAGGTATTAAGGGATGAGTTGTGAAACTCCCATCTGAAGTCATGTCTTCTTTTTTTTCTTTTTTTTTTTTGAGACGGAGTCTTGCTCTGTCGCCCAGGCTGGAGTGCAGTGACCAGATCTCGGCTCACTGCAAGCTCCGCCTCCTGGGTTCCTGCCATTCTCCGGCCTCAGCCTCCCGAGTAGCTGGGACTACAGGCGCCCGCCACCTCGCCCGGCTAGTTTTTTGTATTTTTTAGTAGAGACGGGGTTTCACCGTGTTAGCCAGGATGGTCTCGATCTCCTGACCTCGTGATCCACCCGTCTCAGCCTCCCAAAGTGCTGGGATTACAGGCTTGAGCCACCGCGCCCGGCCAGAAGTCATGTCTTCTTCTCTTAATCTGGTTTCATTTGTGAAGTCTAAAGGATAAAGGCATGGGAGAATGCCTAGGCTTTGAAAAGAAAAGTCATCTAGATTTCATTCGCTATTGTGACTGCTATAACTTTAAATATAGCTTTGAATGCAAAGAGTTAGCATGGTTAGAGCAGCCTAGTAATAAGTGAAGATCAATGATGATTATTACGTGACCACAGCTATGCTTTTCTTAATTAGAGGTCACATATCTGGCAACCTGGTTAACTGGACAATAGGTAAGAAACAGAAGTTATTAAAAACGAACTTCTTGAGAAGTTATGGCACACACTTTATATACACTGAAGGTCACACAATTCTCAGAAAAACTCGTTATTTATAAAGCCTCATTTGCACACACATTGCCAGTAAATTGAGCTAGACTTTTTGTACATGATAAATTTAATGGCAAATTAAAAGGGAAGAAAAAATTAACAGTGGTAGGTACATTTAAGTGAAAAGGGAAAGTGTAAACTATAAAAATTCAAAGGACTAACATGGTGTAAGGTTCTGAAGGCATTTTAGAGGGAAAAAGTTCACCAAATCTCAACTGTTCTCTATCAGGATACCATTTAGTTATACCATAGAATCATACTTATTTACAAGGCTTATCTTTGACTCACCAAAGGATATTAAAGCATGTACCATTACTCAGTTTAAGATGGCAAGAAAGGACTGGATGTGGTTCCTCACTTTGGAAGGCTGAGGTGGATGGATCACTTGAGGCCAGGGATTTGAGACCAGCCTGGTCAACATAGCAAGATCCCATCTCTACAAAAAATTTAAAAAGTGGTGGTTTGTGCCTGTAGTTCCAGCTACTAGGGAGGCTGAGGTGGGAGGATTGAGCTCAGGAGGTCAAGGCTATAGTGAGCTGTAATCATGTCACTTCACTCCAGCCTAGGCAACAGAGTGAGACTCTGTCTCAAAAAAAAAGCAGGCCAGGCATGGTGGCTCACGCTTGTAATCCCAGCACTTTGGGAGGTCAGGCGGGCGGATCACAAGGTCAGGAGTTAGAGACCAGCCTGGTCAACATGGTGAAACCCCGTCTCTACTAAAAATACAAAAAAATTAGCTGGGTGTGGTGGCATGCGCCTATAGTCCCAGCTGTAGCTACTTGGGAGGCTGAGGCAGGAGCATTGCTTGAACCTGGGAGGCAGAAGCTGCAGTAAGCTGAGATTGCACTACTGACTCCAATCTGGCCGACAGAGCGAGACTCCGTCTCAAAAAAAAAAAAAAAAAAAAAAAAAAAAAAGGCAAGAAGGCATATATGACATTTTGGAAAGAGTTCAATCCAAAATGCTTGTGATTTTAAGTTTGGTCTCTTGAAACTTCTGTTATCTGGGGCAGTCAATATATAAATCTGATATTCTATCCAGGTGTCTTTTCCTTTAGAAAGAAGTTCATTGTCAACTTTTTCCAACTGTATTTCAACATCAATTATTAATCTTTTAGGTTAAAAGAGGATCAACATGGCAACAAAGTGTTTTGGAAATAGCCTCTTGTGATTTGAAGATTAAATAAATCATTACATGAAATTACTGTATAATCAAATGTTTATGGCTGTTTGAAGTCGGCCACTCTGAAGAGACATCGGCTGAATTATGTCATAAAATACGGCAGCTAAACTCTTATCTTATCACCTTAAAAGCAACTCGTGGTTCTTATATGGTGATGTTGGCTGTTCAGGGTAGTGAGCAACAATCCTGTGTGTCAAGAAGCAGCTGTGGCATTGTATCAACTGCCTTCCAAGAAGAGAGGGCCAACAGTGCAGTCCACAGAGAGCTATTTTTTCCTTAATATTTGATTTTGGAGTATTTTTGCCCGCTTTAAAGGTACTTGGCAATCTTTGCCTCCTCCAAAAGTGGGGAAAAAATCAAACAAAGCTCCCTTTAAGCTAAACACAAATAGAATTTGGAAATTGTAGTGGGGGAGGAAAACTACTCATGCTCAGTTTGCCACTGTTAGGAATAACAAAGCACTGTTCATAACATATGGCCATCATCCTTATTTCTTGGAAAACAATAGCATTTCTACTTCTTATTCCAAATTGAGCTAGGCAGTTGAAGAGTAAATCATAATTAGAAGAGTACATTTCCTCTCTGATAATATGAACATGCTAAGATTTATCAGTCTCTTATTATATAACTTAATGTCGTTTGCTTTTACCCATTTTTTCTTCATCAGAAATATAGGTAGGTTTCTAAAAAAAAAAAAAATCTGTCTCTAATGTATTAGGAAACCCCGAAATTTTTAAACAACTAGCTATAAAAGGCTATGTTGAAAGTATGTAGGACACGCTCCTGAATAGTAGTTTGGAAGAAACAAACTAGCACACAAACCAACCTATTGTATGGCTCAGGGGCATTATGGCTCCCATTCCATGAGAGAGGTTGGGAGGGACACAAAATTCATCCAATCCATACAGTTTGACTTTTATTTATTTTTTTAAAAGTCGTAGACTTTTAGGACTTGAGAGAATCCCAGTGCGTGATCCTGGAACAGCAGCATTGGCATCACCTGGGAGCCTGAATGAACTGCAAATTCATGATCTCACCACCCCAGGACGCCTGAATCAGAATTGCTCAGGGTGGAACACAGGAATCTGTGTCATAGAAACTCTCCCACATGATTCTGGGGTGTACCAAAGTTTGAGATCCATCTGTTCATTGACTTTCCCTTCTGATATCACTGTGGAGCATCATTGACTTTATTGACTGTATGGAAAATGTTTATTATCTTCTAAGGCAACCCATTCCATATTTGGATAGCTTTGATTTTTCAGAGATAAATCTGATATTGAGTTGATAACTGTGTCTCTGAATTTCTCTTCTGTTGCCCCAATTCTACACAAACAAGCCCAGTTCCTTTTCCTCTGTAGGGTTGTGAGACAGCCCTGAAGGATGGGTAAGGGCAGACAGGTTCTGGGTTTGAATGCTAGCTCTGTCATTAAAGCCTGTATGATTTTTGTACAAGTTATCTGACTTTGTTTCCTCATCCATAAAGGTAGGATACTATCAGTACTTTTCTGTAGTGTTGTGGTGAGGATTAATTGAGATAATGCATGTACTTAGCACATGGTGATGACTATTATTCTGGAGGATGACTCTTTACACATTTTGACAGTTATCATATTCCCCTCTGAGTTTGTTTCTATCCAAGGTAGATATGTCCCCAGTTCTCTCCACCATCAATATTATGATATGCTTTTGGATCCTCTCCAAATGACCTTCAGTTTCTATATTGATGTCCCTACCAAAATGTGGCTGCCAAAATGGAAGGAGTTCCATATTCTAGATTTGCATAGTTGAACTAGTATGGCCTTTTGATTTTAAATAGCTATTCTTCTGTCAATGTAGCCAAACATAGCTATTTTGACTATTATGAGTCCTGTAGACTCACACTAACCCTGCTTTCAACAAAAACACTGAAGTATTTTAAAAGAAGTATTACTTTTTTAGCTTGGTGTGGTGACACACCTGTAGTCCCAGCTACTCAGGAGCCTGAGGCGGGAGACTTGCTTGAGTCCAGGAATTTGAGACCTGCCTGGGCAATATGGTGAGACCATATCTCTAAAATAAATACATATATATACACACACATATATATACATACACACACACATATACACATACACACACCCACCCACACACCCACACACACACACATATATATATAGAGAGATGGAGTTGTACCCTATTGCCCAGAGTGGAGTGCAGTGGCATGATCTCGGCTCACTGCAACCTCTGCCTCCCGGGTTCAAGTGATTCTCCTGCCTTAGCCTCCCAAGTAGCTGGGATTACAGGTGCGCACCACCGTGCGTGGCTAATTTTTGTATTTTTGTAGAGACGGGGTTTCACCATGTTGGCCACACTGGTCTTGAACTCCTGTCCTCAAGTGATCCACCCACCTCGGCCTCCCAAAGTGCTGGGATTACAGGTGTGAGTCATTGCTCCCAGCCAATAAATATTATTTTAATTACACAAACAATATGCGTTCAATAAGTAAAAAGAGAAACAATGCCACCAATAATCACTACACAGAGATAATTGCAGTTAAAAATTTAGAATATACTTTTCCAGACTGTAAAAAAAAGATATTCGGTAGTGATGTTTTGGAAAGCCAATGGCATGGACTTTGGAGCCTAAGAGAACTGTACTCAAATACTGGCTAGTTGTGTAACACTTGAAAAATTGTATAATCTCTCCTAATCTCATTCCTCACTGGTTAAATGGGAATAATTAAATCTATCTTTTTAGCTGATGTGAGACCTAAATGAGGTACTATTTGTGAACCACAAAACAAGATTTCAGTAAGTGGTACTCTTATCATCATCATAATTACATAAATTACATGGATATTTTACCAAAAAAAGAATTATACCTTCTGATTTGGTATCAGCTCTTTTTCCATAAAAAGCTTTCTATTTTAATAAATTTATTCTTTTTATTTCAAAATTATGATAGACTTACAAAAATTTGAAAAATTATTCCAAAGAAGTCCTGTGCACCCTTCAGTTAGCCTTCCCTGCAATGGCAACTTTTTACATAAGTATAGTACATTATCAAAACCAGAAAATTGACATTAGTATGGTACCATTAACTATAGATTTTGTTTGTATAATCCTTTCTTATTGGGGATGTTTTATATGCATATTCATGAGTATGTGTGTATGTTTTTCCATTATTAACAGTGTTATGATTAACCCTCTGGTAGCTAAATATTATATGCATCTTTAGTTAATGAAGAAAATTCCTATAAGTGTAATTATTAGGATGAAAGCTCTGCATGGTTTTTTGATTTCCAATACATGTGGCCAAATTGTTCCTGAAGGGCTCACCAATTCACACTTTCACATGGTGTATGTGAGAAAGTCTATTTCTTCACACCCTTTTCAGCATTGAGAATTACAATTCTTTGTAGCTTATCAATTTGGTAGGTTGAGGGATTACTGTTTTAATTCCTTTGAGTAATAATTCATATAGTTTTATTTCTTTCTTCTGTATATGGTTATCAGTTCAAGCTAGTTCAAGCCTGAGTCTTTAACGTACACACACACACACACATGCAGCCCCACACATGGGCACACACTCACACATATTGTTCCATGCCTCTCCCATCCTGTACTTGTACATAGTTTTTTTTTATATGGGCTAGAGTGCAGAAGCTTACATTGTCCTCATTGTAACCATTTTGTTAATTTCAGCCAAATGTTTCAGCTTTTTGGATCCTGATTCTCTCATCCTGTGTTTGCAGTCCTCTCTGGTTTGTTTTTAACTGCAAATCTGATAAATATGCAAAAAATATCTTTTTATTCTCATCTTTCAAAACAGGGTTAGCAAGACAGGGCTCTGTCCAGAGGCTGTGGCACTCCCTCTGAAACTGGCCCTTGTATTGACATTAACCAGTTAATTAGATGGGTTTACAGAATTACTTCCTGGCAGGCAGAGCTGTTATCCCCACTGTGGATGTTGTTGGAACCCCAAGTATTCAAATGCTTTCTCAGCCTTAGTGTGTTGATCACTGCAGCTGTGTGTTGAGGTCCTCTGATGCAACAGGACCACAAAGTTTTGATTTCCCTGTTGGCTGTAGACTTCTGAAAGGTTGGTGATATCTCATTTGTCCTTTTATGTCTCTCCTCATCCCTCCCCCAGTTTATTTCCATCACAGTCATTCAATGAAAGTATATAAAATTGAATATAAATTTTCCTGGTTCTTAAGCACTTAGGGACAAATGATTCACCTCTTCTCCTTTCCCCAGTTAGGCCTTTCAATCCTATATCCAAGTAGCAATATATGCACAATAAAACCTCAATTAACTAGATTCCAGTTACTCAGAAATCTAAATTAATTAGATAATATTATGCACTGCATTGTTGAAAATGGAGAGATTGTACAAAAATGCTTATACCTTATAGTTTTAAGAATACTTATTTGTTTTCTGGATTTGTGGAGCTACAGTAAGAACTTATTAAGATGAACTTGAAGCACTGAGAGTTTCTAGGTCATAACAATTAAATTATCTTCTTTAATGAGAAAAGCAGACCAACACACTTAGAAAATATTTTCAAGGAGCAATGAAGCTTAAAAATAAATTTCTGGTTATTCAAAAACACGTAAGTCTCAAACATTCTAGTTAATTGAGATTTATTATGCCCTCTTTTCACTGAAGTCTAGCTGCTTTGTGGTTTTAGACTATGAACATTTTATCGTTAGTTATTTGCCCAAGCCTAAAATCTGCATTTCTTGCCTAAACACTCTACAAATCTATCTCACGGAATCCTCACAACAAAAAAATGTACATAACCTTTTCAGAAGAAAATAATTGACATGGGCTTCTAATGCTGAGGTCAATTATTTTAAATACCATGCTTCTATAGTATGTATAGTGATAAAACTGGATTCAGACTCATGATACTTATAGCTCCTATTAAGATAACAAAACAAGGGCAAATTTAGGAATCTAATACAAATGACAAAACAATGTAATCCAGATGAACCACATATGATTGATGTGATGGATAGTTTTGTTTGAGCTTTGGTCTCAATATAAGAAAAAAAGGCTTATGTTGACTTGATTCTTTTGATTTTGAGCACTATGAGCTTTGTTTGAATAATCATCATGATCAGTATCATTAATTTTTCTCTTAACCAATTATCTAGTTTTTAACATTGGCCCTTTGTTTTGATGGAGCAGTCATTTGAATAATGTACCCCCAAAACAATAATAAAAAGTGGTTAAAAGTTGCTTTATAACGAACGTCACAACAGGTATACTATCACCCATACTGTTAACGAGCTGGGACAATTTGGTCTGTACAAGCTGGGACCTACAATACATTCACTCCCAGGGCTCCCAGTATGTGGTGGTCTGATGACTGCCGTGGGTAATTTGAGTCTAGTTTCCTTTTATTGACTTGAACTCTGTAGTGGCTGGTTTTTCCCATCACTTTTTTCTATGTAAATGACTCTCAACCTCATATGTCTGCAGCTTGCCCCAAGGCCTTTTGGCTTTTCCTGTGGTAAGGAGATTGTAAACATAATAAAGCATGGGCACTAGTGTTATCTGTTGGTGGTCATCAAGATAATCCCAACAAACATCTATACTACTTTTTTCAAGCTTTGTTGAAGTGAAAATTCCAAAATAAAACATGCTAAGGTAACTTCACAGAGGTTGACATTTTGAGAAACACTGTAAACAGCTTTATTAGGATATAGTTCACATACCCTACAATTCACCCATTTAAAGTGTACAGTTCAGGCCGGGCATGGTGGCTCACGCCTGTAATCCCAGCACTTTGGGAGGCTGAGGCGGGCAGATTACAAGGTCAAGAGATCGAGACCATCCTGGCCAACATGGTGAAACTCCGCCTGTACTAAAAGTACACAAATTAGCTGGGCATGGTGGCGTGCGCCTGTAATCCCAGCTACTTGGGAGGCTGAAGCAGGGGAATCGCTTGAACCTGGGAGGTGGAGGTTGCAATGAGCAGCGATCGCACCACTGCACTCCAGCCTGGTGAAAGAGTGAGACTCTGTCTCAAAAAAAAAAAAACAAAAAAAAAAACAAAAAAAACCTGTACAGTTCAATGGTTTTATTAGGTTGGTGCAAAAGTAATTGCAGTTTTGCTATTACAATTTCAATGGTAATCACTTTTGCACCAACCTAATAGTATATTCAGAGTTGTGCAACCACCACCAGTTGATTTTTAAAACATTTTAATCACTTCAAAAAGAAGCCCTGTTCCTCTTACCTATCACCCCCTCTATTCCTTTATCCTTCATCACCCCCCTTCCCCAGTCTTTTTTTGTTTTCTGTCTCCCAGGCTGAAGTGCAGTGGTGTGATCATAGCTCACTACAGTCTCTAATTCCTGGGTTTAAGGCATCTTCTTGCCTCAGCCTCCCAAGTAACTGGGACTACAAGTGTGTGGTACCATGCCTGGCTCCTCTCCCTTAGTATTAAACCATCACTAATTTACTTTCTGCCTCTTTAGAATTCTGTTTTGGCCTTTCATATGAACGGAACCATATAGCATATGGTCTTTTGTGACTAGCTTATTTCACTTAGCACAATGTCTTCAAGATTCATCCATCCTGTAGCATGTGTTAGTATTTCATTTCTTTTTATGACTAAATCTTCCATCGTATAGACATACCACCTTTTGTTCATTTGTCAGTTGATGGATGTTGAGATTGTTTCCACCTTTTGACTATGATAAAACATTCATGTAAAAGTTTGTGTTAATGTATGTTTTCATTTCTCTCAAGTATATATCTCGGAGTGAAATTGCTGGATCAAATAATAACTCTATGTTTAATTCTTTGAGGAAGAACAAGACTGTTTTTCAAAGTACTGCACCATTTTACATTACCACCAGCAGTGTATGACAGTTCCAGTTTCTCTACATCCTCGCCAACACTTGTTACTATCTGATTTTTTTTTCAAGTCACCCTAGTGGGTGTGAAGGGGAATTCCATTGCAATTGTAACTCTCCTAACCTGTGCTCAGTGCTAATTTTGTTTGCATGTGTTAGTTTCATCATTTGTTGCTCTTTTTAAAAATGGACATAATTTCTTTGTTTTTTTATTTGAACACTCTAAACTTATTTGAAAATCATCAGACTATTTTTGATAAATTTTCATCTGTAGCAAATATTTGCTTAGTCTGTCTTAGCATTGCAGTTTCTCAAACACTTTGGAATTTCAGTGTATAGGCTGATGTTCAGTTAGATGTATTTTATTAAGACCCTCCCCGTTATGGGTCAATATTCAACATTCTTAAAAGAATTTTCAACCCAGAATTTCATATCCAGTCAAACTAAGTTTCATAAGTGAAGGAGAAATAAAATCCTTTACAGATAAGCAAATGCTGAGAGATTTGGTCACCACCAGGGCCTGCCTTACAAGAGCTCCTGAAGGAAGCACTAAACATGGAAAGGAACAATTGGTACCAGCCACTGCAAAAACATGCCAAATTGTAAAGACCATCGATGCTAAGAAGAAACTGCATCAACTAATGAGCAAAATAACCAGCTAACATCATAATGAAAGGATCAAATTCACATATAACAATATTAACCTTAAGTGTAAATGGGATAAATGCTCCAATTGAAAGACACAGACTGGCAAATTGGATAAAGAGTTAAGACCCATCAGTTTGCTGTTTCTGGGAGACCCATCTCACATGCAGAGACACACATGGGCTCAAAATAAAGGGATGGAGGAAGATCTACCAAGCAAATGGAAAACAAAAAAAGTCAGGGGTTGCAATCCTAGTCTCTGATAAAACAGACTTTAAACCAACAAAGATCAGAAGACACAAAGAAGGCCATTACATAATGGTAAAGGGATCAATTCAAGAAGAAGAGCTAACTATCCTAAATATTTATGCACCCAAGACAGGAGCACCCAGATTCATAAAGCAAGCCCTTAGAGACCTACAAAAAGACTTAGACTCCCATACAATAATAATGGGAGACTTTAACACCCCACTGTCAACATTAGACAGATCAACAAGACAGAAAGTTAACAAGGATATCCAGGACTTGAACTCAGCTCTGCACCAAGTGGACCTAATAGATATCTACAGAACTCTTCACCCCAAATCAACAAAATATACATTTATCTCAGCACCACATTGCACTTATTCCAAAATTGACCACATAGTTGGAAGTAAAGCACTCCTTAGCAAATGTAAAAGAACAGAAATTATAACAAACTGTCTCTCAAACCACAGTGCAATCAAACTAGAACTCAGGATTAAGAAACTCACTCAAAACCGCTCAACTACATGGAAACTGAACAACCCGCTCCTGAATGACTACTGGGTACATTACCAAATGAAGGTAGAAATAAAGATGTTCTTTGAAACCAATGAGAACAAAGATACAACATACTAGAATCTCTAGGACACATTTAAAGAAGTGGGTAGGGGGAAATTTGTAGCAATAAATGCCCACAAGAGAAAGCTGGAAAGATCTAAAATTGACGCCCTAACATCACAATTAAAAGAACTAGAGAAGCAAGTGCAAACACACTCAAAAGCTAGCAGAAGGCAAGAAATAACTAAGATCAGAGCAGAACTGAAGGAGATAGAGACACAAAAAATCCTTCAAAACATCGATTCCAGGAGCTGTTTTTTTTGAAAAAATCAACAATAGACCGCTAGCAAGACTAATAAAGAGAATAATCAAATAGATGCAATAAAAAATGATAAAGGGGATATCACCACCAATCCCACAGAAATACAAACTACCATCAGAGAATACTGTAAACACCTTTACGCAAATAAACTAGAAAATCTAGAGGAAATGGACAAATTCCTGGACACAGACACCCTCCCAAGACTAAACCAGGAAGAAGTTGAATCCCTGAATGGGCCAATAACAGGCTCTGAAATTGAGGCAATAATTAAGAGCCTACTAACCGAAAAAAGTCCAGGACCAGACGGATTCACAGCCAAATTCTACCAGAAGTACAAATAGGAACTGGTTCCATTCCTTCTGAAACTATTCCAATCAATAGAAAAGGAGGGAATCCTCCCTAACTCATTTTTATGAAGCCAGCATCATCCTGATACCAAAGCCTAGCAGAGATACAATAAAAAAAGAGAATTTTAGACCAATATCCCTGATGAACATTGATGCAAAAATCCTCAGTAAAATACTGGCAAACTGAATCCAGCAGCACATCAAAAAGCTTATCCACCACAATCACGTCGGCTTCATCCCTGGGATGCAAGGCTGGTTCAACATATGCAAATAAATAAACATAATCCATCATATAAACAGAACTAAAGACAAAAACCACAAGATTCTCTCAATAGATGCAGAAAAGGCCTTTGACAAAATTCAACAGCCCTTCATGCTAAAAACTCTCAATAAACTAGGAATAAACTAGGAATTGATGGGATGTATCTCAAAATAATAATAGCTATTTATGACAAACCCACAACCAATATCATACTGAATGGGCAAAAACTGGAAGCATTCCCTTTGAAAATTGGCACAAGACAGGGATGCCCCCTCTCACCACTCCTATTCAACATAGTATTGGAAGTTCTGGTCAGGGCCATCAGACAGGAGAAAGAAAGGGTATTCAAATAAGAAAAGAGGAAGTCAAATTGTCCCTCTTTCCAGATGATATGATTGTATATTTAAAAACCCCCATCATCTCAGCTCAAAATCTCCTTAGCTGATAAGCAACTTCAGCAAAGTCTCAGGATGTTAAATCAATATGCACAATCACAAGCATTCCTATACACCAGTAACAGAGAGGCAAATCATGAGTGAACTCCCATTCACAATTGCTTCAAAGAGAATAAAATACCTAGGAATCCAACTTACAAGGGATGTGAAGGACTTCTTCAAGGAGAACTGCAAACCACTACTCCACAAAATAAAAGGGGACACAAACAAATGGAAGAACATTCCATGCTCATGGATAGGAAAAATCAATATCGTGAAAATGGCCATACTGCCGAAAGTAATTTATAGATTCAATGCCATCCCCATCAAGCTACCAATGACTTTCTTCACAGAATTGGAAAAAAACTATTTTAAACTTCATATGGAACCAAAAAAGAGCCTGCATTGCCAAGACAATCCTAAGTCAAAAGAACAAAGCTGGAGGCATCAGGCTACCTGACTTCAAACTATGCTACAAGTCTACAGTAACCAAAACAGCATGGTACTGGTACCAAAACAGAGATATAGACCAATGGAACAGAGCAGAGCCCTCAGAAATAATACCACATATCTACAGCCATCTGATCTTTGACAAAACTGACAAAAACAAGAAATGGGGGAAGGATTCCCCATTTAATAAATGGCGCTGGGAAAACTGGCTAGCCATATGTAGAAAGCTGAAACTGGATCCCTTCCCTACACCTTATACAAAAATTAATTCAAGATGGATTAAAGACTTAAATGTCAGACCTAAAACAATAAAAATCCTAGAATAAAACCTAGGCAATACCATTCAGGACATAGGCATGGGCAAGGACTTCATGACTAAAACACCAAAAGCAATGGCAACAAAAGCCAAAATAGACAAACAGGATCTAATTAAACTAAAGAGCTTCTGCACAGCAAAATAAACTACCATCAGAGTGAACAGACAACCTACAGAATGGGAGAAAATTTTTACAACTACCCATCTGACAAAGGGCTAATATCCAGAATCTACAAATAACTTAAACAAATTTACAAGAAAAAATCAAACAACCTCATCAAAAAGTGGGCAAAGGATATGAACAGACACTTCTCAAAAGAAGACATTTATGCAGCCAACAGACACATGAAAAAATGCTCATCATCACTGACCATCAAAGAAATGCAAATCAAAACCACAATGAGATACCATCTCACACCAGTTAGAATGGCAATCATTAAAAAATCAGAAAAAAATAGGTGCTGGAGAGGATGTGGAGAAATAGGAACACTTTTACACTGTTGGTGGGACTGTAAACTAGTTCAACCATTGTGGAAGACAGTGTGGTGATTCCTCAAGGATCTAGACTAGAAATACCATTTGACCCAGCCATCCCATTACTGGGTATATACCCAAAGGATTATAGATCATGCTGCTATAAAGACACATGCACATGTATGTTTATTGTGGCACTATTCACAATAGCAAAGACTTGGCACCAACCCAAATGTCCATCAATGATAGACTGGATTAAGAAAATGTGGCATATTTATACCATGGAATACTATGCAGCCATAAAAAAGGATGAGTTCATGTCCTTTGTAGGGACATGGGTGAAGCTGGAAACCATCATTCTGAGGAAACTATCACAAGGACAGAAAACCAAACACCGCATGTTCTCATAGGTGAGAATTGAACAATGAGAACACTTGGACACAGGATAGGGAACATCACACACTGGGGCCTGTTGTGGAGTGGGGGTGTGGGGGAGGGATAGCATTAGGAGATATACCTAGTGTGAATAATGAGTTAATGGGTGCAGCACACCAATATGGCACATGTATACATATGTAAGAAACCTGCATGTTGTGCACATGTGCCCTAGAACTTAAAGTATAATTTAAAAAAGACCCTTCTCCTTATCATGTTCATGTCTCCCTACCCAAACGTGTGGTGGTGGCTTCAGCTGGCTCACTACCTCTATCCAGAATATACAACAGCATTTTGCAGACTCATCTTCAAGGCAATAATGGGGATATTGCAGATCCAGTTAGTGAGCCAGTGGGAGACTTCATCAGGTAGCTGTATTCGGTCTGTAGGCTTTCACCTTGCTGAAGACATTGCCCTAGTTGGTCAGTAGTAGTTTTCTCCAGCCTTCTTTTACAGGTATGGGGAGAGGGGCTGATCATATACAGGACTGAGAATGGAGTTGGAGGTGGGGAGAGAGGCCAACCTTATGCTTAGCTTTAAGTATTAAAATGGTCATATGTCTATCAATTTCAGCTCTGCTCAGAGTTTTATGCTGCTTTTATTGTTTTTGGTCTACAAAAATATTTCTTGTGATTTTTTATACAGTTTTTTTTTAAGTTGTCTATCCTTTTTGTGTGGTCAAAGCAGAGGGAGTGTGTAAAAGTGTGAACTCCCTGTGTCATATGGACTAGAAGTCTTTCTTTTCTTAAAGAAGCAAAGCAGGATCTGGGGTAATTTGGGAGCAGGAGCTAAATGGCGTTAACAGTTTTGCAGGTAAGGAAGTAGAGTGGAAATTTTGTTTTGACTTTCCAGCATTCTTTCTCATATTAGGCAACCCCAGCTTTCCTCTGGGAACTTCCCCTCCCTTCTGACATCAGTCAGCATGATTTGGGGTTTGGCTCATCCTAACCCCATAGTATCAATATGTGATCCATGGCCTGGCCACTGTAATTGGTTCAGGGATAAGCAAATAATTTGAGTTGTCCAATGAGATCTCTCCCTGTTGTTTTTCTATCAGGAAAGACATACATTTTTCTTTTTTTACGTCTAGCTCCCAGCATAGTCCCCTGTAAAATGGGGTCAGTAGTACTATCTATCTCATAGAGAATCAAAGGCTAGGAGAGCCTGGCACCTGTTGGCTATTGTCATCATTGTTATTATGATTCCATGTGAAATTTAGAGGAGGGAGCAATTGCCTTCGACTGGTCTGGTGTAGGAGGGATTCATACAGTAGGTGAGATTTTAAGTGGATCTTGACGGATACATAGGAGGTTGATGGAGGGGAACAGAGAAAAAGCACTATCAAGAGATAGAAGAGGACAACATGGTGGTGGATAGGAGGGATGGTGAGGAGGAGGGTTGGTTGAAAGCCGATGGTGGGTGTGGCAGTGGAGCCCATATTGGGAAGCTTTTTGGGGCCTGAACCAAGGAATTGGGACTTTATTTGGCAAGTATTAGGAAACCAGGGAAGGTTTTGAATTATAAAATATGATTGAAGTGGAATGACTTATAATGAAAATCACCCCACATGTCCCTTCACTGTAACCTCTTGATTATTTAAGCCCCGAACACAAAGCCAAACCACATATAGGAGAAAGTCTAGGAGAATGATGGAAGAAACAAAATAGGAAAATACCATTTTCCTCCTTCCTTGCTGGATTCATAGCCCGTGTTTCAATTTTCTGTGTATTAACCAAGTCAGCTTTCCTTTATTTCTGGGTCATGTAAGCTTAGTGTGTGTGTCATGCGGGTGAACGGGTGGTTGTATGCACTAGTTTTTTGGCAGTGTATACATTTGTACAAAATTGCTTTTTTAATACAAATTTGTGACATGCAAAGTTATTTTAATGAGTTATGAATTGGTTATCGTTGGTTGTCCACATTCCTTTTACTATCTTTTCCTTAAGTAAATAGGTTATTGTAGGGACTCCAGCAAGATGTGGGCAAACCAAACCTAGCTTCCTTTGTGATATTTGAAGACATGACATCAAATAGGTAGACTGGAGCAGTAATAACTCCCTTTTGAGAAGACATGTGTTCTATACTTTGCCACAGCCATCACTACTCCTAGTTTTTCCCTAACCCTGAGCCCCTGTGTCAGTAGCATTTATCATCACACCAGTCTCTTGTTTTACTTATGCTCAGTTCCATACATTAATTTTCATACCTACTTGGCCACTATGGGCATTCATGTATAAAATCAATTTTTATTTTTCACTTCTGAAGTTAAACTTTTATGGGTATTTCTCATAGGTTTACTGAGACAAGCTAAAAAGCAGCATTAATTATCCTAGATACTGAACAGCCAAGTTCAGGCCAGTTCTCAGTTGTAACTCATGTATGCCACCTTTCTTGGCCTGACTAGTTCTGTGCATTCATTGAGAAAGGGAGTCTGCCAGGCGTTGTTTTCTATCTGATGGTAGGCCAACAGATGCTGTGAAATCATGCCAACACATGCCAAGCTGTCACCTCTGCATCCTTATTTATTAGGGAGTCCATTGTACATGTCTCCTGTCTGCTATTACGTCATGTTTACTTGTTCAGATAGATAAAGGTCCATACCCAGATGAACAAATTCTTAGGAAGGTGCTATTTTTACCCAATTCCCTAAACCACATATGAGTGACAAATATTTCCATAGGATTAATGAATAGGTGTTTCAGTCTCCTCCACCCTTATTAAATACTAGCTTTTTCTTTCATGCTTGGAACACTGTTGAATTTGTGGATGAGAGACATTTTCCATATGTAATGAATCCAAGGACTTTTTAACCTATTAGATTTTGTTGCATATATTGGTCACTCTTTTAAATAGTAGTTTCAATCTAACCAAAAATCAAATAACCTGAGAATCTGATATGCCTTCATTTTGAATATTTTCATATTTTACAAGTAATGTACACAGAGCTTATTTTTTTGATAAGATTGAGAATTGACCAAGGGAATCATGTAGCTTTAGCCATCTGTAGATTTATCATTTGCCAAAAAATTTCCTGAGCTTCATAGAAACCACATAGAAACCAAATGACTTGGTTTTATTTCCATTTCTCTAGGCAATAAACCAATTTTTCAGTCTCCATGGACACCCAGTGGAGCAACAGTAGTTAGATCTGTAAAAACCGCTATCTGACTTAGAGTCTGATGGTGACCTGCCCACCAGCACTTGATAACAACTTAGGCTTGACCCTCTAAGAGACCAAATGTGTGAGAGATTGCACGTGAGCATCTGGAACAGTGCCAAGCTACTGTTCCAGGTTCTTAATTTGTGGAGGTTCGCAAATAATTATGGATTTTGTCTTGAAAGCTGGGCAGTTAGAAAGTCAAAAATAAGGCAGTAGAAATAGTAAAAAAAAAAAAAAAAAAAAAAAAAAAAAGGTGAAAAAAGGTCTGGTTGAAATAGATTTACTTTCCACTTGGTTAAGCAAGAGCCCTCACATACTGATGGGTATGTTAACTCAGTTAAGAAAGAATACATATTTGGAAATCCTTGTGGAAAGCCCAAAATAATACTTGAAATGAGAGAAGTCATACGCTTATGTGTCAGTACATATGAAAGATAGCTTTGACTCTAAGCAGTAACTGGAAAGTCTGCCCTTTCAGTCTTAGCAGCAATATAAGAAAAGATTGAACTGAATTGCTCTGTCATATATTAGTTCTTTAGGGCCTGTTTCCTCTATCCTAGAATAGTGATTACTTGAAAAGATTAATCTGGTTTAGAGATTTTGAGTATGTGGTCCTTTGCTCTTGCTTGCATTGTGTAAAACTCCCTATTTCCCAGTTACTCTAAAATTAACAAATTAAAAACTAGGTCTCACAGATCATTAAACAGCATTGGAAATGTTGAAAAAGAAAGGCATATGAAAATGATACCTAATTGGCATTAGGGGACACAACACAACTCTGTAATAAATACACTAGACCATTCCAGGTATGTAGTTTTTTTCTGGGTTTTTGCCTCCTTATCTGTAAATGGCATGGGGTGGTTGCTAATATTTCTTCTAGTACTAATATTCTACTCATTAATGAAAAGTCAGTTTTCATTTCACATACAACAAAGACTATGACATGGTCTTGAGAAATCTAACTTTCTACAGGAAGAAAACATTCAAATTCACAATCTCGGGGAATTGGATGAAAGAATCAGTCTTGTGCTTTTTGAACAAGCTCTAATCATTCCTGTTTCTCCTTATACCATGGAACATTTCCATGAATACCATAGAAAATGAATTACTGGGGAATAAGAATAGGTGCATTTTCTCAGAGACTTTTATTTTTGGTTTGTTTCTAGATATTTGAGACAAAAAATAAGAATAGAATCTAAAAATGTAAATTGTTTTTTAAAAAGAGGAGATAGTAATAGATGATAGTTAACTATCAGAAATAGATATAGTTTTGTAAATGTATAATGAACTGATGATTTGAGGTGATATATTTAAAAATTGCCTTGGGAACAGGAGAAAGACTTAGAAGAAATGTTACAGAAGAAATCTTTAGCTTTACAAACCCAGGGATTGTCATATATATACATGTGTATATATATTTTAAAATTATATATACATAATTAAAAATATATATCATATATTTGTGTATAAATATATAAATATATATATTTATAAACATATAAATATATATATATGTTCCTTGACAGCACCTTCCCTCTGTTCAATGTTTTCCATCTCACTCAAGCCATATGGGCACATAAGGAGGGAAAGGCATTCCAGGTAGAAGTGACACCATGAACCAGAGAGAGGAGGTGTGAGACTGCATGGCATGTGGAGGCAGTGTAAGGAGTATAAAGTGTAGAAAGAGGCTGGATTACTCAGAGTTCAGGTGCAGATAATAGAAACCACTTGAGCAATTTTGAGCAGAGTTTTAATATAGGCATTTGATGCTTACAAACCTGTGGGAAGGGGTGGAACAGCAGGCTTCCGGTGGGCCCTTCAGAAATTATTCTTAAATCGACACTTCAGGACCTATCTGCCTCTTGGCCTCAGGGACACACACGTTAGCCATGATCTGTGTATAAAATAAGCAAGCCAACTCAGAACCAAGCTGTACCTGTTAGATTCTTTTTAGCAAAATGGAGTCTTAGTGCCTTGCCCTTCTCTCCCTTTAATTCAATAGCAAAATCAAATCTTGGAAGAGTGTATATGATTGGAAGAATCTAAATCACTTCCAGAACTCTAACTGCAAGGAATTTGGGGAAGAAAATTCTTCAGTTTTTTATCTTCTATTGTACAGGAACTAACACTAAGAAGAGATATGGATGCTGAGCCCACCGATCTATCTCATCTGCTGTGGCAGCTATTTCAGAAGTCTAGGAAACTGATGTGGAAGGCCTGAAGTAGGGTAGTCAGGAGGGTGCCGTAGTGATGATGGTACAATTCAGTCAGTCTTTATAAGGCAAAACCATAAGACCATTTGGAAATAGGAGTGAGATAAAGGATGATTTCCAATGTTCTGATTTAACCTAGACTTGATAAAAATTATGTTGGAGGAAGAGCAAATTTTGAGGGCAGGAGTGAAGAATTGAAAATGGGAAATATTGAAGAGTTTAGTTTTATAGAATTTGAAGTGATAGAGAGGATACTAGGTTGACATGTCTAATGAACACTTGGGGTTTTGGTTTGAAGCTCCAGAGAAAGTTCTGAGTAAAATATAAATTGAGGCTGGGCATGGTGGCTCATGCTTGTAATCCCAGTACTTTGGAAGGCCGAAGTGGGAGGATCGCTTGAACCCAGGAGTTTGAGACTAGCTTGGACAACATAGTGAGATCCTGTCTCTATTATTTAAAAAATAAAAATAAATATAGGTTGAGAAGTCACAAGTGGCACTTAAAAGCCATGCATGTGGCCGGGTGTGGTGGCTCATGTTTGTAATCCCAGCAGTTTGGGAGGCCAAGACAGGTGAATCCCCTGAGGCCAGGAGTTCAAGACCAGCCTGGGCAACATGGCAAAATCTGTCTCTACAAAAAAAAAAAAAAAAAAATTAGCCGTGTGTGGTGGCTCATGACTGTAGTCCCAGCTACTCGGGAGGCTAAGGTGAGGGGGTAACTTGAGCCCAGGAGGTTGAGACTGCAGTGAGCCGAGATCAAGCCACTGTGTCCCAACCTGGGCAACAGAGTGAGACCTTGTCTCAAAAAAAGAAAAAGCCATGCATGTGGGTGAAATTTCCTGGAGAAAGCAAGTGGAAGGACAAATGAAGATTCATGGCAGAACAACTCTGGCGATGACTAATGTGAAGAGGTGTGAGGCACAATAGGACAATACAAATGAAACTGAGTGGCTACAGTGGTAGAAGAAAAACCAGAGAAGATATGTGGAACAGAAACCAAATAAAGGGACAGTTACTTAAGTTCAAAACAGCTGTGATGTCAAGTAAGATCAGGGCTGAGGAGTGTCCAGTAGTTTTGACCATTAGGAGATCCTCAGCAAAACAGGTCAAGGTGTTTAATGGGACTATACTGTGTTGATTTAGGTATGAATGAAAAGTGAGGAAGAATGGGGTAATTTTGCTTTCTGGAAACGTGGCTTTGCAGGGAAGGGAAGCTTTGGAGAAAGAACACAAAATGGAGGGACAGTTTAATCTTAAGTTCCAAAAGTCTTAAACAGGCTTGGATGCTGAAGAAAAGGAATCAATGGCCAGGTAAAGATTGACGATACAGGAAAGAGTCAGGTACTCGATACTAGCTGCCTACAGATTTGGAAGAGGAGTCCAGAATTTGTACTACTCCTCTTTAGATAGGAGGAGGAATATGTATTTGTCTTACACATGGCAGTGAGGGAAACCATGAATGAAGAAGCAGATATGTTTGTAAAAGGTAGGAAAGAACAGAATAGAAATCACACCTGTTAGATTATTTTCTGGATGATATAAAATGCAGATAATTTGCTAAGAGAAGGGAGAGTGGGCATGGGGTTAAAAAGAATGGAGTAAGAGGTTTGCAGAAAAAATGGGTTGGGGGAAATGAACGAGAAGTGATTAGAGACCCATGTCAGAATTGCTAATCAGGACTGACCATGAAGAAGTGGGGAGATTTCTGAGGAAAGGCATGAAGTAATAGAATTGTCATGATCATGAGGTCTTTGGTTCTTTAAAAAGTGGTGGGTCCTTACAATGATGGTGTTCTTCTTTAAATATATTTGTTTTAGAGTTGTCCAACTGTTGATTAGGTAAGCCTTTTAAATCACTGCCATGGTTGTCATCATCATTTTCATAATCTGTTGTTAGTCTATTAATAAGATCAATCTTTTATTTCCATTGCAACTTTCAACGCCTTGGATAGAAATGAGACAAAATGGCAGAAGTGTATCATTAAAGAAAGAATGCCTAAGAATTTACATTTTGAAGGACTCTTCTGTGACTGAAAGCTGTCTGTTTAAGTTAAACCTGGTTGAGGATTTGAGAAATCTTCCCAACAGACTAAGGACATGAAAAGATGCTCAACATTATTAGTCATTGGGGATATGAAAAATGAAACCACAATGAGATATGACCAAGTATTTATTAGAAAGTCTAAAATGAATAAGACTGAAACATAACAGGTATTGGCAAGGATATGGGGCAACTGGAACCCTCATACACTGCTGATGGGGAAGAAAATGGTTCAACCATCTTGGAAAACAGTTTGACAATTTCTTGGAAATACACATACACACACACATGCTGTATAACCCAGTCATTCTATCTTCAGATGCCATCAACATTTGAGTATAAGTCTTTAGATTACTCAAGAGAAAAAGAAATATGAGTATACAAAAACACAATGTTCATAGCACTTTTATTTGTAATAATAAAAAATTGAAACAACAAAGGTATACATCAACAGATGAATGGATAAGCAAATTGTGGTATATCCATATAATGGAATACTAATTAACAATAAAAAGGAATAAACTATTGATTGCACAGCAGCACGATGAATCTCTAATTATGGTGAGTGAAATGAGCCAGACAAAAGAGAATATGTAGTGCATTATTCCATTTGTTAAATTGTCTATAAAATTCAAACTAATCCATAGCAACAGAAAACAGATCAGACGCCTAGAGATGGGGGTGAGGGCAGGCCAGGGCTGAGAGAGGGATTACCAATAAGCACAAGGAAACTCCTAGAGGTGATGTGTGTGTTCATTTTCCTGATTGTGATGATGGTTTCACAGCTACATTCATAGGTTAAAACCTACAAAACTATACACTTTTAATAGGTGTAGTTTATTATACTTTAATAAAACTATCACAAAAAAGAAATAACTTGTATGTTCAAGAACTGGAGCATGATTTTATTATGTTATATAACAGCACACTTTTTGAACTTTGTATATCTTTTGAAAATCATGTTTTGAAGCCTATTTTGTATTATTGGAAAATGCTCATAATATTTAGAGACAAGCTTGGTTCTGATTTATAATAGCTCATACATATTTGTTGAAAGTTAAATCAATGATGTAGTGTCAAAACAAGACATAAAAAATACATATATAATATAATATGATCCCAAATGTAGTAACTCTCTTTTCTCTCTCACTGCTGAAAGAAAATACCCCAAAATGTTAACATTGGTTGTCTGTTAGGTGGAATAACATATGATTTTTATTTTCCTTCTCATGGTTTTGGGGCTTTTCTAAAATTGAGCTTCTGTTACTTTCACAAGCAGGCAAAAACCCAATAAATGCCCTTCTACAAGATTCTTGCCCACACAAGGCAATTCATTTGATGCAAATATTTTTAGAAAACATTAGTATAATTGAGGTACATAGCATCTTTTCTTGCACTTTTTTGATAGCAACATATTAGCAAATACTTTTCAGGGATTTTACATGGAATGGTAGATGTGCTGGAAAGAAAGACTGTTAGACCAGCTTCAGCCTGCCAGCTTGTGATATGCTGTCTAGAAATGCCTACTTATAAGTATGTTTTATGTAGCCTCAGGAGTTCCCTTCCCTTTATCACTCCACCTCTAGCAGTCCTTTAATAAAATGAGGTCAAAGACAAGGACAATAAATTCCCAGGGCCATTCCTAGCACAGTTCTGCAGGAAATGATCATCAAAGATATCCTGATCAGAAAAAGAGAGTCACTGAATGTAGGTTTTTCTGTGAAATGCAGATAATTTCTTACTCTTTTGTCTAATCAGTGGTGACCTTTTTTCTTTTTGCAAAAAAGAAAGCAAGTGCAGGGTGAGGCGTGGGGTCAGAGCAAAGGAGAAAACCCTCCTCTGGGAAGGTGAGAGTCAAAGGTGGTGAAGAGTCGGGAGTGTTCTCCCACATAAATACATGCTGGAAGATGTACCTTTCTTACTGTCCCCAAGCGTATGAGGGGCATTTGTTCTGTGAGGCTTTCATCTTGATTTTCTGCTTGTGTGAAAAAGACAATAACTGGGTGCTATTTGAGTGAGGTGGGATTTGGCAGGAGGGTGGGGCTGGGCCATGAAGGAGAGAGATTGGTGAGACTGACATAGTCCTATGTCCTGCTTTGTCAAGACGCTGGGATTGTATCTTATAGCCTGATCTGTTCTTATCCAGTAACATGAACATAAAAATAATGTAGGAATGGAACCTTCCATGTTTGAAAATCATCCAACGGCTTATAACAGTTTAGCTTTTTCATTTCTTCTTTTATGATTTAAAAAGTTATAAGCAAATCCTTGAAAATGTGTTTGTGTCCCTAGGACCCATTGTAATCCCTCTGCTATGTAAACAATCTTATCCTTGAATGTATCAGTTTATAAATCAGATCTTCAGGTACTTTTCTTAAATATTCTGCATTCCTCTCATCTAGATTTCCCTAGAGGTTTTTTGTTTTTGTTTTTGTTTTGAGATGAGGTCTGGCCATGTTGCCCAGGCTGGAGTGCCAGTGGCTATTCACAGGCACTTTCCCACTACTGATTAGCATGGGAGTTTTGACCTGTTGCGTTTCAGACCTCGGCCTGTTCACCCTTCCTTAGGCAACCTGGTGGTCCCCGCTCTTGGGAGGTCACCATCTTAATGCTGAACTTAATGCAGACATCCAATAGGCATAGTACGCTACAGCTCAGAATGCCCGGGCTCAAGCGATCCTCATGCCTAAGCCGGCCGAGTAGCTGGGACTACAGGCGTGTGCCACCACGCCCTGCTAGATTTCCCTTGAGTTTTGAGCGGGACATCTGGTCACTCCATCATAGTTCTTTAGCTTTCTGGATTTTACCCTCAGCCTCCTTACACCTCCTCAACTGGTCAGGCCATAGAGACTACCATCGTTGGGTGGAAACCATGAAAATCCAGTTCCTCTTGCTTACCTAGGGCCAGGGATGCTGAGTGGAACAGGGAATCAGCAGAATTTTCCATCTGGGAACAAAGTTTTAGGCATTACAGGTGAGACTTACAGATGCTTCCCTCACCCCCGCTTAGAAACATTGTTATACATAGAGACTAAATGCTAGAATGCTTTGATGGTGGAGTTTAATGCATTTGTGGCTAAACAAATTTTAGTAGGATCACTTGGGCATTCAAGGTCTTTGAAAGTTGTCATATATGTGTATATGTATGTTACGTATCTATGTTACATATCTATTATATATCTATACAATTTTTTGTTAAGCTAATCATTTAACCCAAACCTTTGAGCAGAACAACACATTTCCCAATCATGTTTGACAATAGGATTGGCCATATTTAATTGTGGAAGAATGAAAGGATATGGAAGAGTTATATGTTCGTGATCCATTTTCTTTTACATAGAAATACTTTTCTATGTTATATTTTCTTTCAACGTAGTAGAAAATTCGGTCACTGATCTGAGTCCTCTCATTTCACAAATTCTCATTTCACATTTAGCTGGACTATAGCTAATCATATTTCACTCTGATTATTGCAGAATCATTTACTTTTGTATAGGCAGTTGTATTTGGCCATTCTTGCACTGCTATAAAGAAATACCTGAGACTGAGTAATTTATAACAAAAGAGTTTTAATTGGCTCATGGTTCTGCAGGCATACAGGAAGCATAGCAGCATCTGCTTCTGGGGAGGCCTCAGGAAGCTTCCAATCATGGCAGAAGGCAAAGGAGTAGCAGGCACATCACATAGCAAAAGCAGGAGCAAGGGGAGACTAGGGGTGTGGGTGGGGGTTAGGGGGTAGGGGAGGGAGGAGCCACACACTTTTAAACGACCAGATCTCACAGGAACTTACTATTGCAAAGACAGAATCAAGCTATGAGGGATCCACCCCTGTGATCCAAACACCTCCCACCAGACCCCACCTCCAGCACTGGGGCTTATAATTCAACATAAGATTTTACTGGGGACAAATATACAAACTATATCAGCAGTAGTTATTTCATAAATAATTTAAGTCTTTTCGGTATTTAAAAAAACGTTTTTGTGTCCCAAGTGGATTCCATATATTTGTGAATAAATAGTGAAATTCTAAATATGCTGTTGGTTAAAACATGTTTTTCAGATACTCTTGGGAATTTGAAGAATGACCCTGGTGTACATTAGCATTCAAAAATGAAATATCCATATTTCTTTTTGGTAGGGAAGGAATTTTCTTTTTTCTTTTTCTTTCTTTCTTTTTTTTTTTTTTTTTTTGAGTCAGAGTCTCACTTTGTCACCAGGCTGGAATGTAGTGGTGTGATCTCGGCTCACTGCAACCTCCACCTCCCAGGTTCAAGCGATTCTCCTGCCTCAGCCTCCCGAGTATCTGGGACTACAGGCGCCTGCCACCATGCCCAGCTAATTTTTATATTTTTAGTTGAGATGGGGGTTTCACCATGTTGGCCAGTATGGTCTTGATCTCTTGACCTTGTGATCCGCCCGCCTCAGCCTCCCAAAGTGCTGGGATTACAGGCATGAGTCACCGTGCCTGGCCAGTAGGGAAGAAATTTTCTAAAGAAATATACTGCTGAGTGCAGTCTTCAACAAAAGCATTTAGGGACTCTGAAATAAGATCTAGGCAATCCAGGTCTTGGGAATGATATCTGGATACATTAAAAATGCCACTTTCAACATTTAAGCCCTAAAATATATTTCCAACAACAGTTTATTAAGGTACTCTAGTCAATAGATTATTGTTCTTTTTAAACATAGTTGTATCCTAGGTAAGAATTTTTGAGTATGGAGGATTATAGATATGTGACATTTATACATACAGAAAAAAAGTCATTTTGAAACAGAAAACTGCTTCATTCCATAAGCATGCCATTAATACATGATTCAAGATGTCATAGTTTGGATGAGATAATCAAATTCCTCAGATAAATCAGTTGAAAGCAGCTGCTTCATTCAGGAATGATTTAGAGACACATAAATTGAAGACAGTAGATTGAAAAGGAAAAAAAGATAAGTGTAAGGTTATTACTGAAAATGAAAAAGGATTAAAAATTGCCATTATGACTACTGGGCCAATTAAAACATTTTATGTTCATTCATCTTTCAAGAAGCCACCTACAAATGAAAGTATGGCACTAGCTCTACTGTTAACAAATAGAGCTTGTTTGATTTTAAGAGATGTAAACGCCATCATTTTGAGACTATGCATTTGCAATCTTTGGTGATCATCATGGAAAGAATGAACTAGCATTCTCTGAAAACCCCAGTCCAGGAAAGTTTGTTCTTGATAATAATAAATTTTCGTGTTTATAAGGTGCCTTTCATTCAACTCTTAAGACTTCACGTATAGATGTGTTTAAATACGCAGTCATATATCACTGTCTTCATATATTATAGCCCAAGTATTTCAGTTCTTTAGACATAAAGCAATTCTGTATTTCATATGAGAAAATACAATCTCTACTCCTGCCACACAAATTCTCCACAAATAACACCTTCTTGTTAATGCTTCTATATTGCTTGTGCTGAAGGATTGTCAATGCAATCTTTTCTTAAAGCAATGTTTTAAAAAATTCTTTAAAAACAAAACACCTGTGTTTTCTGGCAGAACAACAATGTATCAGCCAAAATACTTTTATTTAATGACTAACTGTGGTTAGCTAGCGCCCCATAATTCATTTCATAATTGGAAAAAAATGTAACATTTGCTGACATCATCTGAGTGCTGATCTGGACCCATTGAACAGGGAGTTTTCCAACAAAAACGATTTAATTTTCCACTTCACAATTCAGGAAGAATTTAGGATTAGGGCATTCATGGAGTCTAGAAATGGTTTTCATATTCAGAATTTTAGCTCAAAATTTGGATGGGAAGAAAGACTGAACATAGTTTAATTTCCAAGACAAAAGTTTATCTGTAAAATCCTACTTTTTATGCGTATTAATGCCAGTTTGAGATCAAATATACTAAGCTCTGAAGATAAAAGTATTAGGAATAAAAAATTAAATGAAAAATCTAATGAGTGAGGAAAGGTAGTTACCATTAAGTTTTATTCTGAAAGAGTTTCTTAAATATGTACTCACCTGATTTTTGCCTACCCAGATTTCAAGTTTATCTGAGTTTTCCATGCAAAATGTACATGGAATGCATAAATCATTATTTAAAAGTAATGTTCTATTAGTCATAGTGGCATTATTTGATATTAATGTGGTAATGGGTCCAAAATTGTATATACTCCATTGCAAACATGGCCAAAGAGTATCTAGCCTATCTTTCTTAAGAAACTTTTTCTTTATATCAGAGAAGAGACAGAGAGGAAGTTTATTTTTGGAGTTGTCATTTTCAATGTTTTTGTCTCTTCTCATTTATTTTCTTTTTGCTGAGCTATAATCTGTATCTCTTCTCATTTAAGCATTGTCTTGCATAAATTTTTAATTATCTACTTCTTTTCTTGACTGGACTTCGCTCTAAAGTCATGATCCAGGTTAAACCTATCTGTCTGCTTATCCTATGCCCATGTCTGAGCAGTTAAAATGACTGGAAAAAATACACACACACACACACACCCCTGTGTTGCTTGGTCTCTCTCTAATTTCTACAGACATAAATCTCAGATGGACACTCAACATCTCCAGAATCTTACTAAACTTTCATCATATTTTCACCACCTTACATATCCTAATGACTATGTCGTGCCTTCTGTGTGAACCTCCTACATTATCCAACCTCTCTGCCATGCTCATGCTCACTATAAGCTTGTGTTATATGCCTCAGGAAAGCAGGAGCATTTAGACAGGAACTCTTTCATATTTCTCTGTGAAAGTCACCACCCTGCCCACATCATTACTCCTCTTTTTAGACTTCCTTCTCATTTCTATGGTTGATGTGCTTGGCCAAGGTCAAAAGACAACCTGGTCAAAGGCCTCTATTGATTATAAATCTTTCCCAGGTACTTTGTTTCTACAGCTATCCCCTCTGTCTCATGTCCACATGTGTTTTGAATTTCTATCCCATTTTTCTGTTCCCCTTCATAATAACTGTCTTCAAAGAGTTATCTGGAATTGCTTGCTGTTATTGATTGAATTCTATTCCTCCAAAATTTATAGGTTGAAGCTCTAACCTCCAATGTGGCTGTATTTGGAGATAGGGCATTTATGGAGACAATTAAGGTGATATGATGGATTTTACCTTATAAGGATGGGGCGCTAAACTGACAGGACCAGTGTCCTTCTGAGAAGCAGAAGAAATACTAGAAGATCTCTCTATCCACACACACACAGAAGAGGTCGTGTGAGGATACAATGAGAAGGCCGCCATCTGCAATTTAGGAAGAGAGGCCTCACCAGAAATCAACCCTGATAGCACCTTAATCTGGGACTCATAGCCTCCAGAACTGTGATAACATACATTTTTGTTGTTTAAGCCACTCAGCCTGTGGTATTTTGTTATGACAACCCGAAAAGACTAATACATTGCCCTTATTTTTTCAACTCACATTCCCTTTAACCTACCTCAACTGGATGTCTGTCCCTACAACTTCATTGACTTTGCCCTGGTCAAAATTATTAACAACCTCCCTATTCCTAGCACTAATGGCCATTCCATTATTTTTCTCTTGTTTGCTCTCTCAGCAGCATTTAACAAAGTTGATCACCACTTCCTGCTGAATAGTTACTTTTCTTGGAAACCACGGTACCATACTCTTTTGGTTTCCTTCTGTTTCATTGGCTGCTGCTTCTCATTCTTCATTGTAGGCACTTCTCCTCTGCCTGAATGCTAAAGGTAGGAGCAACCCAGGTGCTGGTCTCCCTTCTTTTCTCTATCTACATAGTTTTTCCAGTGAGCTTCGTTCAGTCCCATGACTTTAAATACTATTTGTATACTGACAGTTTCCAAATCATATGCTTAGCTCTGATCTCTCTTCTGAGCTCTAAATTTTATATTTAGATCTCTTTGACAGCTCCACATGAATATTAAATAGCTATCTCAATTGTATTGTGCTCAAAATAGAAATTTTATTTGCCACCCTTGACTCCAATCCTGCTTGGTCTTTTCCTCAGTATATGGGAACACTATCCACCCATTGCTGAAGCCAAAATTCTAGGAGTCAACCTTGATTCCTCTCCTTTCTTCATTTACTCTCACCTGTAAACCCTTGGTAAGTCTTGCTGACTCTACCTCTAAAAGTGTTTTGAAACCTACCTTTTCCAGTTCCTATCACTGCCCTTTTAGTTCAAGCTGCCGTAGTTTCTACCCTGGACTATTTCTACAACCTTCTAACTACCAGGGTTCCCTCCTGTTCCCCACTCCACCCCCTAGTCCAAATGGAATTCCAGTGAAATGGATATGTGGTAGCCATGGTGCTTTTTAAAAACAAATATCAAATCATGACCCTCTAATTCCTCTAATAACTTCTCTAATGACTTATCATGAGAATCAGAATAAAATCTAGAGTCATGACCCCAAAAACTCTAGGGCTTGAAGCCTTTAAAATATATGCTATGAGAAAATTAAGTCCTGCAAAATTATTTCACTATAAAATATGATGTGGATTTTTCATAGACCCTTTGATTAGGTTGAGGAAATTTTCTACTATTCCTAGTTTGTTGAATTTTATAGTGAAAGTGTGCTGAATTTTGCCAAATACTTTTTTCTGTATCAATTATGATGATCATGTGGTTTTGTCCTTTATTCCACTATTATGGTATATTATTTTGATTTTCATATGTTGAACCATCCTTGCATTTCTTGGATAAATTGCACTTAGTGATGATATATAATTCTTTTTATACGTTGTTAGATTTGGTTGCTGGTATTTTGTTGAGGATTTTTGTTCTCTTGTAATGTCTTTGTTTGGATTCGATAGCAGAATAATATTGGCCTCATAGAATGACCTGAGAAGTCTTCCCTCTGTTTTATTTTTGGAAGATTTCATGAAAGTTTGGTGTTAATTCTTCAAGTTTGATAAAATTCACCAGTGAAAGCAATTGGACTAGACTTTTCTTTATGAGATATTTTTTGCTTACTAGTTCAATCTCTTGTTATAGACCTATTCAAATTTTCTATTTCTTCTCGAGTCAGTTTTGTAGTTTGTGTCCTCCCAGGCATTTGTTCATCTTAACCAGGTTATCTAACCAGTATTTGTTGACATATAATACTTCCTAGTATTCCTTTATAAACCTTCTTATTTCTGTAGATCAGTAGTAATGCCATTCTTTTCATTCTTCATTTTAGTAATTTGAGCCTTCTGTCTTTTTTCTTGGCTAAAGGTTTGCCAGTTTTAATGATGTCTTCAAAGAATCAACTTCCTTTGATTTTGTCTATTTTTTATTCACTGTTTCATTTATTTTTGCTGTAATAATTATTTCTTTCTTTCTGCTTTCTTTTGGCTTGGTTTTCTCTTTTTCTAGTTTCTTAGGAAAGTTAGGTTATTGGTTTGAGATTTTTCTGCTTTTTAAATATAGGCATTTACTACTATATATTTCTCTCTAAGCATTGCTTTAGCTGCATTTCATAAGTTTTGGCATGTTGTGTTTCATTTTAATTCATCTAAAAGTATTTTGTTTTTATTTTTTTGAGACAGGGTCTTCCTCTGTCACCCAGATTGGACCTCAGTGGTACAATCACAGCTCACTGAAGCCTCAACCTTCTCTCAGGCTCAAGTGATCCTCCTACCTCAGCCTTTTGAATAGCTGGGACTCTAGGCATGCACTACCATGCCCAGCTAATTTTTTTTTTTTTTTTTTTTGTAGAGATGGGATCTCCCTATGTGGCCCAGGCTGGTCTCAACCTCTTGGGCTCAAGTGATTCTCCTGCCTCGGCCTCCCAAAGAGCTGGGATTACAGGTATGAGTCATCAGGTCTGGCCCTCAAAGTATTTTCCAATTGTCTTTTTGGTATCTTCTTTGACCCACTCATTATTTAAGAGTATGTTGTTCAATTTTCACGTATTTGTGAAATTCCCAAATATCCTTCTTTTACTGATTTCTAATTTCAATCCATTGTGGTCAGAGATCATATTTTGTATTATTTCAATCCTTTTAAATTAATTTAGAATTTTTTAATGGCCTAGCGTGTGATCTATCCTGGAGAATGTTCCATGTACACTTCAGAAGAATGTGTATTCTGTTGTGTGAAATGTTATGTTAGGTCTAGTTAGTTTATGGTATTATTTAAGTGTTCTATTTTCTTGTTCGTCATCTATTTAGTTATTCTATATATCATTGAAGTGGGACAGTGAACTCTCCAATTACTATTACTGAATTGTCCATTTCTCTCTGCAGTTCTGTCTGGTTTTGTTTCACATTTTTTAAAGCCCTGTTATTAGGTGCAATTCATGTACATATATGTTTATCATTGTTATGCCCTCCTGATGGATTAACCAATTTATCATTATAAAATGTCCTTCTTTATTTCTAATAATAAATTTTGGGTTAAAATGTAGTTTGTCTAATATTAGTATAGTCACTGCAGCTCTTTTTTTGGTTACCCTGTATGATATATTCTCCACCATCCTTTTGCTTTCAACTTATTTGTGATTTTTGGATCCAAAGCTCTTGTAGACAATATATAGCTGGAACATGTCTTTTAAAAATCCTGCCTGTCAATCTCTGCTTTTTGATTGGTGTGCTTAATCTATCAAATTTAAAAGATTTCTAATGTCAATATTTGTGTCTGCTGTTTACTCTTGCTTTCTATACACTTTTTTTTTGTTTTCGTATTTCTCTATTAACACCTTATTTTGCATTAAATAGATATTTTCTAGTGTATCATTTTAATTCTCTTGTCCTTTATTTCACTGTCTTTTGGAGTTATTCCTTAGTGGTTGCCCTGGGGATTACAAATAGCATCTTAAATAATTAATCTAGTACATATTAATATCAACTTAATTTCAATAGTATACAAAAACTTGGCTTCTATATAGCTCTGTTCTGTCCTTTTTCTTTTGTGCTGTTATTGTTATGCAAATGACCTCTTTATATATTATATGTCAATTTATGCAGATTTATAATTATCATTTTATACAGTTTTCTTTTGAATCAGAAAATAGTTAAAAATGAAAAAAATACATTTACACTGTCTTCTATATTTATCCACTGTATTATTTGCTAGGCTGTCTTAACAAAATACTCCAGACTAGATGGCTTAAACAACAGGCATTTATTTTCTCCTATTTCTGGAGGCTAAAAGCCCAAGATCAGAGTGTCAGCTGGTTTGGTTTCTTCTGAGGTCCCTTTGACTTGCAGATGGCTACCTTCTCTCCATGTCCTTATATGGCCTTTTCTCCATGTGGTACATCCCTGCTGTCTCTCTCTTCTTGTAAGGGCACCAGCTATGAGGGTGACCCCTCATCCATACTGGTTGGATCGTTTAACCTTAATGACTTCTTTCAAGGCCCTGTCTTCAAATATAGTTACATTCTGAGGTGTACTGTTAGGACTTCAACACATAAATTTTGGGGTGCTAAAGTTTAGTCCATAACAATGTTGATATAATTACCTTTATCAATGCTCTTTATTTCTTCACATGGATTTGAGTTACTGTCTAATGTTCTTTAATTTTAACCTGAAGGACTCACAGTATTTCTTGAAAGGCAGGTTTGCTAGTGATGAGTTCTCTCTTTTAGTTTATGGGAGAATATCTTAATTTGTTCTTTACTTATAAAGGATAGTTTTGCTAGATACAGAATTATTTTTTATGTCCTTTTTCTTTTAATAATTTGCATACTTCATCCAACTGCATTCTGGCCTCCATGGTTTCTGATGAGAAATTGGTGGCAAATATTATTGAGGACCTCTTTTATGTATGAGTCACTTCTTATTTGCTGATTTCAACAGTTGGCTGTGTCTAGGTGTGGCTATCTTTGAGTTTATCCTACCTGGAGTTTGTCAGGTTTCTTAGACATGTTGATTAATGTTTTTTTTATTAAAGTTGGGAAGTCAAAAAGCTTGGGCTATTATTTCTGCAAATATTTTCTCGGTCTCTCTCTCCTCCTTCTTGTGATTACATTATTCATATTATTATATTATTACGTATTATTACATTATTCATATGCTGGTATTTACTGATATTCTCTATTCCGTGCAGTGTAATTCACATACTTTCCTTTAATTCTTTAGACGTGGTTTCCTCTCATTCTTCGAATGTATTCAAAACACCTGATTTTAAATCTTTAATTAGTCCAACAGCTGTCTCAACATCACGTCCCAACATTCTTTAGAGACAGTTTCTGTTGGCTGCTTCTTTTCCTGTGTATAAACTATAGCTTCTTTTTCCTTTGTATGTCTCCTGGTTTATTTTTTTATTTTTTTTTTAAAACTAAGCACTTTACATAATACAATTAGACAACTCTGGAAATCAGATTTCCCCTGCCCTAGAGTTTGTTGTTATCATCACAGTTTGTTGTCTAGTGACTTTCCTGAAAAAAATCTTTAACGTGTAGATCCTTTGTTATGTGATCACTGACGTCTCTGCTTAGTTCACTTAGTGATCAAATAATAATTGGATAGATATTTTCTTAATGGATTGGAATCAATTCATTTCCAATCCTTTTTCCAATCGTTTTTCAAGGGTCTCTGTGTGTGTTGGCAGGAAGTTTACAACTCTGCTTTAGCCTCACTTTCAGCTTGTGTAAAACCTCAAGGTGAGCTAGATGTAAGAGCTTCAGGCCTTCTCATTTATTTCCTGGGCATGCACAAAACCCTATGCAGGTGTGTGGCCTTCTGGATTACCAGAAATATGTCAGAGCTTTTCTAAACACCCAATGGCCATCTCCTCCTCCAGTTCTATCTCCTTTTTTTTCTTTCGTATTTTTTCTTTCATTTTTTATTGTAATTAATTGACTACAGTGCTTATGCGCAGTTTCTTTTACCTTCAGTTGTGTAGACTCTGAAGTTACTTAGGCGAGCACCTTTTTGGCATGCTCACTTCAGTGAGGTTATGTCATGCATTTGTAATACAGTTAGATTCTCTATTCACAGTTTGCACTTTTTCCTGGAATTCCCCCAATCTCCTAAATTATTTTAAAAAATAATTTGTATATATTAAGGCTCATTCTTTGTACTGTAAAGTCACTTGGGATTTGACAAATGCATAATGTCATGTATCCACCATTACAGTATTATTCAGAATAGTTTTCCCATCCCATAATTTCTCTGTGTTTAATCTATTCATCCCTTACCAACCCACCCCCAAATCCCTGGAAACCATGATTTTTAAAACTGTCTTTATGTTTGAGTCTTTTCCAGAATGTTGTATAATTGGAATCATACAAACGTAGACATTTCAGACTGGTTTCTTTCACTTAAGAATATCCATGTCTTCTCATAGGTGATAGCTTATTTCTTTTTTATTGCTAAATAACATTCTATTGTATGGTCATCAATTCACTTATCTGTTCATCTTGCTTGTTTCCAGTGTTTTGTGATTATAAATAAAGCTGATGTAAACATTCACGGGCAGGTTCTAGTGTAGACATAATTCTTCATATCATTGGGTAAATACCTGGGAGTGCTATTATTGCATCACATGGTAAGATATAAGAAACTTACAAACTGTCTTCCAAAGTAGCTGTATCTTTTTGCATTCCCAGAAGCAATGAGTGAGCATTCCTGTTGCTCTGCAACCTCATTAACATTTGATATTATCAGTTTATTGAATTTTAGCTATTCTTTTTTTTTCTTTTTTTGAGATGGAATCTCGCTGGTCACCCAGGCTGGAGTGCAGTGGTGCGATCTCGGCTCACTACAAGCTCCGCCTCCCGGGTTCACGCCATTCTCCTGCCTCAGCCTCCAGAGTAGCTGGGACTACAGGCGCCCGCCACCACACCCGGCTAATTTTTTGTATTTTTAGTAGAGACAGGGTTTCACCGGGTTAGCCAGGATGGTCTCGATCTCCTGACCTCGTGATCTGCCTGCCTTGGCCTCCCAAAGTGCTGGGATTACAGGCGTGAGTCACCGTGCCTGGCCTGAATTTTAGCTATTCTAATACATAATAAGTAGTGGCATTTTATTGTTTTAATACAGAATTTACCAAGAAAATGATGTTAAGTATCTTTTAAAGTGTTTATTTGCCACATATTTATCTTCCTTCTCAGCTGTCGCTTTTTTTTTTTTTTTTTTTCCCCCGCAACTGTTAGCACTGCCTCAGGCAGCTGCAATGTTAAATAACTGTTGCTGAATTTTTTGACAAATATGTTGTGGAAAAGAATGCTCACATTAAGTGAGGTTTCAGGTCAAATAACAACAAGACCTCACAATGGAGTTTCCAGGAAACTAACAGACCAACATAGATAATGACAGTTCTCTGAGTATGGTGCTTCTGGGGAGATCAGATTCTATTCTGCTACCACCTATGGCTGCTAGGCTTCTGGTTTTACTACAATTGTGGGCATTTTGGTTTTTAAGGATATTGTGGAATCAGGGAGAGGGGCATGGGATTAAGCAAATTAAAATGCCACAAATATTGCTGAAAGATTCAACCATTTTTCCTTGGATAAGCCCTCATTGGATTATTGCAAGACTTTGATTAATTTCTAGAGTCCTTAAAAGTTGAGTTGGACACTTTTGCCAATGTTTTTATTACTTTTATGGAAGGGCATCTTTTCATAGGTCATTACTGTACCATTCTTGTTGATGCTCCTCTTCATTTATTACTGCTTTATTTATGTTTGTTGGCATCATTTTTCCATTGTCTCCTGATTTCCATAGTTTCTGTGAGAAGTCAGTTATTTTATGTTGTTCCTTTGAAGGTAGTGTGTCCTTTTCCTCTAGCTGCTTTTAATATTTTGTCAGTTTTTATGGTTTTCATCAGTTTTACTACTAGGTATTTAAGTGTGGTTTCTTTGTATTGATCATGCTTGGGATTTACAGTGCTTCTTGAATCTGTGGCTTAATGTTTCAGTCAGTTTTAGAAAATATTTAGCCATTATCTTTTAAAATATTGCTTCTGCTTCATACTCTTTCTTTTATGATTTTTCTTTAATTATATATACATTAGCTCTTTTCAGCTTCATACACAATTTTGTGCATTTTCCTTATTTAAATCTCTTGATCTAGACATTTTTTGATTATCTTCCAGTTCACTAATCCTCTCTTCTGCTGCACTAAATTTGCAGCTAAATCTATTGCATCCTTGATTTCAATTTTTGTACCTTTTCAATCTATGATTTCCATGTACTATTTTTTCTACTAGTTCTGGTTCTATGGTGAAGTTCTTCATCTTATCTGTTTTTCTCAATATGTATTACAGTAATTTTAAAGTTCAAGTCTGTTAACTCTAAAAGCTGGGCTAGCTATTTATTCTTATGCTGTGTATCTGAGCACCATAGTTCCCTATGCTGATTTAATAAACTCATAGGAAATAGTCATTAAGGGGTTATATAACTTAAGTCTTTTACATTTCCATCTGAATTTGTGAAACTTGAGTTGTGTTTCCATTTTGTTTCTTCGATTGCTGACACCATGAATTGTGTTTTTACTGAAAACAAACAAAAAATCATTTGAATCTAAGACTCCAAACAAAGTCATATAGATTCTCTCCTGCTTTTTCTCTTTCACATTTCTCCATTTGTTTCCCCCTCTGTGTTGTCTTTTTTTTTTCCCCCCAGGTAGACACATTTTTTCCGAACCCAGAGGAAAGAGAACTCCTCTTTGTGATGGTTTCAACATCATCTCAGGATTGAGATTTGCTTTTACATCTCAATCAATCGATGTGACCACAGATACAGACTGCTTGATTACAATGACTGGACAGATCTGGCATCAAGACCCCCAATAGATCTTAGTCCATTTGGGCTGCTATAACAAAATACATGAGACTGGGAAACTTATAAGCAACAGAAATTGCTCACAATCCTGGAGGCTAGGAAGATCAAGATCTAGGCACCAATAGACTCAGTGTCTGGTGAGGTCTTACTCTTTGCTTCATAGATGACTCTTTCTTGCTGTGTTCTTGAGCAGAAGAAGGGACAAACATGCTCCCTCAGGCCTCTTTTATAAGGGCACTAATCCTATTCATGAAGGTGGAGCCCTTATGACCTAACCATCTCATGAGGTTCCCAGCTCTTAACACTATTGCACTGGAGATTAGGTAGGCACATATGAATTTGGGAGGACACAAACATTCAGAATCATAGCAGCTCCTCGTGAAGCTGGTGGTAGAATCAGCCAGACCCACTTGCAGGGACTGAGAGTTGGGAAAAAGTGGTTACAAAGGAAAACTGAGGTATTCTTACTTGAAGAGGAAAGAGATGGTGGACAAGCAAAAACAAGATGACCAATGTCTCTGATGTATTAGATCATAAGAATCCTCAGAATGAGTGTTAAAAACAGAGATTTCTGGGCCCTACTTCATTCTTATTGAATCAGAATCATTAGAGGAGTTGTCCAGAGATCAGGGGTTTAAACAAGATTAATTACTGCTCCATTTTAGTCATTGCTTTTGCTAAAATGTAAAGAAGTAATTGGAATCTTTTATTTTTCTGTTCATATTAAGATATACTTCTTAGCTAGGTTCCATATCCAGGCTAAGGAGGGGTAAATAATTATTGATTGCATTTAGATTGTGTAGATAAACACTTGAAATTTGGTATGGGGATGATCTGAAATACATATTAATACTTCTTCTTTTTTTTAATTTTGTTTTTGACAGAGTCTTGCTCTTCCTTCCCGAGTTCAAGTGATTCTCCCACCTCAGCCTCCTGGAATTACAAATATGTGCCACCATACCTGGCTAATTTTTGTATTTTCAGTAGAGACGGGGTTTCACCGTGTTAGCCAGGCTGGTCTTGAGCTCCTGACCTCAAGTGATCCACCTGCCTCGGCCTCCCAAAGTTCTGGAATTACAGGTGTGAGCCACTGTGCCTGGCCCATATTGTTATTTCTTTAAACTACCATTTATCACCTTTTTTACTTCTGTGGTGTAAAGCCAGGAACATGTTTTATTTTAAAAACAAAAGAAAACCAAACAAAACTTTTCTAGTCCAACTCTCTTCTCCCAAAAGGCAAAGATCAATAAATAGCTATACTATGGACTTGTTAAAAGAGACCACCTTTTTCATGTCTCGAATTGTACCATGCTCCTCTGTTATTTATTATTTATTTATTTAGAAACGGAATCTCATTCTGTCTCCAGGCTGGAGTGCAGTAGCATGATCTCAGCTCACTCCAACCTCGGCCAAGTTCCAAGTTCGAGCGATTCCCCTGCTTCAGCCTCCCGAATAGCTGGGACTACAGGCACGCGCCACCACACCCAGCTAAGTTTTGTACTTCTAGGAGAGATGGGGTTTTACCATGTTGGATGGCCCTGATCTCTTGACCTCATGATCCACCCGCCTTGGTCTCCCAAAGTGCTGGGATTACAGGCATGAGCCACCACACCTGGCCTACTCTGTTATATCTGTTTAGGCTTCATCTCTAGAAGAGAAGATATCCTCAGCAGATGAAAAGTCACAGTGGAGCACCAATTAATTATTTGCTGTTCATATGACTGATTTAAGTGTGTCATGTGTGAAGTGGCTTTGAGATAGGTTTTCTGGCTTCGCTGCATGTTCAGGAAGATGTATTGACTGCTCTTGAATCTACTCACCTGTGGATCTGAGTTTTACAGCCAATATGTACCAGTGCTAAAGGAATCCTAGCTACAACACAGACTTATATAAAATTAGCACCATGGATGTTATTCGATAGCAACAGTAACAATAACAGCAATAATACCAACAACAACAAATTGAAGTAAAAACTGACAATTCATTTTTGCTGTGTGCCTACTATTATGTTAGACATTTTGTATGGTTAATCTCATTAAATCCTTACCTGAACCCTATGAGGTAGTTGCTATAATTATCCCTATTTTATGGTGAGACAATGGCAGCAGCAAGAAAATTTAGTAATCTACTAAAGTCTGCATAGCTATGAAATGGTTGAGACAGGATCTTAGGACAGTCAGTCAGTCTCCATCCATATCCACCTACCCTTTCCTCCTAGTGACTAATGGATTTACAGTGACAGTGGGGATGCATTTGGTGTGGATATATTCACTGAACACACAGGAGGACAAGATTAGCTGGATTAGATTAACATGGAATCAATGACCTTGACTTCATTAACTCCGTACTCCACTCAGCTAAATACGCCTAGTAGATCTGAATGTTTTGGAAAACTTGCCTCTGGGTTGAAGGCTCCTGGCCTGGAAAGAACAGACTTTAGAAGGCCTTGCTGTCTGTTGTGGGATAGACAGATTAGGTTCACAGAATGAGGGCAAATGAACATGCAAGTGATCACCTGTACTCTTTATAAACTCAATGAAAGCAAGAACAGAGCTCATTCATTTCTGGCCGCCACCAGGAAGCTCTCATTTAGCCTGTGTCTCCAGAGAAAATTGTTATTTTCATAAAACATTTATCTCCATATTAATGTGATTTCTTTAAAAATTATGGTGGATTGTTTGAAAACTTTTCTCAGTCTTTTTATTAGCTTCTAGGAAAGTTAGAAGTAGCCCTATGATCTCTAAAATTGGTTTGAATTAGGTGCACAATTAAAAGTCCATCAAGTTGGGAAAGATTTGAACTTTCTAACACTGTTTTGTCATCATTTTTCTAAAACCAGTATTAACAAAAGAAAAAGGGAAAGCCTGCTTCAAGGATCCTATGCAAAGAGCTCTCAGTTTGTTTTTTCTTGTAATTATTGTCAGTCCTTAGGAAATGTACATATCTGTTGCAATAAGCAAGAGTTGTGGCATGCTCTGTGAAGATTGGCCAAACCTCCTGCAGAACTGTGTGAATGGAATTCAGTATACACTGAAGCCTAAAAATATTGTAAGAGCATTCCATTCTTCTCATGTGACTTTTCTTTCTTATTCAGCTGTATTTGGATCTCTGTGGGGAGCAAGTAAAAAGCTGTGGATTCAATGAAATGGAAAAGCAGAAGAGACTTCCAGAGAGCCTCTTTCCATCCTTCAAGGTCTTCATTTGTCTATAACACTTGATAGATCTGTTTAGTCCAGAATTCACTAATACACGAGAGACTGACTTGCCCTATTATGCTAACATAGAAAGCCCCAAATAAAAACCCCTGCCACTGACCCTGGGCCCCAAGCTCTAGGAGCTGTGAGGTTGAGACAAGAAATTGTGAGCGTCAACAATGGCACTGACAACCATATGTTATTGACTCAGACCGATTAAAAATTAAAGCACCAACCCCAGAGGAAAATTTACAAAGAAATCAGGATGTGCTCAGATGCTCTGAATTCTCAAGCTCTTGCTTTTGCCTTGACTGGATCATTATAAGTAAAGACAAGTAGAAAACTACAAAGTGCATTTGGAAGCTCTCCCATTTTAAAAGGTGTCTTTGACTAAGGTCCTATATGGAAAACCAGGATGGGATTTGGAGGTTTAACATTAAGTGGAGTCTCTGCCCTTCAACTGATGTGACTTTAGGGAATTCATGTCACCTCTTCATGTCTCTATGTTTTAAAATTGTAAAAAGTGAGATAATTATATTTTCTTCCTTCCCAATCCTCCAAGATGATTATCAATCAGGTTGTGGACAACAATGTGTTGAATTCTGAGCAAAGAAGGCTCCCATGAGATTCAAAAGAATACCTTTTCCCTTACTGTTGTATTTTTCTTTCAGTGTAGTTTGCCTCTAACAGACAACAAAGTAGCACAGATATGTCCTGTCTTGTTGCTGGTATCTTCCTTCTCTCCAAAACATTATCAGTGACTCACCAATAGGAAAACAGAGCTTGGGAGACGGGATTTGTCAGTTAACTTGCACTCCCTCTGCTGGTTGGATGCCTTGTATTTATTTTTCCATGACTCCCAGGCTGTAAGGTTTATTTACTTATTTTCAGTAAACTTGGAAATTATGCATACTCTTTGGAGAGTAATCAACTTAGAATGAATTTGCAATATTCTATGTTTCCCGGTACCTGGAAGAGCTGCCATTTTATTTAGTACAAATGTAAAGGCCAGGTTCATAAAACTGTTTTATCAAGGCAATATTATCAGGAATTAGCAACTCTATCCAACTCCAACTTTCTATTGGTACATATGAACAAAGGGGTAAGAAATAAATACTTATCTGACATCGGCTTTCAGTCATTGTCCTTAAAACACTGGAGGAGTAGCTCAGTGCACACAGGAGCAGCCTGATAAAAGCAGCCAGAACCATCAACTATGTTTACAGTAATGAGTTCATAGTAATATGGAAAAATAAACTGATCGGTTGAAAACTGGAAAATAAAGGGAAAGAATCAAGCAATTATCCTATCTTTTCTGTGGGAATTATAGTATGGGGGTAATCTAAAGTAAATGAAAGGAGTATTTCTTTTTAAAAGTATTCTAGGCAGTAAATGTAAAAGAAATGATAGAATATAATTGTTTTTCAATCCCTAATCAATTAATGGATCTAGGCATCAAGCATCAAAGGCTACTGAAATCACATAAAGAGCTACATCTCGTACCTCCCAATAAAAGAACATACTACCACCTATGAACTTGCCAAAGGTATTGTATTTGAGTCTGATCAATTCCCTGGATCCAGTTGCCAATTTGCAAAAAACGGAGGACAGTGGAAATATTGAAATGTAGCATGAGTGTGCATTCAGCAAAATCCAGACTGAGGGAAATTCTACAGGTGAAATGCCCTGAGTTCTTCAACACATATATTGCAAAGAAAAGACATGGATAGAGAAGTCTCTAGAATAAACATGACTTAAGAGACATGTCATTTTTTTTTAAACGGCAAGTCTTAACCAGAGTGTCTAAGATGACTCCATGGGTGAAAAAACTACGAAGAAATAGAAGGAAGCGATTACCATGCTAGTTAGGTTGTGGTTATTTCTGGGAAGCGGGAGGGCACTGAGATTGGAATGGGGCTAATAGAGGTGCTTCAGGGATGCTGACAAACTTTTATTTCTTGACCTGGGTGGCAGTTATTGGGTGTTCACCTTATAACTAATGAAGGTATGAATTTGTTTGGGTTTTTTGTTTTATTTTACCATGGCAAGTTTTTTAAAAAAGGCCTCCAGGATAGCCAGCCGCGGTGGCTCGTGCTTGTAATCCCAGCACTTTGGGAGGCCGAGGCAGGTGGATCGGCTGAGGTCAGGAGTTCAAGACCAGCCTGGCCAACATGGTGAAACCCCATCTCTACCAAAAATACAAAAATTAGCTGAGCATGGTGGCACGCGCCTGTAGCCCCAGCTACTCGGGAGGTTGAGGCAGGAGAATCACTTGAATCTGGGAGGCAGAGGTTGCAGGGAGCTGAGATCGTACCACTGCACTCCAGCCTGGGTGACAAGAGTGAAACTCCATCTCCAGAAAAAAAACAAAACGACCTTCAGGATAAGAAAAGTGCCTTTTGGCAGCCTCAGTCAGTCCCCCTCCTCCCTATTTCTTTCTCTTCGCCCCCTCCTCCACCGCCACCCCATCTCTCTTTCTCAACTTCTCCATCTTTCTAATCACTGTGATTACTCTCCCTGGTTCTCAGCTCTTGGCCACCCCTTGACTGAGCCTTTGGCATTTCCCTCATGTGACTCTTTTAGATCCAGATCGAAGTTCTCTGCATGTTGGTTTTGGTGATTACCTGTGCCTAGTCTCATGTCATGACCAAGTGGAACAGCTGGGAAGAGAAAACAGAGCCCAGGAAATCTGCTTCTACTTTGCTGGTCTTCAAGGTCGGCCTGCCAGATAAACTCAATTTCATCAGATTTAATGCTCTCTTAAATGTGTCTCATTGTATATTTTTGTACATTTATATGATTTTATATTTCTTTTAATCTGGTTTATACTGTCAGTTAATTGTGACTTTAACTTAGGTCCAAATGTTAGACCCAAAAAAGATGTAAATAAATATTTTAGACAAAGGTATTTTAGAAGCACCTAATTTTATTGAGTACCTTCCATATGCCATGCACCAGGCTACTTTTCTTCACAGGAGTAATAAAAAATAGTAGCCACTATTCACTGAGGACCTAGTATTTATTGAGCACCTACTATGTGCTAGGCAGTAGCAAATAAATATGTTTACATATATTATCCCTAATCCTTCAAAGGCATTTTATTTCTACAAGATGGGTATCACTGTCCCCATTTTACAGGGAAGGATGGTGGGGCCGTGAGGGTAAAATAATTTGCTTAAAGTCACTTGAGCAAAATAGATAGTTACTTGTGAAAACAAAATTGAACCCATATCCTTCTGGCTCCAGAATTTGTTCTTTTTCACCACAATTAAATATTGACTTATAGCAGTCTTCATTATATAGTTAAAACATCACTTTCTATTAACCTCATGATGAGGTACAACACTGGACTTGAGTTTCAATATGAGTTACAAGATTTACTGTGGATGTTGATTTTGTTCTTCCTGTTACGGGGGTAAAGCACAGCTGTTATGGCAAACAGATACAATCGCATTTGAGTATTAAAATTTAAAGCTAATCTTAGATAAAACTTCCCAAGTGCTTGGCCAACTGTTGCCTTTCCTTTTCTACCTCTGGCACCGCTTCACTTCAATGTGCTTCATGTCACTCATGCTTTGTTTTTCTCTTACTACAGGGTAACTGAGGGCTAATGTGTTCATAGGAACACATTGCTGATTTCTTAGTAAATCAGTGAAAATAACTCCTCCTGGACTATTATTATGGTACCTACAAGGTGATATCACCCCATATTATGTTCAATTCTAGAGCTCTTCTGCATTTGGACAAATAGGAGACAGTAAACAGAATCAGAATAAGACAGAATATATACATTTATTGTAAAATTGTTCATTATGTAATCCAATTCTCACCTGGAAAAAAAGTCACTTAATGTTGAAAGATTTTCTATCTTGGAATTGCACAATCCAGTTTATTTAGTGCACAGGAATAAACATGCACAGACAAGGGGGTGAGAACTTGACTGGGTTTCTTGTTTAGTAGCAGTCTTACAAGAAAAACATTTTTATTTCATTTTAAAAATTGCTTTTTTATTTCTCTCAACTTAGGGTTTTTGCTCTCTTACAGCTTTTCAAGTAGAATTTGAAAAGATTGTGATTTTTTTTTTTTTTTTTTTCCTGTGGAGCGGACAGAAGAGAATTGTTTCCCGGTTTGAGTATTAATATATTGGCAGGCTGGTTTTTTTTTAAGCTAATCTGCCACAAATCCCGCAGAAGAAGCATTAACACAGATTCACAGATTATTTTTGTATGAATCTTACATACCATATGTATGTAAGCCTTCATAAGGCTATTTATTCTTTCATGTTTATAAAAGTATGGATATTGCTGATACAATTTTTTATTTTCATTTTTAAAGAATGTAAATCACACACACACACACACACACACTGGCCAGACTAGACACTGTGCTATTCTTGACTTTCTCTAAGAGTAAAAAGCCCTGTAATCCTCTAATATCTGAAAAGGAGTCTTTGGCTATTTTTGTTTGTTATACATCGAGGATAGATTTTTAAGGTGCTCAACAGGGCCTTGAGAACTATTTTTACGTTAAGACCTAGACTTACTGAATATTTTCAAAGCAATCAAATTAAATACCTTTCTTTTGAAGAATCCTGGCTACCCTTAGAGAAACTCAGAACACTCCATAGACACAGCAGTGACATGTAGGCCTACAGATCACTTAACAACGCCAGTCCCAAGCATCTGACTCTGCTGTACAAAGGGAAGGCTATTTGGCCAAGTGAGATGCTAAAGTCAGTGGACTACAATAAAGAAAATCCCTTAATAATTAAAATACAGAGTCTAAAACCAGACATCCCTCAACAGCCAGCAATTCTTAACCCTCTGTCCATTAGAATTACTGGGAGGGAGTGCGTGTGAATGCTCTCAATGAATACTGATGCTCAGCCCCCTTTCAGGTCTCTAGGTATGGATCGGAGCCATCAGTGTTTTTCAAAGCTCCCCAGGTGATCTTTATATTTCCAAACATATTGCAAAATCTGGGGATACCAGGGAACAACTTATTCCTTGGTCAGAAAGTCTGATTTAAATAGAGAACATCAGCAAGATTTGCTCACTGGCAATTCCTTTATTTCATTTAGAAGGCATTACTCCACATTACTGCATGGAGGGATTGTATGCAGACTCCAAAGATGTTTTGCCAGACATCTGTGGCACCAGAGGGTCTGGAAACTTTCCAGATGATACGTTTCCAGACTAGAGAAGGTTTATGCATTTGGGATGGTATGAAACAAGTGCTTTTTGGGGTCTGTGAGAACTTTTTAAACAAGGGTATTTAGAGAAAATTAGTTAGGAAAGCTTCCTCCTCGCCCCTTCATTTTTACTTTCTGAAACGTATTCATGATGCCTGGGACTGATCAAGGTGTCATAATCCTCACCTGAATGGCACAGAGTAATGTTTTCCCTAATGAAGGAACCCACAGGTCAAACTTTACATCAAGATTCTGACCTTCCTGCTCTCCAAAGCCCATCCTCTCCCACTGATAATAACTTCGAGTTTCTTGAGATCCAGTGGGCATTTTGCTATGTTAGACGGCATTTTGTTTGCTTAGTTTAATCCTAAGATCTGAAACAAGAGTGGTGTGTGGAGCAGATTTGCTTTCTGGACACTGTGGAATTTTAGCAAAAAAAGATCAGCCTGTATGGCTCATTCTAATTTATCAAAAGCTGCCAGGCTTGGCTACAGTGTAGATCTAGCAATCCACTTTAATGTAAACATTTTAATTACTATTTCTAACATTTGGCTTTCATTAAAAGTCAGGGAAAAACTTTAAAGTTTTTTAAATGAAGTTTAAAGTTTATACTTAAAACTCCCTTACAGATTGTAACCCCTTCCTATTTCTCAACACACACACACACACACACACACACACACACACACACGGTTTTGAATTAAAAACAAAAAGGAAAATCCATAAATAAAAGGAGAACAAGAAGAAAGGGAGGGGAACGGAGGAAAAGAAGGAAGAAAGGAAAGAAAAAGAAAATACCCCAGTAACCCAATGACCCAAGTGTGAAGTCAAGGTTTAGGTCTTAAAATATGAATAGTAAAGAGGTAGCCTCTGATTGATTCTGAAATTCAGAAATATAATTTTGGCAAAGGACCTTGAAAAATATGATGCATGGTGAAGTGTAAAAATGCTTTGGGGGATATATTTTCCTGCCCAGTTTTTTTTTTTTTTTTTTTTTTTGAGACGAGTCTCGCTCTGTCACCCAGGCTGGAGTGCAGTGGCCGGATCTCAGCTCATTGCAAGCTCCGCCTCCCGGGTTTACACCATTCTCCTGCCTCAGCCTCCTGAGTAGCTGGGACTACAGGCGCCCGCCACCTCGCCCGGCTAGTTTTTTGTATTTTTTTTTAGTAGAGACGGGGTTTCACCGTGTTAGCCAGGATGGTCTCGATCTCCTGACCTTGTGATCCGCCTGTCTCGGTCTCCCAAAGTGCTGGGATTACAGGCTTGAGCCACAACGCCCAGCCTCCTGCCCAGTTTTAAAAAGATTTATGGTCATTTCTAAGATGGACTATGATGTGAAACCAGTACAATTGGTATTGAAACAGAGCCTGGGCTACCTGATGAAAATGGAGGGAGAGTATGTTATCTGGAATTTGGGATGAGTTGCTTACTTCTGGGATTTTCAGAACCTGCTACATCACACCCTCTGTAGCAGCTACGCAGTACCTCTTTCTCAGAGGACCGAGCATCAACTCACTAGGGAACCTCCTTGGAGCTTCTAGGTCCTGGTAGCTCCAGCTCCTTCCCTTTAATTCCCCGGCGACTGCTTCCTGCAGGTATCATCTCTGGGTTCCTTCTGTGTTCTTTTTTTTACTCTTTTGGTTTTCTAACATGTATGTAACCAGTTCCCAGTATTAAATTTTGTCAGCTAAAAGGCTTAATGTGGTTTCTGTTTTCCTGACTGGACCCTAACTGGTACATTTGGTCTAGTTATTAAATGCTATGACCCAAATATTTGTGTTCCACTAAAATTAATATGTTGAAATTTTTTTTTTGTATACTTTAAGTTCTAGGGTACATGTGCACAATGTGCAGGTTTGTTACATATGTATACTTGTGCCATGTTGGTGTGCTGCACCCATCAGCTCGTCAGCACCCATCAACTCGTCATTTACATCAGGTATAACTCCCAGTGCAATCCCTCCCCCCTCCCCCCTCCTCATGATAGGCCCCAGTGTGTGATGTTCCCCTTCCTGGGTCCAAGTGATCTCATTGTTCAGTTCCCACCTATGAGTGAGAACATGCGGTGTTTGGTTTTCTGTTCTTGCGATAGTTTGCTGAGAATGATGGTTTCCAGCTGCATCCATGTCCCTACAAAGGACACAAACTCATCCTTTTTTATGGCTGCATAGTATTCCATGGTGTATATGTGCCACATTTTCTTAATCCAGTCTGTCACTGATAGACATTTGGGTTGATTCCAAGTCTTTGCTATTGTGAATAGTGCCGCAATGAACATACGTGTGCATGTGTCTTTATAGCAGCATGATTTATAATCCTTTGGGTATATACCCAGTAATGGGATGGCTGGGTCATATGGTACTTCTAGTTCTAGATCCTTGAGGAATCGCCATACTGTTTTCCATAATGGTTGAACTGGTTTACAATCCCACCAACAGTGTAAAAGTGTTCCTATTTCTCCACATCCTCTCCAGCACCTATTGTTTCCTGACTTTTTAATGATTGTCATTCTAACTGGTGTGAGATGATATCTCATTGTGGTTTAGATTTGCATTTCTCTGATGGCCAGTGATGACGAGCATTTTTTCATGTGTCTGTTGGCTGTATGCATGTCTTCTGTTGAGAACTGTCTGTTCGTATCCTTTGCCTACTTTTTGATGGGGTTGTTTGTTTTTTTCTTGTAAATTTGTTTGAGTTCTTTGTAGGGTCTGGATATTAGCCCTTTGTCAGATGAGTAGATTGCAAAAATTGTCTCCCATTCTGTAGGTTGCCTGTTCACTCTGATGGTAGTTTCTTTTGCTGTGCAGGAGCTCTTTAGTTTAATTAGATCCCATTTGTCAATTTTGGCTTTTGTTGCTGTTGCTTTTGGTGTTTTAGTCATGAAGCCCTTGCCCGTGCCTATGTCCTGAATGGTATTACCTAGGTATTCTTCTAGAGTTTTTATGGTATTAGGTCTAACATTTAAGCCTCTAATCCATCTTGAATTAATTTTCATATAAGGAGTAAGGAAAGGATCCAGTTTCAGCTTTCTTATGGCTAGCCAATTTTCCCAGCACCATTTATTAAATAGGGAATCGTTTCCCCATTTTTTATTTTTCTCAGGTTTGTCAAAGATCAGAGGACTCTGTTCTGTTCCATTGATCTGTATCTCTGTTCTGGTACCAGTACCATGCTGTTTTGGTTACTGTAGCCTTGTAGTATAGTTTGAAGTCAGGTAGCGTGATGCCTCCAGCTTTGTTCTTTTGACTTAGGATTGTCTTGGCAATGCAGGCTCTTTTTTGGTTCCATATGAACTTTAAAGCAGTTTTTTCCAATTCTGTGAAGAAACTCATTGGTAGCTTGATGGGGATGGCATTGAATCTATAAATTACCTTGGGCAGTATGGCCATTTTCACGATATTGATTCTTCCTATCCATGAGCATGATATGTTCTTCCATTTGTTTGTGTCCTCTTTTATTTCACTGAGCAGTAGTTTGTAGTTCTCCTTGAAGAGGTGCTTTACATCCCTCGTAAGTTGGATTCCTAGGTATTTTATTCTCTTTGAAGCAATTGTGAATGGAAGTTCATTCATGATTTGGCTCTCTGTTTGTCTGTTACTGGTATATAAGAATGCTTGTGTTTTTTTCTCATTAATTTTGTATCCTGAGACTTTGCTGAAGTTTCTTATCAGCTTAAGGAGATTTTGGGCTGAGACAATGGGGTTTTCTAAATATACAATCATGTCATCTGCAAAGAGGGACAATTTGACTTCTTCTTTTCCTAACTGAATACCCTTGATTTCTTTCTCTTGCCTGATTGCCCTAGGCAGAACTTCCAACACTATGTTGAATAGGAGTGGTGAGAGAGGGCATCCCTGTCTTGTGCCAGTTTTCAAAGGGAATGCTTCCAGTTTTTGCCAATTAAGTATAATATTGGCTCTGGGTTTGTCATAAATAGCTCTTATTATTTTGAGATACGTTCCATCAATACCTAGTTTATTGAGAGTTTTTAGCATGAAGGGCTGTTGAATTTTGTCAAAGGCCTTTTCTGCATCTATTGAGATAATCATGTGGTTTTTGTCTTTGGTTGTGTTTATATGCTGGATTATGTTTATGGATTTGTGTATGTTGAACCAGCCTTGCATCCTAGGGATGAAGCCAACTTGATCATGGTGAATAAGCTTTTTGATGTGCTGCTGGATCTGGTTTGCCAGTATTTTACTGAGGATTTTTGCATCGATGTTCATCAGGGATATTGGTCTAAAATTCTCTTTTTTTGTTGTGTCTCTGCCAGGCTTTGGTATCAGGATGATGTTGGCCTCATAAAATGAGTTAGGGAGGATTCCCTCTTTTTCTATTGATTGGAATAGTTTCAGAAGGAATGGTACCAGCTTCTCCTTGTACCTCTGGTAGAATTCAGCTGTGAATCCATCTGGTCCTGGACTTTTTTGGTTGGTAGGCTATTAATTATTGCCTCAATTTCAGAGCCTGCTATTAGTCTATTCAGGGATTTAGCTTCTTCCTGGTTTAGTCTTGGGAGAGTGTAAGTGTCAAGGAAATTATCCATTTCTTATAGATTTTCTAGTTTATTTGCGTAGAGGTGTTTATAGTATTCTAGGATGGTAGTTTGTATTTCTGTGGGATTGGTGGTGATATCCCCTTTATCATTTTTTATTGCGTCTATTTGATTCTTCTCTCTTTTCTTATTTATTAGTCTTGCTAGTGGTCTATCAATTTTGTTGATCTTTTCAAAAAACCAACTCCTGGATTCATTGATTTTTTGGAGGGTTTTTTGTGTCTCTATCTCCTTCAGTTCTACTCTGATCTTAGTTATTTCTTGCCTTCTGCTAGCTTTTGAATGTGTTTACTCTTGCTTCTCTAGTTCTTTTAATTGTGATGTTAGAGTGTCCATTTTAGATCTTTCCAGCTTTCTCTTGTGGGCATTTAGTGCTATAAATTTCCCTCTACATATTGCTTTAAATGTGTCCCAGAGATTCTGGTATTTTGTATCTTTGTTCTCATTGGTTTCAAAGAACATCTTTATTTCTGCCTTCATTTCATTATGTACCCAGTAGTCATTCAGGAGCAGGTTGTTCCGTTTCCATGTAGTTGAGCAGTTTTGATTTTCTTAATCCTGAGTTCTAGTTGATTGCACTGTGGTCTGAGAGACAGTTTGTTATAATTTCTGTTCTTGTACATTTGCTGAGGAGTGCTTTACTTCCTATTATGTGGTCAATTTTGGAATAAGTGTGATGTGGTGCTGAGAAGAATGTATATTCTGTTGATTTGGGGTGGAGAGTTCTGTAGATGTCTATTAGGTCTGCTTGGTGCAGAGTTGAGTTCAATTCCTGGATATCTTTGTTAACTTTCTGTCTCGTTGATCTGTCTAATGTTGACAGTGGGGTGTTAAAGTCTCCCATTATTATTGTATGGGAGTCTAAGTCTCTTTGTAAATCTCTAAGGACTTGCTTTATGAATCTGGGTGCTCCTGTATTGGGTGCATATATATTTAGGATAGTTAGCTCTTCCTGTTGAATTGATCCCTTTACCATTATGTAATGGCCTTCTTTGTCTCTTTTGATCTTTGATGGTTTAAACTCTGTTTTATCAGAGACTAGTATTGCAACCCCTGCTTTTTTTTGTTCTCCATTTGCTTTGTAGATCTTCCTCCATCGCTCTATTTTGAGCCTATGTATTTCTCTGCATGTGAGATGGGTCTCCTGAATACAGCAAACTGATGGGTCTTGACTCTTTATCCAATTTGCCAGTCTGTGTCTTTTAATTGGAGCATTTAGTCCATTTACATTTAAGGTTAATATTGTTATGTGTGAACTTGATCCTGTCATTATGATATTAGCTGGTTATTTTGCTCGTTAGCTGATGCAGTTTCTTCCTAGCATCAGTGGTCTTTACATTTTGGCATGTTTTTGCAATGGCTGGTACCGGTTGTTCCTTTCCATGTTTAGTGCTTCCTTCAGGATCTCTTGTAGGGCAGTCCTGGTGGTGACCAAATCTCTCAGCATTTGCTTGTCTGCAAAGGATTTTATTTCTCCTTCACTTATGAATCTTAGTTTGGCTGGTTATGAAATTCTGGGTTGAAAATTCTTTTCTTTAAGAATGTTGAATATTGGCCCCCACTCTCTTCTGGCTTGTAGAGTTTCTGCCGAGAGATCTGCTGTTAGTCTGATGGGCTTCCCTTTGTGGGTAACCCGACTTTTCTCTCTGGCTGCCTTTAACTGTTTTTCCTTCATTTCAACTTTGGTGAATTTGACAATTATGTGTCTTGGAGTTGCTCTTCTCAAGGAGTATCTTTGTGACATTCTCTGTATTTCCTGAATTTGAATGTTGGCCTGCCTTACTAGGTTGGGGAAGTTCTCCTGGATGATATCCTGAAGAGTGTTTTCCAACTTGGTTCCATTTTCCCCCTCACTTTCAGGCACCCCAATCAGACGTAGATTTGGTTTTTTCACATAATCCCATACTTCTTGAAGGCTTTGTTCATTTCTTTTTCCCCTTTTTTCTTTAGACTTCTCTTCTTGCTTCGTTTCATTCATTTGATCCTCAATCCCTGATACTCTTTTTTCCAGTTGATTGAGTTGGTTACTGAAGCTTGTGCATTTGTCATGTATTTCTTGTGTCATGGTTTTTATCTCTGTCAGTTCATTTATGGCCTTCTCTGCATTGATTATTCTGTTATCCATTCTTCCATTCTTTTTTTCAAGATTTTTAGTTTCTTTGTGCTAGGTACGTAATTCCTCCTTTAGCTCTGAGAAGTTTAATGGACTGAAGCCTTCTTCTCTCAACTTGTCAAAGTCATTCTCCATCCAGCTTTGATCCATTGCTGGCGATGAGCTGCGTTCCTTTGGAGGGGGAGATGTGCTCTTATTTTTTAAATTTCCAGCTTTTCTGCCCTGCTTTTTCCCCATCTTTGTGGTTTTATCTGCCTTTGGTCTTTGATGATGGTGAGGTACTGATGGGGTTTTGGTGTGGGTGTCCTTCCTGTTTGTTAGTTTTCCTTCTAACAGTCAGGACCCTCAGCTGTAGGTCTGTTGGAGATTGCTTGAGGTCCACTTCAGACCCTGTTTGCCTGGGTATCAGCAGCAGAGGCTGCAGAAGATAGAATATTGCTGAACAACAAGTGTACCTGTCTGATTCTTGCTTTGGAAGCTTCCTCTCAGGGGTGTACTCCGCCGTGTGAGGTGTGGGGTGTCGTTCTGCACCTAGTGGGGGATGTCTTCCAGTTAGGCTACTCAGGGGTCAGGGACCCACTTGAGCAGGCAGTCTGTCCCTTCTCAGATCTCAGCCTCCATGTTAGGAGATCCACTGCTCTCTTCAAAGCTGTCAGACAGGGTCGTTTGCATCTGCAGAGGTTTCTGCTGCTTTTTGTTTAGCTGTGCCCTGTCCCCAGAGGTGGAGTCTACAGAGACAGGCAGGCCTCCTTCAGCTGCTGTGGGCTCCACCCGGTTTGAACTTTCCAGCAGCTTTGTTTACCTACTTAAGCCTCTGCAATGGTGGGCGCCCCTCCCCCAGCCTCACTGCTGCCTTGCAGTTAGATCTCAGACTGCTGTGCTAGCAATGAGGGAGGCTCCGTGGGCATGGGACTCCCTGGCCAGGTGTGGGATATAATCTCCTGGTGTGCCGTTTGCTAAGGCCCTTGGTAAAGTGCAGTATTGGGGTGGGAGTTACCCAATTTTCCAGGTGTTGTGTATCTCAGTTCCCCTGGCTAGGAAAAGGGATTCCCTTCCCCCTTGCACTTCCCAGGTGAGGTGATGCCTTGCCCTGCTTCAGCTCTTGCTGGTTGGGCTGCAGCAGCTGACCAGCACTGATTGTCTGGCACTCCCGAGTGAGATGAACCTGGTACCTCAGTTGAAAATGCAGAAATCACCCGTCTTCTGTGTCACTCATGCTGGGAGCTGGAGATTGGAGCTCTTCCTATTCGGCCATCTTGCTCCACCCTCAATATGTTGAAATCTTAACCTCTATTGTGATGGTTTCAGAAAGTAGTACCACTGGGAAGTGATTAAGTCATGAGGTTGGACCCCTCATGAATGGGATGAGTGCCCTTATAAAGGAGGCCCCAGGGAGACTGATCTTCCCTTTCACTGAGAGGACACTATAAGAAGGGGCCATCTGTGAGAAAGTAGGGCCTCAGCAGACACCAAATCTATTAGCACCTTGGACTTGGACTTCCCACCCTCCAGAACTGGAAGAAATACATTTCTGTTGTTTATAAGCCACCCAGTCTATGGTGGTTTGTTATAGCAACCAGAATATACTAAGACATTATTAAATAATGGAAATTCCTTGGAATCTTGTTCTAGGTTGGGACCCAGGGATCTATATTATTCTAAAGTACTGATGCATAGCCAGTTTAGGGGACCATCAGGTAAGATCATGTATAAGGTCTCTTTGATCACTAAAATTTGATTATTCCTTAGAATGACAGAGTCATAAATTTAAAAATTCAATGACGTGAACTTGTTCTAAACTTGTATTTTTAAAAGATGGATGTTGGAGAAGACTTACTTCTATACCAGGGTATTATTAGTCTCTTAGAGTGGCAAGGGACCTTAGATTTTATTTAGCTAAGCCCTCCTAGTGCAAAAATGGATTCTAAATGGCTCTTGCAGAAAGAACATAAAATCAGATCTGAGTTCCATTCAGGGAGCAGCCTGTGTCACTGGCATTCCCATAATGTAAAGTTCTTTCTATGTGATAAGTGACCTTGACTAAGACCAGACTCTACTACTTTTTGCACCTTTGTGTGAAGAAATGAAAAAGTATCCGTTTGTAAACTGCAAACAATTTTCTTTATCTTAAGAGTTGGACACTTAAGTTTTATCTTTTAAGCACAGTGTCACTTTAATCTGGAGAAACCTCTCCCAACTAGTGCAAAGGCCATCTTTAAAATGAAGAAGTTTGACACAATTTGGTTCCAAGGAGATAGAATGAACTAGGTAATGAAACTTTTCTCTATTTAGAAAAGCATTGCATCTCCACAGAAAATGTTTCCTTTAGACTCAAATCCCTTCCCTTCCCTTCTTCCCTTCCCTTATTCCCTTCCTTCCCTTCCCTCCTTCCCTTCCCTCCTTCCCTTCCTCCCTTCCCTTCCCTCCTTCCCTTCCCTCCTTCCCTTCCCTCCTTCCCTCCTCTCGTTCCCTCCCCGCTTCCCTCCCTTCCCCCCTTCCCTTCCCCCCCTTCCTTTCCCCCCTTCCTTTCCCCTCTTCCCTTCCCTTCCCTTCCCTTCCCTTCCCTTCCCTTCCCTTCCCTTCCCTTCCCTTCCCTTCCCTTCCCTTCTCCTCTCTCTCTCTCTCTCTCTCTCTCTCTCTCTCTCTCTCTCTCTCTCTTTCTCTTTTCTTTTCTTTTCTCTCTTGCAGGGTCTCACTCTGTCACCCAGGTTGGAGTGCAGTGGCATGATCCCGGCTCACAGCAGCATTGACTTCCCAGACCCAGGTGATCCTTCCACCTCAGCCTCCCAAGTAGCTGGAACTATAGGCATGCATGACCACACCAGGCTAATTTTTGTGATTTTTGTAGAGACTGGGTTTCACCATGTTGCCCAGGCTGGTCTCAAACTCCTGGGCTCAAGTGATCCTCCTGCCTCAGCCTCCCAAAGTGCTAGGATTACAGGTGTGAGCCACAGCGCCCAGCCACTTTTTTTTTCTAAGTATAGTCATAAGTCACTTAATGATGAAGATACCTCCGAAAAATATGTCACTAGGCTATTTTATCATCATGCAAACATCATAGGGTATACTTACACAAACCTAGATGGTACAGATTACTATACACCTAAGCTAGATGGTATAGTTTACTGCTCCCACGCTATGAAGCTGTACCGCAGGTAACTGCAGTGAATACTGTAGACAATTATAACAAAATGGTATTTGTGTATTTAAACAGATCTTAATGTAGAAAAGGTACAGTAGAAATACAGTGTAAAAGATAAAAACTACCCCTGTATAGGAGGACACTTACCATGAATGGAGCTCGCAGGACCGAAAGTTCCTCTGGGTGAATCAGTGAGTAGTGAGTGAATGTGAAGGCCTGGGACATTATTGCACACCACTGTAGACTTTATAAACACTGTACACTTAGGTTACACTACGTTTATAAAAATATTTTACTTTCCTTTGTAATAGCACTTTCTTTTGTAGCAACACTTAGCTTAAAATGCAAATACATTGTGTAGCTGTACAAAAACATTTTATTCCTTTATATCCTTAAGCTTAATTTAATTTTTTTTTCGCTTCTTAAACTTTGTTTGGTTGTTAAAAACTAAGACACAGACACATTAACCTCGGCTTTTACAGGCTGAGGATTATGATTATCACTGTCTTCCTCCTCCACACCTTGTTCCACTGGGAAGTCTCAGGGTCAATAACATGCATAGAACTGTCATCTCCTATGATAACAGTGCCTTCGGGAATGCCTCCTGAATGACTTGCCTGAGGTTGTTTTCCATTTAATATTTTTAATAAGTAGAAGGAATATACTGTAAAATAGCAAAAAATATAATATATTAAGGACATAAACCAGTAACAGCTGTTTATTAGCAGGTATTATGTATTGCATCTAGTTGTATGTGCTATACTTTCATACAACTGACAGTGCAGGTTTGTTTACACCAGCATCACCCATCACCGTAAACATGTCAGTGATGTGTGCATTATGATGTTACAATGGCTACAATATCACTGGGCAATAGGAATTTTTTCAGCTCCATTTTAATATTATACAATCTTATACAATACCATCATATATGCAATCTTTTGTTGATTGAAAGCTCTTTACGTGGTGCATGACTGTATAAATTTAGACCAGTACAAACTACACACGGGGCAAATCTGGCCCAGCACCTGTTTTTGCACTGCCTGCAAACTAAGCGTGGTTTATTATATTTTTTAATGGTTGGAAAAAAATCAAAAGAAGAATATGTCATGCCATGTGAAAACTATGTGAAATTCAATTTAGTGTTCATAAATAAAATTGTATTGGAACACAGCCATGCACATTCACTGACATACTATCTGTGGCTGCTTTTGTATAAGGACAGAATTGCAGAGTTTTAATGGAGACATGTGGCTCACAAAGTTAAAAATATTTAGTATCTGACCCTTGGCAGAAAAAGTTTGCTGATCCCTGGTTTAGACCATGCTGTGTTTGAAAACCGTTGTTTGTTCTTGTGGAAGGGTGTGTGTGTGCTTGTGTGTGTGTGTGCTTGTGTGTGTGTGTGCATGCACAACCTCAGTTGCTCACTGAAGATTGGGAATTAAAATGCAGGAAATGGTAGATAAAATATGGATTTTCATCTTCAGGGCACAATGGTGGAGAGATCAACAAAGGAGTCAGCTGAGCACTGCTGAAGCTCCACTTGAACTTTTCCATTACATAAACTGTGTACGGCATCTGGTGTTTATTTTAAGCTGATTAACACAGAATCTGGGAAATACAATCATGCTGGATGGCTGTTTTCTGATTTCGTCCTAGAGACAAAGGGCCACTCCACACTCCTGTGATATGGGTGGAGCTTCCCCTTAAAGGAATGGATCTACTCACCCTCAGTTACCCAAGGAAGAGGAAGACTTTCATCTAAGGCAGAGCAATGAGCACTTGGAGGAAACAGGTTTTGCTCTGTGGGTTTCTAGGTAGTGGGACTAGACTCAAAGCAGGGCACAGCAATGTCACACCCCAGGACTGACCTTTGTCTGGGACCACCCCTCATCTGAAAGTTTCATCAGCAGTATCCCACCCTCTAACTTGAACTCCCAATTTTCCAACTCCCACACTTTCTCACTCTATTCTATCTCAAGACCTCCATTTCTTTGTGCCTTTCTTCCCTCTCAATCTTATGGCTCCTTTTTGGATTCACTCCCTTTCTCTCTTTCCCCCTTTCTTTCCCTCCTTCCCTACTTCCCTCATTCTCTCCTTCTCTCTCTCTCTTTCTTTCTTGCTTTTTCACAGGGTCTTGCTTTGCCACCTGGGCTTGAGTGCAGTGGTACGGCAATGGCTCATTGTAGCCTTGACCTCCAGAGCTCAGGTGATTCTCCCATCTCAGCCTCCCAAGTAGCTGGGACTACAGGTACCGACACCATGCCCGGCTAATTTTTTTTTTTTTCTTTTGTAGAGAAGTGGTTTTGCCATGTTGCCCAGGCTGTTCTCAAACTCATGGGTTCAAGTGATCTGCCCGCCTTGGCCTCCCAAAGTGCTGGGATTACAAGCACATGGTAAGCCACCATGCCCGCTTCACTTCTTTTCTTAATTAACCTAGATGTCATCATTCAGTTTTTCAGTGACTCCCTCCCTGGTCAATGACTTCATTTCATTTCCAATGTCTTTTGTTTCTCTTGCCGTAATAATACTCAACCCTGGATAAATCCAGCCATTTGCCTTTTCACTCTCTTTCATCTGACTATGGAGTATTTTTGCAAAAAACTCACACAGCAAAAATTCATGATTCAAATTTCAACCTGGCTATAAATCCTTATTCAAAGGGAAAAGAAGCTATTACATGGAATTCTCCACCTACAGACTTATCTGATTCTGCTGGGTCTTTTTCTCCTCTTCAATCTTAAAGCGACTGTCTCCCTGTCCTCCTATGCAGGAGTTTGGCTCCTTTACTGACAACTTGGATCCTGGTCCCTCCCTATTTACATGGACTTGCTCTGTCTTTAATTCCTTCCTGCTTATCTTTGATTCCTTCCTGCTTGTCTTTATCTTCTTTATCTCTGTTACCTCTTTCTCCTGAGCATAGAACTATGCTCAAATCTTGGCTTAGAAACATCTCCCTTTTCCACAATGTATCAATATTGTTTAATATTTTAAATTTGCTTTCCTCATTGATTAGTTCTATCTTGCGTTTATTGCATGGAAACTAAGATGTTCACGAAGATGTTCAAGTATTTCTAGACACAATAAAACATAAGAAACCTAAATGTCTGCCAATAGAGGTTTGGTTAAATAGATTTTGTTAAATACAAATATATTTGTATGCCTTCATACAAATAGAATGCTATAGGTCCAGTAAAAAACGATAGGATTAATCTCTTTGTCCACTGACACAAAAAGAGAGACACACTTTTAGGCGAAAGGGGCCAGTTGAGGGACATATACAGATTCAATTTTTATAAATTTTAATTAAATACACATACAAATGCTCATGTCTTTTTAGCAGGCAAATCTCACATGCCACAAAGTTATGTGTAAATCAAATGTATTTTTTTCTTTATTTTTCTATAGCTGAACCTAATTTCTTACATGTCCTTTCTGCCTAGTGACATAAACCTATTCTGAGTCAATTCAGGTTAAATTTAACTAATTCAGGGTACTCTCAGTTAATATAAATCTTGTCTCCTTTCCTTTCTCTGCAGAGAAGCATCTAGTGTTTAGGGGAGCTTGTGTAGTTTCCAGGAAAGGTGATATCAATACTCAGTTGCCAGTCTGTTCATTCATTCACATAGTCAATCAAGAATTTTTGATTGTGTATCATATGTCAACAATCATTGTTCTAAGTTTCTAGAAATACAGCAATGAACAAAGCAGTAAAATCATAGCAGCAGCAGCAAGAAAATCCTGACTCCATGAAGCTTAATTTCTATTGGGTACAGACATACAATAAAATAATAAATAAGTAAAGTATGTAGTATATCAGGTAAGTGTTTTGGATACAAATTAAGACAAGGGGACAGGGAGGGCTAGGGCAAGGGATGTTGCTGTTTTAACAAGGCTGATCAGGGAAACTCATCCTGATCAGGAGACCTTTGAGCAGAGTAGCAGGAGGTGAGGGCAGCAGCCATAGATGTGTGGTGGAAGAGGATTCCAGGCAGAGGAAAGAGCTATATTTACTCTCTTATTCAAGCATGAAGCATGCTTGACCTGCTTGAATAAGAGCGAACAGATCTATTTGGCCCAAGCAGAGTGAACACAGCAGAGAATGAGAGCAAAATAGTTTGGAGATAAAGTGGGGAGTCATGATGGTGGTGGGAACTTCTGTTGCTCCTTATCCCTTTCCTGGATAGCTCAGCTTAGGATGGCTAAGGGTTCTCAATCCCTTCTCAGGACATTTACCTGCCTCTATCACTCTTGCTTCCTCCTGCTTCTGAGCCTTTGCTCCAACTCCAGCTCCAGATACATGTTTATGTAGGAAAAAGTGCACTAAACCACAAACTTCAGATCTAGGGTCTTTTAGAACCTCAACTCCTAAGACTCGGAACTTTTCTCTCAAAGATTTACCTCTGCTCAGGATTCCAAATTTATCCAAATTTCAAGATTTATCTCTGCCCAGGATTTTGAGTTTTTTGAATCTCAAAATTGAGGGTGGACTTTTTCTTTCTCTCAGAATTTTTGCTGTAACTGCCCTACTCTGGAACAATCGATGACGCTTAACTAGTTTAAATAGGGAAAGAGCAGAGGTGGACATAGAATGTAAAACGGAATTCCTAGAAATGAAAAACACATTGATTAATATTTAAAACAATTACATATTACCTTATCTTCCTACTGTTAATGATAGTTATCTCCTGTGTTTTGCATTCTAGGAGACTTTAGTGTAGCTTTCTGAATCTCTTGGACCTTTTCCCAGTTGCCATGTATTAATTTTGTAACCATACAAAGCTATAAAAATAAGCAATAAAATTACGTAAAAATAAGACACTGTCCTTTGGTGCAATTTCACTCTTTATCTCTCTTTCCTCTTTCCTATACACCTGCTCAGTCAACCTTCTTAAAGAAAAACCTGTACTTTCTCTCCCCACCTCCTTAGTGCACTGTTATCTGACATCAGCATCCAACTCACCATGGAGACTGTTTTCTAGTTCAGTCAACTCTAAAATGCCAAGTAAAATGGATGTCCAACCTATTTATACCATTACCTTGTCTACTGTGTGTGATACTATTGACCATTTGCCTTTCTTGACACTCTTTCCTTTCCTACCTCTCTGGATAGACACTCTTTCTCAGTCGCCTTCTTGAAGTTTCCTTTCTCCTTGTACCGTGTCAGTGTTGGTGTTCTACTAAGTTCTGCACTTGATCTTAGCCAAAAGGCCGAGAAGCTATATGTTCTACTAAATTCTGTCCTCAAACTTCCTCCCTTCCATTACCAACCTTGATAAATTTTTGTGGATACATGCATTTTCATTTATGACTCCAACTTCCCATGTATATAACTATTAATCCTTAATATGTGTCTTCAACCTAGAAAAATATTGTGGATTGAAAATGCTATATTCAGTGGCTGATAAGACATCTCTGGCTGATGCACGGACATCTCAAGTTTGGCTTCTGTATACATGATTTTTTCACTCCCTCAAACTAGCTCTTCTTCCTTTATTTTCCATCTCGGGGTTTAATGGCTCCACCATTCAGTTTCTGAAGCCAGAAATGGTGTCATGTTCAGTTATATCTACCTGCCTACTCACCATCTTTATTCCCTATACTTACTCCACATTTAATTGCACTCCCAATTTTTGGAGTTGTGTTTTCTAAATGTTTGTGAAATATTTGTTTTTCTCTCCATCCTTATTGTCATTGCCTTGGTTTTGGCTTTGGTAATTCCTTGCTTGTGCTACTGTAATAGTCTTCTGGCATCCGGTTTCACCTCTTCTAATCTGTTCCAACTGTCACAAGGGTGAGTTTTGAAAGCTGGAATCTTGTTCTGTTCCTTTTTTTTTTTTTCATTTTTAATGGCCATTCATTTCTTCAGAATAAAATCCAAATTTGTCAGCATTGCATGCAAGGCATTCCATGATCCAGCCTCTGTCTACTTACCAGACTAACTTCCTACTAAAAATTTCTTTGGCGTTATTGATCCTCTTGGAGTTCCCTTATATGTTCTTGTTCTCTCTTACTTCTAATTCTTTGCATAAATGACTACCTCTGCTAGTAATATCCTTCTTCCCTTTCTCCTCAAGTCCGCGAAGACTCCATTTAAACCTCATATTCCATTAAAGTACCTTTTAATTTCTCTGCCGCTCCAATTTTACATTTGTTGCCCTTCCTAAGTATTCCTTCTCTGTGCTACCATACTGTCCCAAGCATTATCACCCTACACTTTCATAATCACATCTTTTATCTGTTCCCACATGAGCATATAAATTCCCTAAATATAGGAACTGCATCTAGTTCTCTCCTCTGCTAGAACACTACTTGACACATGATAACAACTAACAAATATTTGTTGTCTGATTTAACAGCCATCAGAGATACTTCAAAATAATTCTCTCCCATAGTGTATGTCTGAAATTGATTTTTTGTTTAGCATAAGAAGCAATCTGCTTTGCTAGAAAATGTACCTATTCTAAGAGCAAGAAATATTGTACCTGAATTTTTATAGCAGCATTATTCATAATGGCCAAAAAGGAGAAACAACTCAAATATTCATCAATTGATATTTGTGGTATAAACATACAATGAATACTATTCAGCCATAAGAAGGAATGAAGAACATTCATTCCTTCATACATAATAGAACCTATTTGTAATATGACACAGATGAACCTCAAAAACATACTAAGTGAAAGCAATTCACAAAAGACCACACATTGTATGATTCAATTTATATGAAAGACCATGATGGGGAAATCTATAGAAACAGAAAGTGAATTGATATTTGCTTGGGCTTTGGGTGGGTAGCAAAGGGAGGATGGAGAAATAGTGAGGTGATAAAATTGATGGTGATAGTTGTATCTTTCTGTAAATATACTAAAAACTGCTGAATTATACACTTTACATAGGTAAATTACATGGTATATGAATTATCTCTCAGAAAACTGAAGCCAGTGGCTGATATTTTACTTCTCTCCATATCAGTCTGGGCATCAGTCATGAACCAATGCAGGACCAAGGTCTTGGTAGTGCTTGGGATGGAAATGGCCCTAAAAAATCTGGCTAAATTAGCCTAAGACTAACCTGGTATATGCTCAAGAGGCCAGATCTATCATAGCAGGTGTGGGAATAGGTGTTAGTAGGCAATGCTTTAGGAGTTCTGGATCAAGTGCACTCAAGAGAACAAGTAAACTGTTCCTATCATTTGCCTGGCCAGCCCAGGAAAGTTCTGAAGAGTTCTTTCTTGTGTCCTTCTGGAATGGAGAAGACTTGGGGTTTGGTTGGTTTTCTTGGGTCACTTTAAGATGGGACAGGCACCTTCTGAAAGAAACTAAGAATGAGGATAAAATACTACCTGCTTAGCTTTTTTTTTTTTTTTTTTCTTGCATCAAGTATCTGAGACCTCTGAAACCATTGAAGTCAGAAGGAAGAGGAAACTTAAAGGAAATAGAAATATTGTAACTTCATCACTTGGTTTCTGGTGCATGGCATTCCACTTGGAAATGTTTTATTGAACACCTGCTCTGAATTCCAGGCTGTGACTTATTAATTTGTTTTTGTTGTTGTTGTTCTTGTTAAATGAATGAATATAAATTTATTAAAAAGTAGAAAATAATTCTTAATTACTATCATAATCAATAATTGAAAGCATCCAAAATCAACGATAGAACTTTGGTAGAATTTAACTACAGGCAAATTCTTCACAGTGAAGTGGAAGTCTATTCACTGAAACAGGGTATTAAAAGACAGTAAGTCTGAAGAAAAAGTTTTGCTCCATATATGACAAACAAATGATTCTTCTTCTTAGGCAAACATCTTATGTATTGATTATTTAAAATTATATAAAAATAAAAAATAGCTAAAGGTTAAGAAGTTATTCAAATAAAAAACTTGGATATCATTAGTAATAAAAATGTGGCAAGTACAAATGACAACAAAATACTACTTTTCCTGTTAACTTTTTATGAATTGGGTTCTGAAGGTGGCATAAGAGTTTTATCTACCCATTTATCTATTGGATGGGTTGAATGTAAATTAACTTAAGGGACAAACGGGTAAGGGTCTGAGAGAAGGGTTCTCTAGAGGCTTGAGGTAGCACATTGTGCTCAGAGACATGTGAAAAGTTCAGCACTGCTGGAGTTTACAATGAAAGAAGAAGGAGAAGAGTGTGGAGTGAAGCAAGGTGTTAAAGTAAACTAAACATGGCCTGAGAAGGACTCCGTACTTCTATATTTGAGTCCTTGTGGACAAACTGTAACCTACCTTAATACACAGACCAGATTGAAAACCTAACTTAGGAGTATGTGCCTGTAACAATAGCTGAGTCTTGGCCGATCCCAGTGGCCATACTTCAACCACTCATAGACTGCTAAGTGTTCAATCTGTGTTCATACAAGGCAAACACCAGCCTGTAACCCATCTAGTACGTCACTTCCTTTTTTCGTCTCTAAATGTGTTCTGACCACGAGGCATCCCTGGGGTCTCTGAATCTGCTGTGATTCTGGGGACTGCCCGATTTGCCAATTGTTCATTGCTCAGTTAACTCCTTTGAATGTAATTTGACTGAAGTTTTCCTTTTAACAAAAGTAAACAAGAAGAGTCAAGATTATGGAGGACGTTGGGCAGGAAATGGTGAAGACCTTTGACTGTATCCTGAGGATGATCAGGAGTGAGTGAAAGGCTTTCTATAGGGGAATCCCAGTCAGAATAGAGTTTTGGCAAGAGTAATCTGACCATGATATGGAAGGTGGACAGCAGGTAGAGTGAGGCTGAAGATAGGATGGCCACTCAAGAACTACAGGGTGGTCTAGTGAGACACAGAACTTGAATCCAGCCAAGAAAGTGGGGTTGGAGAGGAGAGCAAATGTGCAACAAGCAGCATCTACAGCACCACCCCCTCAGTTTACAGAGTTTACATTGAAAGGAAAACACCATAAAAGACACACTTAGCCTCTTCAGTTTTAACATAGGTTCATTCTCAAGTGAAGTTGTTGTTTTTTTGTTTCTACTGCATAACTGTAGGAAGGAGGCTGTTAGTCCAGAGCTGGGTGTAGCATGTGGTCAGTAAAATTCTCTGGGCTGCTTTCTGCATGTCACAGTGGTTAACTGGTCCTCACCCTGGCTGTAGGTGTCTGATAATACAATTTGGACCCAAGTTGTAGGTAGCTCCTATCTTAAGGCTCCTGCTCAGACCCTAGGGGAGTTTCCTGGAAACCCTGAGCTCTGTTGCTATAGAGAATCGGTTCTACTCTAAATGGCAACCAGGGAGAGACTTGAGCTCTGAGGAGAAAAGGGCTTTGTAAATCTCAAGAAAAATTGAGTGATTCTTTAAATTCTCATTTGGAATTTATTTTCACCTTTCTAAGAATACAATACATCTGGTTATTGACCTTTTAATATGTTCTGCATAGAATGAGGCTAATAAATATGGGTTATAGCTTACCCCCCCCATAAACCCACTTTGTTTTTTTTTTTTTTTTAAGATGGAGTCTTGCCCTGTTGCCCAGGCTGGAGTGCAATGGTGTGATCTTGGCTCACTGCAACCTCCACCTTCTGGGTTCAAGCGATTCTCCTGCCTCAGCCTCCTGAGTAGCTGCATCCTACTTTTTTATGAATTGGGTTCTGAAGAAAAAAATATTCCAGACAACTTCACAAGTTGGCCAAGAAATGTACAATTTCATTTTTTAATTATAAATTATATTTTCATGGTTTAAGAAAAAATTACATGACTAACAGTTTTAAAATTACATAGACAATAGTTACTGGGTCTAACTCAGGTTAGTGGACCTATATCTGATAATCAGGAATGACTGGTTTCTTTATGTTGGGATTAAGCTGAATTGCTTAGGGCTACTGAGAAAGCATATGAGAGGTCATTTGACAAAAACTAAGAGCAAAATATTGAGAGAAAGTAAAAGCTGTTCTTTGCTAGGTGGTCAGGAATGTATGGGAAGCCCATAGATATAAGGACAGGTGTTTCAGAGGTGGAGGTGCTCGGAGCACAAAACCAAAGGGGGATGCGTGTTCTCTAGATATTTTGCAGATGAGGAACCTGAAGCCCAGAGAAGTGACCTGTCTTGACAAGGTCAAGCTGGTTAGTGGCAGGGTCTAGATGAAAACTGACCCCTCTTGTTTCAAAGTCCATTGCTTTTTCTAATACCCCACATTATCCCGTGATTAAATACAGAGCTGGTGATTTTGGTGACTATAGAGCCACACAGATAAGGACCAGAGTAGAAAGAGTGGTAAAATTATATGAAAAAATGACAAAACCAGACTTACAAAACTAAAGTAATAGGTCAGATTCATCTTTCTAGATTAAAGGAAACAATAGCTATCTTCTAAGGTTGGGGAGGGACGGGTTAGTGGCAAAAGAGTGCACTGGGCCCTTACTTGGCATTTGGTTCAAGAAATCGTGTAATAATCCAACTTTAAGAAAACCTTCAGGTAATATTTTTCACATACACACAAGGCAAAGGGTGAAAAGGTCTGATTAAGAAGCATACCCAATAGAAGGCTCTAGCACATTGTTCAGTAATTATATTACCCTTCTAATTGCCAGGGAAGTGGGTGGAGATCTGTTAAAACTTTACAATAGACAAGGCACAACAAGGAATCTAGATAACAGCCAACAGAACTAGTTATAAAAAGATTAGAAGCACTTGAAGTTGAGTAGGAGCAGATAACACACATCTGCTAGTTCTAAAGTCTTAAGCAAGGAGACTGGTGAAGCTAGGATGTGCAGCCTAGAGAGCATGAAGCGGAAGGCTGAATGAGAATCTGAGGCATTCAGGTGTCAACTGTCTAAGATATTTCGGTAAGCCATTTTCTAAACAAACCTGTTCAGAACAACTGGAACTCAGTTTTCTTATATGTGTGAGAAAGAGCACCCTAGGGACCTATGATTCATAAAACCTCAGTGTAGTGTTCCAAAGAGGCAGAAAATAAAAACACAGATTATCGAGCAGCTCCTATAACCAGGTACTGCATTAGACTCTTCTAATTCTAAGAATCTGCCAGCTTAGTGATATTATCCTTACTGTATAGAGTCTCAGAAAAATTGATTAATTTGTACAAGGCCATTCTACTAATAACTTAGTGATGGAGCAAGAATTACTACCTGGTTATGTCCAGTGTTTATCCATTTCTCATACAGCACAAAGTAGATTGGTGGGAAGAATTATAACTTCTTGCCTACTCTGTCAAGGTTCTAGCAGAAGAAACCTGGAGAAGGCAGGTCAGTTCATCCTGTGTTGGTGAATGTGTTCGTGATCCTTCAGGAAATGATGTTCTACAAAATTTCCCAGGTACTTTTTAGGGGAAACTTGAGAGGAAGTTGACTCTGGGTCTCAAACATTGTGCAGATACCAACAGTTCCATCATAACTATAGGATAAAATTTAGTCTTGAAACTCCACCTTCTGCCATTCAAGGCCCTTGCAAATTTGCCCACACTGTTTTGCTTAAACAGTTTTTATTGTGAACTACAGCAAATACACAGACAAGTATGTAAAGCATGTGTGTACAATTTTAGAAATGATAATTTATAAGACTCTAGTTATATTCTAGGCACAATGACCGGCACTTTCTTCCCATTGTATTCAATCTTCACAGAAACTTAAGGTTTATGAAGGAAATAAAGACGTATTTTATGAAGGAAAAAGCAGAGTCTGAGGATGGGTGGGTGGTTAGGGGTAGTTTAAGCAACTTGCTGAAAGTCATACAGCCATACAGCTAGAAAAAGGGAGAGGGATTTGAACCGTGGTCTGTTGGATGGTAGAATTGTCTACTTCCTGTTTGGCAAAACATGTCCTCCCAACGCCACTTAGGTACATCATTCACTTTGCTCTGCCCCATCACCATCTCCATCAGGCACAGACTTGGTCACAGAGGCTGTTCATTACAGTTATCCAGATCCCAGGTGAGGGAAAATAGTCATGGGCAGAAACCGCCAGGAAGCCAAGACTCACGCATGGAGGTAGTGACCATTTTGCTACTGCTTATTTGCTTTGGGGCCAAAAAAAAAAAAAAAAAAAAAAAAAAAAGTCACAGCTGAGAACCACATATTTGATTGTTCCCTAACAGAGAACACAGAGAAGTTGCCAGCGTAAGTATGTTCCTAATACTTCATGAAACTAAAAAATTAAGTGTTTTTTATCTGAGGTTCAAATCTAATTGTGCACTTCGTAATTTATGTTCTAAATTAAGCAATCCTAGTCCTTAGAGAGAGAGGTTTCCCATTATCTCCCATTCTTGGAAGGAAAAATAATTGAAAATAGCTAAAATAAACACAGAGCAAGAAGCCTAGAAGCAAGAGTCCATGATCCCTAAATATGGTTTATTTAGGATAAAATTCTTTGGTCCCTCAGTTCTCCCTCCAGCTCTGCTGCTTGAGACACCACAGTTGAAAGCAGGTGCTTTAGGGAAAGGATTCATGTGAACTGGAAGTTGGACTTCTAACTCTGAGTTTGAGCAACCCCTTAATCTCACTGAACCTAGTTTTCTCATTTGTAAAATTAAAACACTGGACCGGGTAACCTCTGAGGTCTTTCCAATTCTAAAAATATTCTCCCTTGTATAAAAGAAGTGAGGAGAAATCAACATTTGCTGAACATGTATTAAATGGTCAGTATTGTACAAGATACTTTAATACATTATTTAATCCTCAAAATAATTCAGAGAAACAAGTTTTACTATCCTTGTAATTAACACATGGCGATTCTCAAAGGTAACCTTTATTTTTTCTCTTCTCTCATTTCAAGGAAAGATTATGTAGATGCATTATAGAAATGAGTTAAATTCCACAACACGTTAACTAGACATGGATAGTTAGTTCACTGATGATTTGGTGGGGTGACAAAGTACCGATAACCATACCAGATTTTCTGCTCTTAATTATGAATTTCCAATCTGCCACTAGCTGTCATATCTTCTCAATTCTCAAATTCTTTTCTTCCAAACCAGTCTGTTGTCCCTAGACTCCTTCCTCAATGGGAGTTGACTCAGTAATAAAGTCGAATTCAGGGCATTTTCAAAGTGTGGAGTGACTGTTTGAACTGGCCAATTGTCACTGAGAACTATCTTTCAAGCACTGAACATCTGTTGGTAAAAAGCTTCTGGCTGACTTTCAAGAGAAACTCTTTAACTTCTATTGATAAGTAGTTCAGTTAAGTAGGGGAAAAAAACCCTGTGAGATTAATCAAATAGAAAATACACACAAAAGCGTTGTATTCTACAATATGCCTTAGTGTTATGCTGCAATTATAATTCGGTTAAAATGGCAAAGATGAGGAGCATAAAATCATAGTAGGAAGCCTTTTGAGTCAGGCTGTTTTCTTTTAGCATAATACTTTTGAAATTAACCCACAGTTATGCATATCATTAGTTTGTTACTTTTTGTTACTGGGTAGGATTCTATTGTATGAATGTACCACAGTTTATCTATTCATCCTTCTTGACCATTTAGGTTGTTTCCAGCTTTTGATGACTATGAATAAAACTGTAGATATAAAAGATAAAAATTTCATATAGGTTTTTGTGCAGACATATGTTTTTATTTTTTGTGGGTAAATACCTAGAAATTGAATTGCTACAATTGTATGGTAAATTTTTGTTTAATGTGTAACTAGCTGCTAAACTTTTTCCCAATGTGATAGTACCATTTTACATTTCCACCAGCAATGTATGAGAATTTCAGGTGCTCTGCATCCTAATCAACATTTGCTATTGTCATTCTTTTAAGTTAGCCACTCTGATGGTTGTGTAATAGTATCATATGGTGGTTTCAACTTGCATTTCCCTAATGACTAATGACATTGAGCATCTTTTCATGTGCTTATTTGCCATCTGTATATCTTCTTTTGTAAGTTGTCTATTCAAACCTTTTGCCTATTTTTAAAAAATTGTGTGGTTTGCTTTCTTATGAGTTTTGAGAGTTCTTTTATATATCCTGGATACAAGCCCCTTTATCAGATATGTGATTTGTAAATATTTTTCCCACTACGTGTCTTGCTTAATTTTCTTAACATTTTTGGCCGGGCGTGGTGGCTCATGCCTGTAATCCCAGCTCTCAGGGAGGCAGAGGCGGGAGGATAGCTTGAGCCCAGGAGTTCGAGACCTGCCTGGGTAATATAGTGAGACCCCGTTCTCCACAAAAAGGAAAACAAACAAACAAACAAACAACAAAAAAATTTTTCTTAACATTTTCTTTTAGATCTTTTAAAGTGCAGAATCTTTTAATTTAATGAGGTCTAATTTACCATTTTTTTTCTTTTTGATTCATGACTTCAGTGTCCTAAGAAATCTTTGCCTAACTCAAGATAACCAAGATTTTCTCCTTTTCTTTTTTCTACATATTTTATCATTTTAGCACTTATGCTTAACTCTGTGAGCCATATGGAGTTAATTTTTAAAATATGGTGGCAAAGGTTCACATTTTTTTGCATATGTATACCCATTTGTCCAGTACCATTTATTGAAACAACTCTTTTTCTCCATTTAATAACCTTGACGTCATTGTTGAAAATCAATCGACTGCGTGGATCTATTTTTGATTCTCTTCTATGTTTATCCTTATGCAAACACCACATTGACTTAATTAGTGTAGCTTTTTACTAAATCTTAAAATCGAATGGTGAAAAACCTCTAATGTTTAGTACATTCTTCTAGAGTGTTCAAATTTGGAAAAACTAAGAGCGGATATTTTTTTTTCCCACAAAAGTACTCTGAACACTTGGACATATTCTGGAAGCATCCTTTGCTTCCTGCAGTAATTTATATCCATTACTACTAAGCTTTAAGTATTGCAGGAGTTCATTATAAGTTCTTGCCTTCATGTTCTCTTGCAAATGAACCCCTTAAAAAGATCACTTCATGTCCATGATGTGTGTAATTCGTCATGGAAGTCTAACTAATCCCAGATCTCCATGGAAGGCAAGTGGTAGCATTATCAAACAGCTCAACTTTTCAGACTGTCAAGTTATCTTGCTCACCCATGGTTTCCTGATACTTGGAACTCTGGCTTCTCACCTCAGAGGCTTTGTAAACAAAACAGGTTGTACAGGTTGCATTTAAAATGCAAAAATCTTACCTTTTGAGTGTTGGGAATTCCAGGGAACATCAAATCACTTTCACCAATTCAGTCTATAAAAATGAGAAATCAAGAGCACTAGTCATGCAAACTATAAAGTCACAAATCAAGGAGATTTCTGCTGAAGACAGAGCTTTATCTTTGTTTTTTGGATGCAAGGACCCTCCTTTCTATCATCAAAGGAATATTTTGGACAGAAACTGTTCGTTTACTAGGGTATTTTCAAACTGGAAGAAGTGTGCCTTATATCACACTTCCCAGTCTATAATTATTGTCCAATCTATCATTTTCTCTCCCCAAACTAGAAAAGGGCAAAATGTGATAAATATGAGTTTAATGGTGAGTAACAGGTATCTTTGCATAATAGCAGCTCATTTTTATCAATATTATTGAAGGAATAGAACAAAGTATCAGCTTAAAATTTCAACCTTTTTAACAAAATGAATTAACACTTCCTTGTCTTGGTAATGGATAATGCTGAACATAATTTAATCTCACCTAGTAACTCAGGGACTACTGAGGATGTAGTGTTGTTTGCCCCTGCATTAAATAGTCCCTAATTATTGTGCTTTTTACTTCCTGTATTCATTTAATAGCTCCCCTCCCCTGCTGTTGGTATGTCTTTTATTTTGTGATGAGATAATGAGATTATTCAACAGCTCTATTAGATATGAGATAATCGAAGCTTGCTGGAATTGTGAGAAAAGTAAGAGCACATGAGTTTTGTGTGAGGCCCAAAGGCTTCTCCTATGAGTTCATGATTTTTTCTCATTAAACATTCTGACATGGTTTGCCTTCTACATGACTCAGAAGTTCTTGGCTTTGTAGTAGATTGTCAAAGTTGCTGGAAATGGCCAATCGTGTATGCATGTGTGTGTGCCTGGTGTGGCGTCTATGTGCTAAGTATGTGAGAAGTAAATACATGAATATATACACATAATATAAATTTTAAGTTCCACGACAGCATCTCTATATTCCTGTATCTATATAAACTAAGCTTTCAATAAATGCTTGTTGAATTAATTAAAAACTGTATATATTTTGTATTTTATTAAAAACTGTATATAAGTTGCACCATAGCAACTTCAACAATTTTAGAATTCCTGCTGCCATGTGGGAAATGTGTAATGTCCACCCTGGAACAATGCCCCAATTCCTTTTGGAAGACAAAGGTATTCTGATAGCATTGTTATGACTACCATCCACACTTGTTTTGGGGGTTAAAATTCTAGGCAGCCAGCTTTATGCAGAAGGCTGATTCACTGTTTCTGTGTCCATCTAGCTCAAAGCCCCTCTGGGATTGGAACACCTTTAGTCTAATTTAAAAAAAAAAAGCATATTTGCCACTTTCCACTTAATAAAATGCTACATATAAAATCGATATCAAAAGATAGTTGCAATATCAAGATTTTCATACTTCTGTTAGATTAACAGGGAGTACATTCTTTTGCTGCTAATGCTATTGACAGTCACAAAGATAAAGGGGAATTTAATGGTTTAAGAGCAATTAACTATATTTCCTTCCTGGAATCAATCAGTAAAGCACAGCACATCTGAGAATAGAGAAAGGGATATTGGATCCAAATCCCAAAGATCTCACTTGAGATACATTTAAAAATTAGAACTAATAACATTGGACTATATCTACCATGAAGTAAGATATTTGCTTTGACAAAGCCTTGCTTCAAAATTTTTTTTCATCCTCTTTAATGGTGTTGGAGGTCTACATCGATGAAGGATCAGTTACTTCTAATGGAATCTATAAATTTATCCTTTTTAATAATTATTAGACTGGTTTTCGCATTCACATTCTCTTAAAAATAATATTAATGTAACTTAATGCTTAAAACGACCAGTTTCATTCTCCAAATTGTTTGAAGTTGATTTTGAACCAACTTACGTTACTCATTGACACCAAGTTGTACCAGTAGCACGTGAATACTTAGATCATACTGTAAATTCCAATATAAAGATTAGAGGTAGGGAGAACACAGAAGAATAACAGAATCTTGTGAAAGCCTCTGTGCAAAACCTCTGACTATCTCTTTGTATGCTCAGAGGATCTGATCTGGCACTTAATAGCACAAATCTACATGCCTTTCTAATCAAGATAATCCTGAGATTATGACATCTGTTGGGGCTCAAACTCAAGATTAAGTGTCCACGCTGCAGGTTGGAAAGACATGATGAAGAATTAACCTTATGATATGGAAATGCTAATGTGACATGAATCTTTGTAAAACTGTAACAAGCCCACTGTAGAGCTATAGCCTTTCTTTTATTCTGAGCATTGCACAACTGACCCAAACTGTATTCATGCAGCATTCATTTTATAGAAAAAAGTATTATCACCAGTGGTGAATGTATTGGGAAACTAATGAAGCTTAAACCTCAGGGTGCTTCACTTGCACAGGTCCCTTCTAAATAAATCTTCACATCTATACATAATTTTTTTTTAAGACATAAGGGTCTTGCTATCTCTGTTGCCCAGGCTGGACTTAGAGTCCTGGACTCAAGTGGTCTTCCCACTTGAGCCCGTGGAGTAGCTGGAACTATAGGCATATGGCATATAGTTTTGTATTTGTATTTTTAAAAAGATTTTCTTAAAAAGGGCCTCAATGTTATATAAGTGTCCAGCCCACAAGACCTGGCTCTGTCCAGTTGTATCCAGTGGGGTTTCTATCTGTGATGAAAATAGCTGGTTCGTGAGCAGCAGTCTTTTCTAAGAGGCATGCATCTAAACATTATCCTTTTGTTTCCAATGGTTATCCAGCTTGGTTTTGTTTCTGACTCTACCGTGTTGACTTACAGTTTGCATGACGCATCTGTCCAGAAACTATTTCCCTACGTCAGAATTTCCCTATGCCAGGCTTGTCTATCCCCCTCTTGAATTTCAGTTTAAGTTTTCAATCCTTCCTTCAATCACGTAGCAGTCAGTCATTCAGTCAGTCAGGTATTCTGTACACATCTGGTGTGGTGCAGATAGGACATGGTCAGCCTTGCTTAGGGTTTTGTGGATGGGCTGTTAAGCATGGGAGACTGGTGTGTATCTGCAAATCTCAAATGTATCTCATCCCTGGAGTTGTGTGTGCCTGTTTCAAATATTTACACATATTTTTCTTTCTAGTCATCTGTCCCCCCAAATATTATCAACAAATACATTGTTGGAAGTATGTTGTCTATTTGAGTGTGATAGAATCTCTAACACCAGGAGATTTCTGGGGCTACGATGGGAAGAGGCAAAAGTTGGAAAAGTTAGTGCACACTGTTTTGCTTTACAGAAAGTCATATTTAAAAAAATAAAAGTAAACATGTCGTTTCCTAAATTTGCAGACTCAACTTTCTTTAATGACGTAAAAATGCCCCCTGATAGTTGTGCAAATGTTTGCAAATTGTATCACTTTGACTGAATTGAGGGAATTTTAATATTATCAGGTTGGGTGGGCACTAGTAAGATCCGTTTGCAATTGTAATTCCCTGATATTGGCCACAACTTAACCACCTACTTTCCTATATACTTGGCCAGTTTCTGAATGGAGGCAAGGCCTTGTTTCTGCAATCTGCACTTCCATAGCTGACGTTTTAATGAACAGTGGAGTAGAACATACTATGGGAAAACCACCCTCCCATGCTGATTTCCAGAGCCATTAGAAATGAACAAGATCCAGAATATGACAGAGGCCTTCCTCCTGCTTAGCAGGCTTGACAACAGCTTCCTTCTTGGCAAGACAATCAGTAAGCCCAATCACTTTGAAACACACTAGTCTGGTTACAAACGGAACCAGGAAGTTTTCTGGAAGTGCTGAATATGCCCCCAAATTAAAGGGTCTGACTCTGGTGTCCCTTCTTAGACATAATGCTTCTTTATTTCCATGGATGGACTGTGTGAGGGAGGACTCTGGGACTTGTTTCTAAAGAAGTTTAACATTTGAAGTTGATAAGGCTGGAAAATATCCACACACACGTTGAATGGCTCCTTTTCAGATTCCTGTAAAAATGAGATGTCTATTATGACTCAAAGATGGTATAGAAAGTAATTGTTAAACTAAGCAATTTTATACTAGATTGCTTTCTCTCCATGCCCATTGATTTAAAACTCTGTCTGAGTCTGCATGGAGTATCCAATGCTTTTCTCTAAGAGAGATTAAGAATTAAGTCCCCTGCCTTTCCCATCTGTTTCTTCTTCTTAAAAATGTTCCCAGGCTTTCTTGCTGCCACTTTTCCTGGGATCATGACAGAGGTACACAGATGAAGGCTGATCTCAAAATAAGCATGTCAGTGCAAAGAAGTGAAGAAAGAAAAAAGAATGGTGGCCTAAAAGAATGCAGAGGTTTACAGAAATGATGTACCTCCTGTAAAAATCTTAACTGCCTAGAGAGTCTCGGTTTTATGGAATGCCTCTTTGGAATGATTTTTTTTTTCCCAGCGGCTGCAATGCATAAAGGCCACTGAAATTTGCTGTTCCCCTCCCCCTGCTTTTTATATCCCCTCAAGTTCGGGTCAGTTTTCACCCATCTAAGCCCGGGTGGCAACTCTGGTTTAAATGCCATTTCATGCCTGATAAAATTTCATTAGGCATTTTAACTTTTAATTTCTTTTATTGACTTATCGTGCAGATGGAGAGAAATGTTTAGAAAGGGAAAAAAATTTAAATGGGGGATTTACTGAAGTCATGTTTCAGTAAGGAAGGAAATACCATTGACTTTATTACAGCTGCCTAATGTTTTCCACAAACTGTAGAAATAATGCGTTGTATCTTGGTGACCTACAATAGCAGCTGACTGCTTGCACATGATGGAAATGCAATCTGGTTTTGCTAAAAATTAACTATTTAATGTCCTGCTGTCCTGTGTCTCACTCTATCTTGTGTCTGATTTCTTTTATATGTTCTTTTCTAGTTGTGGGCAGTCATTTGCTATAGGCCTGAATGCTGTGCAGCTTCCTGAGAAGGGGCTAGGGATAGATGGGGGGAGGCTGCACCAGATACCTGTATGACTGTGTTTGCTGAGCCTACATAGTCCTAAATGCTGATGTGAAGATTTTTTCTTCCTCCTTCCTGTGCCCCCCTTTACCTACCCCGCTATCCTCCACCAACCAACCCCAAAAGGGCTTTCTCTCCCTTCCTCCCTTTTTCCTTTCTTCTCTCCCTCCCTCCCCCTTCCCTTTGCCGGGCCTTATCTGATATGTTCAATGATGTGATAAAACAAAAAGGGAAGTTTTTGATTGCACGAACACACCCTTTGGAGAGATTCCAGCTGAAGAGTCTGTTAAGGAAAGTGAGAGCTGTGTGGGGAGCCTGGGTGCCGGGTGTGAGGAAAATGCTAGCTTAGGAGGGAAAAATAATAACATGCTAGGATGGCAGTGGTGGTTGCAAGAGGTCTGGAGGGTGGGGGGAGTTCAAAAAGGAACTTGCTTAATGAGGCCTCTCTGAAGATTTACTGCTGTGGCTGCTGCTGAGAAGAGGATCCGGAGAAAAGATGTTCTGCCCTGACTAGCTTCACAGGAAGTCAGACAGGGCTTGTGTTCTCTGGCAGGCAGAAGAGAGAGCCGGTTAGGCCCGCAGCATCTAGGGACTTTCAGTCTGATTGTTTTTAAAGAGCCCTCTTCCATGCACTGTTGATGACTTTTATACATATAGTTCTCAAGGCAGAAAACCAAATAGGGAAACTGTTCTGGATGGAAGCCATTCCCCAGTGTGTCCTGAGGATGTTCACATCGATTCCCAGGGGTACCATTTCCTCCCCTGACTGTACCCCTCATGTAGCTTCAGGGTGCATCCTTCAGACATCAGCTTCTTGGCTGGGAGGACACAACAGACTATCTGCGGAAGTCAGAATGCTGTCTGTCCTTTACCCAGTGGATTGGGCCCTGGCCTTTTCCCATTTTTCTCCTGCGAAACCCAAAGCCTCCCTCTCTTCCAAATACTGCAAGTCAAACTCTGTGGTGCAAATATCACAGCAGCAGGCTGCCTGCACTCAAATGGGAATGCTGTCTTCATGCTAAAGGACTTATAAGGATGTAACTGCTAGGAGAAAATACTACTTTTCAGGTGCAAAAGCTTCATCTCTCTATCGTTAGCGTAGATACCATCACTGTCATTTTACTTATGGGAAAATGGTGGCTTAGTGAACAGGGTGATTTGCTCAAGGACACAGAGATACTTGGCTTTAGAACAGTCCTGCCCATCTGACTACTGGAGCACACATGCACCATGCTCTCAAGGACAGGCTGATGTCATCTTGAGAACTCATTCTGGGTAATAAATCAGAATCCTTCAAGGGGAAGAAAGACAAATGGGGTTCTGGGTGTTTTTCTCACAAAAGACGGGAAAGCAGCCCTCTGGTACACCATGTAAATCATAGTGAGTGAGACAGAATATGGAAAGACATACAGAGTTCAGGATTCCCACCCATGCTACGAGCTGAGGCTGAGCTGAGCTTCAATAAAATGAACTCAGCTTACCAGGAAGGCTCAAGGTAAATCCAAGGAAGGACTGAGTGTAGCCACAGTGAGGAGGAAAAGCAAAGGAATTCTTTGATGATAGAGACAGGTTCTTAGATCATTTTTACCCTAAGGACTGAGAAAAACAGAGCAGTGGGAGGAAGTCCTCCCGTCTTCACTGAGTGGTGTGTGGCAACAGGTAGAATGCCCAAAAAATCCTAAGCAGAAAATTAGTTCATTGATGTCTGTTTCCATTTAAAAAATACAAGATTCCTAGTTGCCTACTGAATATATTTTCTCTTTCTTCTTTAGTAAAAAAGCCTGAGTTTTCAGAGGGTGAGGTGGGGCACATAAGTTGCCTATCTAAAGCTTTTATTTCTCAACCTTCCTTGCTGTTAAGTTCTGGCGAATAGGATGTAAAGTCAAATTTATTTGGTGGAACATCTAGGAGATTTCCTTTTAAGAAAAACAGACAGATGGCAGCTCTCTTGTCTTCATAAGGTACAAAGGTAAGCGCTAAGGATGTCGGAGCAGAAAAGGTAGAAGCCTGTGTCTCTAATGATATCCTCTTGGCCACATAAAGACTCTGAATTGTCTTTTCTCAGGTTTCTTTTATAAGAAAGAATAAATTCCTAATTTGTTTGAACCACTGTGACAGGGTCTCTATTACTAGCAGGAGAAGCCAATTCCCAACTGATACAAAAGGGAAGCTGCTTATTTTTTTCTCAGTACGCAGGTAGTACATATGACGCAAAGAAGTGAATGTTCAAAGAATGAAGGAGGCCAATAAATACAAGGGAGACATTCTAAATCTATTGCATTCACCCCTTCAATGAGAATGTCTTAATATTTAATATCAAAGACCCTTTTGAGAAACTGTAGAAAGTTGTAGAAATCTCCTTAGGGAAATGCATATATATACTTCCGTATGAAGTCTCCACACACAATCTCAAGCATTTTATGGAATCAGTGAAGCCTATCCGCAAAGCCCTTGTTAGAGATTTCTGCACTGGGTTACAGTTACTTTAAAAGACAGAAAAGGGACTAGATATGGCTGGACTAATAGACTGTGCATTCAGGGTCTTTTACCCAGGAAGTCTCATGACTAGACTGAGTTACCTGGGTAGTCATACATCTTCCTAGGAGCTTTCTGAGAGAGCAACCTAAATCTTTTGGACTTGAAATGAGGTAATAAGACTGTTTTCTTCAGTAGAAATAAGAGGTCTAAGATCTGGTAGGACTCAGGGACAGTCCAGGCCATCACATGAGACTTCAAGAGGCTTCTGAGGCTAGCTGTAGCCCAGTGTTAAAACAAAAAATGTACAAAGAGCAGATTTACTCTGCAAAACTGAGCAAAGGATATTAGGAAGTGCTTCAGGATTGAATGGGGACCATGTTTAAGGAAGTACCTACTTCTGCTTATTGGATTTGAGTAGATTCTGAGTAGTTTTACAGGACTTTATATGTTTGTGTGACACACTGACAAGACATTCTGAATAGTTGGTTCGTTAACAAAAATGTAACAAGATATTTTACTTATAGCACAGCTGTTCCAATGTTTGGGCATTCCATTTCAAACTGCTATGAGCTGATCTAGTCCAAAGAGGCTTTACTGAAAAAAAAGGTGTAGTACACAGTGTCCATTGGTGAATTTGCATAAATAGTGTTTTGTGCATTTTGTCTGATGGCAAGGACATATATTTGGAAGCTGTTTTGGTTTGATTTTCCAACAGAGTAATCCTTCCCTCACAAATGTTAATTGGATGATGCCACAGAATAGGCCTAATCCAGTTGTGAACATGTGTGAGTCCTATCATATTAATCCCCAATTGGGAAAAAGTGTGTAACTCGTTTCTTTAGATCTTTATCATACATGATTTCTTCTTGAATTATTTACATATCTTTCACTCTTTTTCAAAAACAAGATAAAACAAACAAAAAAACAAAACCCCAGAAACAAAAAATAAATGCCTTGATTTGTTCATTTCAACCTCCAAGATTACACAAGGAACATAATAACAGTGTTTGTGGAGCATTTTCTCATATTTTAATAGTAAATTAGAATATTCTGGGGCAGTTCTTGCATTTCAATGTGATAAGAATCACCTGTGGAGTATGTTAAAATGCAAATACCAAGACCCCTCTGGACTCATTCAGGGGCCCATGCTGTGTTGGTAGCTATTGTGCTTTTTTTTTTTCTTTTTCTTTTTAATTATACTTTAAGTTCTAGGGTACATGTGCACAACGTGCAGGTTTGTTACATATGTACACATGTGCCATGTTGGTTTGCTGCACCCATTAACTCGTCATTTACATTAGGTATATCCCCTAATGCTATCCCTTCCCTCTCCCCCCACCCGAGGACAGGCCCGGGTGTGTGATGTTCCCCACCTTGTGTCGAAGTGTTCTCATTGTTCAGTTCCCACCTATGAGTGAGAACACGTGGTGTTTGGTTTTCTGTCCTTGTGATAGTTTGCTCAGAATGATAGTTTCCAGTTTCATGCATGTCCCTACAAACGACATGAACTCATCCTTTTTTATGGCTGCATAGTATTCCATGGTGTATATGTGCCACATTTTCTTAACCCAGTCTATCATTGATGGACATTTGGATGGGTTCCAAGTCTTTGCTATTGTGAATAGTGCCTCAATAAACATACGTGTGCATGTGTTTTTATAGCAGCATGATTTATAATCCTTTGGGTATATACCCAGTAATGGGATGGCTGGGTCAAATGGTATTTCTAGTTCTAGATCCTTGAGGAATCACCACACTGTCTTCCACAATGGTTGAACTGGTTTACAGTCCCACCAACAGTGTAAAAGTGTTCCTATTTCTCTACATCCTCTCCAACACCTGTTGTTTCCTGACTTTTTAGTGATTGCCATTCTAACTGGTATGAGATGGTATCTCATTGTGGTTTTGATTTGTATTTCTTTGATGATAAGTGATGATGAGCACTTTTTCATGTGTCTGTTGGTTGCATAAATGTCTTCTTTTGAGAAGTGTCTGTCCATGTCCTTTGCCCACTTTTTGATGGGGTTGTTTGATTTTTTTCTTGTAAATTTGTTTAAGTTCTTTGTAGATTCTGGATGTTAGCCCTTTGTCAGATGGGTAGATTGTAAAAATTTTCTCCCATTCTGTAGGTTGCCTGTTCACTCTGATGGTAGTTTCTTTTGCTGTACAGAAGCTCTTTAGTTTAATTAGATCCCATTTGTCAATTTTGGCTTTTGTTGCCATTGCTTTTGGTGTTTTAGTCATGAAGTCCTTGCCCATGCCTATGTCCTGAATGGTATTTCCTAGGTTTTCTTCTAGGGTTTTTATGATTTTAGGTCTAACATTTAAGTCTTTAATCCATCTTGAATTAATTTTTGTATAAGGTGTAAGGAAGGGATCCAGTTTCAGCTTTCTACATATGGCTAGCCAGTTTTCCCAGCACCATTTATTAAATAGGGAATCCTTCCCCATTTCTTGTTTTTGTCAGTTTTGTCAAAGATCAGATGGCTGTAGATGTGTGGTATTATTTCTGAGGGCTCTGTTCTGTTCCATTGGGCTATTGTGCTTTAAAACACACAATCTAAGTTTTATAGAGCTGAAATTTCTTTTGATAAAAGGGCAAGATTATTTGCTTATTTTATTTCTTTCCATTTGAAGACTATACAAATACTTTGAAACAATATTGTATTGAACAGTAATGGGAATAGTGACATCAGGAAGAAAGTAGGAGGGAAAAACCTTGGTTCTCGTAGCCACTGTACCCTGAGTGGGATATAAAGTTACATCTGACAACCCATGAGGTGATGTCCATGCCTGGAACATAACTGACCATCAATCACCGGAGTGAGTTCTAAGGGACCCCATCATTTCTATGGTGCCTCCTAAATGCTGTGTCACCTTAGGATTTGAAAACACCCTTTTCTTCTTAGACTATTCATGTGATTATAGAATTGATGACAATATCAGGAAGAGAAACTTTTAAGCCCTTCTCAGATGCTGTTCTATCTGCTTCATGTCATAAGCCTACAGATGGTCCTCCCTTTAGGAGACATTGAACAGTCTTGTTTTACAATGTTAGGAATTATAATATTTTCAATGTGCTGCTCTAAAAGTGCCATTTATGTTTATAATATACTGTCCTTTAACCTAGAAGTATGTATCATGTAAACCACAGATGTCTATTTTTTATATTTATGCGGAGGGTCTAGTTACTATCTGCTTTCACTAAACCTCCGTGTGCAAGGAAAGCTTTTCCTCTCTCTGACTCCATGTGTTGAGAGGCAGGCAAAGCTGGGTGGAGCAACGAGGCTACTTCTGAGAGGGGGTTATCCCGAGATGGGGTGGGCTAGTCTGGAGTCAACTGGGTTAGAAAGGGAAAGGTCAAAACAGCAGAAGTCCAATACATCAATCTTCAGGGAAAGATGAGGTGTGGATAGTCAGGAAAAAGAGAAGGAGAAAGGCCCACATAAAAGCACTGGGAACTGATAAGAAAGGTGAAAAAGAAGCAATAGAGTCCAGACTATTTTTCATGAATGGGTCCAGGGTTCTTAAATTTCATTTTTGGTAGCATAAAATTTCATTTTCCTGACAAGACAAGCCTCTGTGAGTCACATTTTGGGTAATCATTCAAGGTGTCTGACCCTTTCAACTACCTCCAAACACAGGATCTGTAGTAACACTGGAGTCTCATTTATTTGCAGAGAGTCTTAAGGGCATCTAAAGGGAGCTCACTCCACATCTCATTTCCTCATGTGATTTTGTTACAGCTTCTCTGTTTATTTCAGCCACCTTTGAAGGCACTGAATGGTACCATCATCCCAATGCCATTGCCTACCGTGGGGCACTGATGCCCTTGCCTAGGATGGAGCCCCCTCGAGGCCCTTCAAGCAGCCCGTCCTCAGGGTGCGAGGGCAGAGTGTCTTTCCCCAGAGCCCTCAAAGTGAGAATGCTGCTGTGTCCAACCTGACACGGGGATAGCAGTTCTTCCTCCCAGCTGGCTGTCACACTTTGTCTCTAGGCCCCAAATAGTGTGGCTCCTGTCTCACAGAATTCCTCAGGAAAACACTTTTTTTCTGTCTTTCTCTACAGAGCTCAGAAATGAATCCATGGGGCTGAGATGAGGAACTAGAACCCACGGCACATACCACGGTATTCTATCTAGTCTTCTTCCTCTAAAAGCCCACTCCCATTTTCTGGTTCTTCAGACTCAAACCTTCATGCAAACCAACTCCTGGGATGAGCTCCACTGGTGCATTAATCATGCCTGGTATTATGTCTGGAATGTATTCCTTCCAGTGGGTTCTTGGTCTTGCTGACTTCAAGAATGAAGCCGCGGACCCTTGTGGTGAGTGTTACAGTTCTTAAAAATAGTGTGTCCAGAGTTTGTTCCTTCAGATGCTCAGATGTGTCTGGAGTTTCTTCCTTCTGGTGTTTCTTCCTTCTGGTCTCACTGACCTCAGGAGTGAAGCTGCAGACCTTTGCAGTGAGTGTTACAGCTCTGAAAGGTGGCGTGTCCGCCGGAGTTTTTTGTTCCTCCCAGTGGGTTCGTGGTCTCGCTGACTTCAGGAGTGAGGCTGCAGACCTTAGCAGTGAGTGTTACAGCTCATAAATGTAGCGTGTCCGGAGTTGTTTGTCCCTCCTGGTGGGTTCGTGGTCTCACTGACTTCAGGAATGAAGCCTCAGACCCTTGCGGTGCATGTTACAGCTCATAAAGGTAGTGTGGCCCCGAAGAGTGAGCAGCAGCAAGACTTATTATGAAGAGCCAAAGAACAAAGCTTCCACAGTGTGGAAGGTGACCCAAATGGGTTTCTGTGGCTGGCTTGGGTGGCCAGCTTTTATTCCCTTATTTGTCCCCACCCCCATCCTGCTGATTGGTCTATTTTACAGAGTACCGATTGGTCCATTTTACAGAGTGCTGATGGGTCCGTTTTTACAGAGTGCTGATTGGTGCGTTTACAAACCTTTAGCTAGACACAGAGCGCTGATTGGTGCGTTTTTACAGAGTGCTGATTGGTGCATTTACAAACTTTTAACTAGACACAGAGCACTGATTGGTGTGTTTACAATCCTCTATCTAGACAGAAAAGTTCTCCAAGTCCCCACCTGATGCAGAAGCCCAGCTGGCTTCACCTCTCAGTATGTCTGCATCTCACTAGGCAGAAAGGCCTCTCTGCTTCTGGGGTCCGCTTCTTAATGCAGTCATTTGTTGGCCTGGTTTAAAGCCTCAGTACCTATGTGGGCAGTGTGGGACACCTTGTGCGTGCTACCCTATACACAGGTAGCGTTTCAGTATTTGTTGCTTTCTCAGAAGACTAGGAAACCACTGAAGTAAGCAGCGGCATTAACCTCAAAGGTGGGGGGTCACATGGTTCTCATATTATAGCTAATATGTATTTGCAAAATAGTTCTAAATCTCAGGACCTGTGATATTTTCTGCACAAATTCCACAGTTTAGTTGTGAGCCCCTAAGAGTGAACCTGTTGTCTGACATCCTCAGTAGGTCCCAAATGACTTTTAGTTCGAAATAGTAAAATTGGATAATTAAACTCTGTGACTACTAATTACCTCTCTGCCTGAACAGAGCCTGCTCTAAACAGCATTATGCGGTGGATGAGGTTCTGGTCTCATGGCACCAGCAGTTCACACCCTTCTGTGCTTCTACCCCCACCTCACCTTATCTAGGGAGCCCTCTGTCCCTTGGGGGAAGTAAAGGCCAGAAGCACTGTGGCCAGAGATAAGGATCTGGGGTCAGAAAACCATTTCAAAGTATAGCCTTGCCACCTATTAGCTGTATGACCCTGAGGGTTCCTTAACATCTATAAGCCTCAGTTTCCTTATCTGACAAATGGAAATAACCTCAAAATGCTAGCATGAATGTCAAATGAGATAGTTCTGCCACCTAGTTAAGACTTGGTTAAAGAAAGCTGTTCTTGTTCTTGGTTTTCCCTTGTGTGGTTCTCCCTCCCAAGATGTCCCATGTCCCACACACATCCTCTCCCTCCCTGCATGTGAAACCTGCTATCAGAAAAGCATCAAAAAAAACCCCCAAATTTCATCGTAGCTGCTAAGTACATTAGGGGAAGGAGATAGCACGGTTGTGGTACATGGTGGCATTTAAATACTTTGAGTCAGTTAAGGTACGTGTGAGGGATCTGCAGACTATATTTTTCTGAAAGTGTTTGCGTGATTAAATGAAAGAAGGCTAAAAGCTTTCCCTTCATTCAACAAACCTTCATTGAGCACCAACTGAGTGTGAAGCACTGTGCTAAGCACACCATATATGTACGGTAGCATTAAAAGCTGATACTGTCTCTGCACTCTTGGAACTTTGAATCTTACAAATTAAAAGAAGGCTAATAGTGGAATGTTAAACACTGGCAACTGTGTAGGGTGGGAAAGTAAACTTTAGGCATCTTCATGTTCACAAATCACTACATTCCATTTTATAGTTTTGTGGGAATGAGGGATAAGAGAGTTTTAGGGGAACTAGGAGATTGGGAGTAATAATGGTAAATATGGATTAAAACATAAAAAAATTAAATAGATAATTTAATTTCTAAGTAAAAGAGCATTCTAATAGGTTGAAAATATCACATACAAGCAGCTCTAAGATCAAATGACCTCTTGGTTGAGATTCGAGATTGCAGACTAGTTCCCTAAAGCAGCTGAGGCTCAAGTTCAGTAAAATACCCATTTATGGCTTGACTAAGCACTAGGATCATTCCATAAAAGTAGATATCCTAGAAAAGTGGAAATTGGCTATTTTCTTAATAATTTTATTGAAAAAAGTTATCTTCTTCAACAATCAAAAGAATGTACTTCTATTTCCCTCTATTAATAAGTTAGAAAATACAGAAAGCTAATATAATTACAAAAAATCTTACAAAATTATTTAAAGCTTTACTAGGTGCTTTGCATAAGACTACTACATTTCACCTAAAATGAAATCCCAAAAAGAGATTATATAAAAACAAAATTTTCTTATAAATTAAACAAAATATTTGAAACTTTTGAAGGGCTACTAAATCTCATACAATATATAGTTTAAGTATTCTCCAAATCTGTTAATTTTTTAAAGGATTTAGAACACATAAGTACTAACAGCGCCTTCTCCTGTGGTGCTTATGTGGCACTGTGATAGGAGCACTTAAAGAGATTTTTTTCTTTCAGTCCCATTTAATCCTCAACATCACTCTGTGATGTGGCTTTTATGCTCATTTTATTCATAGGAAACTGAGGCTTAGAGAGTTAATGTCATTTACTGGCAGGCAGAAGAACCAGTATTGGAATTTCCAGCCCTGTCCTTTTTCCACTAAACCAAGTGGCGGCACACAAATCTCTATGGGAGACAGTCCTGGCAGCTTAGATTTTGCCTTTTATCTGAAAACGGCTTATGATTTATTTTCTGATTTAGAATCTGAAAAGGATGTGGATTAAGTTATTTTATAAAAACAATTAGCCAACTCTTGAAGCAAATTTGAATCACATTTTTATGACAAAACTACAAAACCTCATAATAATCTGACCCTTAGATTGCAAGAAAAAAAGGAGAGGAAGGGTGGGCAGAGGACAGCAGGGAAAGGGAAGAATAATCAGGCTTTGGTGCAGCTGAGGAGAGTAAGAGATGGATTCCTATGAGAAAGTCTCACATGAATGAGGGCCACTCATGCCTGGGTCTTCAGGACCTGGTTACCTGCCTAATGTAGGCTCCCACAGGGCCCATGGACTTTTATACTAGCAATGCTATTAGGATGGTATCAGTACTGTTTATGCTGGGAAGAGAGTGGGCATTAAAGATCAGGTACCTCCTATAGCAAGAGGCTCACTGAAATATAATACTTTGTATTCAGACTCATACACAGACGAAAACAACTAAACATTGTAAGATTTTTGGATGTTTCCTGGAAGTATATGGCCTTTTCTTTCAAGTATGTGCCGACAATCATCTGTTAGTTTCCACTTCTGTTCAATGCAGAAAACAACGTGAGAGGCCAGTTTCACCTTTGATATAAGTTCTAGACCTTAGATGAGAAACGTGGAGATGTACACTCTATCACAAAAGACTTCTTTGCTGAGTTGAGGTGATCTTTCTGGAGGGTGGGAGGTCAATCCAGGTCATCATGGAAGTGAGAATCCAAGGATGGGACAGTGTGGCTAAATGTACTTTTCATTCCTTCTTTTGGATGTGATTAGGGTCATGGGCCCTAGAGTCCAAAGGTCTGGGTTTGAATCCCAACTTTGCCAATTCCCAGCTGTGTGACCTTGGGCAAGTTACTTAATCACCCTATGCCAGGGTTTGTTAAATAGTAATGTGCTAAATAGGGATAATAGTAATACACGGGCATGTAGTGGGGGTTATAAATGATGATTTCTATAAGCCATTCAGTACATAGTACGCTTTTAAGAAATGTTAACTGTTATAGGCTAATTAATTCTTAAATGAATATTGATTAATCTCCTAATACGAAGTATATCTTGTCACTCAGGAGTTTAAGAAAATAAATCATTTATTCTCTGTAATTTAGGTCAGAAAATCTAAGGAAATATATAGGTTGAAAGCCTGCTAACCACAATTCCATAATGAGAGGGCTCATGTCCTTTTCATGCGGCAATTCTAAAGCTGGAATTGGTGGGGGTTGCCTCTTGGAAGAGGTTTCAGGGATTGAGTCTCTAGAAAGGGATCTAGCTCCTGGTAGAAAGATTTAGGAAATTTAGCTGTTAGTTCTATTCATGAGGCTGGAACCAGGCATTACAGAACTGCTTACAAAGCAGAACGGTTTCTGATATTTCTGGGAGTCAGAAGTTGTGCAAGTGTGTGTGTCTATGTGGGTGTGGGTAGGTAAAGGGAGGAGGGATAGATGAGGGAGGTTTAAGAACAAAGTGAGTTGAGGTGAGGCAATTCGTCTACAAGAACCACAAAATTTTATGTGGGGTGGAGAAGATGGGGAGAATCTAACAAATCTAGGCTCACTGGGGTTTTGTTTGTACATTTATCGTGCAATTCCTCCAGCCTTTTGAATTTTCATTTAAGATGTTCCTGGCCCTTTAGGTGCACCAAGGTGGCATATGAAGAAGAGAGTTCAAGCTCTTCCTGAAAGCAGACCCACCAGGAATAGAGAGACTCTGCATATCATTACGAATCTGGAATGAAAGGGCAGACAGCATATGTTTTTATATTGCAAAGAAGCATTATCTCTTTTGCTTTCAATTAGAAATTGTTTCTAATAATCAAGTTTTCTAAATAGTCACTTGTACCTTAACATACCTAGCAAAGCAGTGCCCTAACACAACCAAGGATTTATTATACTCTCATTTTTTGACTGCTTTTATAACACAGAGAATGGCAAAAAGTTTAAAAAGTGTTTCTATTATATAAATATAATTAATAAACTAGCAAAAATTCAAACAATTTAGAAATTAATTAATAATGAATTTAAAATTTATTGCATATGTCTGTGGACTTTTACCACATTTGGTTACACACTAACTCTATGATTGGTTTTGCAAAGGAATTATCTGTCAAACTAATATTAATACTTATTGAGCACCTACTGTGTGCCAGGCACTTTGCTAGAAGCTTACCCTAAAGGAATCAGTAAGATAAAAATAGTTTCTATCCTCAAGGAGTCTATCAGAGAACAGAAATCTTATAATAAGTGAACGTGTAGTAAAAACATATATTAGGTTGGCTGGGCGTGGTGGCTCATGCCTGTAATCCTAGCACTTTGGGAGGTTGAGGCAGGTGGATCACGAGGTCAGAAGTTCAAGACCAGCTTGGCCAACATGGTGAAACCCTGTCTCTACTAAAAATACAAAAATTAGCTGAGCGTGATGGCAGGTGCCTGTATCCCAGCTACTTGGGAGGCTGAGGCAGAGAATTGCTTGAACCCGGGAGGTGGAGTTTGCAGTGAGCCAAGATTGCGCCACTGCACTCCAGCCTGGGTGACAAGAGTGAAACTCCATCTCAAAAAAAATATATATATATATATTAAAATAATATATATAATATATAATATATAATATAATTTATATAATGTAACATATAAATATTATATAATATAAATGTATTATATAATTTATATAATATAATATATAATATATATTATAATTTATATAATATAATATATAAATAATAATATATATTTTATTATATAATTTAGGTATATTATATAACTTATATAATATAATTATATATTTTTATATATTATATAAAAATATATAATATATAAATATATATATTATATTATTTATATAATATATAATATAAATTATATGATATAATATATAATATATGATATAAATATATTATGTAATATTTATATATTATATATTATATAAAAATATAAAATGTAGTTATAATATATAATATATATTATAAAATATTCTCTCTCTCTCTCTGTCTCTCTCTCTCTCTCTCTCTTTCTCTCTCTCTCTCTATATATATATTTGGTCAAAAGAAAGGATCATTCCTGCTCTAAGATGGCTGACTAGATGCAGCCAGGAGGAACATCTCCTACAGAGGGACCAGATCACTGGGAAGAATGGCACACTCCTAGCAGATCTTCAGAGGGACGGCATTGAGATTGTACAGAAAGAAGACACAAATGCTGGGCTGAAGCAAGAGGAAGCTGGAAATGCTGCACGGGGCTACCATGCATTGGCTTTCATTCCTGGCCCCCAGTGATTCCTGCCAAAAGGGTGAGTTGAATAGGCAAGGAGCTACCCGTGCTCTCCACAGGCCTCTGGAATCCTGGCAGGAGACCTATTGATCGCCACCAGGGGTGGTGGGGAGAGCTGCTTTGAGAAGTGGTAGGGCCAGAACTCCAGCCAGTGCAGAGCCCAGAGGGTTTGGTGTGGGAGTGTCTATAGCGGTGCACAGCCAGGGATGCCCATGCCCCTCGGTTCTATTGGCTCCCAAAGGAGACTTTAGCCCTTAGGATAACTGTTGGATGTGAACTCTGCAGGGTGGTCTTACCCATGAGATGGGGCTAGTCCAACCTGAGCAACCCTCGGCCTGCTGGCCTCTCTGGGGCCCAGAAGCTTGGCTGTGTCTGCTTGAATTGGAGCCCCCAGACACACTCTGGGGACCCATGTCATAGCTGTTGCACTGGAGGACCACCCAAGACCAGCAGAGTGCTCCAGCAGAGCTGTGCCCACTGGACACACACTAGCTCACCTGTGCCCAGCCCCCCATTGCACTTCCTCATGGTGCTTTGCCTGAACATGTTCACCCACGGCCAGCCACCCCCATTGCTTTGCTGGCACATGCATGCCTGGGTGGACCTTGTCTTCCCTTCTCTGCCAGTACATGTGCATGTGCACCCTGCTGTGTCACTGCTGCTGGTGTGAGTGTGCCCTGTCCCCATTCAACCCATCTGGGATGGTTAATACTGAGTGTCAACTTGATTGGATTGAAGGATACAAAGTGTTGATCCTGGCTGTGTCTGCGAGGGTGTTGCCAAAGGGAATTAACATTTGAGTCAGTGGGCTGGGAAAGGCAGACCCACCCTTAATCTGGGTGAGCACCATCTAATCAGCTACCAGCGTGGCTAGAACATAAGCAGGCAGAAAAATGTGAAAAGAGGGACTGGCCTAGCCTCCCAGCCTACATTTTTCTCCCATGCTGGATGCTTTCTGCCCTTGAACATTGAACTCCAGGCCCTTCAGGTTTGGCACTCTGACTGGCTCTCCTTGCTTCTCAGCCTGCAGATGGCCTATTGTGGGACCTTGTGATCATGTGAGTTAATACTTAATAAACTCCTCTCTCTCTCTCTCTTTATATATATATATAAAAGGAGAATATATTCTCCATTAGTTCTGTCCCTCTAGAGAACCCTAACACACCACCTTCCTGTCATTGCCATTGGAGCACTGACAGACACGGAGCCTGCCAGCCCCACCAGTGCCCCACCCCTGCACTGACACTGCTCCTGGCATGAAACTAGGTACAAAAACAGCAGACTTGCCCCCAGCCTGAGTATCCACCACCACCAGAATGAATGCACAGAGGGCACACACAGTCCTGTGCTCACCAGCACCCTGCCCCCCTGCTAACACCACGACCAGCTCAAAAGTGTGCACAGTTGCCAGCAGGGGTGCCCTGTCCCCCCAAGCTGTACTGCCACCACTGTTGCTATGAACACCTGCAAAGAGGCTGGCACCCCAGTGCCTACTAGCACCCTGCTCCAGCTGATATATGTGTACCCCACCACACTGCCATTGCCACTGCTGCTGGTATTTATGAATGAGGACAAATCCCACTGCCACTGCCCTACGAAGTGCTTTGGGTGACACCACTCATTGGAGTGTTGTGACCAGTGGTCTGTGAATACCTCAGGCCCTCCAGTACAGCAGGCTTCTAACCTCCAGGTGTCAGAGAACAAAGCCAGGGCTCTATACAAGTCCCCCAGAATTAGAGCACATAGTCCAGGAGTCACCTGCTGAGCCATGACCCCCTAAAATCTTCCAGAAATGAAGCCAGTCAACTGAACCCACAATCAAACCCCCAAGGTCATCAAAGAAAAGAAAAGAAAAAAAAACCCTTCTAAAGGTCAGCAACTTCAAAGATTGAAAAAACATGAGCCCACAAATATGAAAAAGAACCAGCACAAGACTTCTGACAACTCAAAAAGCCAGAGCGCCTTCCTTCAAATGACTGCATTAGTTCTTAATCAAGGGTTCTTAATCAGGCTGAGATGGCTGAAATGACAGAAATAGAATTTAGAATATGGTAAGGAATTAAAATAATTGAGATAAAGGAAAACGTTTAAACCCATTCTAAGGAAGCTAAGAATCTCAATAAAATGATACAGAAACTGACAGACAAAGTAGCCAGTATGAAAAGAATGTAAATGACCTGATGGAGTCAAAAAACACACTGCAGGAATTTCATAATGCAATTACAAGTATTAACCGCAGAACAGATCAAACTGAGGAAAGAATCTCAGAACTTGAAGAATGGCTTTCTGAAATAAAACAGTCAGACAAGGTAAAATTAAAAAGAATGAAAAGGAATGAACAAAACCGCTGAGAAATGTGGGATTATGTAAAGAAACCAAATCTACGACTCACTGGTGTTCCTGAAAGAGATGAAGAAAATGGAAGTAACCTGAAGAACATATTTTAGGATATCATTTATGAGAACTTCCCCAACCTAGCTTGAGAGGCCAACATTTAAATTCAGGAAATGCAGAGAACCTTTGCAAAATACTTCACAAGAAGCATCCCCAAGACACATAATTATCACTTTCTCCAAGGTCACATGAAAGAAAAAAATGTTAAAGACAGCTAGAGAGAAAGGGCAGGTCACTTATAAAGGGATGCCCATCAGACTAACGATGGACCTCTCAGCAGAAGTCTTACAAGCCAGAAGAAATTGAGGGCCTTTATTCTTTATTCAACATTCTTTTTTTTTTGAGATAGAGTCTCGCTCTGTCGCCCAGGCTGGAGTGCAGTGCAGTGGCGCGATCTTGGCTCACTGCAAGCTCCGCCTCCTGGGTTCACGCCATTCTTCTGCCTCAGCCTCCTGAATAGCTGGGACTACAGGGGCCCCTCACCATGCCCGGCTAATTTTTGTATTTTTAGTAGAGACGGGGTTTCACCATGTTAACTAGGATGGTCTTGATCTCCTGACCTCATGATCTACATTCCAACAAAGAATTTCATATCTGGCTAAACTAAGCTTCATAAGCAAAGGAGAAATAAGATCCTATTCAGACTAGCAAATGTTGAGAGAATTTGTTACTACCAGATCTTCCTTACAAGAGCTTCTCACACAGGCACTGTATATGGAAACAAAAGACTATTACCAGGTACTACCAAAACACACTTAACTACACAGACCAGTGGCATTTTAAAGTAACCACACAAACAAGTTGGCATGATAACCACCTAACACCGTGATGACAGGATCTAATTCACACATATCAATATTAACCTTGAATGTAATCAGGCTAAAGGCCAATTAAAAGGCACAGCATGATAAGCTGGATAAAGAAGCAAGATCCAATGGTATGTTGTCTTCAAGAGACCCATCTCATATGCAATGACATCCATAGGCTCAAAATAAAGGTATGAAGAAAAATCTACAAAGCAAATGGAAAATAGAAAAAAGCAGGGGTTGCAATCTTAATTTCAGAAAAAAAAAAAAAGGATTTAAAACCAAAAAAAGATTTTAAAAAAGATAAAGAAGGTCACTGTATAATGGTAAAGGGTTAAATTCAACAAGAAGAGCTAACTATCCTAAAGATATCTGCACCCAACACAGGAGCACCCAGATTCATAAAGCAAATTCTTAGAGACCTTCAAAGAGACTTAGATTCCCACACAATAATAGTGGGAGACTTCAATACCCCACTGGCAGTATTAGATTATAGAAGCAGAAAATTACCAAAGGTATTCAGGACCTGAACTCAACACTGGATCAAAAAGACTTGATAGAAATCTACAGAACTCTGTACTCAAAATACAACAGAATGTACATTCTTCTCCTTGCCACATGGCACATACTCTAAAATTGACCACACAATTGGACATAAAACAGTCCTCAGCAAATGCAAAGGAAGTGAAAGTATACCAACTACCCTCTTGGACAATGGCACAATAAAAATAGAAATTAAGAATAAGAAAATTACTCAACACCATACAATTACATGGAAATTTAACAACCTGTTCCTGAATGACTTTTGGATAAATAATGAAATTAAGGCAAAAAAAATCAAGAAGTTTTTTGAAACGAATGAGACTAAAGATACAACATACAAGAATATCCGGGACACAGCTAAGGCAGTGTTAAGAAGAAAAATTAGTACTAAATACCCACATCAAAAATTAGAAATATCTTAAATTAATAACCTAACATCACAACTAAAAGAACTAGAGAGGCAAGAGCTAACCAACCCCAAGCTAGTAGAAGACAAGAAATAACCAAAATCAGAGCTGAACTGAATGATTGAGACACAAAAAAATGCAAAAGATCAATGAGTCCAGAAGCTGTTTGTTTTAAATTAATAAGATAGATCACTAGCTAGACTAATTAAGAAGAAAAAAGAGAAGATCCAAATAAACATACTTAGAAATAACAAAGGGAATAGTACCACTGACCCCACAGAAATACAAATAATCATCAGAGACTACTATGAACACCTCTGTGCACATAAGCTAGAAAATCTAGAAGAAATAGATAAATTCCTGGACACATACACTCTCCCAAGGCTGAACCAGGAAGAAATTGAATCCCTGAACAGACCAATACTGAAATTGAAACAGTAACAAGTAGCCTACTAACAAAAAAGGCCCAGGACCAGGTCCATTCACAGCCAAATTCTACCAGATGCACAAAGAAATGTTGGTACAATTCCTACTGAAACTATTCCAAAAAATTGAGAAGGAGGAACTCCTCCCCAGCCCGTTCTATGGGGCATTATTCTGATACCAAAACCTGGTAGAGACACAACAACAAAAGAAACAAAACTTCAGGCCAATATCCTTTATGAACACGGAAGCAAAAATCCTCAAGAAACTACTTGCAAACTGAATCCAGCAGCACATCAAAAAGGTAATCCATCATGATCAAGTAGGCTTTATCCCTGGGATGCAAGGTTGATTCAACATACAGAAATCAGTAAACATAATTCATCACATAAAGAGAAATTTAAAAAAAAAAAAAACATGGTCATCTCAATAGATGCAGAAAAGGCTTTCAACAAAAGTAAAATCTCACATTAAAAACTCTCAATAAACTAGGTATTAAAAGAATATACCTCAAAATAATAAGAGCCGTCTATGACAAACCCTTAGCCAATATCATACTGAATGAGCAAAACCAGGAAGCATTCCCTTTGAAAACTGGCAGAAGACAAGGATGCCCTCTTTCACTACTCCTCTTCAACATAGTATTAGAAGTCTTGGCCCCGGCAATCAGGCAAGAGAAAGAAATAAAGGACATCCAAATAGGAAGAGAGGAAGTCAAACTATTTTTGTTTGCCAATGACAGGATTTTATATCTAGAAAATTCCAGCGTCTTAGCCTAAAACCTCTTTCAGCTGATAAACAACTTCAGCAAGGTCTCAGGATACAGAATCAAGTGCATTAATCACTAGCATTCTTATATACCAACAACAGACAAGACAAAAGCCAAATCAGGAATGCTTTCCCATTCACAATTGCCACAAAAAGAATAAAATACCTAGGAATACAGGTAACCAGGGAGCTGTATGATCTCTACAATGAGAATTATGAAACACTGCTCAAAGAAATCAGAGATGAAACAAACAAATGGAAAAACATTCCATGCTCATGGATAGGAAGAATCAATATCATTAAAATAACCATACTGTCCAAAGCAATTTACAGATTCAATGCTATTCCTGTCAAACTCCCAATGATATTTTTCACAGAACCAGAAAAAACTATTTTAAAATTCATATGGAAAGAGCCCAAATAGTCAAGGAAATTCTAAGAAATCCTAAGCAAAAAGCAGGAGGGATCTTGCTACCCAATTTCAAACTATACTATAGGGCTACAGTGACCAAAAACAACATGGTACTGGTAAAAAACAGACACATAGACCAATGGAACAGAATAGAGAGCCCAGAAATAAGGCCACACACCTACAACCATCTGATCTTTGACAAAGCTGACAAAAACAAACAATGGGGAAAAGATTCCATATTCAAAAAATGGTGCTGGGATAACTGACTAGCCATATACAGAAGACTGAAACTAGAAACTGGACCCCTTCCTTACACCACATACAAAAATCATCTCAAGATGGGCTAAAGACTTAAATGTAAAACCCAAAACTGTATAATCCCTGGAAGACAACATAGGCAACACCATTCTGGACACAGGAATGGGCAAAGATTTCATGACGAAGATGCCAAGAGCAATCGTAACAAAAGCAAAAATTGGTAAGAAGGTTCTAAGAAAGCTAAAGAGCTTCTGCAGAGTAAAAGGATCTATCAACAGAGTAAACAGACAACCTACAGAATGGGAGGAAATTTTTGCAAAGTATGATCTGAGAAAAGTCTAATATCCAGCATCTGTAAAGAACTTAAACAAATTTAAAAGAAAAAAAAAAGCATTAAAAAGTGGGCAGAGGACATGAACAGACACTTTTCAAAAGACAACATACATGCAGCCAACAAGCATATGAAAAAAAGCTCAATATCACTGATCATTAGAGAAATGCAAATCAAAACCACAATGAGATACCATCTCACGCTAGTCGGAATGGCTATTACTAAAAACTCAAAAAATAACAGATGCTGGCTTATACACTTTTGGTGGGAGTGTAAAATAGTTCAACAATTTTGGAAAGCAGTGTGGCAATCCCTCAAATAGCTAAAAAAAGAACTACCATTCAACCCACCAATCCCATTACTGGGTGTATATCCAAAGGAATATAAATTGCTCTATCATAAAGGCACATGCATATGTATGCTCATTGCAGCACTATTTGTGATCGCAAAGTCGTGGAATCAACCTAATTGCCCATTAGTGGTAGTCTGGATAATGAAAATGTGGTATATATACACCATGGAATAATATGCAGCCATAAAAAAGGATTAGATCATGTCCTTTACAGGAACATGGATGGAGCTGGAGGCCAGTATCCTTAGCAAACTAATGCAGGATCAGAAAAGCATATACCGCATGTTTGTACTCATAAGTGGGAGTTAAATAATGAGAATGCATGGACACAAAGAGAGGAACAACAGACATTGGGGCCTACTTGAGGGTGGAGGGTGGAGGGTGGAAGGAAGGAGAAGAGCAGAAAAAATAAATATCGGGTATTAGGTTTAGTGCTGGGGTGACAAAATAATCTATACAATAAACCCTCCTGACACTGGTTTATCTATATAACAAATCTGCACATGTACCCCGATCCTAAGAGTTAAAAAAATATATATATAAAAGATATATAAATATATGCAATATATATGAAGAAATAGTCAATATAAAAGTAATTATAATATATAAAATTACACATAATATTTAATATTTTCTTAAAATATAATATTACTTAGATAATTTCAAATTAAGATTAATTTGTGATGTCAATCATTTTTAGACAATCAATAAGACCAATTCTGATTATCTGAACTTTCTGATTGTTTGGATTTTGACCAAATGTGGGTTTATCACCCTTAATACTCATGTTTTAGAAGCAAATTTAGTCAATTACAAAAACTATCATAGTCTAGAGATAGCCGTAGGCAAGGCTGAGTGACAGAGGGGCTAAAGGAGGTTCCTGGATCTTTCTTTGGGCTTCAGATGTGACTGTAGAGAGCTCTTCCTGGGGAAAGCTGATGGGACCTGGGCAAGGATCCCAGCCCTCTGCTGGTCTCATAGGCTGAGTGACTGATTTAGAGTGCTTGGGGTCAGTATGAATTAGAGAGATTCAACTCATCTATTTGCTGAGCCAGCTCATCTATTGGCTCTATAGTGATGTGTATATTACTGACTTTTCTCAGTTTTACATGAGGCCCATTGAAGGCCTGTCCTGAAGTTCTGCCTTCAACAGTGCTAGTGTCATAACCACCGTGGAGAAGTTGAAGGTAGCATAGAGGTGAGTCTTCTCTGTATGAATTTTCTTCCCTATCCCCACTTTGAACATCTGGTCGAATTAGTGAAATGTTGGGTGTGAAGCAAGTGCCCCACCTTAACTCCTGGCTTTAATTGCATTATTACCATTAATTTATCCTACTTTATTATAGTAGATAGCTTCAAAATTGTGTTCCTGGCACAATCACTTTATTTGGTAAATCCCTCCTTGATTGACTTTTGTGGGAGTGGCCATTTTGTATAACATGATCCTGCTCCTTGGCTGTATTTAATGGGTACATGGATAAGCACTTGACTACATAAGCAGGTACATAATACAAACTCGATCAATCATAGTCCCTTTTTTTTTTCTGGTTTTGGCTGTGGCTACAGGTGTTAATATTTGCATCAGAGATTGGTGATTGACTGACTCAAGCTAGGACAGTTACAGCCTTTCCTAGAACAGGCAGATAGAAACCCAGAGAGTTGAGCTGAAGCAATGGGATATAAAAACCCGGTTGCTGTGAATAGCTGTGTTTCCTGCCACGTGGAGAGAATCAGTCTGGGTGAACAAGAATGAAACTGACAAGCAGAGCAAAACAGAGACTGCAGTAAAATGTGAGTGTTACTTAAAGCCCTGGTTACAGTTGTCCTTAAGGTTGACCTGCGTCTCTGCCCTTTCCAATGTGTCATGTGATTGCTTCAAATTAAAACACCTATTATTATTATTTTGCTTATGTTGGTTTAAGTTAGGTTTCTGCACAAATCTTTACCAGTTTTTCTTTTTTGTTTTAGTTTGATTTATGTTGCTATATTAAATGTATTTATTGTATGCCCCCTGAAATCTTTATGGAGCAAAGCAAGTTATAAGTCTACCAATCCGGTGGGGAAACACATATACCTTATACTGTGTGAGGACTAAAGAAGAGGTGGTAAGGGTAAAATCAGCAAGGAAAGTGAAAGTTGTGCTCAATTAACAATTTTAGTGAATGAGAAATCTTCTAATGGCCATTTTTAAAGTTAGAGACCTAAAGTTTGGAAAACTGACATTGTTCTCAAGTAGCACATTCTTGGAATACTTTCACTTCGATTTAACCCATTTTGAAAGGTATCTACATAGGCTATCCAGAAACAGTCTCTTTCATATTGTAGACAGTCAGTAAATGTTTATTGAATGAACCCATGTAGTGTTTCTAGCTTTCAGGATCAGGATATTTCATTTAATTTACCACAGGTAAGCTATTTAACTTTCACAGCAGTTTCTCTTGTGTGAAATGGTTATTGAACTACAGAGGATTAAATTCAAATGAAATTTCAAAATTATTTCTGAACACCTATTGTTAATATCACTATTTCCATCTTTAGCTAGTGATCATTCTTTAAGAGTCTGAAGTGAAGCACTGGTTCAGCACCTGCCTCATTAGTCAGTTGCCTCACCTTGAATCTGCCTGACCTGGAAAGGAGGCTATGATGTGATCCATACAATACCTCCTACCTTAACCTTCAGAATATCATCAGGACCTGTTGCATCTCATTTTATTTTTGAATTTTTATTTGTAACTATTTGTAAAGATATTTGATGTCTTTTATTCTTCCGAAGAACCCAGGAAATCTTTACTTATTTTTCTTTTTTGAAACAGAGTCTCAATCTGTCTCCCAGGCTGGAGTGCAGTGGGCTGTCTCAGCTCACTGCAACCTCCGCCTCTAGGGTTCAAGTGAATCTCCCACTTCATCCCCTCAAGTAGCTGGGACTACAAGTGTGTACCACCACGCTCGGCTAATTTTTTAAAAATATTTTGTAGAGACAGGGTTTCGCCTGTATAAAGCTTTATACAGGGTCCAATGGAGCTACATGGTAATTACAAGATAGGATGGTAGAAATCTTCATGAGCCTATTTTTCCCATTTTGCTATTTCAACTTGCCAGGAATGGTTTTAGCATTGCTATTTCATTGTTCTGAACTATGCTTTTCTAAAAAGATTAAAATAATAAGAAAATGGAAGAATGAAACCTCCTGGAAGGAAATAAATAAATCATCATGGTGGCATCAAGCTTTAGTTTTCTTTTTGGGTTGTGCAAAGTATTGCATTTTTAAAAAGCAGGGAATAAGAGAAGTATGGAGATATATTTTGCAGTCTTTTTAAAGACTATTAAACACAGTTGAGGATTTAAAAATTTCCATTTTCTTCCCATAATGACAAAGAAAAAGAAGTTGATAGAGGAAAGTATTATTCAACGAAACAGAAAAAGAATGCAAAGAGATAGGTATCAGCTTCCTAGGCCATAATGATGACAGTAAATTGGTCACAGAAGGGAAATCTCAGGTATGAGTCCTCAGATGACAATATTCTGGGTATAATTTTTTCTCCCATACTTAAAAATCAATGAATGAACAATTCATTTCTAAATAAATAAAGAAAATATGGTATTCTCATCCAGTTAGTCATTCAACAGGAAATATTTTGCAGTAAGAACTTAAACCATTCTGTTTTGCTGAAAATATGTTAAGAGTATCTTTTATTGTTTCAAATCATTTCAAAATTTATTCCATGTGATTTACTAGCAAATGAATTCTGAAGGCAGGTGTGTTTACAAAGGTTACTGGAAGGAAATACAAGATATAGAAATAAAAAATTAATTGAACTGATTATTTTAACTGGTGTTCATAAATCCAGAAATAAAATTTTTGGCACTTATGGAGCAAAGAAAATGGCAGTCTTCATGCTGATGGCAGTGGTGGCCTGTCTGGAGCAGCCACTGCCATGATGCCAGCTGCAGTGAGGGAGGTGCAGCTGGGGCTGCGGACTCAGGCATCCCTGTATCCTTGGGGACTGGGAGCAGGCAGGAGCCCCACCCTCCCAGGTGCTGCTGCAGCTGCCCAAGCCATGGCTGCAGATCCTGGCATCTCTGTGCTTTCAGGGTCCCAGGAAGCCCCTCTTCCCCAACAGGCTCCTGCTGCCTAGCCTCTCCCCACTCCCGGCAGCCGGTCTGATCTTGAAGCAAAGTCGGGGCCCAGCCTGGGCACTGTGGCAACCTGGCTGGGTGTGCACAAGCTCAGGGCAGTGCTGACATGCCAGTGCCCTGCTGCCTTGGCCCCCTCCAGACCTTGGGCACCAACAAACACAAGAGGGAGGCCAAAGTGGGTACTGAGGGAAGCTCTGCACTGGCCTGCAGTTTCTCCTCAGCATGAACAGTCTGGGTGCCATGAACAGCAGTAGGAGGCAGACAGGCTCCTGGGCTGAAAGGGGCAGGTCCCCAGTGGAGCTTCACCTTCAAGCCAGAGAAAGCCTGAAGTCTGGGGGCCTGGCTGCCAGTCCCACAGACCAGGGTGGGAGCTGATAGTGCTTTTTCATGGGTCCACACATGGACCAATTAGCACATACTTCCTCTCCTCTGAAGTCCATAAAACCCCCAGATTCAGCCAGACTCAAAAAAGATGACAGGATGACCAGCTGCAGAGAGGAGCTACCCACTCTAGGGTCTCCTCTCTGCTGAAAGCAGAACACTCATCAGGACACCCTGGAGCTATCCACTGTGGGTCTCCTCTGAGCTGTTTTATCACTCAATAAAGCTCCTACTTTGCCTTGCTCAGCCTCCTTTGTCCATGTACCTCATTCTTCCTGGATGCAAGACAAGAACTTGGGACCCACCAAATGACAGGGTTAAAAGAGCTATAACACAGGGCTGAAACATGCCCCTTGCTGGCCACATTGTGGGCAATAAGAAATAAGAGCAGAGAGAAGGAGAGAAGAAATGCAACCCTTTGGGGAGATCAGACCTGGGAGCTCCCCAAGCCAGGGCTGTGGCACCCTCCTTGGGGCTCGGCAATTCCTGCTGTCTCCAAGCTTCTGGGCACCAGCACATTCCACAGTGTCAGTCGTGGAAGCTGCTTGCAGCATGCCTGGTCCAGGTGCAGCCTTGCAGGGAGCCGACGCCTGTGCTGGCTCCTGGACTTCCCTGCCCCCACAGCAGCCAGCATGCCTGGCTGTGCGCAGTGGCCGGACACCGCACTTACTCACACACCCCTCACTGCTCTGCTCACCCTTGGCAGGCATGGGATCCAGGCCAGTAGCACCAGCTGAGTGCAGCCTGCCAGGCCGAGTGGGCCCAGCAGGCCCAAGAAAACTTAAGCAAAGGCACCACCGGCCACGGAGATTTCCGGCTGGCGAAGCAATACCCTAAGAATCCCGTGACAATGCCAACACAATTCTGGTTTGTTAAAAATTTCAAATGTGTCACATTTTGATAAGGCCAAACAGAGCAGAACCATGAATATGCAAAGAGTTATTTGAAATCAAGAATCAATATTTACACTATGGATATGCTGCAGGCTCCTGTATGATAGGTTTGGTGATTAGTTGAATTTTAAAGACATTGTCCATTTTGGGTATAGATACCTTCAAAAGCAGGAAAAGATGGAAAATTTAAATTTGCTATGCTTAAATTCTTATTAACATTTCTAACTTTTTTTTTTTTTTTTACTATCCCTTATTCTTCTATCAATCATTTGCAAAATGACTTAAAATATTTTTTAAAATATTTTAGAAAATTAAAAGGGGTTTTTGGCCCCAGATGGCAAATGGTGATTTTTTTTCCTGGTATAATGAAGGTAAATGAGCTCTACTTGATGTATTTCAGTAAGTATATCAATGTACATCAATAAGTGAATGGATAAAGGAATGACTAGACCCAATCAGTAAGAATGTGAGGTGACTTTCAAAAAGAATATACAATAAAAGAAAGCAAAATAGAAAGGAGATCAAAGTGAAGGAAAAACACTTTTTTATTTTCAATTTCAGTGCTTGAGAAATAGAGCCAAATATAGCTACTGGTTGTAGCAACTACTGCAGTCTTCTTAGCTACAGAGAAGCCATGACTGCTCCCGTGCTGCTCATCAACATTTCAAAGTTACAAAGTGAACCCAACTCCACGCCCAGTTCAGTTACAAAGTTGGAGACAGAGTTGTGCATACCTACAGGTATGTTATCTGAAAGAAGATATTATGAGAACACAGAGTCTTATGACTTTGAAAAAAATATATTACACATCAAAATGCAATGTTTAATGAGTCTGCTTTCTGTTCCTATAAGCCAACTCCAACCCACTGCTTTGCAACTTGAGCCTTTATTCTTTATGCAACACTTATACTTCATTTCTTGCTGCCTTCCCCTTCTCAGTTGACAGTTCCAGTTTCCACACAGGCAAAAACAAAAACAAAAACAAAAAACAACAACAACAACAAAAATAGCTGCATTTAAATATATATTTAAAATTTATGATGTATATGGAAGGATGTTTATGGCAGCATTATTGATATTACTGATGAACTTAGGATAACTTTAATGACCGTAAATATGGGAAGGACTAAATAAAACACCATACACTGATATTCTGGAATATTATAGAGCTACTAAAAATAATATAATACTGGTATTAAAGGCTATTCATGAGTATATTTCTGAGTAAAAAGAAGGAAGTTATAGAATAATATGTTTAACAAGATCCCATTAAAAAGAAGTGATCCTCTCTCTATAGGTATATTAAATGTATATTGCATGTATACAAACGTATGCAATACACACATATATTTTATACACACATATATGTTATACAGTATATGTATTTGTATGTTTTAAAAGACTGGAAAGATACTTGTTGGATTTGTAAGTGATCATTCCAGGGGAGTGGGAATGGGGGTAATTTTTACTTTTAATTTTAAACATTTCTGTATTGTTTTTTCTTCTTTAACAAGGAGGTAATACATTAATAATTCAAAACATTTTTTTTAAAGATAGAGCATATCTGCTATTGAGAGTGTACTTTATAAGTGATGTCCACTTTTTTTTCTCTTTCTCTCTCTCTCTCTCTCTCTCTTTTTTTGTAGAGATGGGGTCTTGCTATGCTGCCCAGGCTGGTCTAAAATTCCTGTCCTCAAGCAGTCCTCCTGTCTTGGCCTCCCAAAGTGGTAAGATTACAGGCATGATCCACTACACCTGGCTGGATGTCCATTTTTATGTATTCTCTCTAAAAATGCATTATGTGTACAACTGGGTCTTCAGTATCTGACTTTTCATCCCAGGCTCATATGTTTCCTAGACTCTTAAACCTGCCATCGTCACTTCTGAAGCATAGAAAAGGCACAGAGCAATAAAATGATTTTAAAAAAAGGCATCATCCAAGTTCTTGATAGTGGTAAGTCAATAAACTAAATCATAATTAATATTTTGCTTAGCTACCGATGCAGTGATATCAAATTTTATTAAATATGATTAATTAAAATATTGTTGTAAATAAACACAAATCGCTGACCCCCTCAAAGTCTTTGCAGCGACTTTTGAGAAGTGCAGCTCCAAGACTGACTTGGGTTTTTCCGCTCCCAGTCTCATCCTCTGACAGCCCAATTACTGGGAAACACAAAGCTGAATTTGAAATTATTTTATGGGGGCGATTTTTCTGTCCCCCTACTCCCACTTTCAACTCAATTAAGAATGCTTTCTTGTTTGGCGATTGCCTGATTGTGGGATATCTTCATGTAAACCCCCCCCGAAATGGAATCATGGATAGATATGTTGTAACAAACTGTACATTCCCTGATGTTTGCTTTTTTCTAAAATGCGTTAGTTCTACCTTCTTTTAAAAAATTCATTAATTCGTTTATTTCTGCAAAGAGAGACTGCCTTTATCTAAGTCAACACACACACACACACACACACACCCCCACACCACACACACGAATACCCAGGTATTCAGGCCCATGCAGTCAGTCATTTACTAAACCAATCTAGGCCGGAGAGACTGTCATCCTTCAGCTCTACAAAGGGGCTCAGTGTGTGCATCTTGCGCGGAATTAGTGCAGGCAAACAGTTCCTGGAAGGGTGAACAGCTAGCTCATGTGTAAAATGATCGCACATCAGTTCCCCAGCTGCCGCAGCCCAGCGCCGGAGCCGGAGAGGCCAGGGAAGAGCTTTCCCCCTAGCCAGCCAGGCAGAGACGCGGGAACATAAAACACATTCCAGCGGTTGGCATCTGGGCGCGCAGCTGCCAGGCGCAGCCACTGTGTGGCCGCCGGGGCTGCGGGGCGGGCGGGGGCAGAGCAGGTCCGGCGCCAGGCCTGCAGAAAGCGGCCTGCGGGCCAGTTTGGCTCTGCAGGCTGTGGCCTCATTACTGAGAGCAACAGTTTTATCTAGAAAGTGTGCTGCGGGGGGGTTTGGAATCCCCCTCTGGGGCGAGGGCTTGGGGAGTAGCTTTGGCACTCCCAAGGCTCTGGGGTCGGGGAGCATTCCATGTACCTTGGTGTTCATGACTCAGGCAAAAGGGAAACCCCAGAATTACCACAAAGCCATCCCAATCCTGGCTTGGCATCACCAATCAGCTAAAAGCAATGTTTTCATTTAGCATTTAGGAGTGCACGTTTGTATCTGTGTATGCGTATGCATATTTTTAAGAATGAATTCTACTCCCGATTTTCATCTTTGCAAATAGATTGGGGGTTGGGGGTAGATGGCCGGTAATGCCTATTAGAACTTCAAGGGATTGGTTTTCACATGAGAGAGCTTCAGAAATGAGAAATCGCTGAAATTATCTGGTAGCAGCTTCTGAGGGACATTTACCGTGGATTCACTTTTACATTTCAGTTCATTTGAAAGCCAGTATGGTTAAATTAACCAAAATCTAAATTAAAAAAAAAATTCCACGATTCTTCCAGGCCTACTTCACATCATCAAACCAGGCCCTGCTGGAGGCCCCATTAAAATGGCAGCTCCCACTGAGAGAGAGACAAAAGCCCCCTCTCTGAATGGGGATGCTGAAACAGTGATGGACTCTCAGAACTGCTTTTTTTTTTTTTTTTTAATCCATTAAAAAAAAGTTACCTCTGCATTGACTGTGAGAGAGTATTTATTTCGCTCTCCACACTGTGGGAAACAGAGGCGATCTCCCTTATAAGGACACCCAGACCTTCTAGGGAGAGGAGAGAAATATGAATCCATAACATGGCTGAACAAATTCCTCCTCGCAACTGAATTCATGGAATGTTTCGGACGTGAACAGCTTAATTTTGGTGTGGTCTGGGACAAATTAATATGACTCAAATCCCACCTCACAGAGGAAGCATCTCCTGATGAAGTGGGTGGAGTGAGTACACTCACTTCCTTCAAAATTCTGTCGAACAATCATCTCTATTAAATTTAAATATGTCTCACCCTCTTCCCCAGCAAGAAAAAAAAAAAAAAAACTAAAAAAGAAAAAAAAATAGGGAAATCAAGAACAAACTGAAAATATATCTAAAAAGCCTAACTGCAAAGTGTTCAGCAAATGATTATGTGAAATTTTAGGCTGTATGAATGATAATGAGTTTGTATACAACAGAATAAAAGCTTCTAGAGGGTAGTCCAGAAACTTTGTATTTTGGGAGTGAATACATTAAACAAGATTACTCTTCTAGGTTCTCACGAAATCCCAATTATTGTTATTCCAACCCGGAAGGCTTAGGGATGAACAAAGACGTATCACTCTCTTCTTCCAGAAAATGAACTGGACTTTTCACCTTAACACTTAATCGGACATCACTCTTCTCCCATGGAGATGCTCAGTCTCTGGCAGGGAAGGACATTTATATATGAAAATGAACTGTGATGTTATCCTCTCCAGGACTAAGTTTATTGACTTTTGCAAAATGGGAATAATTTCTTCACTCTTTCAAAATGGAAAAATGATTTCTAGCACATATGGGAGTAGATTCTCGAGTGAATGTTACTGTAAATATTAGATAGACAGTGGGATTTAGGAACCCACTTGCATGTGGCTCACACACATTACCTTGTATTTGTAGAAGGCAGTAGTGAGGAAGATTACTTTTCAATGATCAGAAATAGAGATCATGTTTATTTGACTCTGAACTGCATGATATGCTTATTCTTTCTACATATTTAGGCATGTAATTATGTTTGGGTTTGGTTAGTGTTAAAAATTAGATTACATTTCCTGAACCGCTGATAATCAGCAGAAGTTCTTCAAGAAGCAAGATGCGTTGTTAGGCACTTTGAGGTGGAATGCCAGCCAAGATGACATTTTTGAGATGCCCTTGGGCTGCATAAGCACATGAGATCATTAGAGACCATGAAATGCTGACAAACCCAGTGCGATAACACCACTCTGTGTGACAATCTCTGTAGTGGTAAAGGCTGTATATGTACTCTCGAACAGTGCTCCCATTCTAGAGTGGGGTTCTCAGAACGCATGTCCCATTCCAGATGCATCTGCTATACTTAGTTTTTCTATAAGAACACTATTTTGATCAATAATCAATAGGAGAGACATTTAATTTAATATCAGTGTTAAGAGCCTTTGAAAATGCTTATTAATAAAAGATACAAATTTATGCATTCCCTTTTCATTACAAGAATCATACACCATCAGAGGTAAAAGGAACATCCTTCAGAATTGGTTTTCAAATTTTTTTTTTTGCTTGAAATAGACTCCTTTTAAAAATGGAATAAAAAGAAATAAAAGTCTACATGGCATTCCAATATGTAAAATAATACCAGTATGTCTTACTGAATGGGGGAAATAAATAGAGTTCCAGAAGTTCATTTTGAAAATCACTGTGTTAACATGTTTCCTAAACTTCCTGAAGAAGAATCTGTATGAATCATCTGAGGATGCAAAGGAATAGTAAGAAACACAGAAATCCTAAAATATCGGGGAAATGGTATCATTGTACTAAGATGGCACCTACTCGTATACAGATGAAGAAATGGGAGTCTGATTGTTTGTGACAAATGGCCAAAGGTTGCACAGCTCCTTTAGGACAAATTCAGGACCCAAATTCATTGTTTTTTCCCCAGCTTGCAGTTCACTATCTGATGCCGCCTCTGGAGTCTGGAATGCCTTTGAAATCAGGCTGTATGACACTCTAATCAATTTTAATGATCTAAAGCTTTTATAAATTGGTGAAAAATTTTATAGCACAAAACAACTTTCTACATTGTTCTGTGCTGCCACAAAATCAGTCATGATTCTCAGGGATATTTTTATGTCCATATGTTGATGATAATCATTCCTTATATTTATGTGGCTCAATATGCATGGCTTAAACATCACCACATGCATTCTGGAATTGGACATAGGACATGACATCCCTGACCAGTAAATCCCTTGAATGAGTGCATTTTCCCCCTCTGTGCATGTCTCCTTCTCGTCCATTGTCTGTCTCCTTTTCATGCCTGTCAGGCGGTGGCCATGACTGTGCACTTATAAAGGTCAGTGACCCAGCAGAGAGGGCAGGCCCTGCAGAAGGCGTGTTGATGAAGCATTACAATGCACACTGAATTTGTTAGCTCTCTGGCTTACTCCCAGGGGCAGGCTACAATTGTTTCCTGTGTGGCATGGCACTCACCCGGAACTCTTATGGTATGGGCCATTCCAACCAGGAATCTCTAAACCACATCCTACAAAATAAACACCCATATTTCCCAGCTCACTAGATTCTTATACCTGGCTCTCCTTCCCTCAATTTGTACACTATACCCAATGAAATGAATTAAAACAGAGTTATCTCTTATTTATATAAACAGTCAGCCACAGGGAGGTTTTTAAGGGATTATCTGCAAAACTGGGAGGCCACATAGATGATAATAAACTCATATCTTTCAGGTTGAAAACTTTTAGAAGGCTGAGGTCCTAAGCCTCTTTATATTACAAATACTAAATTAAACAAAAACAGACATGGCATTTCCTTTGAGATTGTCTTAAGGAAGGCAAGCATTTATTTCTCTCTTTGGAGCATTTACCTTTTAGTAAAGCAATGATGATCTAGAAATGGAAACTTGTAATTCAAAAGTAAAAGTTTCACCTAAAATTTCAAACTTGCTGTAATGTTATGCTACATGTGAAAAACTCTTTACTTACGTGAAATAGAATGAAAAAGCTGCCTGCCTATGTTCTGGTTCTGGTTATGCTGCAGTAGTTTGTATCAGACTGCCCTTCCTATAGGTAACAATTGTGAACTCTGGACAAAATATTAAAAGACATCAATTTAAACATACTGGGGAGACAACAAAGCAGCCAAAAACTAGAGAGAATTTGATCCTTGAATTCAGGAACCAAATTAGATAAAATCAATGTATTTATTGATGTTTTTATAGGTGCTCTACAGTCCACTTGGTGCAGGACAGCTAGAATTGAAGCAAAAAGTTAGTCTTATTGACCTGAGGAGTCAAAGAATAGTGTTTGGAGCTATCACAACATCTGGAAATTGAGGGGTAAAAATCCCAGAGAGAAAGATCACAGAGCAGATAGGTAGGCCCCAAATCTGCTCATAATCTCCTCTCTAATCTTTGGTGAGCCTCACCTGCACATGTGAAAGGGAAACTCCAAGGTGACCAATGAAAACCTGTAGCTGAGAGACTGAAAGAACAGAACAGAAATTTTTAAACTCTTGTTCACTGCACCAAGACAGAGTTTAGAGTTTGAGTCCTGCCAAGTTTGAGGAGCTTGGTAGTTTTTCAAGATTACCACTTAGACTCTCGAAAAGTCATGCTTTAGTTATAAAGGCTAGTTATCAGATTCCAGAGATTTGCTTTAGGACTAATAACACAATGGAAACAGACCCCATCAAAGCATAAAATCAAGCCTCTAAAAGTTCATGGTGAGCTGCCAGTAATTTAAATGCCATGGACCACAAGATTCTCTACTGTTGAGAGGAAAAAACAGAAACTAGAGTTTATAATGTATTCTTTACGATGTCCAGTATACACTAAAATAGTACTAGACATACATATGAAGAAATGGGGAAATGTGACCAAACAGTAAATGATCCAAGATGACTTGGATGTTACCAAGACTTAAAATTAGCTATTATATATTTGTTTAAGGAATTAAAGAATAAGATAGTCATAATAAGTGGACAGATGGATTATTTCAGCAAAAAAAAGGAAACTAAAAAAGAATGAAATATAAATTTTCAAGCTAAAAAGCACAGTGTTTGAAATAACATTTACTGGATGAATTTAAGAGCAAAGGGTTAGGGAATTAGAAGACATCCATAGAAACTATCCAGTCTGAAGAATAGAGAGAATAAAAATTATGTGAAAAAGTGTGTGAAGAGAGCTTTAAGGTCCTGTGGGAAAGTATCAAATAATCCAATCTATATAAATTGGCTTCCTGGAAAAAGAAGACAGGGAAAAGGAAAAAATTTTAAAAATAATAGATGTATAATGGAAAATAAATCAAGTTATAAAGCCACGCAGCTCAGCAAACCCCAAGCAAGGCAAGTACAACAAAACAAAACAAAACAAACAAACATCTAGGCACAGTTTTGCCAAAGTTGTCAGAGGAAATAGATCACATACAGGGATCAATTATATAATTAATCACCTTCTTTTCAACAGAAGCAATGAGACAGATACAACGTAACAACATCTTTAAAGTGCTGAATGATCATACCTGTCCATCTGGAATTCTACATCCTGCTAAAATATCCTTCAAAAATGAAAATAAAGGCTGACCTGCTAACGGTATATTAAAGGAACATTTTCAGACCAAAGAAAATAAAACTAAGTACGAACTCAGATCAACAGAAGAAATAACACCAAAAATGTTTTTTTCAAAAGTGGGTAAATATACAATATTTTTTCTTCCTTTTTAAAAAAATGTAGCTCATTGTTTAAAGCAACATTTAATTGTGGCATTATAATATATGTTGATATATAGCATGTGCCTGGGAATTAATGGAATGTTACAGTTTCTGGGCTTTGACATTTTACATAAGGGGGTCAAACATTCACTCTGAGTAGACTGTGGTGAGTCAATAATGTATGTTATAATACCTAGAGTAATTACTTTTAAAATACAAAAATATATAGTTAAATCCATGGGAAAACTAAAACGAATACTATAAAAGTGTTATTAAGCAAAAATAATGTAGGAAAGGAGAAACAAAGGAAAATGATGGAGTAAATAGAGACTAAATAACAAAATGGTAAACCTAAATCCAACTATGTCAATATTTAATGCTACACATAAATGGATTAAACACTAACTAAAAGACAAATATTGCCAAATAATATAAAAAAGCAAAATTCCACCGTAAACAGTCTATCAGATGTGCACCTTAAATATAAAGATACAGATAGGTTGGAAATAAAAGTAAAAATATATAGCATGCAAACTGTGAGCAAGAGAAACGTGGTGTAACTATGTTAACCCTAGAGAAATGCAGACTTCAAGTAAAGGATTATTAGTAGAACTTAAAGGCATTTCATAATGCTAAAGGATAAATTCATCCGAAAGACGTAATAATTATAAATGTATATGCAGTTAATAATAAAACTTCAGCATATAAGGAGCAAAAACTGACAGAACTAAAGAGGGGACTAAAACAATCCACAATTATAAAGACCTAACATCACCCTCCCAGTAATTGAAAGAATAACTACATGAAAAATTAGGCCGGGCATGGTGGGCTCACGCCTGTAATCCCAGCACTTTGGGAGGCTGAGGCGGGCAGATCACGAGGTCAGGAGATTGAGACCATCCTGGCTAACACGGTGAAACCCTCTTCTCTACTGCAAAAAAAAAAAAAAAAAAAAAAAAAACCAGGCGTGATGGCAGGTGCCTGTAGTCCCAGCTACACAGGAGGCTGAGGCAGGAGAGTGGCATGAACCTGGGAGGTGGAGCTTGCAGTGAGCTGAGATCGCACTACTGCACTGCAGCCTGGGCAATAGAGTGGAACTCCATCTCAAATAATAATAATAATGATAATATAGGAGATTTTGATACTAAGAACCATCTTGACCTAACTGACATTCACAGAATGCTGTAACCAGTAACTTCAGAAGATATATTCTTTTTAAGTACGTAAAGAGCATTCCTCAAGATAGACCATATGCTGGGCCATAAAATAAGACTCAAATTTCAAAGGATTGGCATTTTACAAAGATGTTTTCTTACCACAGAGGAGTTAAATTAGAAATTAATTACAAAAAGATCTCTTGAAGACTGCTAAATGAACTGTAGGTTAAAGAAGAAATCACAAGAAAAATGAGAAACTTTCAAAATGAATGATAATGAACATATAACCTATCAAAATTTGTGGAATGCAGGTAAATCAGTTCTTAGGAGAAATACACTTTGAAATGTTTATATTTTAGTTGGGCTGGGAGCGTGGCTCACACCTGTAATCCCAGCGCTTTGGAGGCCTAGGTGGGCAAATCCTTTGAGGTCAGGAGTTTGAGACCAGCCTGGCCAACATAACGAAACCCTGTCTCTCCTAAAAATACAAATATTTTTATTCTGGGGCATGGTGGCACATGCCTGTAATCCCAGCTGCTCAGGAGGCTGAGGCAGAAGAATTGCTTGAGCCGGGGGAAGTGGAGGTTGCAGTGAGCTGAGATCGCACCTCTGCACTCCAGCTTGGGAGACAGAGCCAGACCCTCTCTCAAAAAAAAAAAAAAAAAAAAAAAAAAAAAAAAAAAAAGCTGATATTTTAGTTAAAGAAAGGTGTCAAATCAATGATGTAAATTTTCATTTTAAGCTACTACAAAAAGAACAAATTAAACTCAGTTAAACCATATATATGTAAATAATAGAAATAATAAATATGAAAGTAGAAATCAATGCAATAGAAAAGAATAAAATTAACAAAAGACACAAGTTGTGTCTTTGGAAAGAGTAATAAAATTTATAAACTGCTAGCAAACAAATTACTAATATCAGGAATAAAATAAAACTATAGAGCCTATAGACCAGCAGTCCCCAACCTTTTTGGCTCCAGAGACCAGTTTTGTGGAAGACAATTTTTTCATGAAACAATTGGGGAGTGCGTGGTTTCGGGATGAAACTCTTCCACCTCAGATTGTCAGATATTCAATTCTCATAAGAGGCGTACAACCTAGATCTCTTGCATGCACAGTTCACAATAGGGTTAGTGCTCCTATGAGAATTTAATACCACCGCTGATCTGACAGGAGGCAGAGCTCAGGAGGTAATGCTTGCTCGCTCACTGCATGCCTTCTGCTGTGTGGCCCAGGTTCTACACAGGCCACGGACCAGTACCTGTCTGTGGCCCGGGGATTGGGGACCCCTGCTATAGACATTAAAAGAATAATAAAATAAGGGTGACTTATGTCTTTATGACAGTACTGGAAAAATTGGGTAAATGTGTAGTAAAAATGATCCTCAGCTTCTACCTCACATAATACACAGAAATTAATCAGAGGGATAATTACAGATCTGAACCTAAAACCTAAAACTTGACTATTACTAGAAGAAAACAGGACAATATTGGATCCATTAATTAAAAACAGTAAGCCACAGACTGTGAGAAAATATTTATAATACCCATATCCTACAAAGGATTTATATAGAGAATACATAAATAACTCTTACAAGTCAACAATTGGAAAAACAAATAAGAAGTGTAATAGATAGACAAAATACTTGGACAGATACTTCCCAAAAGATATGTACAAGAATAAATGCTCAAATATCATTAATTGTCAGGAACATAAAAACTAAAACTATAATAATATATAATTTTATATAAAATGTTGGTGAGCCTGTGGAACCCCTAGAAATTTCATACAGTGATGATTAATATATAAAATGGTACCGTTTGGTAATTTCTTATGAAGATAAACATAGAACAGCCTTATCACTCAGCATTTCTACTCCTATAAACTTAGCCAAAGGAACAGAAAATATGTCCACAAAAGTATGTACAGGAGGGTATTCATGGAAGCTGGGATTTATTGAAGAGAGTATATGGGAACTTTCTGAGGTGATAGAAATATCCTCTATTATATTTAGCAAAACTCATTGACTTGTATGTATACTTAAGATCTGTGACCTTCACTGTATGTTAATTTTAGCTCCAGCCATCACAAAGCCAAGAAACAAACCTCATGAATGCCACTATTTCCCCTTGAGAAAAAGCAACAATGTCACAAAACATTGATAAAAAAGAGTGAAAAGTATTCTTAAATGAAGATCCTGAAACCTTTGTGTACTTTCTAGTCATTGCTCCCATTTGTCTTTTTTGTGAGATTTATGAAAAGGTTTAAAAGAAAGCTAAAATAATAACTGATAGAAGCATAACTTCTGGAACCTTAGGAAGACAATTTAGCAATGTCTGAAGACTCAAATTGCTCTTACCTTTGACCAGCAACCCCTCTTGTTGACACCTATTCCACAGAAATATTCACATTAAATGTATAAAGATAGACGTGGACAAAAATTTCACTGTAGCATATCTTGGAACAGGAGCAAACTAGAGACTGCTAAATGTCTACTGATAGGGGAATAGTTAACAAATTATGGCACATCTATGCTAACAAATACTGTGCAGCTGTTAGAAGAAAATATAAATATTAGATGTCTACAAGACAGTCTTGTGTGAAAGAAGCAGGCTGCAGAACAAAATGCACAATATTATCTGTTTTGAAATAACTTCCTCCATTCTCTCTTCTTTTTCTCTGCTTTTCTCCTTCCTTTTGCTTTGTGAATGCGTAGAAAATGACCCAAAGGATACACATTAAACTTTTATCAGTGGTTACCACCTGGAGAGAGGGTGTGGAGAGATGGTGAGAACTTTCATTTTTTTTTTTTTTTTTTTTTTTTGCTTTCTATATGCCTATAATGTTTGATATACACATAATGGATGTGTGGTTGTTTTGTAATTTAAAAAAGAAAAGCGTGGCTTGCACCTGTAGTCCCAGCTACTTCTTCGAAGGCTGAGATTGGAGGATCACCTGAGCCAAGGAAGTGGAGGCTGCAGACGGGATCTCACCTCCATACTCTAGCCTAGGTGACAGTGAGACCCTGTCTTTAAAAAAAAAAAAAAAAGAAAGAAATAAAGAAAGAAAAGAAGAAGAAAAAGACAAAAGGAAATGAAGGAAAAGGAAAGTAAAGGAAGGAAGAAGAAAAAACAGAAGGACGGAAGGAAAGAGAGGGGAGGAGAGAGGAAGGAAAAGAAGAGCCGGGAGAGGAAGGAGAGGAGGGAAACATAGGAAGGGAGACTGCAGGCCTCTGAAATGCAGAAGCAAAGACAATCATATGGTCAATGTTCTGAATTGCTCAGGGCTTGGTAGAATGATCCCTCTAGTCTATGGACCATAGATTTGATCTCTGCACCTTGAGAAGGTAATTAATATTTCTTAATTTTAAAGACAGAGTAGTCGATTCCACAACTTCCCTTGGTAACATTTTTATGTATACTGATCTTTACCTTCAGGTTATTACTTCCTTATATCTGAGGACTTCTGTCACCGGGCTAGAAATGGAATCACTGATCATCACATATCATTACACACAATGTTAACTTTCAGTTAATCTTGTTAATGTTAAAAGAGGAACAATGACTTGGAGGAGGAAACTTCCCCCTCATAAATAAATAAATATATATATATGTGTATATATATCCTATCACATTATATATATATCATATATATGATATACATATGCATATGATATATATATATCCTATCACGTTAAAGCCAGAAGAACTTGAAGAACAGTGGTGTACTGTACCTGCATAGCCTTGGAGTCAGGCAAGAATGAAAGGCAGCTCTGTCTCCTACCAGCTGTTTGCTTCGAGCAAACTAATTAACTTTCTTGAGCCTCAGTTTCCTTATTTGGAAAATAGAATCATAATAGTAACAATGATAATAACAACTCCTAACTTGCAGGCCTTTTGTGAGGATTACAAATAATTAATTGGCCAGGACTTTGAGTATTATAAAGAATTAATTGGCCAGGTTCACCCCTGTTATCCCAGCAATTTGGGAGGGTAGGGTGGAAGGATGGGTTGAACCCAGGAGTTCGAGATCAGTCTGGGCAACATAATGTGACCCCATCTATGAAAAACAAACAAACAAACCTGGGTGTGGTGGCGCATGCTTGTGGTCCCAGCTACTCTAGAAACTGAGGCAGGAGGATGGCTTGAGTCCAGGAGGTTGAGGCTGCAGTGAGCCATGATTGTGCAGTGGCACTCCAGCCTGGGTGACAGAGTGAGATCCTGCCTAAGAAAAAAAAAAAAAAAAAGAATTAATGAAAGCACCTGTGTTTAATCATGATTATATTTAATGGAACCCCATAAGGTAACCTAAAATGCTACTGGAGATAAGAACCCATCTCTCTCTACTTCACGGTCATAACTCCGTAACTGTTCCAAGGTTGGATCTCTTTACAACAGGCTTTTGTGAGATAGTCTCTTAATGATAACATTTGGGCTATTAGTAATTTACTGACAGTTGCGCATAGCTACCTGCCTTGTTGGGATCCACTTTAGAGTTCATAAGAGCCTAATATGCACCTATTCTGGGATGTGAAGGCTTATTCTCTAGATGAGGATTGTGGGCAGCAGATGTCCTTCAACCTCAGTGGAAAGGCCCACACTACAGGCAATGGGATTACACTTCATCAGGAGAGATTTAGGTTAGATGGGAAGAGAACTTTCTGACTGATGATTTCCTTCCTTGAAGTCTTTAAAAATAGACTAGTTCCTCGTCTGTCAGTTTTCAAGATGCTGGGGGTTAGAACAGACGGTTTTTCAAGATCCCTTTTAATTCCATGTGTTGCTTACGTCACGGGGCTGTATTTCTAAGAGCCATACGCATTATTGCAAATGTGTATAGAGACAATTTAGAGACCTTTTATTTTTTTTCCCCAAAGCAATGGGAAATGCTTTCTGTCTTGCCTGCCTCTCGAAGGGCCTATAGAATAACACAAAATTGTTTTAGCAAGTTAAAGAATAATTAATGGAAAATATGCAGAAAGAGATTTAAAATAACAATTGTGTAATAAAAATTTATATTTGTATTGCACATTAAAAATGTTACTGTAAGTATTATTATTTCCTCATTATTAGTTGTTTGAGTCAAACCTAAAACAGCATCGAACTGAGTCTGAGATCTAATTCGTTGAACGCCATTGAGTCTCGACCCCACCAGGCTGAAAAATGAGAATAAATATAAAGTAACACTGCCATCTAATGGATTCTATGTGTTACTGCCATTGTCTGAGGTAGCATTTACACTCAGATCTAACTCTAATGAATCATTGATATATTCTACCACCTTATTTTGTGTTTTTAATTCACCGTTTTTTTCTTTGTATTTTTTTCCTATAATCTGTTGGATTGGTTTTTTAATTCTTTCTTTTGTCATTTTAGGATATATTGTTATTACTGTTTTCTTTTATATTTTATCTCATACTATTTTTATTATTAAATAGTTCAAATATACAAATGAGTATATGGTGACCTATGTGCCCACACCTTAGCTTTATGGAGTTTTAATAAACCTAACTTCCTGCTATAAGTGCTTCAGATTTTTTAAAAGGAGAAAACATTACAGATTTAGTCGAAGACTGTATATTTCTTTTCAATTCTATTTCCCTCTGTCTCCAGAGTTAATCTTTCTCATGAGTTTGATGGTCATTAATTCCATACATGTTTTAAGGTTTTATTCTGTATTTTCTAATTAAACAATATATTTCAGCAGTTTTAAATTAAAAAGTGTTTATACAAATATATCTGCTGCTGCATTAACGTTATATTTTTGACATTCATTCATGTTGATTCGTGTACCTCTGGCTGATCATTTTAATACCTGTATAGTAATATTTCATTTATATGTGTACATTTTTTCCAACTTAGTCTCCTGTTGATGGACATTGAGTATTTACCCCAAGTTTTCCTTTTTTCAAGCAATGTTAGAATAATGTTCTTTTACATTTCTTCCTGTACACGTGTGTGAGAATTTCTGTAAAGTGACACTTTTGCTTATGCATCCCCTAAAATAATCTTCAAGAACTATGTAATTCCTTAAACAATTTATTTGAGAGACAGGGTCTTGCTATGTTACTGAGGTTGGAGTGCAGTGGTGTGATCACAGCTCACTGCAACCTCAAACTCCTGGGTTCAAGTGATCCTCCCACCTCAGCCTCCCAAGTAGCTAGGACTACAGCTGTATGCCATCACACCCAGTTAGTTTTTAAAAACATTTTTTGTAGAGATGGGGTCTTGCTATGTTGCTCACGCTTGTCTTGAACTCCTGGCCTCTTGTGAGGCCAAGTGATCCTCCTGCCTCAGCCTCCCAAAGTGCTGAGATTACAGGTGTGAGCCACTGTGCCTGGCTTCCTTGAACATTTTCAAGATAACATGAAAAATTTTTTATTTTACATTTCAATAGTAGTAAATGATATGATTTGGAGTTTATTAAAATATTGATATTTTAAAACAATAGTTCAAATATTGAGGCAGCACCACCATCACTATAAAGAAACATGAAGATGCTCTACTGGAATAGTCAAATTTTACATTGTTCCTTTTTCTCCTTACACTCACATTTCCATTTCACTCCACAGAGTTTTATCCCAATGCATTCCTTTAATGTATGGACATATTTTCTCAATCATCTTCATATTTCTCCATAATACACTATAAATCAAAAATTAACAAAACATTTTTTCTCTGTGATTAAAAGACTGAAAGGTAAAGCATTTTATTCTGTATTGAATTATTAGCACTATTATTAGTATTATAAAATTGGTCAAAGCAAGACAATAATTATTTTGATAAGTAGTTATTAGGCATAAATATTAAAACTGTAAATATTAAAAATATATTTTGATGAAATATATTTGAGCTTCTTTTTCAGTTACGGGCATACCTCAGAGATAGTGCAGATTTAGACAGTAGCATTCTGTCTGAAAACCAATGTATATACTTAAATTAAAATACTTTATTGCTAAACAATGCCAACAACCATCTGAATCTTCAGTGAATTGTAATCATTTTACTGGTGGAGGGTCTTGCCTCGATGTTGATGACTGCTGACTGTTCAGGGTGGTGGCTGTTGAAGGCTGGGGTGGCTGTAGCAATTTGTTAAAATAGGATAATGAAGTTTGCTACATCCATTGACTATTCCTTTTATGAAAAGTTTCTCTGTCATACAATGCTCTTTGATAGCATTTTACCCATAGTAGAACTTCTTTCAAAATTTGGGTCAATCCTTAGTCCCAGCTACTCGGGAGGCTGAGGCCGGAGAATGGCGTGAACGCGGGAGGCGGAGCTTGCAGTGAGCCGAGATTGCGCCACTGCACTCCAGCCTGGGTGACAGAGCGAGACTCCGTCTCAAAAAAAAAAAAAAAAAAAAAAAAAAAAAAAAAAAAAAACCTGTTGCTGTTTTATCAACTAATTTTATGTATAATAATATTCTAAATCCTTTGTTGTTATTTCAACAATGTTCACAAAATCTTCACCAGGAGTAGATTCTATCTCAAGAAACCACTTTTTTTGGCTCATCCATAAGAAGTAACTCCTCACTGTTTCATCATAAGATTGTAGCAATTCAGTCATATCTTCAGGCTCCATTTCTAAATCTAGTTCTCTTGCTATTTCCACCTCATCTGCGGTTACTTCCTCCACTGAAGTATTGAGCCCCTCAGTCATCTACCAGGGTTGGAATCAACTTCTTCCAAACTCCTGTCAGTGCTGGTATTTCAGCTTCCTCCCATGAATAACATACGTTCTTTCTTAGTGGCATCTAGTGTGGTGAATTCTTTCCAGAAGGTTTCAGTTCGCTTTGCGCAGCTCCATCAGAGGAATTGCTGTCTATGACTGCTATAACCCTACAAAATATATTTCTTAAATAATATGACTTGAAAGTCAAAATTAGTCCTTGATCTGTGGGCTGCAGACTGACTGTTGTGTTAGGCATGGAAACAGCATTAATCTCCTTGCATATCTCCATCAGAGCTCTTGGGTGGCTAGGTGCATTGTCAATAAGCAGTAACATTTTGAAAGAAATTTTGTATTCTGAGCAGTAGGTTTCAACAGTAGGCTTAAAATTTTTCAGTAAACCATGCTATAAACAGATGTGCAGCCATTCAGGCTTTGCTGTTCAATTTATAAAGCCCAGACAGAGTAGATATAGTACAATTCTTAAGGGCTCTAGGGTTGTTGGAATGGTAAATGAGCATTGGCGTCAACTTCGAGTCACTAGCTGCATCAAACCCTAACAAAAGAGTCTGCCTGTGTTTTGAAGCTTTGAAGCCAGGGATGGACTTTTTGAAGGCTGTTTGATCTACATTGAAAATCTGTTGTTCAGTGTGGCCACCTTCATCAGTTGTCTTAGGAAGACCTTCCAGTTTACTTGCTGCAGCTTCTACAGCAGCACTTGCTGCTTCACCTTGTACTTTTATGTTATGGAGATAGCTTGTTTCCTTAAACCCCATGAATCACTTCTTTTTGAGCTGCTTCACTTCTCAGCCTTCATAGAATCGAAGAGAGTTAGGCCCTTGCTCTGGATGAGGCTTCGGCTTAAGGGAATGTTGTGGCTGGTTTGATCTTCTATCTAGACCACTCAATTTTTTTCCATATCAGCAACAAGTCTGTTTTCTTATCATTCATGTATGCACTGGTGTAGCACTTGTAGTTTCCTTCAAGAACTTCTCCGTTGCGTTTACAAGTTGGCTAACTGGTGCAAGAGGGCTTTTGACATGTCTTCCTCACTAAGCTCAATCATTTCTAGCTTTTTTGAAAGTGAGAGATGGGTGCCTTCTTTTCACTTGAACACTTAGAGGACATTTTAGGGTTATTAGCTGGCCTCATTTTAATGCTGTTGTGTCTCAGGGAATAGGGAAGCCCAAGGGGAGGGAGAGAGGTGGGGGAATAGCCAGTTTGTGAAGCAGTCAGAACACACACAGCGTGTATTGATTAAGTTTGCTGTCACGTGGCACCCCAAAACAATTACAATACTAACGTCAAAGATCACAGATCATCATAAAAGATATAAGAACAATGAAAGAGTTCGAAGTATTGCAAGAATTACCAAAATATGATGCAGAGACGCAGTGCGCATATGCTGCTGGAAAAATGGTGTCAATAGACTCACTTGATGCAAGGTTGCCACAAACCTTCAATTTGTAAAAAATGCAATACCTACAAAGTGCAGTAAAGCAAAGTGTGGTAAAACATGGTATGCTTGTAGGTTGTGTAGTCATGAAAGTTCAAAATAAATTATATTTCTGATTGTTATTGGTATAGCCAAAGCTGCTAAGAAATCTTGTTCACATAAATAAGTGGATGGGGTTGGAATTATTTTGCTAAACTATGTCAATTATTTGAACTCATGATGAGTCATATTGTTAAAAATTAATGTAATTCTCATTAAAATTATGTTAATGATCTGTCAGCTGACAACTCAGTTAGGTCTGCCTTCAATTATATTGATAACAAAGATTTGGAAATGACTTGCAAAATATTTTGTTATACAGACAGTGTAAATACTTTCCCAGTTTCTTAGAAATATACCAAAAAAGGGTTTAGCAGTTTAATGGAAAAAAATGTTAATTATATCTATTGCTCTTTTATTTAATGGCACCTTGTTTAACTGAATATAATCAGAAAGTTTTGGGAAAATAAATATGTTTTTAATTTCAGTACAGCTTTGCTAACAAAGTAATTTTTGATAAAATTGTATAATCTCACGTACAGATATTTTCATCAAAATCTTAGAACTACAGATTCATCTAATTTGATTCATTGAAACTGGCAACTTGAAATTTAATTTGCATAGTTAGTCCTCATTGTCAGGCTTATCAGTCAAATTATACTTTCTGTCAAAAAATGTAATTATTTTTTAATTCAAATAAATGTGTTAATACATATTTCAAGGTACATTATGAAATCCTATGAGAAATAAAAATGTATCTTGTAAAGTAGACTAATAAAAGATGTTAAGATAAAGTTAATGTGATGTAGCTCTAATATAAATCGTTCATTTTATAAAGTCATAAAGTAGGACTGTAATGGTGTTTTCATTACTTAACGTGAAATAACACAATGTATTATGTACCCCAAATTACATTCTTTTTGTGAAACAAGGGGTAAGCAAGGACATGGGATTTCTTTTGGTAAGAAAGTGTGACCCTGAGCGTGTGTGTGTGTTTGAGTGTGTATTGAATTCCAGTTTAACTTTTGGAAGTGATTAAGAATCATGTAAAAATTAGAAATAACTTCAGTAATTTTAATAGACATTATAATCAAACATTACCTATCCATTTAATTTAAGAAAGGGTATATTTGCTGTAAATATATTGGACCACAATCTAATGGGAAATGAAAAAAATTAAACATGTTATAAGGTGGTATCAGATCATCTTATATAATCATATATATTTGTTATCATATGATTATGTAATTGTTATAACTCATAATTTGATAAATGTGCTTTAAGTATTTCATGGAATATTTTACTAATGTATTTATTATTTAATAAAAGTAGCATTTACTGTGCTCCCAAAACTCTGAGAATATTAACTGATCTATTTCTTATAACAACTCTATGAGGTAGCTACTCTAACATATTTTATAACTGAGGCACAGGGATGTATCTTAAATACCAACATAGGTAGTGAGAGGCACATTCTAAGTTTATACCAAATAGCATACATTGAATCTGAAAGATAGCCATAAAATTTTCATCCTTAAATTTTATCCAGCTATTAAAATATTAAATATATTAGCTATTTCTGAAAATGTTTTTTTCAGCGCAATTCATTTCAATTTCTTTGAAATGAATCAGCATCACTAACTTGTCTTGTTTCAGTTGTTCAAAGACTTTTTTTTTTTTTTCAGATAAGGGCATGTGTTAGGATTTTGAGACTGGCCAATAAGAGTTTATTACAATTAAATATGTGAAAATGTCCTTTTGGCATTATTTCCTACTAACCTTCTCCTTGCACTGCTCTTATGGGACCCCTCCTCAAGAAGGATTGTTTGATAATAAGAGAGAGATTGAAGAGATAAGGTCACTAAATGAATGTTATCTCTCCTATTTTCCCACAGCACAATATATTTCTATTCACAATGACCCAACATGGGCCAAAATACTCTGTTCCTAGGACCTTGTGTCTCTATCTTAAAAGAAATATGTACAAGACAGAAAATAACTTTGGGTTATAGTGCATTGGTCAATTACTAAAGGAAAAACCAATATTTCTAATTGCTTCTTTGTTTGGCGGCCCTGAGGTTTTTATACAAGGGGCAACATAGTATAATAAAGTTTAGAATGGCTAGAAGCATGTCTCTGTATCAGTCAGGATAGGTAATTTGTGCTGCAGTAACAAACAACCCCCAAATTTCAGTGACTTAAAGTGGCAAAGCTTAATTATTTTTCATTCAGCATGCCATCTTGCATTAGCTAGGCGCTCTGCTGTACCTTATCCCCACTCTGGAAACAAGACTGATACAGCTACCTCCAACCAGGTTGTTGTCATTTATCTTAGCAAAGAGAAAAGATCTCTGGAATGGTTTGCTCTGGTAGTTCAGTCCTCTGAGAACTGTAAAGTGGAGAGGATATTTGTAAAAGGGGAGGAAGGAAAGGACTAACTATATGAGCCTGAGAGTGAATGGGTCAGGCAGTTTTCCAGGTAGATCATTTTTAGGAAGGAAAAAATATGAAAGCTGAAAGTCTAAAGCTGATTTTTTAAATCCCAGTTTAAAACTCAGCGTCTTCACTTAGATGTCTAATATGAATCTCAGAGCTACTATGGGCAAAAATGGAATTCCTGATTTTCCCCCTACATTGCCTCCATCAACAGTACCCCTGTCTCAGTTATTGGCATCTCCATCCTTCCAATTAAGTTAGGCTGAAACTCTTGGAATCAATATTCACTGTTATTGTTCTCTTTCAATCCATATCCAATCTGCCAGCAAATTCTGATGATTATACTTTTAAAAAAATGCCAGAATCTGACTACTTTTTGCCATCTCTGTTGCTTCCATCCTGGTGGAGGCCACCATCATCTCTAGCCCGGAGAGTCACAATAGCCTATAACTTATCTCCCCATTGCCTTCCTTGACTGCCACCCTCCTCCCTACCAGTCTATTCTCAAAACAAAGGTTTGGGATAAAAAATTGCTAATTTCAATAAAGCTTTGCTAATATAATACTTTTTTTTGATAAAAGCAACCTAAGAGGTACATTGGTTCCCATCTTATCCAGAGTAAAATCCAGTGTCATCATGGCTTATAAAAAGTTATGAAGTCTAGCCTCTGGCTACTCTCCAACTTCATGGCCTTTCACTTTCCCACTTGCTTATTCTGCTCTTGCCACACTGGCCTTCTTTTTGTTCTTCAAACGTGCTAAGCCAATTCTCACTTCAGGGCCTTTGCACTTACTGTCTTCTCTGCTTGGTGAGTTCCTTGTGGCCTGATCCCTCACCTCCTTCAAATCTTGCTTTGGATCATCTAATTATCTTTTCAGTAAGGCCTTTGCTCAGCATTCTGCTTTAAATTGTAACTGATTTAATGTCTAGAACCAACCCAGAGGTAGAAACTCAATAATCTTGATGAAATTAATGAATCAACAATATTTTATTTTTATACAAATATATGCATATTTTCTTTCATAGCTTCCAGCTTATTGTCTTGTTTGAGTAGATTCTTCCTACACTTAGATTGCACTTTTAGTATTATAGATTTTGTTTCTACCTTTTAATTACTTTGACATTTATTTTGTATATGGTATGAGATAGAAATACAATCTAATTTAATTCCAAATGAATGACCACTTATGCTAGCATCATTTAGTAAACAATCATTGTTTTCCTACTCAATTGAGCTGATGTATGTGTCTCATATTAAAAATTTCACATATTCTGGAATCTATTTAATGAATCTTTGTTCTCAATTATCTATTTGTTTATTCCCTTGCCAATATAATATTGATTTGATTAAAATCACTTAATAGTATATTTTGATATCTATTAAAACAAATCTTCCAACGTGATCCTGTTTTAACATTGTTTAGGGGAGGGTTTTGAGGGGATATTTTCTCTTCCATATTAATGTATCAATCAAAATAATTGAAGTTTTAATGGTATTACATCTTTACATCCAAGAATGTGGGGTTTTTTTTTTTAACATATTTCAGATCTTATATTTTTTCCTGCAATAAATGTTATAGTTTTTAAAAGTGGTGAAATATTTTGTATATGTGAAATATCTTATTGATCTTATCCTTTCTTGTTAAACTTATTCCCTAGTATTTTAAGTTTTTAGTTTTAATCACTTTGCATTCAACAGCATCCAGCAAATATTTGTTGGGTTTTCTGCCAACTGCTGTTAGTTCATAGAACAATACCAGGCAAAAAAAAAAAAAAAAAAAAAAAAAGAAGAAGAAAATCTTCACCCTCATGGAGCCCACATTCTAGTAGGAAAAAGCAAATTAAAAAAAGCAAAGTCAACAAAAATATATAATATGTTAGAAGATGATAAAGTTAATGGAGAAAAATCACTGTGTTGGGAGGGGATGACAGTTTTCAGTGGGGAAATTTTTACTGAGAAGATGATGTTCTGGTAAAGATTATAGATAAGGGAGATAGTCATCTAGGTTTCACAGGGAGGGGCGTTTCAGGTAGAAGTCTCTGCAAATGGAAAGGCCCTGCGAAGAGAGCTGGCCAGGTGTGAATGAGGAACAGTGGTCATTGAATGTGGAGCAGAGTGAACTAGATTAGAAGGAGAAGAGGTGAAAGTAATGGGAGTCAGACCCTACAGGGCCCTGGGTGTCTCCATAAGAAGGTTGGATTTATTCTGAGTGAGTTGCAAAGTCATTGGCGGGTTTTGAACAGAAGAGTGGCATGATCTGACTTAGGCTTTCATGGAATCCCTCTGATTATACTGAGAATAGACAAAAAGAGGAGTGAGGTTGGAAGCAAGAAAGCAGCAATCCAGATGAGAGGTAATGGAGACTTGGCCAGGGCTGGGAGCAATGAAGGTTAGGAGATGCGATTAGATTCTGGATACATATAGAAAAAAGAGCCAAAGGAATTTGCATATAAATTAGATGTTGGAGGTGAGAAAAGGAGGGAAGTTAGAGATGAATCTATGGTTTGACAGACTGGAAGAGTAGAATTGTCAGCAATTGATTTGGAGAAAACTATGGAAGGAGCAGGTTTGGAGGAAAGCTGAGGAACCTAGTTTAGATATGTTTGAGATTTGCCATGCCTGTTAGATGTCTAAGAGGAAATACTGGGAAGGAAATAAGAAGAAAGGTCCAGGATGCAGATATAAGTGTGGAAGTCATAGGCATGTAGATTTAGTATTTAAAGCCAAGAGCCAGGATGGCATCATTGAGTAAATGAGTGTGAGGAGGTCCCAAGACTTGAGCTCTGGGACACTCTAACTTTAAAAGGTCTTGGACTTGGGAGCTCTTAGGGTGATGGAAATGTCTATGTTGATAGGTGTGCAGGGCATATGCTTATATATATTTTTCATCATATTGGACATAAGAATTGTGCATTTAACTATATCACTGTCTACAAATTTTACAAAAAAATTATTAAGCATACAAACAAAAGCTCTCAAAGATAAGGAGGGACAACCAAAGCAGTCTAAGGATGAGCAGGCAGTGAGATTGGGAGAAAATTGAGAGAGTGAGATGTCTTGATAGCCAAGTGGAGAAAATATTTCAGGAAGGAGGAAGGGATCATTTGTGTTAAATGCTGCTGAGAAGCAATCTTATAGCAATATTTCCAATGGAGTAATAGTGGTTATAGATTAAAGTGTGTTCAAAAGAGAATGAAAGGAAGGAAGACAGACAGTGAATTTCTACAAGTTTTTGAAGGAGTTTTTCAATAAAGGGCTGTAAAGGTTAGGAAAGGCATGGATATGCTATTTGGAGAAATAAGTCAAGACAGGATTTCTATTTAAACATTTCTCATAAAATTTCAAAATATATATACCAAAAAGAGTATTACACTTATATATATAGTTTTAAACTAGTTATAAATATAGTACTCATCTCACTACTAGCTGAATCAAGAGTAGAACATTTCGATACCAAGAAAATATGAACGTCCTATTTTTCCCAAACTGTGCTTACCCCTGTAGGAAGATTTACCTTTATAGTAGTCATTTCCCTGCTTTCCATTACTTCCTGCCCATGTAAAGATCCCTAAAACATATGCTTTTGGTTTTTTTCTTATATATAATATATATGGGATCATAATGTATATTCTTTTTTGTAAAAACACAGGATTTTTTTTCACCCAATATAATGTTTGTAAGGCCTATATTGTTAATGAATCTAATTAAAAAAAATTTAATTGCTATATAGTAACTAGAGTTTGTATGTTCTACACTATAATAATTTATTTCATTTTTGATTAGCACTTGGATTGTTTTGTGATTTCGGCAATTAGAAATGATGCTTCAGGAGACTGGTTCTCAACTAAGGAGATTTTGCTTCCTAGGGGACAATGGTCAATGTTTCAAGACTTTTTTATTGCAACAACTGGCAAGTGCTACTGGCATCTAGTAGGTAGAAGTTGGCATCCTGCTACACAACCTACAATGCACAGGACAGCCACCCATGACAAAGAATTAACACACCCATTAAGTCAATAGTGCTGAGCCTGACAAACCCTGCTCTGGGTTATATTTTTGGGAAAGAAATTGCTGGCTGATAAAGTATATTTATCTTCAAACTTATACAATACTACCATTCTGTTTTAGATAAGGGAGATAGTCATCTAGGTTTCACAGGGAGGGGCGTTTCAGGTAGAAGTCTCTGCAAATGGAAAGGCCCTGCGAAGAGAGCTGGCCAGGTGTGAATGAGGAACAGTGGTCATTGTATGTGGAGCAGAGTGAACTAGATTAGAAGGAGAAGAGGTGAAAGTGTACCAATTTACACTGCCATAATCAGAGTGGGAGGCTTCCCGACACTGTATATCTGCACCAATGCTAAATATCACCAGCTTAAAAATATTTTGCTCCAGGCACGGTGGCTCACACCTATAATCCCAGCACTTTTGGGAGGCTGAGGCGGGTGGATCACAAGGTCAGGAGATGGAGACCAGCCTGACCAACATAGTGAAACCCTAGTCTCTACTAAAAATGCAAAAATTAGCTGGGCGTGGTGGTGCACGCCTGTAATCCCAGCTACTCAGGAGGTTGAGGCGGGAGAATCGCTTGAACCCAGGAGGTGGAGGTTGCAGTGAGCCGAGATCGCGCCACTGCACTCCAGCCTGGGTGACAGAGCGAGACTTTGTCTCAATAAAATAAAATAAAATAAAATAAAATAAAATAAAATAAAATAAAATAAAATAAAATAAAATAAAATAAAGTAAAATAAAATAAAATAAAATACAAAACTATTTTTCCAATCTAAAAGGACATGAACAGACACTTCTCAAAAGAAGACATGCAACAAACATAAGAAAATGCTCAACGTCACTAATCATCAGAGAAATGCAAATCAAAACCACAATGAGATCCCATCTTACACTAGTCAGAATGGCTATTACTTAAAAAGTTAAAAAAGAACAGATGCTGGTGAGGCTGTAGCGAAAAGGGAACACTTACACAGTGTTAGTGGGGATATAAATTAGTTAAACTCTATGGAAAATAGTTTGGAGATTTCTCAAAGACCTTAAAGCAGAACTATCGTTTGACTCAGCAATTGCATTACTGGGTATAAACCCAAAGGAAAATAAGTCATTCTACAAAAATGACACATGCACGTATATGTTCATTGCAGCACTATTTGCAATAGCAAAAACATGGAATCAACCTAGGAGCCCAACAGTGGTGGATTGAATAAAGAAAATGTGGTACATATACACCATGGAATACTACACAGCCATAAAACAGTGACATTGTGTACTTTGCAGCAATATGGATGCAGCTGGAGGCCATCATTTTAAGATAATTAACATAAGAACAGAAAACCAAATAGTGCATATTCTCACTTCTAAGTTGGAGCTAAATATTGGGTAAACATGGACATAAAGAAAGGAACAATAGACACTGGGATCCATGGACTGGGGGTAGCAGGGAATGGAACAAGGGCTGAAAAACTACCAATTGGGTGTTATGCTCACTACTTGGATCATTTGTATCCCAAACCTCAGTGTCAGGCAATATACCCATGTAACAAACCTCCACGTGTACCTCCTGATCTAAAATAAAAGTTAAAATTATATGAATTATTTTTGCCAATCTAATTATATTTCATCAGAGTTTTAATTAGTATTTCATTATTAGCTAATGGAATTAATCACTTTTTCAAGTCTTTGTTGGCCAAGTTGATGATTTTAAAACATTGGCTTACCTTCCTCATCCTCATTTATTTGTAGGTATTCTTTATATAATCTGGCTCCTAGACTGTTGTTGGTTATACCTTGTTCATATCTTCTCTGTGGCTTGTCTGTGTATTCTTATGTGATATTTTTTAATGTATAGAAATTCCTAAGTTTAAATAACAAATATTTCTCTTTAGTGCTTTTTGTGAGGTGCTGAAGAAATCCTTATGTACCCCAGATTTATGATGATTCTTCTAAAATCTTTGGCATTTTACCTTTTTCATTTAGATATTTAAATCACCTGGAAATGATTTTTGTGTAGGGAGTGTGATATAGGGTTCAATTTCACTTTTTCCATACAGATAACACATTTACCTTTCATGACTTATTGGAAAATCTGTGCCGCTCTTCCATCTTTCTCATAAATCAAGAATCCATATATATGAGAGGCTTGGTTTCTGGGCTGCTGAATCTGTCCCATTGGTCTTTTTGCAGGTTCAGCCCTCCAGGAAGCAGACTTTGAGACTCTGATAGAAGGGAGTTTATTAAGGAGGGTGATCAGGATCAACACATGTGGAAGGGAAGGAGCAAAAGCAAGATTGAGCAGAGAGAGAAGCTGGGCTGCAATTCAGTCTCAACAAAGCCTCAGTTGACCATATGGGAAACTGAAGCCAAGGTGGTTACTGAGAGTTGTTCAGAGTCGGGATGAGAAGGGCATGTTTATATTCCATATCAATTATTGGATACAAGCTCTCTTCAGCTGAAATAAATCATTTACTCTGGCAGCACCCCCGGCTTCTGGGAAAATAAGTTCTTTCATCTCAAAGGGATTTCAGCAGTACATCACAACATTCACTACAGCCCACCTCTTGAGATGTTTGGATTTATTTCTTCATTTGTAGGAGCAGATCTTCCAGGATTCTGGAAGACCTCTTTTAGAAACCAATAAGAGGAAAGCGAATGGGACAAACCACAACCTTTGCAATGTAGGCATTCTTAGGACTGAAACTGATACTCATAATCTTCCCTCTCTGCTCTCTATTCTAGATTTTCTCACCCTCATCTAGCATCTCTGCTGGTCTTGGTGGCTAACTTGGTGTTACAAAACCTTAAACCCTGAGGGTTCTGAATCCTTGGTTACCACGCCCTTCTCAGGCCATGACTCCTGCAATTGTTCACCTACTGTCAAAATTGACAAGAGAGTACTGATTCACCCAAAGGTATCACTTACATGTAAAACATTCTTCTCTGCTATCACTGTATAACAGCAGCTTCACCTCTCCTGAAGGCGGGGTCAATAGCTGTTGCTGTAACTCCTCTCTTACCTGCTGACCTTTGACACAGATGTTCAAGTGGCTGAGCAGCAACCATAGCTTGTGTTTCAGTGGGACTCTTGCTGTGTGTCAAGCACTGTGGAGGGTCTGAAATTTTACACTACTTGCAAACTAACAAGTTAGCTTGCTGTAGTTTCACAGACCATAGTGGAAGACTTAAGACTCCAATTCTTAAAGGGCAACATGAAAAAGACCAGGTGACACTTGCACATGCTGTAGGTTGCATTCTAGGAGAGCAATCCCAAGTGTAGGAAATCTGAATCTTTTATAATAGTTAGCAAGCCTCCTGAGGGAGACACTATTTCCAAAACTGCTCACTGTAAAAATAGTCTTAAAAAAATATTCTGGATCAAAGGAAGTTAGTGCCACTTCTCAGAACAGCTTCAGAAACACGAGATACCCATGGAGAATTTTCTCCTGGCACTATTGTTGTTTTATGTTTTGCTTTTACGTTTTATAAACCCCACAGTATTTTTGTCATTATATTTGCTAGGAAAAGTAATTTTCTTTCAAAAATGTTTTAAAATTCTCTTATATTACCTATTTTAAAAATTATTTTTGGTGCTCCCTGTATCTTTCTGTAAATCAAAATTTGCATTTGGTATTATTTCTCTTTAGACTGAAGAATTCTCTTAGCCTTTTTTTTTTTTAGTTTTGAGTCTGCTGGCCATGGATTATTTTAGATTTCATTTACCGGAAAATGCATCTCTTTGGATACAATTTTGAGGATTTTTTTTTACTGGATATAGAATTCTAGATATAGAATTCTGGATATAGATTTTTTCTTTCAGCATAAATTTTTTTAACCTAATAATTTATTTAATTCTTCTCAAGTAGAGATCATTTTTCTCCCTTTCATTTTTAGTTGACATGTAATAATTGTACATATTTGTGGGTTACAGAGTGATATCTCAATACATGTAAGCGTAATGATCAAATCAGGGTAATTAGCATATCATCACCTTAGACATTTATCATTTCTTTGTTTTAGAAAGATTCAAAATTCTCTCTTCTAGCTTTTTGAAAATATACAGCAGATTATATTACAGTTAACCGTATTTGCCCACCAGTGCTATAGAACACTAGAACTTATTCCTCCTCTCTAGCTGTAATTTTATATCTGTTAACTCTCTTCCTATCCACCCCTCCACCCTACCCTTTCCATCCTGTAACAACCACAATTCTAGTCCCTATTTCTATTAGCTCAACTTTTTAAAACTACCATATATGACTGAGAACATGTTGTGTTTATCTTTCTGTGCCTGACTTACTTCATTTATCATAATGTTCTCCAGGGTCATCCACGTTGCCATGAATAACAGGATTATATTACTTTTTATGACTGAGTAGTATTCCATTATGTGTATATAACATATTAACTGGATTTGTTTGTCTATTGATAGACATTTAGGTTGATTCCATATTTTGGCTATCGTGGATAGTGTTTCAATAAACATGAGGGTGTAGATATTTCTTCCATATACTGACTTTCTCTCCTTTGGATAAATACACAGTCATGGAATTACTGGATTATATGGTAATACTATTTTTAGCTTTTTGAGAAAACTCCATACTACTTTCCATAATGACTCTACTAATTTACATGACCAGCAACATTGTATAAGGATTCTCTTTTCTCCACATCCTCACCAGCATTCATTATTTTTTTGTATTTTTGATAAGAGCCATTCTAAATGGGGTGAGATACTACCTCATTGTGGTTTTGATTTACATTTACCTGATAATTAGTGATGTTGAGTATTTTTTCATATACTTGTTAGGCATCTGAGTATCTTCTTTTGAAAATTATCTATTTAGATCCTTTGCCCATTTATTAATCAGACTTTTTTGTTATTGAATTTTGTTAGTTCCTTGTATGTTCTGGATATTAGACTCTTGTTGGATAAATAGTTTGCAAATATTTTCTCCCATTTTAGGTTATCTCTTCACTCTATTTGATTATTTGTTTTCTTGTGCAAAAGCCTTCACATTTGATATAGTCCTATTTATTTCTTTTTTTGTTGCCTGTGCTTTTGAAGTCTTACTCATAAAATATTGCGTAGGCCACTGTCCTGAAGGGTTTTCCCTATGTTTTCTTCTAGTAGTTTTATATTTTTGAATATTATATTTAAGTCTTTAATCAATTTTCAGTTGATTTTCATATATGGTGAGAAGTGGTGGTCTAGTTTCATTCTTCTGTATAGGGATACCCAGTTTTCCTAGCGTCATTTATTGAAAAGGCTGTCCTTTCCCAAATGTATATGTTCTTGGTGCCTTTGTAAAAAACATGTTGGCTGTAGATAGCATGGATTTATTTATGGGTTTCCTGTTTTGTTTCATTGGTCTATATATCTGTTTTTATACAAAATACCATGTTGTTTTAGTTATTATAGCTTTGTAATATATTTTGAAGTCAGGTGGTGTGATGTCTCTAGCTTTGTTCTTCATACATAGTATTGCTTTGATTATTCTGGGTCTTTTGCAGTTCCATATGAACTTTAGGATTGTATTTTTCTATTTCTGTGAAGAATATAATTAGTATTTTTATAGGGATTGCATTGTATCTGTAGATTGCTTTGGGAATTAAAAGAATTAATATTGTTATAACAACTGTACTACCCAAAATAATCTACAGATACAATGGGATGTCTTTCCATTTGTTTATTTCCCCTTCAATTTATTTCATCAGTGTTTTATAGTTTTCATCATGTAAATCCTTCACTTTCTTAGTTACATTTATTTCTAGGGTATTGTCTTTTTTTTCCTTTTTTTGTACAGGTACTGCAAATGGGATTGATTTCTTGATTTCTTTTTCAGCTAGTTCATTATTGGCATATAGAAATACTATTGATTTTGGTATGCTAATTTTGTGTTCTGCAACTTTACTGACTTTATCAGTTATAAAAGTTTTTTGATGGAGTCTTTAGGTTTTTCTATATATAAGATTATGTCATCTGCAAAAAGGGACCATTTAACTTTCTCTTTTCTAATTTGGATGCCCTTTATTTCTTTCTCTCACCTAATTGCTCTGGCTAGGACTTCCAGCATTAGTTTGAATAAGGAAGGCAAAGTGGGCATCTTTGTCTTGACCCAGTTGTTACAGGAAAGGCATTCAACTTTTTCCCATTCAGTATGATGTTAGTTGTTGGTTTGTCATATATGACCTTTATTGTGTTATGATATACTTCTTTTGTTCCTAATTTGTTGAAAGTTTTTATCATGAAGGGATGTTGAATTTTTCAAATGCTTTTTCTGCATCTATTGAGATGATCATATGGCTTTTGCCCTTTACTCTGTTTATGTGATGTATTACATTTATTGATTTGTGTATGTTGAACCATCCTTGCATCCCTGGGATAAAGCTCATTTGAGCATTGTATATTATCTTTTTAATGTATTATTGGATTGATTTTGTTGCAAATTTTTGCATCTGTGTTCATCATGAATATTGCCCTGTAGTTTCTTTTTGGTTGCATCCTTGTCTAGTTGTGATGTTAGGGAAAGAAAGAAAGAAAGAGAGAAAGAGAAGAAGGAAGAGAGGAAGGAAGGAAAGAATCAAATAGACACAATAAAAAATGATATAGGGGATATTACCACTGACCCCACAGAAATACAAACTACCATCAGATAACACTATAAACACCTGTATGCAAATGAACTAGAAAATTTAGAAGAATGGATAAATTCCTGGATACATAAACCCTGCCAACCTAAACCAGGAAGAAATTGAATCCTTGAATTGAATCCAATAACAAATCTGACATTGAGGCAGTAATAAATAGTCTACCAACTAAAAAAAGCCCAGGACCAGACAGACTCACAACTGAATTCTATCAGAAGTACAAAGAGGAACTGGTATCATTCCTTCTGAAACCATTTCAAACAACTTAAAAGGAGGGACTCCTCCCTAACTCATTTTATGAGGCCAGCATCATGTTGATACAGAAACAAAGCAGAGACACAACAAAAAGAAAACTTCAGGCCAATATCCTTGATGAACATTGATGCAAAAATCTTCAATAAAATACTGGTGAACCAAATCCAGCTGCACACCAAAAAGCTTATACACCACGATCAAGTTGGCTTTATCCCAGGGATGTAAGGCTGGTTCAACAAATGCAAATCAATAAATGTAATCCATCACATAACCAGAATCAATGACAAAAACCACATGATTTTCTCAACAGATTCAACAAAGGCCTTTGATAAAATTCAAAATCGCTTCATGTTAAAAACTCACAATAAACTAGGTATTGATGGAACATATCTCAAAATAATAAGAGCTATTTATGACAGACCCACAGCCAATATCATACTGAATGGGCAAAAGCTGGAAGCATTCCCTTTGAAAACCAGCACAAGACAAGGATGCCCTCTCTCACCACTCCTATTCAACATAGTATTGGAAGTTCTAGCCAGGGCAATCAGAAAGAGAAAGAAAGAAAGAAAGTGTATTCAGATAGAAAGAGAGGAAGTCAAATTGTCTCTGTTTGCAGATGACATAATCCTATATTTAGAAAACCCCATCATCTCAGCCCAAAAGCTCCTTAAGTTGATAAGCAACTTCAGCCAATTTTCAGGATACAAAATCAATGTACAAAAAATCACAAGCATTCCTATACACAACAATAGACAAGCAGAGAGCCAAATCGTGGATGGAATCCCACTGACAATTATTATAAACAGAATAAAAATCCTAGGAATATAGCTAATAAGGGACATGAAGGACCTCTTCAAGGAGAACTACAAACCATTGCTCAAGGAAATAAGAGAGGACACAAGCAAATGGAAAACAATTCCATCCTCATGGATAGGAAGAATTGATATTGTGAAAATGGCCATACTGCCCAAATTAATTTATAAATTTAACACTATTCCCATCAAACTAACATTGACATTCTTCACAGAAATAGAAAAAACTACTTTAAAATTCATACAGAACCAAAAAATAGTCTGTATAGTCAAGACAATCCCAAGCGAAAAGAATAAAGCTGGAGGCATCATGCTACCTGACTTCAAACTATACTACGATGCTACAGTAACCAAAAGAGCATGATACTGGTACTAAAACAGACATATAGACCAATGGAACAGAATAGAGACTTCAGAATAAGACCACACATCTACAACCATCTGATCTTCAACAAACCTGACAAAAACAAGCAATGGGGAAAGGATTCCCTATTTAATAAATAGTGCTGGGAGAACTGGCTATCTATATGCAGAAAACTGAATCTGAATCCCTTCCTTAGACCTTATACAAAAATTAACTGAAGATTGACTAAAGACTTAAATGTAAAACCCAAACCCATAAAAGCCCTAGAAGAAAACCTAGGCAATACCATTGAGGACATATGCATAGGCAAAGATTTCGTGGTGAAATTGCCAAAAGCATTTGCAACAAAAGCTAAAATTGACAAATGAGATCTGATTACACTAAAGGGCTTCTGCACAGCAAAAGAAACTACCATCAGAGTGAACAGGCCACCTACAGAATGGGAGAAAATTTTGCAATCTACCCATCTGACAAAGGGCTAATATCCAGAATTTACAAGGAACCTAAACAAATTTACAAGAAAAAAACCCAAACAACCCCATAAAAAAATGGACAAAGGGCATGAACAGACACTTCTTAAAATAAGACATTTATGTGACCAACAAACATATGAAAAAAAGCTTAACATTACTGGTCATTAGAGAATTGTAAATCAAAACCACAATGAGTTACCATCTCACACAGGTCAAAATGGTGATTATTAAAAAGTGAAGATAAAATAGACACTGGCAAGGCTGTGGAGAAATAGGAATGCTTTTCAACCATTGGGGAAGATGGTATGGTGATTCCTCAAAGATCTGGAACCAGAAATACCATTTGACCCAGCAATCCCATTACTGGTATATACCCAAATGAATAGAAATCATTTTATTATGAAGATACATGCACATGTATGTTTATCACGGCACTATTCACAATAGCAAAGACCCAACCCAAATGCCCATCAGTGATAGACTGGATAAAGAAAATGTGGTACATATACACCACAGAATACCCATAAAAATGAATGAGATCATGTCTTTTGCAGGGACATGGATGAAGCTGGAAGCCCTCCTCCTCAGCAAACTAACACAGGAACAGAAAACCAAACACTGCATGTTCTCACTCATAAATGGGAGCTGAACAATGAGAATATATGGACGCAGGGAGGGGAACAACACACACTGGAGACTGTTGGAGAGGGGTGAGGGGAGGGAGAGCATCAGGACAAATAGTTAATGCACGCGGGGCTTAAAAGGTAGGTGATGGGTTGATAGGTGCAGCAAACCACCATGGCACATGTGTACCTCTGTAACACACTTGTGCGTTTTGCACATGTATCCCAGAACTTAAAGTAAAATAAAAATCAATCAATCACTCAATCAACCAGTAAAATAATCAAAATCATATCAAGTATTTTCTTGGACCATAGTGGAATAAAATTAGAAATCAATACTAAGAGGAACTCCAAAACTACACAAATAATGGAAGCTAAACAATTTGCTCCCGAAATATCCTTGGGAAAACAACAAAATTAAGGCAGGAATCAAGACATTTTTCAAAACAATTGAAATTGGAGACACAACATGTGAAAACTTCTGGGGAAACAGCAAAAGCAGTGTTAAGAGGGAAGTTTATGGTGTAAATGCCCACGTCAACAAGACAGAAAGATCTCTTATTAACAACCTAACATCAAACTTCAAGGAACAAGAAAAACAAGAACAATTTAAACCCAAAGCTAGTAGAAGGAAGGAAATAACTATGATTTGAGCAGAACTAAATAAGTTTGAAAGTAAAAATCCACAGTATAATGGATCAATGAAACAAAAATTTGATTTTTTGAAAGGATAAACAAAATTGACAGGCTACTGACTGGATTAACCAAGAAAAAATAAAAGAAGATTCAAATAAGCACAAGCAGAAATTAGTAAGGGGGCATTACAACTGATACAACAGAAACAAATGGATCATCAGAAGCCCACCTATGAACACCTCTGTGTGTACAAGCTAGGAAACCTAGAGGAAACTGATAAATTCCTGGAAACATACAACCCCCCAAGATTGAATCAGGGAGAAATAGGAATCTTGAACAGACCAATAATGAGTAATGAAATTGAATCAATAATAAAAAAAATCTTACAACAACCACCCAAAAATCTCAGGACCAGATGGATTTATAACAAATTTTTACCAGATTCACAAAGAAGAACTGGGACCAATCTTACTGAAACTATTCCAAAAAATTGAGGAGAAGGGAGCCCTTCCTAACTCATTCTACAAAACCATATTACCCTGATACCAATATCAGGCAAGGACAATTAAAAAAAGAGAGAGAGAAAGAAACTACAAGCCAGTATCCCTGATGAACACAGATGCAAATTCCTCCACAAAATACTAGCGAATTGACTCCAACAGCACATAAAAAAAAATAATAATTCAAGTGGGTTTTATTCCAGGGATGCAAAGATGGTTCAATATCCACAAATCAATAAATGTGATTCATCAAATAAACAGAACTAAAAACTAAAATCATATGATCATCTTAACAGATGCCAAAAAAGTATTTGATAAAATCCAACATCCCTTAATGATAAAAACCCTCAACAAACTAGGCATCAAAGGAACACATATCAACATAATAAGACACCTATGGGAAACCCACAGCCAACCTAATACTGAATGGAGAAAAGTTTAAAGTATTCTCTGTAAGAACTGGAACAAGACAAGAATGTCCATGGTCACCACTCCTATTCAACATAGTACTGGAAGCTCTGACAAGCGCAATCAGACAAGATAAAGAAACAAAAGGCATCCAAATTAGAAAAGAGGGATTCAAATTATCTCTGTTTACTGATGAAATGATCATATACCCTAAAACCCTATAGACTCCTCCAAAAAAACTTCTAGAATTGATAAACTCAGTAAATCTTCAGGATACAAAATCAAACTACAAAAATCAGTAGCATTTCTATACACCAATAACGTTCAAGCTGAAAATGATATCAATAACTCAATCCCATTTATGAAAGCCACAAGAAAATAAAATACCTAAGAATACATATAACCAAGGAGATGAAATATCTCTACAAGGAGAATTATAGAACACTGATGAAAGAAGTTGAAGATTACACAAACAGAAAACTTCCTGTGCTCATGGATTGGAAGAATCAGTATCATTAAAATGACTGTACTGCCCAAAGCAATGTACAAATTCAATGCGATGTCTATCAAATTACCAATGTCTAATTTTTACAGAGTTAGTAAAAATAATCCCAAAGTTCATATGGAACCATAAAGAACACTAAATAACCAAAGCAATCCTAAGAAAAAAGAATAAAGTCAGAAGCATAATACTGCCTGACTTGGAATTATACTACAGATCTATATTAACAAAAATAACATCATGCTGGTGTAAAAATATAGATCAATGGAACAGAATGGGAGACCAGATGTAAAGCCATACACCTACAACCAGCTGATCTTTGACAGAGTTAACCAAAATAATGGGGAAAAGACACCCTATTAAATAAATGGTGCTGGGAAAATTGGCTAGCCATATGCAGAGTAATGAAACTGCACCCCTATCTCTCAACATATACAAAACTTAACTCCAAATGTTCAAAGGCTTAAAGGTAAGACCTGAAACTATAAAAATCCTATAAGAAAACCTAGGAAAAATGTTCTGAAGACTTAAATGTGAGATCTGAAACTATAAAAATCCTGTAAGAAAACCTAAGCCAACTCTATTGGCCTTGGCAAAGAATTTTTTTAAAGACCCCAAGAGCAACTTCAGGAAAAACAAAAACAGACACATAGGACTTAATTAAACTAAAAAGCTTTTGCAAAGAAATAAGCAACAAAGAAATAATTAATAGAGTAAGCAGGCCACCTACAGAATTGGAGAAAATATTAACAAATTATGCCTCTGACAAAGGACTAATATCCAGAATTTACAAGGAACTCACTCAAATGACTCAATAAGAAAAGAAAAAAAAAAAAAAAAAGCCAAAAACAACCCCATTAAAAGCTAGGCAAAGCATATGAACAGGTATTTCCTAAAAGAAGACATACAAACAGCTAACAAACCCATAATGTTCAGCATCACTAATTATCAGATAAATACAAATTAAAACTGCAATGAGAATATCATCTTACACCAGTCAGAATGGCTATCATTAAAAAATTGAAAAGCAAAAGATGTTGGCATAGATTCAGAGCAAAGGGAACACTTATACATTGTTGGTGGGAATGTAAATTAGTTAAACCTCTATGGAAAATAGTATGGAGATTTATCAAAGAACTAAAAATAGAGCTACCATTTGACCCAGTAAATCCAGTACTGGGTATTTACTCAAAGCAAAAGAAATCATTATGTAAAAAAGATACCTGTACTTGTATGTTCATTGCAGCACTATTCACAGCAGCACAGTCATGGAACCAACGTAAGTGTCCATTGACAGTTGAATCAATAAAGAAAATGTGGCATATATACACCATGGAACAATACTCAGCCACAAAAAGAATTAAATTGTGGTTTTTGCAGCAACATGGGTGGAGCTGGAGGCTATTACCTTAAGTAAACTAATTCAGAAACAGAAAGTCAAATACCACATGTTCTCAGTTATAAGTGGCAGATAAACAATGAGTACACATGAACATAAAGATGGAAATAATAGACATTGGGGACTCCAAAAGGGAGAGGGTATGATGTGAGTAAGGGTTGAAAAATTGCCTATCAGGTATAATGTTCGCTATTTGGGTAATGAATACACTAGATGCTCAATCCCAGTGTTCAGTATACCCATGTAACAAGCATATGTACCCCCAAATCTAAAATTTAAAAAAAAATTTTTAAATTCTTTTATATTTGAATTATCTTTTTTAATAAAAAAGATTACCTTAATTATATTTTTATTATTATTCAACAAAGAATATATTTGTGGAATTTCTTATTGAAATTATGAATTATTTTCCCAATTCCTTTGTATGATCTGTGTTCTCTTGTATTTTACAGAGTTTCCTTAAGATCATTACCTTGAATTCTTTTTCAGGTATTTCATAGATTCTCATTTATTTGGGGTCTGTTACTAGAGAATTATTGTGTTGCTTTGTGGAGGTGTCATATTTCCTTGCGTTTTCTTTCCTTTCCTTTTTCTTTTTTATTTTTTTTTGTTTTGGTCATGCACATTGATATCTGTGCATCTGGTGTAACAATTGCTCTTCCAATTTTATGGAGTAGCTTTGGCAGGAAAAAACTTTGCCCTATACATGTATCTATAGTGTCAGTTGGGTAGGGTGCTTGGGCTTTGGTTCTGGGGGGCTGCAGTGCAGTCCTTGTATGTTCTCTTGGGCTATAATCAATATCAGTGCTGTCTGTGAGTTTCTCAGTGACTTAAACTGTAGTTATTTGTGAAGGTTCTGATGCAGCTTTGATGGGGACAGGGGCACGAGGCAGGTCAGTCCTTGGGACCATGGGGAACCCCCGAAGGTGTGTGATGACCCCATTTCTGGAAAGGGAGGGTTTGCCAGTGGTGGTGATGACAGACCCTGGATGGGCTGGTCCTCAGGCCCCTGGGTAGCATGTTCAGGTACCAGTGGTTGTGGTGGTTGTGATGGGCCTGGGTAGGCTGGTTTTTGTACCCCTGGGTGGCACATGTGGGTGCTGGCAGTGGTGGCAACAGATTTTGGGTGAGTTGATCCTTAAGACCCTGGCCAGCATGCATGGTGGCCCTGCTGCTGGAGGGAGTGAAGTCACTGGTGGTAGTGGTGTTATGCCCCAAGTAGTCCAGTGCTTGGGTCCCTGAGTGGTGCTTTTGGCCCTGCTGTTGAAGGGGTCAGGGTCACTGTTGACAGAGGTGGCTCTGGGCAGATGACTCTCACGTTCTTGGGAGTACATGTTTTGGCTCCCTATATCCTGGGGACAACTTCCCTGATGTGCAGGACGATGTTTCACAGGGCATAAGGTGCTACCTGGGATTCGGTACTAGGGATGTGGCCGCACCACTGGGTCCAGGTGGTGGTGTAATGCTGCGTCCTTCTGGGTAGATTAGGGAGATATCTCCATATATTTTCTTTATTTATTCATCTGTTGATGAACACTTATGTGGATTCCTCATCTTGGTTATTGAGGATAGTGCTTCAATAAGCATGGGAGTCTAGATATCTCTTTGATACACCAATTTCCTTTCTTTTGGACATATACCCAATAGTGGCATTTTTGAATCATATGGTAGTTCTATTTTTAGTTTTTTGAGGAACCGCCATACTACTTACCATAGTGGCCATACTAATTTATCCACCAGCAGTGTATGAGGCTTCTCCTTTCTCTACATCCTCACCAAAATTGTTGTTTTTTGTCTTTCTTTCTTTCTTTTTCTTTTTTTTGAGTCTTGCTCTGTTGCCCAGGCTGGAGTGCAGTGGCACAATCTTGGTTTACTGCAGCCTCTGCCTCCTGGGTTCAAATGATTCTTGTGCCTCAGCCTCCCGAGTAGCTGGGATTACAGTCTGCACCACTACACCTGATTAATTTTTTTTTTTGTAGAGATGAGGTTTCACTATGTGGGCCAGGCTAGTCTCGAATGCCTGGTCTCAAGTGATCCACCAGCCTCAGCCTCCCAAAGTGATGGGATTACAGGTGTGAGCCACCATTCCCGGCCTGATAAATGTCCTTTTAACTGGGGTGAGATGATATCATGTTTTGGTTTTGATTTGCATTTATGTGATGCTTAGTAATGTTGAGCATTATTCATATATTTGCTGGCCATTTGCATATCTTCTTTTGAGAAATGTCTGTTTAGATCTTTTGCCCATTTTAAAATCAGATTATTTGTTATTTTGTTATTGAGTTGTTTGAGTTCCTTACATATTCTGGATATTAATCAGTGTCAGTTGATTAGTTTGCAAACACTTTTTCCCATTCTGTAGGTTGTTTCTTACTCTGTTGATTATTTCCTTGCTGCATGAAGCTTTTTAGCTTAATGTGATCCAATTTGTCCATTTTGCTTTGGTTGCCTGTTCTTTTGAGGTCTTACTTGAGAAATTTCTGCTCAGATCAATGTTCTGGAGCATCCCCTCAATGTTTTCTTGCAATGATTTCATAGTTTCAAGTCTGACATTTAAGTCTTTATTCCCTTTTGATTTGATTTTTGTATATAGTGAGAAATAGAGATAGAGTTTCATTCTTCTGCATATGGATATCCAGTGTTTCCAGCACCATTTATTGGAGAGACTGTCCTTTCCCCAATGTACGTGCTTGGTGTCTTTTAAAAAAATGAGTCAAGTGCAAATGTATGGATTAATTTTTGGATTCTCTATTCTGTCCACTGTGGTATGTGTCTGTTTTTATGCCAGTACCATGCTGTTTTGTTAATACAGCTTTGTAGTATTTTAAGACAGGTAATGTGATGCCTCCAGCATTTCTCTTTTTGCTCAGGATTGCTTTGGCTATTCTGTCTTTTGTGGTTCCACATAAGTTTTGGGATAGATTTTTTTCTATTTCTGTGGAGAATGTCATTGGTATTTTGATAGGGATTGCACTAAATCTGTGGATACCTTTGTATAGCATGGACGTTTTAACAGTATTAATTGTTCCAATTTATAAACATAGAATATCTTTCCTTTTTTCATTTCCTGGATTATTTTTCCTTCCTGTCCTCTTGATTTCTTTTATCAATGTTGTATAGATCTTTGGCTTTTTTGGTTAAATTCATTCCTAGTTATTGTATTTTATTTGTAGCTGTTATAAATAAGGTTGCTTTCTTAGATTCTTTTTCAGATTGTTTGCTTTTGGCATATAGAAATGCTACTGATTTTTGTATGTTGATTTCATATTCTGCAAGTTTACTAAATTTGTTTATCAGCTCTAATAGCTTTTTTTTGGTGGAGTCTTTAGGTTTCTCCAAATAGAAGAGTATATCAGGGCCAGGCGCGGTGGCTCATCCTGTAATCCCAGCACTTTGGGAGGTCAAGGTGGGTGGATCACGAGGTCAGGAGACCGAGACCATCCTGGCTAACATGGTGAAACCCCGTCTCTACTAAAAATACAAAAAAATTAACCGGGTGTGGTGGCGGGCACCTGTAGTCCCAGCTACTCTGGAGGCTGAGGCAGGAGAATGGTGTAAACCCAGGAGGTGGAGCTTGCAGTGAGCCGAGATGGCGCCACTACACTCCAGCCTGGACGACAGAGTAAGGCTCCATCTCAAATAATAATAATAATAATAATAATAATAATAATAATAATATATTATATATATTATATCATCTGAAAACAAGGATAATTTAACTTCTTCCTTTCCAATTTGGATGCCATTTCTTTCTTTCTCTTGTCTTATTGCTCTATGACTTCCAGTACTATACTGAATAAAAGTGATGAAAGTGGGCATCCTTGTCTTGTTACAAATTTCAGATAAAAGGCTTTCAGTTTTTCCACATTCAGTATAATAGCTGTGGGTTTGTCCTATATGGCCTTAATCATGTTGAAGTATGTTCTTTCTATAACCAGTTTGTTGAGAGTTTTCATAATGAAAATATGTTGAATTTTATTGAATGCTTTTTATAGCATCTATTGAAATGACAATATGGTTTTTGTCCTTCATTCTGTTGATGTTGTATATTATGTTTATTGATTTTCATGTCAAAGCATCCTTGCATCCCTGGGATAAATCCCACTTGATCATGGTGAATGACCTTTTTAAAGTGTCATTGAATTTGGTTTGGTACTATTTTTTTTCAGAATTTTTGCATCTATGTTCATCAGATATATTGACCCGTAGTTTTCTTTCTCGGTGTGTGTGTCTTTGTTAGTTTTGGTATCGGGTAATACTGGACTCATAGAATGAGGTCAGATGTATTCCCTTTACCCGTGTCTTTGAATAGTTTATGGAGTATTCATATTAGTTCTTCTTTAAATATTTGGTAGAATTTAGCAGTGAAATCATCAGTTTCTGGGCTCTTCTTTGATGAGAGACTTTTTTTTTTTCAGTTATCATAGCTTCTATCTCATTACTTGTTTTTAGTCTATTCAGGTTTTGTATTTCTTCATGGTTCAATCTTGGTAGGTTTTATGTGTCTAGAAATTTAACCACTTCTGGGTTTTCCAATTTATTGGCATGTAGTTGCTCACAATAGACTTTAATGATCCTTTGAATTACTGTGGTATCAGCTGTAATGTCTCTTTTTCATCTCTGATTTCATTTATTTGAGTCTTCTCTCTTTGTAGTTAGTCTGGCTAAAGGTTTGTTGATTGTTTATTTTTATAAAAACCACCTTTTCATTTCATTGATCTTTTGTATTTTTAGTCTTAATTTTATTTATTTCTGCTAAGATCTTTATTATTTCTTTCCTTCTACTAATTTTGGGTTTGGTTTGCTCTTATATTTCTAGTTCTTTAACATGCATCATTATGTGGTTTATTTGAAGTCTTTGTACTTTTTTGATGTATGCCTTTATTGCTATAAACTTCCCTCTTAGCACTGATTTTGCTGTGTGCTCTAGGTTGTGGTATATTGTGTTTCGATTTTCATTTGTTTCAAGAAATTTTTAATTATTCTGCTTAATTTCTTTATTTGCTGAGCAGTCATTCAGGAACATGTTATTTAATTTCCATGTGTTTGTATAGTTTTTAAATTCCTCTTGTTATCAATTTCCGTTTTCTTCCATTGTCATCAGAAAAAAATACCTGATACAATTTCACATTTTTTGAATTTTTTGAGATGCATTTTGGTACATCCTTGAAAATGTTTTATGTGCTGAGGAGAAAAATGTGTATTCTGCAGCTATTTGATAAAATGTTCTGTAAATGTTTTAGGCTTATTAGGTGTATATTATAGATTATGTCTAATATTTCTTTATTGATTTCTGTCTAGATGATCTGTCCAGTGCTGAAAGCAGGGTGATAAAATCTCCAGCTATTATTGTATTGGGATCTCTCTGTCTCTTTCTCTCTGGCCCTAATATTTGCTTGTTATATCTTCTTGCTGAATTAACCCCTTTGTCATTGTGTAATTACCTGCTTTATTTCTTTCACAGATTTTGTCTTGCAATATATTTTATCTGATATGAGTATAGCTACTCCTTACCTTTTTTCGGGTTTACATTCATAGGGAATATCTTTTTTTTCTATCCCCTCATTTTCTATGTGTGTCTTTATAGGTGAAGTGAATTTGTTGTAGGCATCACATAGTTGGGTTTTATTTTTTAATACATCCATCCACTCCACCTTTTAATTGGATAATTTAGTCAATTTGTACTCAATGTTGTTATTGATAAGTAAGGACTTACTACTGTCATTTTGTTTTCTGGTTGTTTTATTAGTCCTCTCTTCCTTTCTTCCTGTCTTCCTTTGTGTATACGTGGTTTTCTCTGGTAGTATGTTTTAATTTCTTGCTTTTTATGTTTTGTATATTTAAGTAGGTGTTCTCTTTGTGGTTGCTATGAGGCTTGCAAATAACATCTTATAACCAATTATATTTAACTGATGATAACTTTGTTCACAAAAAAGAAAAGAAAAAACAAACAAGCAAAGAGAAAATTAAAGAACTCTACACTTTATCCCCTCTACTTTTTGACGTTTTGTTGTCTCTGTTTATGTCTTTTTATATTGTCTATCTCTTAGCAAATTGTTGTAGTTATTATTATTTTTTATAGATTTGCCTTTTAGTATTCATACTAAAGATATGAGTGGTTTATCCACCATAATTATAGTATTACAGTATTCTGTATTTACCTGAGTACTTAATTTTATCAGTGAGTTTTGTACCTTCAGATGATTTATTATTACACATTAGCATCCCTTTTTTTCAGATTGAAGAACTTCCTTTAGCATTTCACATAAGACAGGTCTGGTGATGACTAAATTCTTCTATTTTTGTTTATGTAGAAAAGCCTATTTTTCATTCATGTTCAAAAGATAACTTCACTGGATACAATATTCTAGTTTAAAACTTTTTTCCTTTAGCACTTTGAATATGTCAATCCATTCCCTCTTGATCCGTAAAGTTTCCACTGAGAAGTCTGCTGCCAGATATATCGGAGCTCATTTACATGTTACTTGCTTCTTTCCTCTTGCTGCTTTTAGGATCCTTTCTTTATCCTTACTTTTGAAAACTTAGTTTACTTCTTGAGGTAGTTTTATTTGGTTTAAGTATGTTTTGTGTTCTTTGATCTTCTTGCACCTGGATATTCACTTTTTTTTTCTCATAGGTTTGCAAATTCTTTGCTATTTCTTGGAATAAATTTTCTATCGCAATCTCTTTCGTTACATCCTCTTTAAGGCCAATAACTCTTAGATGTGCCCTTTTGAGGTTATTTTCTAGATATTGTTGGCATACTTCATTCTTTTTTCTTCTCTGGTGGTATATTTTCATATAACCTGCCTTTGAGCTCACTAACACTTTCTTCTGCTTGATCAGTTCTGCTGTTGAGATATTCTGATGCGTTTTTCAGTTTGTCAATAAAATTTTTTAGCTTCAGAATTTCAGTTTCAATTTTAAATTATTTCAATTTTTTAAAATTTCCCTGATTGAAAATTCTGAATTCCTTCTCTGTGTTATCTCGAAGCTCATTGTGCTTCCTCAAGGGAGCTATTTTGAATTCCCTGGCTGAGGTCACATATCTCTGTCACTCCAAGGTTGATCACTGGTGACTTATTTAGTCTTTCTGATGAGGTCACGTTTTCCTGGATGTTTCTGATGCTTGTGGATGTTTGTTGATGTCTGGGCATTGAAAAGTTAGGTGTTTATTCCAGTCTTCACAGTTTTGTCTTGTTCATGCCAGTCTTTCTTGAGAGGGTTTTTCATGATTTCAAAGAGTTTTGAGTATTGATACTCAAGCCTATGGTTACTGCAGTCATTTCAACTCTAGGGGGTGCCCTAAGCCCAGGAACACTGAAGCTCTTGCAGACTCCTAGACACACCATCTTGGTGGACTTGGGGAAGATAAAGGAGAATTCCCTGGGTTCCTAGACAAAGTCTCTTACTCTCTTCCCTCTCTTTTGCTTAAGCAAAAGTCTCTCTTTCTGCACTGGGCCTTCTGGAATTGTTGGAAGGGTGACATGGGCACTTCTATCTATGGCCATCCCAGCAGACACTGCTCTGGGTTGTACCTGAAGCCCGTGGTCTCCCAGACCAGCACAGTTTTGGTGCTTGCCCAAGGCCCATGGCCACTACTGCCTGGCGGCCACTGATGTTTATTCAAGGCCCACAGCCACTTTAGTCAGCAGGTGGTGAATCCGTCAAGGACTAGGTTTATCCTTGGTTCTCTACACTACAGAGCCAAACCATATCACCAGGTCACTTTAGTTGGCTGGTGGTGAAGCTGGCCAGGACTCAACTTTCTCCCACTGAGACAGAGAATTTCTCTCTGACTCAGGGCTAGTCTAAATGCAGAATTCTACTTGGTGTTGTGTTCCACCGTGACAGAGTGGCACTGATTTCAAATGCAAAGTTTCTCGCTCACTTTGCTCTTTCTCCTTCAAACACACAGATTATCTCCCCACATTGTGCTGCTGGGGTTTGGGGAGATGTGGTGTAGGCAATGTAAGACTGTCCTTCCTACCTTCTTCAATGCCTCTTCCCTTATCAGTATGCTAAAACCAGGTACTAAGATCACTCATCTGATTTTATGCTCTTATGAAGGTGGATTTTTATATGAACAGTTGTTCAATTTGCTGTTCCTGCAGGGGGATGATTGCTGGAGGGTTCATTCAGCCATCTTGCTCCTCTTCCTCCTCCAAATTACAGAATTTAAACATTCTATAATTAAGTTTGTGAGGCCAGGCATGGTGGCTCACATCTGTAATCCCAGCACTTTAGGAGGCTGAGGCAGTTGGATTGCTTGAGCTCAGGAGTTCGAGACCAGCATGGACAACATGGCAAAACTCTCTCTCTATAAAACATACAAAAATTAGCTGGGCACAGTGGCATGTGCCTGTAGTCCCAGCTACCGGGAGGCTGAGGTGGGAGGATTGCTTGAGTCTGGGAGGCAGAGGTTGCAATGAGCTGAGATCATGACACTATACTCAAGCCTAAGCAACGGAGTCAGACTCTCTCTCTCTCTCTCTCTCTCTCTCTCTCTCTCTCTCTCTCTGTGTGTGTGTGTGTGTGTGTGTGTGTGTGCGCGCGTGCGCATCTCAAGTCTGTGATCCTTCTAGAGTTAATTTTTGAAAAAGATGTGAGATTCAGGTCGAGGTTCATTGTTTGGCCTATGGATATTTAATTGCTTCATACCATTTGTTGAAAAGGTTATCCTTTCCCCATTGAATTGGTTTCATATCTTTGTCAAAAATCAACTGAGCATGTTGTGTGGGTTTATTTATGGAGTCTCCATTCTATCCCATTGTGTCTGTCCCTTTGCCAATACCACACAGCCTTGATCACTATAGCTAAATAATAAGTCTTGGAATCTGGTGGACTGGTTTTGTCTACTTTCTTCTTCCGTATGTATGTATGTATGTATGTATGTATGTATGTATGTATTATTTTAGAGACAGGGTCTAGCTCTGTCACCCAAGCTAGAATGCAGTAGTGCAATCATAGCTCCCTGCAATCTTGAACCTCTTGGCTCAAGTTATCATCCCACCCCAGCCTCCCAAGTAGCTGGGACCACAGGTATTTCCCACCACTCCCAGCTAATTTTGGAAATTTTTGTAGAGAAGGGGTCTCGCTATGTTGTCCATGCTGGTCTCAAACTCATGGCCTCAAGCAATCCTACTGCCCCAGCCTCCTCAAACATTGGGATTACAGATGCGAGCCACTGTGCCTAGCTAAGACACACACACACAAACACACACACACACGTCTTATATAGACATATATATATGATATATATACCATATATATCACGTTATATATATACGTTACACATATATATGATATATCATATATATACACATATATATGAGTCACTCTCACAAACAGATTGTTATATCTCCCAAATACACACACACACACACACACACCCCGAGAGAGAGAGAAAGCATGATTGGATTCTGGTAAGACTGAGAGAGCCATCAAACTGGGATGAAAATCTGACCCAAGTGAAGGAGAAGTGAAGCATCCTTGACTTACTAGATCTCCAATTTTTACTCCTAGGCTTTCTTTCTAATAAAATCTTCACACATTTAATCATTTCTTGGTATCTACTTCTTGAAGGACCTGGAGTAACAGATTGAAAAAACACCTGGCGAAAAGGGGAGATAAAGTGTTAACCTTAGAATATTTGTAGCATTCCCAAGGGAATGAGAAACATAATCTACAAACAGAAAACAACAACAACAACAAATAATAGTAATAATAAAAGCATCAGTGCAAGAAAACACAGTTGAGATACAAGGGATAGAACTCTCTCACTGCCCACCTTGGTCAGTTTACATACCATGTTCACACATCTTTGAAAACCTGCCACGTGGTTCAAGGTATGATCGAAAGGATAGCCCCTGTTTTGGAGCTTAAAGTTCTTCTGAAACATACACAAAACTTCCATAAACTGGAAACAGATATGTATTGGGAGTAATAGTTAAGAACAAAAGCAAAATTAAATCAGTTCTCAAGCATGTACCCATTAAATAATTCTCTGTAAGTCCTCTTCAACTGCTTTCTTAAAAAACAGAAAGATTAGGTGAATGGACAAAGACTAAAATCAAGTTAAGATGTCACTGTTATCACCTTGGAATAGTGAAAGAAATTTGCTTTTTAAGGTCATGTGTCAATGTCATTTAAGTTTCAAACTTAAATGGGTACTGGAGATGGTTGTAGGAATTAAAGAGTTTCAGGGATACCATGCTGGATATCTTGTTTGTCCCTCTATATACGCTTTCCTCTTTTCTGTACCTTGCTGATCTGTATGAATTGTATCAGGGGGTTCCCTTGTCCTCCAGTTTCTGGTTGAATTTGAACCAATGGGAAGCACAGGCGGGAGATTAAAGGGAGGAATAAGAGTAAAAGTACATTATTTATTCCCCTGGGCTTTCTCCCTGTGGGGTACTTCAGGCTGGCTGCATCCCTCTACTGAAGGTCGCAATTCCTATTAAGCAATCCTCTCCAGAAAGCACCCTCACCTTACTCCCACCACCATCCTGCTAACAGTTCCCTTCTCTTGCCCTTCAGGAATAAGGATAGTAGGTGCTCCTCATGCTACTAGCTAGTCTCAGGGCACTGCTTTATCCCTTGAGACTTCCCTACTCCCTATCCACACTTTCGAAAATAGTTCTTAACTCTCCTCAAAGGACTACTTTTAAATGTGTCATCTGTTTCTTGCTAGGAATTTCACTTGCAGAGCATCAACTTTAGTGAATCGCTAAAACATGGGATTAAATTATATTTACTTCAACTAGGAAGAAATGGTGATAGCTTATCACTAAAGGGTAGATTTCTGGATTTCAAACTGAACAATTCCCTTCTTCCACTAATGAAAGGCAATGCACTTTTTGACTTACCTGAGTGTTCTCAGAGGTGAGGTATGACTTTCAGGCCATAATGGATGCCATAGAATTTAAAACTTAGCTATGATATTATGATGGTGGTGTACATACATATTTAAATTTTAAAAATACATAAAAGAACAAAGAACAATAGTATATACATTTTAATTGGAGATCAGCTTTTTGACAATAGAGAAAGTGAAAAATCTATAATTATTTCAGTGTATATGAGCTTTTTGTTTTTTTTGTTTTTTTTTTTTTTTTTAGCACGTTTTAAGTGCAACAGGGAGACCTTTGGAGGAGCAAGGGATATAAAAATAATGAGGAATTAAACTAATTTTATTGTTCTTAGAGAAATAAGTTAAATAATCTTCCCTTTGGTATTACTTTCTGAGAGCTTCTTTCTTTCTTTCTTTCTTTCTTTCTTTCTTTCTTTCTTTCTTTCTTTCTTTCTTTCTTTCTTTCTTTCTTTCTTTCTCTCTCTCTCTCTCTCTCTCTTTCTTTCTTTCTTTCTTTTTTTCTTATTTTTTGTTTTTTTAACATCCTAAATAGCCAACAGCAAAATTTGGCATGCTATAGTTTCTAAGCTTCTTTTATTGAGGCTACCATTTGTTTTAGGACTGTTGATAAACATTTCTTTTTGAATGCTGAGTTTGGAAATTATTGTGTACTATAATGACCTAATTAGTGGTTTCCAAAGGGACAGTTAAAAAAAAATTCTGATGTCTTTCTACCCTAGGTTGTATCTGAACTGGGAAATAGAATGTGCAGCTTGAAAAGACCTTCAGGAGTTCTGTTCAATTGAGAACTGCTGGCCTGTGAAAGAGAAAATCATTAATATTTTAATCTCACCTTCTGTTATGGTCTGAATGTGTCTTCGCAAAATTTATATGTTGAAATGTAATCACGCTTGTGACAGTATTAAGAGGTGGAGCCTTCAGGAGGGGATTAAGTCATAAAAAGTTCAGGGAGCTGCCACAGGGATGGGGCTACACAGAGAGCCCCTACTAGGGCAATTTCTATTGGAGCAGTAGGAGTGGGGCCACTGCAGAAAGGCCCCACTAGGGCAATGCCCAACAGAGTTATGGGGTTGGGGTCACCGCAGAAAGCCCCCACTGTGGCAATGTTTAGTGGAATTGTGGAGGCAGAACGATCTCTGAGATCCCAGACTTGTAAAGCCACCAGTGTGCAATGTGCAGTGCCAGCCTGAGAGAGCTTCAGGCTTCACTTCAACTCCTAAGAGCTACTGCATGGGCTGCACCCAGCAAAGCCATGAAGGCAGTGGTGTCTGAGGGATTGGGGGCCCAACCTCCACTCCAGTGAGTGCATGAGGCATGGCATGGAGTCAAAAATTATTTGCAAACCTCAAAATTTAATATTGTTTGCTTTGTGTTTTGGACTTACTTGGGACCTGGGATCTTCTTTCCTGTTTCTCCCTTTTGGAACAGGAATGTTTATCCTATGCTTGTCCCACCATTGTAGTTGGAAACACACAACTTGTTTGATTTTACAGGCTCACATTTGGAAAGGAATTTGCCTTATGAAGAGTCGTACCTTAAGTGTCACCCATAACTGATATAGATGGAACTCTGGACTTTAGACATTGGAGTTGGTGCTGGAACAAGTGAGACTTTTGGGGCTACTGGGATGGAATGAATGTATTTTGCATATGAGAAGAATATAAATTTAGGGAGTCAAAATGTGTCTCCCTCAAATTCATAGTTCTAAGGAAATATAAAACTAACAGGTAAAGAGAATTATGATAGATCAAGGTGCCTGTTAAATTGATTCCGCACAATTTAGGAATTTTTAAATTTTCCAAACTAAAACTCACACACATTTATTACACTGGTGTTCTTTGGAAAAGTGGGTCTGAATTATTACAATATTAAAATTGATTTGTTTTCTGTTAAAAAATGTTAAAATTTAACTTTGGCTCTAAAACGATAAAAATTAGATACCAAAAGAAGTGATGAACCAAAATGCATATTTTCAAAGTAGGGTGTTTAAGAACCAATTTGACGATTGACCTATAATAAAGACATAATAGAAGAGTTAACTGCATAGAGCAGGGGTCAACAAACTTCCTGTAAAGAGCCAGATAGTAAATGTTTTAGACTTTGTGGCCCATAGGGTTTCTGTGGCAGCTACACAGCTCTGTTGTTGTAGTCTAAAAGCAGCCACAGACGATACTTCAACAAATGAGCAGAGCTATGTTTCAATAAAACTTTATTTACAAAGACAAGCAGTAGGCTTGATTTGTCCCACAGGCCGTAGGTTGCCCACCGCTGGCACTGAGGAAATGAGGGCTTATCAAGAGGTTCTTTTGGAGAAAGTTCTCTCATACCCCTATGAGAACCTTCTCTCAAGCCTTGAGATAGGGGGCCCTCAAAAGTTTCACTTGAAGCGCTTTACCTGTGTCCCTCTGAATTTACAACACATGTTGTTCCCTGAACTGGAAATTACCTTCACTCTCTACCAATGGCAGAACAAACACCCATAAGTGTTTCCTGTTCCCCCGAGGGAGATCACGGGGGACAGAACATCTGCTTAAACTGGCTTAATTTGAGTTCAAAAGAATCACCCGGGAAGGCAGGACTCCAGAAGAGACAATTCTGTGTAGAGTGCTCTGAAACCTGGGGCAGACTGGGAAGTGGCTTCAGAGAAAAACGTGACTGGACATTCTAATTGAAACTCCGTTTGACCAGAGGATTTCTTTCATGTTTTAAAAATTGAGCTGAAGTGAAATGAGCCAGGCACAGAAAGACAAATACTGCATGATTTCACTTAGATGTAGAATCTAAAAAAGCTAAACTCATAGAAGCAGAAAGTTGAATGGTGGTTTCCAGGTTGCAGTGGGGGAGGTAGTGGGAAATGAGATATTGGTCAAAGGGTACAAAGTTTTAGTTAGGAAGAATACATTTTGTAAATCTATTGTACAACATGATGATTATAGTTAATAAAAATGTGTATTTGAAAATTGTTAAGAGAGTTGATTTTAAATGTTCTCATCACACACACAAGTGGGCTTGAGAGGTGATAGAGATATTAATTACCTTCATTTAGTCATTTCACAGTATACGCCCATATCAAAACAAATACGCCAAACAAAACGCCCAGGCTGAACACCATAAATATATACAATTTTTATTTGTCAATTAAAAAGTAACAATAAAGATTGAGCTCATAACTTATGGAGTTAAAATTTTATGCAGAAGAAAGGGAAAAACTTCCTCCAGTGAAAAAATTCTAATGAGATTTTGAAGACAGAAACAAATCACATTTTTTTTTGTTTTTGTTTTCTAAATGTTCTACAAGAGAAAATTTCAAAAGCACAATCAGTAAGAGAGAGAAAAGTATACATGTATCCAGCATGCAGCCATTGTTAACTCAGGACCAATCTTGTTTTGGTTTACTTCCCTTTCACCACCCCTACACCCCAAACACAAAATTACTAATTCCAGATCATACTATTTATTTACAAATAGTGTAGTATGTATCTCTGAAAGGCATGAACTCTTTAAAAAACATAACCATGGAATCATTATACCATCTAACAAATCAATAATAGAGGACCTTAATATTCTCAAATATCTAGTCTGTGTTCAAATTTTTCTGATTGCCTAACAATTGATTTTAGATTTTGCTCAAATTAGGATCTAAAGTCTATGTGTTGCACTTTAGTTGTTAAGTCCCTTATAATGTATAGATTCCCTAATCTTTTTTTGGTCCTTTGCAATTTCTTTCTTTCTTTTTTGATTGAATAAACCAGGTTTTTGTCCTGTGAATTTCTACTTTCTGGATATTGCTGGTTGCATATTTGTTGTGGTGTTAGTAGGATTTTTTTTTTTAATTTCTTTTGAATTGAAAATAAGATCCAGAGACCTGATCAAATTCAGCTTTAACTACTTGGCAAGACCATCTCATGGGTGATATGTGCACTCCTATAGTACTTACAGACCCATAATGTGTGGCCTTCCTCTGTGATGTTAATATTTATCAGGATTTGGGACAGTTTGAGAAATCCATTAGAAAGTTTTTTTTTTTTTTTTTTTTTGTTTTGTTTTTTTAAATCAGCTTTCTACTTAATGGTTTTGGCAGCCGTTGATTACTGCCCATACCCATAATTTTATTAGGGGAAAATTACATTTTGATTACATATCTCTGGTTGTTTTTGTTCAAAACATAGGTTATATGTTAATCTCCCAGTACATTGGCATCTTCTGGATGAGAGACTCATTAGTCTTCTCACAAGAGTCCCTTTTGTTCATTATCTTGTGGAATTTGAGTGTGAGGTTTTTTTTTAAATTGTTTGTTTGCAGGGGAGTTGATAAGCTAATTAGCTATAGAGACAAATTTTATTTTTGCTTAACTGACTCTCACTGCATGAAAAGGCAATCTAATTCTCCAGCCTACTTTGGTAAGGTCTGATGACTTCTATGAGCATGACCTTCAGAAGACTGGTTGGTCCTCTGTTTTGGAAGATCCTTGAGTGCCAAGTACATGACACATTGATGATCTGCTTAGTAAGAATAAATGTTGCTACTCAGTTTGAGAGGTTTTTGCTCTCTTTGAGAAATACTTTCCCAGACATTCTAATGTCTAAATGCCATTTGAGTAGACAATCTTCTTCAATCCATGCCTGGTAAGTAGTGGGGTTCTGTGTAGCCAGCTTATTACACTAACTTCTTCTGACTCCAGTCATAGCTCCTTATTATTTTGTCATCAATAGTGTTAACCAAACCAAGGAACATATTTGCTGCTTTTCATATATTTCACTCCTTCCATTTTCACTATTGTCTTTGTAGGACTCATAACATGTTTAAGAGGAAGTTAAATACTGCATGTACAGGTCTGAAGAGCTAGGGGCTGTATCTATAACCTTGCCAGTTTAAAGTATCGATCTTGAGTCTAAAAAAATTAGGTGGTACTGAGACCAAATTCTTGGAGGAACAATATCAGACCCTTAAACAATTTCAATGTCATAAGCAAGTGGGCCTCCAATGGAAAATCCCAGGTAAAAAGACACCTTTTCTATGCTTCTGCCGCTTCTAAGTTGACCTAAAAAAGTGGGAGTAATGGGTATTGTGATTTTTTCATTGATTCCATACTCTATGTATAAACAATTATTTTCAGCTCGACCTTGTAAACGAAGCAAAAGTTCTTGGACTTTTGCCTCCTTCCACACATCTCCACTCTGCCACAAGGAATTAATATCTGGTGTCTTTTCAAAGCACTGATCAATTTTTCCTTTGTGAACAAGTCTTTTCAGTCTTTTACCTTTTCCAAGAAAGAAATACGCAATTGGTTGCTTTGTACGATGCATATGTTTATATTGCCCCTTGAAAGAATTTTCCAGTGCTTGAGCATATGCCTTCATTTGTTGAGAATGTTGATCTAGTTGTTGATTTTCTGGCCAGAATAAGAGGGAAGCTAGAAAATAAGGTTCTGAAAACCGATGAGTCAGTCCTATTGGTTGCAAGACTTCTCGAAGCTGATCTTTTAGTTTTTCAACTGGCTTTACTAATGTCGAGGTAGGTTTGATACAGGAGAGAATAATGTTGGCCAAGATGAAATTTAACTTTTCTTTTGACTCGATTTTGACAGTGCATTGTTCTAAGAGAAAAGCATATTTGTTCACTATGTCTTCCATAGTGCTTATAGCATCCTCTTGACTTTTGATAAGATATTCCAAGAGCCCAGAAAACTTGTCTGCTTTTAAAGCTACTAGGCTTTTGCGGCATCTCTCTATTTGAAGTGGCTCACTGAACTTTGATCCAAGACCTATGTCTTGTGATTCTCCTAAGAGACAAAATATATCTGTATATTTCTTAAAATATACGGCCACCTTTCTCCGAGTTTTGGCCTCTTCATTTTGCTTAATGTTGTTCCTGGGTTTTAGCAGGACAAAGTATTCATCAAAAAAATCAAAGGACTTTTTCAAAGAAAATTTCAATTTAGTTAAATAAGGAATATAGTTTTTGAGGGCTAATTGATATTCATCATTTTGATCCCCTGGAATATCACCACTTCCTGATACAAAATTGACCATATCTCTTTTAGATAGCTCATTTTTATTATCAAAAAAAGGAATGAGCTGGAGAATTTGGATTGTGTAAAGCCCAACTTCTATCTCTCCTTGATAACCAGCGATATTGTAAGTATCGTACCTCCTTTTTGACTTCTGATACAACCTTTCCTTCACTTCATACTCTCTATATTCACTTTGCTGTTGAGATTCTTTGAATGCACTTGAGGCCTGTTCTGCTAAATTCAAAAGAGCAATTAGATCATTAACTGAAATGTTCCTATTTCTTCCATTTTCCTCTATCCACCATCTTATTTTACTTTTGTAGACTTGACCCAGTGTATCTGAGATATAAGAATTGTCAGGTTCTATGATTTTTGCTTGTTTTGCCCAGTTTAGAGCATTGCCAAAGTCCTTCTTTTTAATGTAGAAATGTCTTGCCAACGCTTGGCAAATGAATGCATTTGGGTTGAATCGATGGATACCTTCAAGCAATACAGCTTCAACTGCTTCATTTCCTTCATCTTTATGTAATGCTTCAATAAATGGGGAAAACCAATTTCCTGTTTCACCTTCATGTTCATTGCGGTGTCTTGTGAGTAGGAGTGTGTGCATATCTTGCAAAAATTTGCTTTTTCCCATACCGGTATCGAAGAACAAATTCTCAGTTAGCATATCCAACATAATTTGACTTTTATTCAGGTGATAGCTTTTCTTCAATTCTTCCAGTGAGAACTTTGCAATCAAAGAGTGAATGATGCGTACTCCACAGTAGTTCCCACATTCGATGACCTCTGTTTTTATCAGAATTGTAGAGTAGGTGCCCATCTTGTCTTCAAATTTTTCTGTGCCCCAGAAAGCCTTCTTGTTTCCAATTCCTAAGAATCTTTCACACTGTGATAGTGAAATGGTGGTATCAGGCACATATGAATTAAGAAGAGCCAGAAAAGAAAAGAGCTTTGCTTCCTTGGTAAAAATATTCTGCCCTTTCAGGATATTCCGGACCACATTTTCTATGTATTCTTTATTAAAATTGGTTTTCATGATCATAAAGGAATAAAAATCCTCAAAATTTTTATGCTGTTCTTTGATTTCTTTCAATTTAAGCTCGAAAGCTCTCTGTTCTTTGGGAGAGAGTTGCTGTATTACGGCAATGCTGTCTGGGATCCTTGCACTTTTTTCAGGATTTTGTGATCTCATACAATTTAGGATAATCACCAGAGGTTTTTCATATCGAATGTACTTTTTAGCTATAGCTGTTTGAATAGAGTACTGCAGAAGATAGACATTATCTTGTTCTTCAAAATCGTCAACAAGGAGCAGTACAGGTACATAGTCCTGTCGGTTCATTGCCCCATAGGTGATTAAATTGGTTACCTGTTCTCCAATTTCAGAAAAATCCACTGTCTTGTTTTTTAGCACAGCACATCTGAATTTTTTCCTTAGGTCCCAGAGAATGTGCATAGCCAAAGTAGTTCCCCCACAGCCTGGATGATGATACAGGTGAATAATTTTGGTACATGTTGGTTTAGAAGAATCTGCGCAGTTTTGAATCATTGCTTCAAGTCTTTCATATTTATCCCTTTTGACAAAAGGTGAAGAATAACTTTCAGAAGAGAAGTAGAAGTTCCACCATGACACTTTGCCACCTCGATAGAAGTCTTCCTCTTTTGATGCCTTGAATTCAAGGAATTTATTTTTGTCCTTCTCTAACAGTGTACCCTCACATTCATTTTCACAGATAATTTCCAGAGAAGTCATGATATCTTCTTCTTTTTTCAGAAGGACAGTCGATAAACCAATAGATGGTAAAAGTCTTTTTGAAGATTGAGTCACAGATTTTAGTTTAAGAATAGTGCCATTGATCTCTTCAAGGCTTAAAGCAGAAATGCATTGGCTTGAAATTTCATCTTGGTGTTTTATTAATCTTGCTTCAAGTAGATCTTTCCATCCCTGAAATATGTGTGGTTGTACACAAATACACAGTATATTTTCTATTCCTTTGAGATCCTGGTAGAAAGCACAGAAAGTCTCAATGAGGGGATCTCTTGGGTCATCCACAGAGGATAGTAATAGAAATACCACCAAAAACTTCCCTCTTGGCATTATGTCTTCATGTGTAAGAAATGAAATCAGTTTCCTGACATCAGAAGCTCTTTCTCTTTGCCAGGAACTTGGATCAAAGGGTTTATATTTTTCACTGTCAAGGTCTGACCTGCCATTGCAGAAAATCCAGCTTGGTTGATGGTAAAGATTCAGAGTAGAAATCTTCTCATTTGGTGTGGTTTTCCCTTCTACATATATACTTGGAAAGTGAAGGTTTGCTACTCGGCTTGCTTTGTAATCTTGGACCACTCCATTGATGTTAGACTCAGGATCGAACTCCAACACAGCAAACCATTTAATTTCCTTCAGGAAATCTAAGTGTTTTGTTTGATCTGGGTGACATTTATTTGTTACAAGAATGTACTGTTCATAGTATGAATTATCTAACAAATCTTGATTTCCTGTCAATAATTTAACCAATTTTGGTCCCTCCCTTTCTTTTTTATTTGTTTTTGCTCTGAATTTTTCTTCTGCTGCTTTTCTGGACTCTGCCAGTGTTTTAAAATCTGCTTTAAATGTTCTGAAATCAGCTTTATTTTTCATAATGTCCTTAGAGCTGGTCCCATCTCGCACAAATACTGAGAATTTTTTACTTTGTTCCCATGTTTTGTTGTTGTAATTTTGAATTTTAATCTGGAAATAATCATATTGGCATTCAGAGAACTGTGGAATAATGTCCACTTCAATAACAAATCTATCAGATAAAGTACTATTTGGCAGTAAAACTTCCACAAATCTTGGCTCTCGAATGCACTTCTTTGCTTGTTGGACCTGATGGTCTTCAAAATACTTGTTTATCATCAGATTGAAATGGTTAATGAGGGCTTCCTTGGTATCACTGGTGACTTTGACGCCAACAATTTTCCCATGGGGTTTGTCTTTGACTCCAAAATGAATAGTGCCATTGGTACGTGAATTCATACAAGCTGAAGCAAATCGGAAAACCTCATTGCTAAATTTCATCTTAACATCCTCTTCTGTGGCTGTTTCTGTATTTGTGAAGGCTTTGAATTCATGTATTGGATCAATGAGATTGCCTGGTCCTGTTTCAGGCTGTAGAATAAAATCCAACTTGTAACGATATGGATTACTGAATTCATCAAATGGGTATGATACACATGTCAGGTCTATGGATGGTTGCCTTTCCTTTGTATAATCTATTTTATCTTCTATGAGCTCAACTTTTAGTGACTCAGAAACTTTAGCAATTGTACTCATTGTAGATGGATTAGCCATATCTGGGTTCTCTTTATCCTTTTGTTTTTGCTTTGAAGTTTCTCTACTTTCCTTTTGAGACACGGTTTGGTCTTTAGGAGCATTTTTACTGGGCTTTCTCATCTTAGATGTCTGAATTGAATCTTCAATGGCTGTTTTCTGCAATTCTTTGAATAGTTCTTCTATTTGAATAGCTGGTCCATGTGTGATGCCCATATCAACAAGATGTTCTTTTTTTAACCACTTCAAGACTGCTCCATTCACATCTTGTCCAGTCAAAATTTCCCTGTGTTTTTGGTCAATCTTGTGACTTTCTAACCACCGATTTACATCCTCTTTGGTCCAATCATCTGTATTTTGTGGAAGGTTCAGTTGCTTTGCCATTCTGATACCTACATGTAGAAAAAGAAAAATTATTTAGTATTATTAAAAGTAAAATTTTGACACAATCAATTTTAGTAGATAATATATACATAATTTTCAAAATTTAGGAAGTTAAATAGGATATGCCAATGAATTATCTCTTGAGAGAACATGACTGTTACCAGTTTCCTCTGCATCCCTCCAGAGAAAGAATACCAAATACAACCACATGATCACCCTTTTCCCACATAAATTGTGGCATACTATACATAATTCCCTGGCTTCATTCACTCAGTAAATTTTGGGTATGCTTCCAGTCAGTATACATAGAGATAGTTTATCCTTATTAATGATTGTTTGCTATAATGTGTGTTTGCTGTATTATTTAAGAACATTTAATTCTGATATAGAAAATAAGAGGAAAAAGAAGGATATTTGAAACAGTTAGAATCAAGTTTGTAAGATACATCATGATAGACATAGTTAAGGTAAATAGAGCATATGAGTATTAAACATAGTTAGAAAGGGATGTAAGAACCAAATAGTAAATATTCATGAGACACACGTGAAGCACTTGCTGTTTTTGAGGTCTTAATTGGGTTACTTATTTGGTGACACCCATTCTAATAATTTGTGTTCTCCATTGAAGAAATATCAGTAAAATCCATAGTAGCTTACCAGGCTAATGACCTTTATCTGTGGCCAGGCATACTAATCCCTCTGCATTTCTCTGATTAGAGCAAGTGTATGTCATTGACCCATGACTTCTTCCATCTGCCGAGCCCCTTTAAACAGACCTCAACTCTGGTTCTCAAAATTGAACAGTCAGTGGAGAATGCTGAAACATCAGAGAGGAAGGGAGAAGATATATTAACTAGCACAACTGAGATAATGAGATCCTTCTACTCTTCTTGTTCTTTATCCAAGATGTGTTGCCCACCTCTTTGTTGTTGTTGTTGGGTATTTTAAATTTTTTTTTTTTGAGGTGAAGTTTTGCTCTTGTTGCCCAGGTGGAGTGCAATGGTGCCATCTTGGCTCATTGCAACCTCTGCCTCCTGGGTTCAAGTGATCCTCCTGCCTCAGCCTCCCAAAGTGCTGGGATTACAGGCGTGAGCCACTGCGCCTGGCCTTGTTGTGTATTTTAATTGATTTTAAAAAATATGTCCTTCAAGCATCTTAATTTTGTCTGTGAGCCGTTCTGTTCCGTGTCATCTGGAATAGCTTGCTGAGTAGTGAACTTGTTGGGTACTGTTGCATTAAAGTAATTTTTCACATGATAATTGATAAGAGCTGATTCCTGAGCAATAACTCATGGCATAATTATTTAGTTTGCAAATTTGCAGACTACTATCCAAAAAATTAATGTCAATCTAGGCTACACAAGTATTGCAATGGTTAGAAAAAATGAAATGCAAATAATAATAGTCAGCTTTAAGTATGATCCAAAACTGTGAGTCATTTTAATGAACTAAACTTTCATTTGTCATGGGAGGCATCAAATTAAATAATGGAGGCAGCCTGGGGAATGATGGCAGATAAATTATTATATAGGCCCATGTTCATGAAATAACACACAGAAATATTGCTTTCTAGTGGCAGAGACAAACTCAGGATTAGGATTTACGTTCCTTTCAAGTGAATATGCCAGAGCCATGGTCCAAGGTTTAAGCTATTATTTTTTTCATTATGTAACTGCGGTATGCACAGAAAGTGAATAAGCAACATAACCTTACAGCTATATCAATACAAAATAGGCAAAGATAGGCAATATCTTGGTTGCAATTTTGTACTATAATTTTATAAGATTTTACAATTGGGGAAGTTAGGTAAAGAGTACACAGAATATCAAATTATTTCTTGCAACTACATATGAATCTACAATAATCTCAAATAAAATGTTACTCAAAAAATAAAAAACTGCTATGGTATCCATTAAAGAGAAAAATATTTAGAACCGAGCAGTAATAAAAATGCTGCATATAAAAAGTTGTAAGGAACAATGTCTACAATACTTGGAGAAATATGTATAGCCTTGTATGTATTTATAAAAATGGAAGAATGGGTGTGCCCTGCCGTGAACCTGTATGGCTAAGACCCCTGCTGCATGTGTGCATGGGTGTGACCCACGCCCGCGGATTTTGTCTGGGGGACTGCAAGTACCTTCAGCATTCTCCCTTCACACACACATGGACACAGTGTCACCTCCTCAAGCCATAGGGTGCCAAGTCTAAAGCACAGGGCCAGGTTTCAAGATGGCCAAATAGGAACAGCTCCAGTCTATAGCTTCCAGTGTGAGCAATGAAGAAGATGGGTGATTTCTGCATTTTCAACTGAGGTACCAGGTTCATCTCACTGGGGCTTGTCGGACAGTGGGTGTAGTCCATGGAGTGTGAGCTGAAGCAGGGGAGGGCATCACATCACCTAGGAAAGGGCTAGGAAATTCCCTTTCCTAGCCAAGGGAAGCCATGACAGATAGTACTTGGAAAATTTGGACACTCCCATCCTAATACTGCACTTTTCCAATGGTCTTAGCAAATGGCACACCAGAAGATTATATCCCGCACCTGGCTCAGAGGGTCCCACACCCATGGAGCCTCACTCACTGCTAGCACAGCAGTCTCAGATCGAACTGCAAGGCAGCAGCAAGGCTAGGGGAGGGGCGTCTGCCATTGCTGAAGATTGAGTAGGTAAACAAAGTGGCCAGGAACCTTGAACTGGGTAGAACCCACTGCAGCTCAAGGAGGCCTGCCTGCCTCTGTAGACTCCACCTCTGTGGGCAGGGCATAGCTGAACAAAAGGCAGCAGAAACTCCTGCAGACTGGGAGACACCTCCCATTAGGGGCCTACCGACACCTCATACAGCCGGGTGCCCCTCTTAGACGAAGCTTCCAGAGGAAGGATCAGGCAACAACATTTACTATTCTGCAATATTTGCTGTTCTGCAGCCTCCGCTGGTGATACCCAGGCAAACAAGGTCTGGAGTGAACCTCCAGCAAACTCCAACAGACCTGCAGCTGAGGGTCCTGACTGTTAGAAGGAAAACTAACAAACAGAAAGGACATCCACACCAAAACCCCATCTGTATGTCACTATCATCAAAGACCAAAGGTAGATAAAACCACAAAGATGGGGAGAAACCAGAGCAGAAAAGCTGAAAATTCTAAAAATCAGAGTGCCTCTTCTCCTCCAAAGGAATGCAGCTCCTCACCAGCAATGGAGCAAAGCTGGACAGAGAATGACTTTGACGAGTTGAGAGAAGCAGGCTTCAGATGATCGGTAATAACAAACTTCTCTGAGCTAAAGGAGGATGTTCAAACCCATCACAAAGAAGTTAAAAACATTGAAGAAAGATTAGATGAATGGCTAACTAGAATAAACAGCATAGAGAAGACCTTAAATGACCTGATGGAGCTGAAAACCATGGCACAAGAACTACATGTCACATATACAAGCTTCAGTAGCCAATTTGATCAAGTGGAAGAAAGGGTATCAGTGATTGAAGATCAAATGAATGAAATTAAGTGAGAAGAGAAGTTTAGAGAAAAAAGAGTAAACAGAAACAAACAAAGCCTCCAAGAAATATGGGATTATGTGAAAAGACCAAATCTACATCTGATTGGTGTACCTGAACGTGACGGGGAGAATAGAACCAAGTTGGAAAACACTCTTCAGGATATTATCCAGTAGAACTTCCCCAACCTAGCAAGGCAGGCAGACATTAAAATTCAGGAAATACAGAGAATGCCACAAAGATACTCCTTGAGAAGAGCAACTCCAAGACACATAATTGTCAGATTCACCAAAGTTGAAATGAAGGAAAAAATGTTAAGGGCAGCCAGAGAGAAAGGTCGGGTTACCCACAAAGGGAAGCCCATCAGATTAACAGTGGATCTCTTGGCAGAAAATCTACAAGCCAGAAGAGAGTGGGGGGCCAATATTCAACATTCTTAAAGAAAAGAATTTTCAACCCAGAATTTCATATCCAGCCAAACTAAGTTTCATAAGTGAAGGAGAAATAAAATCCTTTACAGACAAGCAAATGCTGAGAGATTTTGTCACCACCAGTCCTGCTATACAAGAGCTCCTGAAGGAAGCAGTAAACATGGAAAGGAACAACTGGTACCAGCCACTGCAAAAACATGTCAAATTGTAAAGACCATCAATGCTAGGAAGAAACTGCATCAACTAATGAGCAAAATAACCAGCTAACCTCATAATGACAGGATGAAATTCACACATAACAATATTAACCTAAAGTGTAAATGGGCTAAATCGTCCAGTTAAAAGACACAGACTGGCAAATTGGATAAAGAGTCAAGACCCATCAGTGTGCTGTATTCAGGAGACCCATCTCATGCATAGAGATACACATAGGCTCAAAATAAAGGGATGGAGGAAGATCTACCAAGGAAATGGAAAACACAACAAAACAAAACAAAAAGCAGGGGTTGCAATCCTAGTCTCTGATAAAACAGACTTTAAACCAACAAAGATCAAAAGAGACAAGGCCATTACATAACTGTAAAGGGATCAATTCAAGAAGAAGAGCTAACTATCCCAAATATATATGCACCCAATACAGGAGCACCCAAATTCATAAAGCAAGTCCTTAGAGACCTACAAAGAGACTTAGACTCCCATACAATAATAATGGGAGACTTTAACACCCCACTGTCAACATTAGACAGATCAATGAGACAGAAAGTTAACAAGGATATCCAGGACTTGAACTCAGCTCTGCACCAAGTGGACCTAATAGCCATCTACAGAACTCTCCACCCAAATCAACAGAATATATATTCTTCTCAGCACCACATCACACTTATTCCAAAATTGACCACATAGTTGGAAGTAAAGTACTCCTCAACAAATGTAAAAGAATAGAAATTATAACAAACTGTCTCTCAGACCACAGTGCAATCAAATTAGAACTCAGGATTAAGAAACTCACTCAAAACTGCTCAACTTCATGGAAACTGAACAACCGGCACCTGAACAACTACTGTGTACCTAACGAAATGAAAGCAGAAATAAAGATGTTCTTTGAAAACAGTGAGAACAAAGACACAACATACCAGAATGTCTGGGACACATTTAAAGCAGTGTGTAGAGGGAAATTTATAGCACTAAATGCCCGCAAGAGAAAGCAGGAAAGATCTAAAATTGACACCCTAACATCACAATTAAAACAACTACAGAAGCAAGAGCAAACACATTCAAAATCTAGCAGAAGGCAAGAAATAACTAAGATCAGAGCAGAATTGAAGGAGGTAGAGACACAAAAAAACACTCCAAAAAATCAATGAATCCAGGAGTTGGTTTTTTGAAAAGATCAACAAAATTGATAGACCTTTAGCAAGATTAATAAAGAAGAAAAGAGAGAAGAATCAAATAGATGCAATAACAAATGATAAAGGAGATATTACTACCGATCCACAGAAATCCAAACTACCATCAGAGAATACTGTAAAAACCTCTATGCATATAAACTAGAAAATCTAGAAGAAATGGATAAATTCCTGAACACATATACCCTCCCAAGACTAAGCCAGGAAGAAGTTGAATCACTGAATAGACCAATAACAGGTTCTGAAATTGAAGCAAAAATTAATAGTCTACCAACCAAAAAAAGTCTAGGACCAGACGGATTCATAGTCAAATTCTACCAGAGGCACAAAGAGGAGCTGGTACCATTCCTTCTGAAACTATTCCAATCAATAGAAAAAGAGGGAGTCCTCCCTAATGCATTTTATGAGGCCAGCATCATCCTGATACCAAAGCCTGGCAGAGATACAACAAAAAAGAAAGAATTAGACTAATATCCCTGATGAACATCGATGCAAAAATCCTCAATAAAATACTGGCAAACCGAATCCAGCAGCACATCAAAAAGCTTATCCACCAAGATCAAATTGGCTTCATCCCTGGGATGCAAGGCTGGTTCAACATATGCAAATCAATAAATGTAATACATCATATAAACAGAACCAAAGATAAAAACCACATGATTCTCTCAATAGATGCAGAAAATGCCTTTGACAATATTCAACAGCACTTCATGCTAAAAACTCTCAATAAACTAGGTATTGATGGGACATATCTCAAAATAATAAGAGCTATTTATGACAAACCCACAGCCGATATCATAATGGCAAAAACTGGAAGCATTCCCTTTGAAAACTGGCACAAGACAGGGGTGTCCTCTCTCACCACTCCTATTCAACATAGTGTTGGAAGTCCTGACTAGGGCAATCAGGCAGGAGAAAGAAATAAAGGGTAATTAGTTAGGAAAGAAGGAAGTCAAATTGTCCCTGTTTGCAGATGACATGATTGTATGTTTAGAAAACCCCATCATCTCAGACCAAAATGTCCTTAAACTGATAAGCATCTTCAGTCAAGTCTCAGGATACAAAATCAATGTGCAAAAATCAAAAGCATTCCTATACACCAAAAACAGACAGAGAGCCAAATCATGAGTGAACTCCCATTCACAATTGCTTTAAAGAGAATAAAATACCTAGAATCCAACTTACAAGGGATGTGAAAGACCTCTTCAAGGAGAACTACAAACCACTGCTCAATGAAATAAAAATAAAATAAAAGAATAAAATAAAATAAGAATTTAAAAAAGAATAAAATAAAATAAAATGTAAGAAAAAATAAAATAAAATAAATGAAATAAAAGAGGACACAAACAAACAAAAGAACATTCCATGCTCGTGGATAGGAAGAATCAATATCATGAAAATGGCCATACAGCCCAAGGTAATTTATAGATTCAATGACATCCCCATTAAGCTACCAATGACTTTCTTCACAGAATTGGAAAAAACTACCTTAAAGTTCATATGGAACCAAAAATAAGAGCCCACAATGCCAAGACAATCCTAAGCCAAAAGAACAAACCTGGAGGCATAACACTACCTGACTTCAAACTATACTACAAGGCTACAGTAACCAAAACAGCATGGTACTGGTACCAAAACAGAGATATACACCAATGGAACAGAACAGAGCCTTCAGAAATAATACCACATATCTACAGCCATCTGATATTTGACAAACCTGACAAAAACAAGAAATGGGGAAAGGATTCCCTATTTAATAAATGGTGCTGGGAAAACTGGCTAGCCATATGTAGAAACCTAAAACTGGATCCCTTCCTTACACCTTATACAAAAATTAATTCAAGATGGATTAAAGACTTAAATGTTAGGCCTAAAACCATAAAAAACCTAGAAGAAAACCTAGGCAATACCATTCAGGACATAGGCATGGGCAAGGACTTCATGACTAAAACACCAAAAGCAATGTCAACAAAAGCCAAAACTGACAAACTAAAGAGCTTCTGCACAGCAAAAGAAACTACCATCAGAGTGAACAGGCAACTTACAGAATGGGAGAAAATTTTTACAATCTACCAATTTCACAAAGGGCTAATATGTGGAATCTACAAAGAACTTGAACAAATTTACAAGAAAATATCAAACAACCTCATCAAAAAGTGGGCAAAGGACAAGAACAGACACTTTTCAAAAGAAGACATTTATGCAGCCAACAGACACATGAAAAAATGCTCATCATCACTGGCCATCAGAGAAATGCAAATCTAAACCACAATGAGATACTATCTCACACCAGTTAGAACGGCGATCATTAAAAAGTCAGGAAACAACAGATGCTGGAGAGGATGTGGAGAAATAGGAACACGTTTACACTATTGGTGGGACTGTAAACTAGTTCAACCATTATGGAAGACAGTGTGGCGATTCCTCAAAGATCTAGACCTAAAAATACCATTTGTCTCAGTCATATACCATTTACTGGGTATATATCCAAAGGATTATAAATCATGTTGCTATAAAGACAAATGCACACGTATGTTTATTGTGGCAGTATTCACAATAGCAAAGACTTGGAACCAACCCAAATGTCCATCAATGATAGACTGGATTAAGAAAATGTGGCACATATACACCATGGACTACTATGCAGCCATAAAAAAGGATGAGTTCATGTCCTTTGTAGGGACATGGATGAAGCTGGAAACTATCATTCTGAGCAAACTATCGCAAAGACAGAAAACCAAACACCACGTGTTCACACTCACAGGTGGGAAGTTAACAATGAGAATAGTAGGACACAGGGTGATGAACATCCCACACTGGGCCTGTTGTGGGGTGGGGGGAGGGGGGAGGGATAGCATTAGGAGATATACCTGATGTAAATGATGAGTTAATGGGTGCAGCACACCAACATGGCACGTGTACATATGTAACAAACATGCATGTTGTGCATATGTACCCTAGAACTTAAAGTATAATTTAAAAAAAGGAAGAATGACTGAAAAGTATGAACTAAATGCCAATTTAATAAATTCAAAGAAGAACAACAGAATAAACCTGAAATAAGAAGAAAGAAAAAAATAAAGATAAAAGTAGAAATTTATAAAATGGAAAACAAAATGACAAGAGAGACCCAATGAAGTCCAAGAGATAAAAAGTAATAAAATTGACACATCCATGGAATGATTAACCAAAAAATAAGCAATATTAATTAATTAAATTAACAATTTAATCAATTAGTTCAATTAATAATTCAAATAATTATTCAATTAATAAAATAAGCAATATTAGATACAAGTAAACAATATTAGATACTTTAAAAATGAAAGGGTTTGGATGTTATTCCAACCAACTTTAACTGAATAAATTGAAAACTAAGATTAATTAGCAAATTCTTAAAAAATATAGCTTACCAAACTGACTCTAGAAGAAACTGAAGGAGTCTCAGTTTCAGGATGTAGGAGATCACAAAAGGCCACCTACTCACCCACTTCAACAATGAGAACAAAATCCGAAAAACTGCAAAACTCATATTTTTAAGTAATCACAAAGTCATCAATAGACCAGATGACAAGGACAGGATGAACTAAAATTCCAGAGAGGAAAAGATTCCTGTCTAGGTAAGCTTTGGGGGCATTTGTTGATTTGGGGTTGGGTTTAAGGATTAGACTTGGCCTACTGGGAGGAGGAGAAACCAGTGGGGATTTTGGTAGTCACAGCGGCGGGTGTAATGAAGTGCAATTAGAAGTGTTCCAAAATCTTTACTATAATGGATATGCAAAGTAAAATTACAACAAGATAATATTACATGCCTACCAGAATGGCTAAAATGAAAGACTGGTAACGCCAAATGTTGGTGAAGATGTGGAGTCAATGGAGCTCTCATACATTGCCTGTTGGAATGTACATTGTTTCAGCCACTTTAAGAAGCTATCAGTTTTTGTGAAGTTAAATATATACCTACCCTTTGGATCTGCAATTCTCATGAAAATGATTAAAGTACTGATATAGGCAACAACATGAAAGAATCTCACATCATACTGTGTGAAATAAGCCAGTTACAACAGAAAACATATTGTAGAATTCTACTTATATAGTTTAAGAATAGGCAAAAGTAATCTGTCATAGAAGTCAGAATGATGTTGGGGGTAGATATTTTCTGGGAAGGAACACAAGGAAAACTTCTGGGGTGATGGAAATATTTTATATCTTGATATGGGTAGTGGTTGCACAGGTAAGTACATATAAAAATGTCATAGAGGCTTACCGTTAAGTTTGTTCATTGTATATAAGTTATGCCATATTTAAAAAGCTAATAATGCCTCCAAAATACATTAGAAAATAAATAAACGGATGAATAAAATAAAAGAGACACTTGCATAAAAAAGATGATGGTGTGTTATGAACCAAGGATAATTGTGACTTCAATGGTATGTGAGGTCCTAAAGTTTTGCTAGGTGTTTATTATTGCAGCCTCAGATTATGAACTTTTGACTTCTGCATCCGACTCAGTGTTGATTCATACTGGTTTTAGAGTTATCTAAAAGCTGACTACACCCTCGTCTAGTGACCGTTCTAATCTAAGTCACTTTCTTGTATCCATTTGCTGAGTCACATCTACTCCACCCTATGAAAGTATGCTCCCTTTTGTTACACCCACACTGTTTAACATAAAGCAGGGGTCCCTGATTATTCTGCTGCTAGTGTGCCCTGGCTCCTGAGGCCTCATACCCATGACTCTCATCCCCCATCTCGCCCCCTTCCACCGGTACCCTTTTCCTGGGGTCTCCCTGACTTCCTTCATCAACTTGAACCTTTCACAGTTTTACAGACACAGTCACAGTCCTTACTCTCTGGGTGATATGTCATAAACTAGATGATGAGAACGAGTGGTGAATTAGATGGATTATTTGATTTATGCAAGAACTGCATACCATTATATGTAAAAACATAAAGTCAGGTTCTCATATAAGAATGTGGGAGATGGAGAACTGGGCCTGAACATTTGGTTGGGAAAGTAAGCAAATAATAAAGAAGTGACCTTTGACTGTTTTCTCTACTAGAGAGATTATGAATATTTCAAATGTCATTGAACAGGTTACACTTTCACGCTTCTTCCCCTAAAGCTTTTGTCAGATTATTGATAGCTGTACCTTTCAATAAATTATTTTTCAAAAATTGTTGATGATGTCACTCTTGGAGAAAATAATATGTCACCATTCATAGGTATTTATGCCACTGTTCATAGATATTTTACATATTTATGATTTCTTTATATCCTCTCTTGTTCCAAAATGTTTTTTAGGTGAAATATTTAGAAAGTAATCCAGGATCACACATATATTAAAACTGTTAGGTAAAGAAATCATGGGGAAGGCTAAATAATGGTAGGGGGAAAAAGGTGAAATCATGGAGTAAAATTAGTGCCTAAAATTACTGGTTTTGATACTGTATACTTTAAAAACTGACCTGAAAATTTGGTTCTGAGAATCTTAGCAGGAAACACTATTTGTTACCGATTGAACCCACATACATTTTTTTTAAACTCTAGTTGGTGTTAAACTGTAGGGTTTTTTAACTTTTCTAAAGGGAGCTGAAGGTCAGGCCTTCATTCAGAAATGTGATCCCCCAACCCTCTTGCATTATCTTAGTGTTTCCTTCGGGGAGAAATTAGACATAAGCCTAGTATTTTTGCCAGGCACATAAAGCTGCCATAATTCCAAAGACTTCCCATAGTAGTCTATCTGTCTGTCTGTCTTCCTATACATGTCATCCAACAACAGCATTTGAGAAACTCTCAGAGAGCTTTGTTTTCTGGAAGCTACTTATTTCTTAGAGTAGATGGTGGAAGGTATATTTGATTAAAGTAAAGTACTTTTAAGTTTTCATTACCTGTTCTTTACCTATTTTTCCTTTTTCTTTTTCTTTTTCTTTTTTTTTTTCTTTGAGACATGGTCTCATTCTGTTGCCTATGCTGGAGTGCAGTGGTGCAATTATAGCTCACTGTAACCTTAAATTCTCGGGCTCAAGCAATCCTTCTGCCTCAGCCTCCAAAGCAGCTAGGACTACAGATGCGTGCCACCACATCCAGCTATTTTTTTTTTGGTAGGAATCTTGCTAGGTAGGGTCTTGCTATGTTGCCCAAGCTAATTTTGAATTCCTGGCCTCAAACAATTCTCATGTCCTTGCCTTCCAAAGTGCTCAAATTACAGGCTACCACACCTGGCCTGTTTGTTCTTTCTGAAGATGCTGTTATGCCTTGGGAGATTTCATCAATAAAAGTGTCTGTAGTTTTCAACTGCATCTTTAATGAAATGTATGACTAATTTTTCAACTAATACAAAGCAGGCTCCTGTCAGAGCAACAAATAGTCTCGAATTTCTAGGCTTAGAATACTATTTTTTGTTTTGAGGTATATTTAAATCTTCTAATTAAAAAGTATATTTCTTTCTATTCAATAAAATGCTGCTATAGATAGTAAGAACAATATTAATAATAGATATTGTACTTACCCAGATAGTCTTGCAAATTTCTTTTACATGTATGTGGGGAAAACCATCTCTTTTGGTGCTGAAAATATCTGATGTGTTTGTTTTCTTCCTCCTGCGATGCTAGAGAAAAGTATTTTCCTCATTCTGGTTTTAACGGAAGTCTATGTGTTACCTGCTTCTATCTCATAGCAAGCTCTAATTGGCTCAGAAACAACAGAGCATGCTTAACAATTGGGAAGATGGGGGAAGGAAGAACGTAGGTTTTGTTTCAGTTTCATTTCTCAGATCTGAAATTATAACATGGCCTTTTCTATCTGAAATGCTTTTTTATAAGCTATGGCTCTATACCACCTTCTGGTCTGCTTGGTTAAAATCTGAAGGAATATCCCACAAACTGTGGGATATTCTGGCTTAATTGATCCCTTGGGAATATGAGTTTACATTGCAGTCCCAGCCTTGTGGAGTGCCGGGTTGGAGATATTCTAGGTCAGTATTTCACTGGCCTTTAAGGGTGGAGTTACTGTCCATTTCTGCTTTCCTAAAGTATAAAGAATGTCTTTCAGGGATGGGACTTCTTTGAGCACCCCAATAAATGCTAAATGCCTCTGGCTTAGTTCTGCAGAGCAGACCAGGGCTGCAGCAGACCTGATGGTCACATTGTAGAGATTTATCTTTTCTAAGGTCAGTGTCAGGGCCAGGTAGAAAACTGCCTGGGTGAGAGCAACAAAAATAGCTGATATTTTAAAAACTAACAGGAAGTACTAATATTCATTGTGTGTGCTCAATTAGCTTTTGGTTTCCACATCCCATAATTGATCCATACTGGTTTTAGATGAAAACATTTAAAAACTTTTATTTTAAAATATTTATTGGGCACTTACCATGTACCAGGCATTGTTCTAAGTGTTTCATATTAACTTAATTACTCTTCACAACAATCTCCTGAGGTAGAGATTATTTTTATCTCAATTTTAAAGGTGAATAAACTGAGGCATAGAGATATTAAATAATATCTAAATAATATCTAAAGTTTGCACAACTAATACATGGCAGAGATTTGAACCCAGGTTTCAGGCAAGTGTGCTTAAATCCTGAGGTTTAGGAAGAAAGAAAGTGGCTGTGAAGGACAGCCTAGATATAATCATTACACTCATAACCCTCAGGAGCCCTCCTCGTAAGGGGACCCTGGGCCTGAGCTCTGAAACCTGGGTTCCACTTTGCATGGGGACCAGTGTGATGGTTAATTTAATGTGTCAACTTGACTGGGCCACAGAGTGCCTAGATATTTGGTCAAACATTATTCTCATGTTTCTGTGAGGATGAGGAGGCAGGACTAGCTTGCAGCTCCCACTGGGACAGACAGGACAGTATGTGGAGACTCACATTGTGAGCTTTTGCTTCAAGAATTACTGCAGCAATATACCAGGAAAGCCAAGAGAATCCACAGACCCTTTGAAGAAATTGTATCGCCACCGCGGATTCCCTGAGATGCAAAGAAGAAAAAAAAAAAAGCCATAAGTCTGCTTGCTTTCTCAGTGGGGAGGCTGATAGTCAGGGGCAAGTTCTCAGCCCTGGTCACCGGCTGCCTGGAAATAGACTCGGTGTTGTTGGTAGGGGCACAGTGGTAGTGAGACTGGCCTTTAAAACTGTGGGTTGTATGGTAACGAGGTGAGGCCTGTGACTGCTGGCTTTTCCCCACTTCCCTGGTGTCCTGTGTCACTCAGTGGAGACAACCATAATCCCCCTGAGAACATAACTCCATTGGCCTGGGAACCACACCCCCGCCCTCACGCCCTCACGGCAACTGCAGCATGTCACACCCAATAAGAGTCTGAGCTCAAACACACCTGTCTCTGCCCCAACCTGGTGGTCTTTCTTTACCGCTCTGGTTGCCAAAGACAAAGAACATAATTTCTTGGGAGCTCTATGGCTCTGCCCACTGCCTCAGAAACATGAATATATAACTAGATGACCCTAGGTCAAGTTTGCTTCCTTCCTATAGTACCACAGCTAATGCACTCTTGAAAATGCCACCTTCTGGCTGGAGGCCAACCAACACATAACCAGTGCACTTAACAAAAATACAACCAAGGACCCTTACAGAGTCCACTTCACTCCCCTGCTACCTCCACTGGAGCAGGTGTTGGTATCCACAGCCGAAAGACCTGAAGATGTATTATATCACAGGACTCTTTGCTGACACTTCCCAATACCAGTGTGGAGTCCAGTAGCTCTGCTGGATGACTAGGCCCAGAAGAGAAAAAATCATCACTGCAGTTTGGCTCTCAGGAAGCCCCATCCCTAGAGGAAGTGGGAGAACACCACATCAAGAGATCACCCTGTGGGACAAAAGAATCGGAATAGTAGCCCTTGAGTCCCAGATCTTCCCTCTGACACCGTCACCCAAATGAGAAGGAACCAGAAAAACAATTCTGATAATATGACAAAACAAGGTTCTTCAACACCCCCAAAATACCATACCAGCTCACCAACAATAGATCCAGACCAAGACAAAATCTCTGAATTGCCAGGAAAATAATTCAGAAGGTTGATTATTAAGCTAATCAAAAAGGCACTAGAGAAAGGTGAATTCCAACTTAAAGAAACAACAAACATGATACAGGATGTGAAAGGAAAATTCCTCAGTGAAATAGATAGCATACATAAAAAACAATCACAACTTCTGGAAATGAAGGACACAATTAGAAAAATAAAAAATGCACTGGAGGTGGTTGGCAAGATGGCTAAATAGGAACAGCTCCAATCTGCACCTCCCAGTGGGATCAATGCAAAAGGCAGGTGATTTCTGCATTTCCAACTGAGGTACCCAGCTCATCTCACTGGGACTGGTTAGATAGTGGGTGCAGCCCACGGAGGGTGAGGTGAAGCAGGGTGGGGCATCTCCTCACCCAGGAAGTGCAAGAGGTTGGGGAACTCCCTCCTGTAGCCAAGAGAAGTTGTGAGGGACTGTGCCACAAGGAATGGTACGTTCTGGCCCAGATACTACACTTTTCCCATGGTCTTCACAAGCTGCAGACCAGGAGATTCCCTTGGAGGCGTATACCACAAAAGCCCAGGGTTTCAAGCACAAAATTGGGTGGCCATTTGGGCAGACACCGAGCTAGCTGCAGGAGTTTTTTTTTATACCCCAGTGGTGCCTAGAACACCAGCAAGACAGAACCGTTCACTCCCATGAAAAGGAGGCTGAAGCCAGGGAGCCAAGTGGTCTAACTCAGCGGATCCCACCCCCACATGCCAGGTCTGTCCTGCAGACCCTGGCCGAGCAATGGATGAAAGAGGTACTCAGACACAGGTATGCAGTGTAAGAGCAGCTAGGGGTCTGCCTGGCTGTAGTGGCCAAAGTGCAGCAGCCCTGAGAAGCTGGAGCTGCTTGCTTTTATTCAATGCAGGCACAATGCCGAAAACCTGGAGCAAACAACCTGTAGGTGATTAATATTTATTGTTCCCCTTTCAGAAAATGTCATACACATGGATAATAAAAGGTCAGTTCCTGGTCAATATAAGTAAACAAGCCTCTTTAAGATAAATTCCTCTACACTCACTTGTAGCTACTCCTTGCCCTCTGCCTCAGGATTATAGAACAGCTGCCTTCAGCTATTCTCCCCTGGAGCTTTGCAGAGCCTTCTGACCTTTCAGAAGGCCTGCTCCTTTCCCTGTCATTTCTCCCACCACTCTGACGGATCTCCTACACCTGTGGAGTCCAGCAAGCTAAGATCCACTGGCTTAAAATTCTTGCTGCAAGCACAGTAGTCTGAAGTCGATCTGTGATGCTAGCGCGTGGTGGGGAGAGGGGTGTCCACCATTACTGAGGCTTGAGTAAGCTGTTTTCCCCTCACGTTGTAAACAAAGCCGCCAAGAAATTCAAATTGGATGGAGTCCACCGCAGCTCGACAAAGCCACTGTAGCCACACTGCTTCTCTAGATTTCTCCTTTCTGGGCAGGGCATCTCTGAAAGAAAGATAGCAGCCCCAGTCAGGATCTTATAGATAAAACTCCCATCTCCCTGGGACAGAGCACCTGGGGGAATGAGTGGCTAGGGGCACAGCTTCAGCAGACTTAAGTGTTCCTGCCTGCCGTCTCTGAAGAGAACAGCGGATCTCTCAGAACAGCACTAGAGCTCTGTTAAGGGACAGATTGCAGACTGCCTCTTCAAGTGGGTCCCTGACTCCTGTGCTTCCTGACTGGGAGACACCTCCCAGCAGTGGCTGACAGATATCTCATACAGGAGAGCTCCAGCTGGCATCTGGCAGGTGCCCCTCTGGGGCAAAGCTTCCAGAGGAAGGAACAGCCAACAGTCTTTGCTGTTCTGTAGCCTCCACTGGTGATATCCAGGCAAACATAGTCTGGAGTGGACCTTCAGCAAACTCCAGCAGACCTACAGCAGAGGGGCCTGACTGTCAGGAGGAAAACTAACAAGCAGATAGGAATAGCATCAACATCAACAAAAAGGACTTCCACACAAAAACCCTATCCAAAAGTCACCAACGTCAAAGATCAAAGGTAGATAAATGCATGAAGATGGGGAGAAACCAGCACAAAAATGCTGAAAATTACAAAAACCAGAATGCCTCTTCTCTGCCAAAGGATCACAAGTCCTTAATAGCAAGGGAAGAAAATGGGAGGGAGAATGAGTTTGATGAATTGACAGAAGTAGGTTTCAGAAGGTGAATAATAACAAACTCCTCTGAGCTAAAGGAACATGTTCTAATCCAATGCAAGGAAACTAAGAACCTTGAAGAAAGGTTAGAGGAATTGCTAACTAGAATAAGCAGTGTAGAGAAGAACACAAGTGACCTGATGGAGCTGAGAAAGACACCATGAGAGCTTTGTGAAGCACACACAAGTATTAATAGCTGAATCAACCAAGTGGAAGAAAGGATATCAGAGATTGAAGATCAGCTTAATGAAATAAAGCATGAAGACAAGATTAGGGAAAAAAGAATGAAAAGGAAGGAACAAAGCCTCCAAGAAATATGGGATTATGTGAAAGCACCAAACCTACATTTTATTGGTGTACCTAAAAGTAACAGGGAGAATGGAACCAAGTTGGAAAACACTCTTCAGGCTATTATCCAAACTTCCCCAAACTAGCAAGACAAGCCAACATTCAAATTCAGGAAATACAGAGAATGCCACAAAGATACTCCTTGAGAAGAGCAACCCCAAGACACATACATCAAATTCACCAGGTTGAAATGAAGGAAAAAATGTTAAGGGCAGCCAGAGAGAAAGGTCAGGTTACCCACAAAGGGAAGCCAATCAGATTAAAAGCAGAACTCTCTGCAGAATCCCTACAAGCCAGAAAAGAGTAGGGGCCAATATTCAACATTCTTAAAGAAAAGAATTTTCAACCCAGAATTTCATATCCAGCCAAACTAAGCTTCATAAGCAAAGGAGAAATACAATCCTTTACATACAAGCAAATGCTGAGAGATTTTATCAACACCAGTACTGCCTTACAATAGCTCCTGAAGGAAACACTAAATATAGAAAGGAAAAACCGGTACCAGTCACTGCAAAAACATACCAAATTGTAAAGACCATCGACAGTAAGAAGAAACTGTATCAACTAAAAGGCAAAATAACCATCTAGCATCATAATGACAGTATCAAATTCCCACATAATGATATTAGCCTTAAATGTAAATGGACTAAAAGCCCCAATTAGAAGACACAGATGGGCAAATTGGATAAAGAGTCAAGACATATAGGTGTGCTGCATTGAGGAGACCCATCTCACATGCAAAGACACACATGGGCCCAAAATAAAGGATTGGAGGAATATTTACCAAGCAAATAGATAGAAAAAAAAGTGGGGGTTGCAATCCCAGTCTCTGATAAAACAGACTTTAAACTAACAAAGATCAAAAAAGACAAAGAAGGGCATTACATAATGGGAAAGGGATCAATGCAACAAGAAGAGCTAACTATCCTAACTATATATGCACCCAGTGCAGGAGTACCCAGATTCATAAAGCAAGTTCTTAGAGACCTACAAATAGACTAAGACTCCCACACAATAATAACGGGAGACTTTAACACCACTCTCAGTATTAGATAGATAAATGAGACAGGGCCGGGCGCGGTGGCTCAAGCCTGTAATCCCAGCACTTTGGGAGGCCAAGACGGGTGGATCACTAGGTCAGGAGATCGAGACCATCCTGGCTAACACGGTGAAACCCCGTCTCTACTAAAAAATACAAAAAACTAGCCGGGCGAGGTGGCGGGCGCCTGTAGTCCCAGCTACTCAGGAGGCTGAGACAGGAGAATGGCCCGAACCCGGGAGACGGAGCTTGCAGTGAGCTGAGATCCGGCTACTGCACTCCAGCCTGGGCGACAGAGCGAGACTCCGTCTCAAAAAAAAAAAAAAAAAAAAAAAGATAAATGAGACAGAAAATTAATAAGGATATTCAGGGCTTGAACTCAGCTCTGGGCCAAGTAGACCTAATAGACATCTATAGAACTCTCCAACCCAAATCAACAGCCATTCTTCTCAGCACCACATCACACTTATTCTAAAATTGACCACATAATTGGAAGTAAAACACTCCTCAGCAAATGCAAAAGAACAGAGATCATAACAAACACTCTGTCAGACCAGAGTGTAATTAAATTAGAACTCAAGATTAAGAAACTGACTCAAAACCACACAACTACATGGAAATTAACCAACCTGCTTCTCAATGACTACTGGGTAAACAACAAAATAGAGGCCAAAATAAATAACTTCTCTGAAACCAATGAGAACAAAGACACAACACACCAGAAACTCTGAGACACAGCTAAAGCAGTGTTTAAAAGGAAATTTATAGCACTAAATGTCCACAGGGGAAAGTGGGAAAATCTAAAATTGACACCCAACATCACAATTAAAGAATAGAGAAGCAAGAGCAACAAATTTAAGAGCTAGCAGAAGACAAGAAATAATTAAGATGAGAGCAGAACTGAAGGAGATAGAGACATAAAAACCCTTTAAAGAATCAATGAATCCAGGAGCTGGTTTTTTGAAAAGTTTAACAAAATAGACCACTAGCCAGACTAAAGAGAATAAAAGAGAGAATAATCAAATAGACACAATAAAAAAGAGATAAAGGGGATACCACCACTGATCCCACAGAAATGCAAACTACCATCAGAGAATACTATAAACACCTCTACGCAAATAAACTAGAAAATCTAGAAGAAATGGATAAATTCCTGGACACATACACCCTCCCAAGACTAAACCAGGAAGAAGTTGAATCCCTGAATAGACCAATAACAATTTCTGAAATTGAGGCAGTAATTAATAGCCTACAAACCAAAAAAAAAACCCAGGACTAGACAGATTCACAGCCAAATTCTATCAGAGGTACAAAGAAGAGCTGGTACCATTCCTTCTGAAACTATTCCAATCAATAGAAAAAGAGGGACTCCTCCCTAACTCATTTTATGAGGTCAGCATCATCCTGATACCAAAACCTGGCAGAGACACAACAAAAAAAGAAAACTTCAGGCCAATATCCCTGATGAACATTGATGGGAAAATCCTCAATAAAATGCAAACCAAATCCAGCAGCACATCAAAAAGCTTATCCACCACGATCGAGTTAGCATCATCCCTGGGATGCAAGGCTAGTTCAATATATGCAAATAAATAAGTGTAATCCATCACATAAACAGAAGCAATGACAAAAATCACGTGATTATCTCAATAGATACAGAAAAGGCCTTTGATAAAATTCAACACCCCTTCATGCTATAAACTTCCAATAAGCTAGGTATTGATGGAATGTATCTGAAAATAATAAGAGCTATTTGTGACAAACTCACAGCCAATATTATACTGAATAGGCCAAAGCTGGAAGCATTTGCTTTGAAAACTAGCATAAGACAAGGATGCCCTCTCTCACCACTCCTATTCAACGTAGTATTGGAAGTTCTGGTCAGGGCAATCAGGCAAGAGAAAGAAATCAAGGGTATTCAGTTAGGAAAAGAGGAAGTCGAATTGTCTTTGTTTGCAGATGACATGATTGTATATTTAGACAACCCCATCATTTCGGCCCCAAATCTCCTTAAACTGGTAAGCAACTTCAGCAAAGTCTCAGTATACAAAATCAATGTGCAAAAATCACAAGCATTCCTATACACCAGTAACAGACAGAGAGCCAAATCATGAGTGAACTCCCATTCACAACTCCTACAAAAAGAATAAAATACCGGGAATACAACTTATAAGGGATGTGAAGGACCTCTTCAAGGAGAACTACAAACCACTGCTCAAGGAAATAAGAGAGGACACAAACAAATGGAAAAAACATTCCATGCTCATGGATAGGATGGATAGGAAGAGTCAGTATTGTGAATATGGCCATACTGCCCAAAGTAATGTATAGATTCAATGATATCCCCATCAAGCTACTGTTGACTTTCTTCACAGAATTACTAAAAACTACATTAAATTTCATATGAAACCAAAAAAGGGCCCATATAGCCAAGAGAATCCTAAGCAAAAAGGACAAACCTGGAGGCATCACACTACCTGATTTCAAACTATACTACAGTATAGGCTATAGTAACCAAAACAGCATGGTACTGGTACCAGAACAGATATATAGATCAACGGAACAGAACAGAGGACTCAGAAATAACACCACACATCTACAACCATCTGATCTTTGACAAACCTGACACAAACAAAAACAAGCAATGAGGAAAGGATTCCCTATGTAATAAATGGTGTTGGGAAAACTTGCCAGCCATATGCAGAAAACTGAAACTGGATCCCTTCCTTACACCTTATACAAAAATTAACTGAAGATGGACTAAAGACTTAAACATAAGACCTAAAATCATAAAAACCCTAGAAGACAACCTAGGGAATACCATTCAGGACATAGGCATGGGCAAAGATTTCATGTCTTAAACAGCAAAAGCAATGGCAACAAAAGCCAAAATTGACAAATGGGATCTAATTAAAGAGTTTCTGCACAGAAAAAGAAACTATCATCAGAGTGAACAGGCAACCTACAGAATGGGAGAAAAGTTTTGCAATCTATCCATCTGACAAAGGGCTAATATCCAGAATCTACAAGGAACTTAAACAAATTTACAAGAAAAAAAAAAAAAAAACCAGCCCAGTCAAAAAGTGGGTGAAATATATGAACAGACATTTCTCAAAAGAAGACATTTATGTGGCCAACGAACATGAATAAAAGCTCATCATCAGTGATCATCAAAGAAATGCAAATCAAAACCACAATGAGATACCATCTCACAGGAGTTAGAATGGCAATCATTAAAAAGACAGGAAACAACAGATGCTGGAGAGGATGTGGATAAATAGGAACACTTTTACACTATTGGTGGAGTGTAAATTAGTTTGACCATTCTGGAAGACAGTGTGGTGATTCCTCAAGGATCTAGAACCAGAAATACAATTTGACCCCGCAATCCTATTACTGGGTATATACCCAAAGGATTATAAATCATTCTACTATAAAGACACATGCACACATACGTTTATTGCAGCACTGTTCACAATTACAAAGACTTGGAATCAACCCAAATGCCCATCAATGATAGACTGGATTAAAAAATGTGGCACATATACACCATGGAATACTATGGAGTCATAAAAAGGATGAGTTCATGTCCTTTGCAGGGACATGGATGAAGCTGGAAACCATCATTCTCAGCAAACTAACACAGGAACAGAAAACCAAATACCGCATATTCTCACTCATAAGTAGGAGCCAAACAATGAGAACTTATGGACACAGGGAAGGGAACACCACACATCAGGGCCTGTTGAGGTGTGGAGTGCTAGGGGAGGTATAGCATAGGAGAAATACCTAATGTAGATGACGGGTTGATGAGTGCAGCAAACCACCATGGCATGTGTATACCTATACAACAAACCTGCACATTCTACACATGTATCCAGATCTTAAAGTATTATAAAGAAAAAAAGAAAAAATTTTAAAGATGTTGCTGATCCTTTGTTTTGTTTTTCAGAGGCAAGAAAACTTTTTCTTTTGAGCTATTGACAGCTTTTTACAAATAAGTATACTCCCATGAACAAAATTTGGAGCCTATTTGTTTCTCTCTAACTTATTTCTCCAGAATTTGGAAACTATTTGTGAGTATTCTTAATTTATGGAAATACAGTTATTTATATAAGTGCAATAAGAATTTGTTTTCATTTATAACAGGACACAATTGGAGAAACTGGTTATTTTACCAAGGCTTTGACTGGAATGACGTGCTTTCCTTTAAAGAATCAAACTTGCCCTATAGAGCCAGTAAAAGATTTTTGGGAAAACTGGCCTTATACCTTGTCTACACAGTCCCTGTACAGGGTTCCTGAACTGTGGTAAATAAAGAATGTCACTTTATGACAGGCCCAGGGCCCCAAGTTATCTTGGGACTGCAAGGGGAGAAGAATTCACCCAACTCATAGGTATTTGATGGTACAAAACATGGCTGGGTAGCTTGAGGCAGGAGAATCACTTGAATCTAGAAGGCAGAGGTTGCAGTGAGCCGAGACTGCACCATTTGACTCCAGCCTGGGTGACAGAGCGAGACTCTGTCTCAAAAAACACCCAAAAAACAAAAAACAAAGGCTGATCTGAGATGCCTTCTATGGAATATAGTTCCATCAAAGTCAATTTAAAAAGCCTATGTGAAAAATAATTGTTCTTGCTGCACTTTATATAAATAATCTGGCTAAGTACAATAAAGCAAATCAGTTCTACCATGATGTGTCTTTAGTAAAAACGGGAAACTGGAGAGAGAAAAATTATGTTTCAAAACTATTGTTGGATTCTAGTCTTGCCTAACGTTTTTCAATTTTTATTATTTTCTACAATTTGGACTGCATTCTAATGTTTCTTGGCTAAAAGTCTTCAAAATAATGTTTTCATTTTTTTCCCCTTCTTTTTCTCTCATTTTTCCTCATTTGGAGTCACTGAAAACTAAGCTGTGTTTTTGTAAAGCCCTGTGAACTGATGCTAGATAACTTAAACTTCAGAAGAAAATAACAGCAACCTGTTTACATAAGTAAGTCACTTTCAAACCTGCTTCAGAGTAATGTGGACTATATTGATTTACCAGGATTGTTCTTTTATTTCTTGCTGTTTTTCTCTCTCCCCCTGTTTTCTCTGCATAGGATGTGAGACTTCTCAACTTGCTAAAAATGAGCTTTCCTAATAACTTGGGACCTAACTGTCTAGGAATAAACCATATTAGCCATGAGAGGCCAGATGAAACCTGACACCAGAGACTCATTTTCTTCTAAAATGCTTTCTCCAAAGATTTTAAAAAAGAAAAGGGGGGAAATGTGAAAGGAAAGTAAATCTTGAAAATCTTGGGGCCCCCAAAATCACTAATCTAAAGGGAAAAGTCAAGCTGGGAACTGCTTAGGGCAAACCTGCTTTCCATTCTATTCAAAGTCATCCCTCTGCTCACTGAGGAAAATGCATATCTGATTGCCTTCTTTGGAAAGGTTAATCAGAAACTGAAAAGAATGCAACTGTTTGTCTCTCACCTACCTGTGAACTGGAAGCCCCCTCCCTTCTTGAGTTGTCCCTCCTTTCTGGATGAAACCAATGTACATCTTACATATATTGATTGATGTCTCATGTCTCCCTAAAATATATAAAACCAAGCTGTGCACCTTGGGAAAATGTTATTAGGACCTTCTGAGGCTGTGTAACAGGTGCACATCCTCCACCTTGGCAAAATAAACTTTCTAAATTAACTGAGACCTGTCTCAGATTTTTGAGGTTCATAAACTTCTCTGCAGAGTAATGTAAGACCTTCTCCTCATTGAGGGTAGGGTGACATTCTGCATATTACATTACATTTCTTTTCAGGAAGAATGAATTTTTTTCTGGGGGTGTCAAAGGGTTTGCATCCTACTCTCTGAGTCAAGCATTCACGTTTAGGGATTGTTTCATTCAGGAGAATGAGAAAAGATCACTCTATAGCATGGATGTTGAAATGGGGGCTAAGGAGAAAGAAGCTCTCTAAGATACCTCACCGTGGGGCCAGAATTATTAACTGTAAAGATAGTTATGGTTAGCAGGAATATTTAGTAGTTTTTTCTCCTTTCATTATAACTTTTTTCTCTACATCAAGCCCTTAGTTATGTCTTACTAAATGTTATAGTACAGTAGGGAAGTTTAAAAGAAATAAGGGTCAGGCTTATGTTCACAGGCCGATGAACACCTTGGGGAGTATAGCCACTTGGGAGATCCTGTTACTGTATGGACTGGTGGACTGCAGAAGAAGGAGGCAACTGTTTGGAGCAGGACCAGCAGCAGACACAGCTTTCAGAAAGAGGGACATGTTCTGGACCCTGTGAGCATTGCCCAGATTCATAGAAATATAGGCCAGAAGAACCCTGATGGAGCATAGACTTCTTGATGATAAGAAGAATTGGGTTTGGAGTCCAGAATCTCTAAGTTACATTACAAAGAGATACAAATATGTGGATAAGTAAACATATTTGTTATTTCAATATTCAATTTAATCTATATTAGCCTATGTTTCACTTTATAGGCAATGTACAGCTCTTAAATTCCAAGCTATTGAATGCCGCTTGAGACTCTTCTGGCTGTTGTGCATCTGAGAATGAGTGTCTGGAATGGCATTCCTTGACACTGAAAACTTGAGAACACATATTACCATGAGGAAGCCCTCTAATCAGTCAGGAATGATGGTGGTCTTGGAAGACCTCCTGGTAGACATGACTCTTGAACTCAGTTGTGAATGACAAATCAGAATAGCAGGAGAGAGAATGTTAAATGGAAATAAGGCAATCTCAACAGAGATAACAGCATGTGTATAGCACAGGTTGAGAAGTAAAGCAAGCAAAGAGGGTAATGAATGGAAAAAAGAAGCCAGGAGAGATGGGATCTAAGGAACAGGTGGAGATAAGGCTGTATTCACAGGAGACAAAAATGGTTTAAAGGAAGAGATTCTCCTGTAAATGGGAAGAAGAGAACGGAGAGAGTTCAAGTTTATGATTGCTTTATTTTTTGAACTCTTCTCTCTCCTGAAGCCATGAGCTAGGAGAAGGGCAAGGGGTGCAAGGAGTGTGTGTGTGTGTGTTGGAGAAAGTGTTATATGGAGGATGGGGAGCAACATATTTACCTTCCACATGAGTTTTTATTGATACCAAGATGAGGTAAGTGGAACTCTGGTGTCCATCTGTGGGTTTGAGTCCAATAAGCTTTCTCTTTTACATTCATCTTATTTAAATCTTTGCTGTCACAGTGAAGAAATAATTCAGAAAACGTATAAAGGCAATTGAATTTAACACAGATTTTATTGCCCTATAACCAGTTATGATATGACCAGTGGATACCAATGAAACTTCTTCATTATTTGAGTCTGAAAATGCATATTTAAAACATTAAATGATTGACTGTGTGCCAAGCTCTGTGTGCAGGCATATTTCATATCTTAAAAAGGCTTACAATTCTTTCAGGGAAGCAAAAGCAAAATCTATGATTAGAGGTTAGCCAATAATGTCATGAAAATGCCATGAGAATAGAGAGAGGAAATAAAATCATAAAGATATAAATAAATGTATTTGAACTACAGTTGATGTATTTTCTTAAATTACTTCTATATCATATGCCAGAGGGCCTTCAATGGAAAATCCTAGGTAGAAAGACACTCTTTCTATGTTCCTACCACTTCTGAGTGGACCTGAATAAACAGATATTACCGGTATTTTAATTTTTTCCTCTGTTCCGTATTCTATAGAGATTAGCTTGCCTTCAGCCTGACCAATTAGACGACACAGGAGGTGTTTGACTTCATGTTTTTTCCACACATCCCCACTGTGCCAGAGGGAATTTGTATTTTGTACTTTATCAAAGTACTGCTCTATTTCGGCCTTGTGAACAATACTGTTGAGACCCCTCCTTTTGCCCAGATAGAAAAGTGTGCTTGCCTGCTTGGACCTGCACATGCGCTTGTACTGTCCCCTGAAGGATCTATTTAAGGATGAAACATACTTTTCTATTAGTTTGGAATCTTGATCTAGCTCTTGATTTTCTGGCCAGAACAGGAGGCAGGCCAAGAAATAAGGGTCTGGATATTGATGACTTAGTCCTACAAATTGCAAGACCTCTCGGAGTTGCTTTTTTAGCATGGTAAGTGGTTGAATGAATCTGGAGCTGGGCTTTAGACAATTGAGAATAATGTTGGCCAAAATGGAATTTTGTTTCTCATTTGTCATGCGCTTATTTGAGTTTTGCTTCAGCAGGAAGGCATATTCATCCACTATAATTTCCATGGTGGTTGCAGCATTTTTGAAGTTTGGATTAAGATATTCCAAGAGTCCAGCAAACCTATCTGCTCTCAGAGCTTCTAGCTTTTTCCTGCAATTCTCCTCCTGGAATAGTTGACTCTCTTTACTTCGCAATAGACATGGATCCAAATGACAGAAAAGTTCTGTGTATTTCCTGAAACAACGACTGACTTTCTTGCTTAACGTGATTTCCACGATTTCTTTTTGGGTATACCTCATTTTCAGAAGAACCATATAATCAATAAAAAAGTCAAAGCACCTTTTCAGATCTGATTGTAAAGTTTTTAGGTGGGATGTGAACTTGCTAAGAGCCAAATAATATTCGTTTCTGGGATCAGGAGGAATGGTCCATTTTCCTGATAAAAATTGCACCATAGTTTTTATGGATAATTCATTTTCTTTGTGGAAAAAGGGAGTGAGCTGAAGAATCTGGATAGTGTAAAGACCAACTTCTATTTCACCCAAGAAACAAGCTGTATTATACATGTCATATCGTCTCTGGGACTTCTGTGGTGACCATTCCTCGGTTTCATAGTTTTTACTATCAGTTTGCCTTTGGGATTCTTTGAAAGCTCTTGAGGCTTTTTCGGCAGCTTCTAGGAGATGTGTTAGGTCATTAACAGTAATGCTCCTACAGTTTTTGTTCCCATCCAACCACCATTTGATTTCACTTTTGTAGACTTGACCAAGGGTATCTGAAATATAGGAATTTTTAGGTGCTTTCATTTTGGCCTGACGTGCCCAGTCCAGAGCTGTGTTAAAGTCCTTCTCTTTAATGTAGAAATGTCTTGCTAAGGCTTGACAAATGAATGCATTTTGTGGGAATCGTCTGCTTCCTGCACTCAAGACCTTTTCAATGTCTTTGTTCTGTAAAGCTTCCATTAATGGGGAAAACAAAGTGTCTGTTTCATCTCCATACTCCTTGCGCTGTCTTGTAAGCAGAAGAGTTTGAACATCATGTTGAAATTTGTCTCTTCCTATTCCAGAATCATAGAATAAATTCTCGTCTAATATATTCAATGCAATTTGACATTTATCCAAGTGATAGCTTCTTTCCAGTTCTTTTAGACAGTACAGGGCAATCAGAGGGTGAATGACACGCACACCTGTGTATCTCCCATATTCTGCAACTTCTGTTTTTATTAGAAGCGTAGAATAAGTTCCCATCTTGTCTTCTAAGCTTTCAGGTTCCCAGGGAGTACTAGTGTATATGATTCCCAAAAATATTTCACACTGTGAAACTGAAATTGTAGAATCAGTGACATAAGAGTTGAGTAAAGCCAGGAAGGAAATGAGTTGTGCTTCCTTGCTGTCAACATCCTGTCCTTTTAGGATATTCCTGACTACATTTTCTATATATGTTTCATCAAAATTGCTTTTCATGATCATGAAGGAATAAAAGTTTTCACAGTTCTTGTGCTGCTTTTCAATTTCCTTCAGTTTGGCCCCAAAAGCTCTTTGTTCCTTGGAAGAAAGTTGGTAATTTAGTGCAATACTGTCTGCCAATTTTGCACTTTCATCTGGATTCCGGGATCTCATGCAGTTTAAGATGATTACCAATGTTTTTTCATATCGCAAATCCTTCTCTGCTAAAACAGAATGGATGGCATTTTGTAGAAAGTAGACATTTTCTTGTTCTTCAAAATCATCCACAAGGAGGAGCACAGGAATGTAATCCTGATGGCTCTTTGCCTTATAGGTGACCAGATTGATCACTTGCTCTCCAATTTCTGCAAAACCAGTTGTTTTGTTTTTTAACACAGCACATCTGAAGTTTTTCTTTAAGTCCCAGAGAACATGCATAGCCAGTGTGGTACCCCCACAGCCTGGATGATGATAAAGATTGATGATTTTTGCAAATATTGGTTTAGGAGACTCTGCCCAGCACTGTATTAAATCTTTAAGCTTTTCATAACTGTCCCTTTTAACAAAATCTGAAGAATAGTTTTCAGAAGAAAAATAGAAGTTCCACCAGGATACTTTGCCACCTCGATAAAAGTGTTCTTCTTTTGATTTCTTAAACTCCAGGAATTTAGATTCGTCTTTCTCGATGTCTGTGTCTCTACACTCATTTTCACAGAGGATTTCTAGTGCAGTCAAGACATCCTCTTTCTTTTTCTCTAGGATAACTGAAGAAGATCCACGGGCGGGCAAAAACCTTCTTGATGACTGAGTCACCGATTTTAGTTTAAGGATAGTGCTGTTTACCAGTTCTATATTTAATGTGGAAATACTGTGGTTTGTTAATTCATCTTCCATCTTCATTCTTGTTTGTAGTAGATCTTTCCATCGTTGATAAATATGTGAATTCACAGAGATACACAACATATTTTCCATTCCTTTGAGAGCTTGATAGAAAGCCCAGAACGTTTCAATGAGTGGATCTCCTGGGCTTTCCACTGAAGAGAGTAATAGAAATACTACCAAAAATTTTCCTCTTGTCATTATATTTTCATCTGTGAGAAATAAAATTAGTTTCCTGACTTCTGAAGCTCTTTCTCTCTGCCATAAATGTGGTTCTAGAGGTTTATATGTCTCGCTTTTCAGGTCTGATCTGCCATTGCAGAAAATCCAGCTGGGCTGTTGGTAAAGATTAAGAGCAGAAATCTTCTCCCTCATGTTAGTTGTCTTGTCTTCATACTGATTTGGAAAGTGAAGGTTTGCCACTCGGCTTTCTTTGTAAGCTTTGACCACTCCATTGATCACAGATTCAGGATCAAACTCCAACACAGCAAACCATTTAATTTCCTTTAAAAAATCTAAGTGCTTTATTTGGTTCGGATGGCATTTATTTGTTACAAGAATGTACCAGTCATAGTATGAATTATCCAGTGAGTCTCGGTTTCCTATGAGAAGTTTAACCAGCTTTAGTCCTTCACTCTCCTTTTTCATTGTCTTCATTCCATACTCTTCTTCAGCCTCTTTTCTAGATGCCACCAGTGACTTTAAATTTTGTAAAAATGCTTTGAAATCTACATCCCGTTGCTTGGAATTGGCCAGGATATCCCTAGAGCTAGCCCCTTCTCTTACAAACAGTGAAGAATTTTGGTTTTGTTTCCATATTTTATCTTTAAAAATTTGCATCTGAATGTAGAAATACTTATCTTTACATATAGAGTATTTTGGAATAATATCGACTTCAATGACAAATCTGTCAGATGGCATATTGTTCTGCAGAAGGACTTCCACAAACCTTGGCTCCCGAATACACTTCTTGGCTTGATTGATCTCACTTTCTTCAAAATACTTTTTGATCATTAGATTGAAGTGGTCAATGAAGGCATCCTTACTGGTGATTTTCACACCAACAATTTCTCCATGGGGTTTGTCCTTGACTCCAAAATGGATGGTGCCATTGGTGCGTGAATTCATACAAGCTGATGCAAATCGGAAGACTTCATTGCTGAATTTCATCTTAATGTCCGCTTCTGTGGCTGTTTCTGTGTTTGTGAGAGCTTTGAACTCATGTATTGGATCAATGAGATTGAGTGCTCCTGTTTCAGGTTGTAGTGTATAATGTTCTATGTAGCGATGGCTGTCATGGAACTGATCAAAAGGATATGGCATACAAGTCAATTGTTCAGGTTTTAGCTCACCCTTTTTCTTGTCTTTAGCATTTGCTACTTCTTCTAACACATTTTCTTTCATAAGAATTGATTCTCGTTCTTTGATATCTCTGACCTCTCTGGGATCATAATCAATATTGGATGACGTTGAATTTTCTTCTTCCTTTTTGGTCTGTTTTGGATCTTTTTGGTGTTCTCTTTTGGACGGTTTTGAATGATCTAATTGTCCAGGATCATGATTGTCACTTTCAGGGGACTTACTATTCAATTTGTTATATGCACGTTTTATCAAAAGTGCTGGACCCCGTGGTAGCCCCATTTCTATAAGGTCCTTCTCGGTTAATTCCTGCAGGACTAATCCTGTCACTTCTTCACTGAGCAGAATTTGTCCATATTGCTCATTAATCTTAAGGTCGTCAGTTACCCATTTTTTCACATGCTCTTTGGTCCAGTCTTTAATAATTTCAGGTAGAGATACTTGTTTACTCATATCAAAGCTTCAACTTCTTCCTGAGAAAAAGCAATATAATAATATTTTAGAATTATACTGTATTATTAAGATCATATAGTCAATTATGTATACATTATCATACAGAAGATATGTATGTATATGTATAATATTGCTCAAGGCTGACTCTTAAAACTGCTTGATACTTACTTTAGCTGTTTTACCACCCTAATTCATACCCTTGTTTCTTCGGTGACTCTAATTGTAATTATGAAATAAGCTGTAGCTGCTAACTAGGTGACACGCCTTTTAGCCTTATAATAATTCTCCCTTTTAGCTTAACTTGGTGAAAGTTGGGTTTTTGTAACCTAAAACCAGAATCTTAAGTAACATAGAAATTGGTTCCCATAGCATATAGGAATATTGCAAATATACTTTAAAATAATGAAACTGGATAGGTAGAGGTGGGTTAAGGAACAGAAACCCACAGCTGACTATCTTTGTTACATAGTAACGGAGCAGTTGGTTAAATAATCATCTGTTTTCTTTTGGAACTCAAGCTGTTAGGCCACAAGGTTAGGGTTTGGAGGAACTTGGTAGCAAAATGTCAGGATAATTGATTTGATTGGCTAATTCTTGTGCTCTCAGGAGGTACCAGAAGAGACTAGCTGTAATTCAAGCTGGGCTCCCTGAAACTAAATACGGAACATAGTATGAGTTTTTAATTTTGTTAGAGCCATTTTCTCCCAAAATATTGATATGAGGCTAATGAAGATCCTATAATTATGTACTTTGATGAATGGCAAGAGCTGCCTATTTTGGACTCCTAGAACAGGGGTTCTCAACCTCAGTTAAACATTAGAATCACTTGGCGTTCCACACCTCAGACTGCATTAGTTGGTTGAGGGAATGAGGGTGGTGTTTTCAGGCATTAATACTTTTAAAAATTTGCCTTGGTGCATCTATTGTGCAGATAAGACCAACAGCAGTGGTTCTCAAGGTGTGGTCTCCAGACCAGCAGCATCAGCATCACTTAGAAGCTGGCTAGAAATGTAAATTCTCAGGCCCCTACTTAGACCTACTGAATCAGAATTTAAAAGGTAAATCAATTAATTAGTTTAAGTAAACAGAAAACCCAGAAAGTGAGACTATTTTAAGGATAGACAAAACAACATTAAAAGATCAAATGAAACAAAAATACTAGACTAAACTATAAAAAGAGAAAATACAAGCATTTTAAACCAGGGGTCCCCAAATCTGGTGACCTGGACCAGTATCAGTCTCTAACCTGTTAGAAACTGGGCTGCACAGCAAGAGGTGACTGGCTGGCGGGTGAGCTGGCAAAGCTTCATCTGTATTTACAGCTTCTCCCCATAGCTTGCATTACTGCCTGAGCTCCACATCCCGTCAGATCAGTGATGGCATTAGTTTCTTATAGGAGTGAAAACCCTGTTGTGAACTGTGCATGTGAGGGATCCAGGCTGCACACTCCTTATGAGAATCTAGTGCCTGATGATCAGTCACTCTCTCCCATCACCCCAGATGGGACCATCTAGTTGCAGGAAAACAAGCTCAGGGCTCCCACTGAGTCTACATTATGGTGAGTTGCATAATAATTTCATTATATGTTACAGTGTAATAATAATAGAAATAAAATGCACACAAAATGTAATGCCCTTGAATCAACTCAAAACCATTCCTCACTACCCCGTGGAAAACTTGTCTCCCATGAAGCCAGTTCCTGGTTCCGAAAAGGTTGGGGACTGCTGTTTCAAACGATTTGTAATTTTTAGGTTCCTTAGCTTTAAGGAACCTAAGTTTTTAAAAAAAATTTAATGTACAGCCAGTGACAAAGTCTAGCCAAACTGCAAATTTGAACCATCTGTACTTGGAGCTTCTTGGAAAAGTTCACCAGAAAGTCCCCTTGAAATTATGCATGGAGAATAAGCTAAACTGGGGCTTCAACTTGCAGCCCTGTGATTGGCCACAGAGGAAACTTGCACTACACATTTGTGGTGTGAATACTGTATTTGCACCAGGATGATTTACCCCAACTATAGGCATGCATCCACTGAGCCTAGCAGCTTCCACTTGCCTTGATAAAACTGTTCCTGGTTGTCTTAGTGCCTTGAATTCTCTTTCTTACTCTGGCTTCAGTCTGCGGATCACAACTAGTCCTGGGCCAATTAGCAGAACCATAAGCAACTGGCACAATGAACACTATAAACATATTTTAGGTAATCAATTCAGTTCATCTGCAGTGTAGACAGAAGTCACTTGTGGGTCTTAGGAGGTCCCACAAAAATTAGCCCATATATTGTAACTAGACATAAGTGTTATTTATCTTAAATAGTGTAATCTGTTCATTCATTCAACACATATTTAATGAGCACCTATTATGTACCAGGCATCATGCTCAGGAAAAACAGTGATAATCAAAACAGATGTGAAGCTCTTTCATGATATTTATTGTCCATTGGAGAAGATAAAAAAATGAAATAAGTCACACACATACACATACACACACACGCACACACACTCAAAAGTTTATACTGACAGTGTGGTAGTGCTTTTTGTCAGACACAGGAAGGAGTCTAGGCCTGGGATATGTGAGGAGGAAGAGGGTGGGAACACTGGACAGGTGAAGTTAAGGGAACTGCTGGAGTCATGTGAGAGGCAAGTGAGGGAGAAAGCCTGGAGGACAGAGTTAGGAAATAAGAAATATCTACCTGGTGGACCTGCCAAAGGCTCCTTTAGTGGGTCTAAGGGGTATGACATAGTGCTGTTCCAGCAGTGAACAGTTCCTACTCCTGTACCCAGAGCCAGAGCACTGGGCCTGCCATAGAGTACTCCTGGGCAGATGGAGCCTGGGAACCTGGTAAGCTCATCCCTGATCTTCCCATCTGCCCTGCAGAGGCCCTAAGTGTCATCTCTGGTAAGATTGACAGAGGGGCCCTGCCTCACCTGTTTACAAGCATTATATAAAACCAATAGTATAAGCAGTTATTAATAAACATCCTTAATGAAAATTTTTTTGAAGTCATTACATATGAGATAACTACCATAGTATTTTAAACTTTAGTCTTAAGATATTTCATACTTTGAAAATTTGCTGAATACTTACTTTTTATGTATTTTATACATTTTTAGACGTTTTAATACATTTTGTATTAAAAGGTAGGAAGCTGAAGGGAAGAGGACCCTTGTGTCCTCAGATACCATTTCTGTCATAATTATTGGTGGCTCAATAGACATGTCATTGATTCTTCCAATACAATGGCCTCTCACCCGATTGGCTTTTATCTTGACATCAACTCACCTCTATTCCCATGGTCATATCCTTGACCTTACCATTACTATTATGGATTGAATTATATCATGCCAAAATTCGTGCGCTGAAGTCCTAACCTCCAGCACCTTAGAATGTGACTTTATTTGGAGACAGGATTGTTGTAAATGTAATTAACTGACATGAAGTTATTATAGTGGACCCTAATCCAATATGACTGAGGTTTTTGTAAAAAGGGGAAACTTGGGCACAGAGGCTTGCTTACACACAGGGAGAACAGTATATGAAGACGAACGCAGAGGTCAGTGTGATGTTTCTACAAGCCAAGAATCATCAAAGATTGCCAGCATGCTACTGTGAGAGGCATGGAAGAAATTCTCCCTGGTAGCCCTCAGAAGGAACCCACCCTGCCAATACCTTGATCTTGGACTTCTAGTCGCAAGGATTCTGAGATAATACATCTCTTTGTTGAAGTGACTCTGTGCTACTTTGTTATGGCAGCTCTAGCCAACAAACACAGTTACTGAGAACTACAAGCCCTCCATCCTCTCTGTTTCAAACACTTCCCTGTCCCTACCGTCTCTTGCCCCTCAGGCCCACTGCCTTTAGTGCTCAAACACTAGTACGTATTTCTTTAACACTAACACCTTCGATCTATGGATTCTACTACCATCTCACTTTTCCTCACTCCGTTCATGTTTCACTTTTCCTCTTTTACTGGCTTAATATTTTTTGAGTATTCATCATCATCACTTATTTTTCTCCTCTCTGGTACACTCTCACAGTTAAACTACGATGCTAGTTACATCCTCCACTCAGTCGCCAACAGCTTGTCAGAGCATGGCTGGAGATGGCCCTCCACACCCTGACTGGAACATGGCTGGACAATGGCCCTCCACACCCTGACTGGGACATGGCTGGTCAATGGCCCTCCACACCCTGACTGGAACATGGTTGGACAATGGTCCTCCACACCCTGACTGGAACATGGTTGGACAATGGGCCTCCACACTGACTGTAGCATGTTGAACAGTGGCCCTTCACACTCTGACTTGAGCATGCTGGACAGTGGTCCTTCACACCCTGACTGGAGCATGCTGGAAAATGGCCCTCCACACCCTGACTGGAACATGGCTGGTCAATGGCCCTCCACACCCTGACTGGAACATGGTTGGACAATGGGCCTCCACAATGACTGGAGCATGCTGAACAGTGGCCCTTCACACCCTGACTGGAACATGGCTGGACAATGGCCCTCCACACCCTGACTGGGACATGGCTGGTCAATGGCCCTCCACACCCTGACTGGAACATGACTGGACAATGGTCCTCCACACCCTGACTGGAACATGGTTGGACAATGGGCCTCCACACTGACTGTAGCATGTCGAACAGTGGCCCTTCACACTCTGACTTGAGCATGCTGGACAGTGGTCCTTCACACCCTGACTGGAGCATGCTGGAAAATGGCCCTCCACACCCTGACTGGAATATGGCTGTACAATGGCCCTCCATAACATGACTGGTCTCACCTTAATGCTCTCAGCTACCATGCTTTATTTTTTTCTCTGCTTTAGTCAACCTCTCCACTTGGAGCAGTCACTCTCTTATTCTCCTAAATGATCATTTCATCGTTTCTCCTCTCTCATCAAACCTACAACACCTCCTCACCACGGTCACCTTGCTTCCTGTTTAAACTGGCAGAATTGAAGGAATCCAAAGAGAGCTTCTCCAAACTCCTGAAACCACATCTACCCATCAACCTGCTTCTTCACTTTTCTTCTGTTACTACATCATATGTTAGTTTCTGTTCTCTGCCTAGTGAGAGAACGTATGCCTAGTGAGGTCAAGCTCTCCACTTGCAGTAGCCCTTGTATCCCTCTCACCTATTCAGGAAGTTGCTCCAGAAAGTATCCCCTCTCTATTTGGCTTCTTCAGTCTTTCCTCATCTACTAGATCTCCTTCAGCAATCAAGCATGTTTATGTTTTTCATGTTAAGCAAGACTCTTTGGAAACTACTCTTACCCACATTTCTGCTTTTCGTCACAGTAGATCTGTCTACACTTTCCGTTTCCTGTTTCTCTTCTCCCACTCACTTTAGAAGTCACTCCAATCAGGCTTTGCCCTCACTCCTCCACTGAAATTGCACTTGGCATTGCTACAGACAGTTCTTGACAGAGCAACAGCACTTGAAACAAGTGATTGCTCTCTTTTCCTTGGATCACTCTCCTTGCAGGCTTTTGGGACACCACCTTTCCTGATTTTTCCTACTCCTTTTCTGGCTAGTCCTTCTCAGTTTCCTCTGCTGGTTCTTCCTTAACTCTCTACCTCTAAATGTTGAAGTGCCTCTCAGACCTAGCCTCTTTTCTATCTAGAGTTCTATCTAGAGTTTCTCCTTATGAATCTCATCTATCTTGCATTTAAATGAAATCTATATGCCTGTGACTTCCAAATTAACATGATCAGGCCTGGCTTCTGCCATGATGTCCATATATCTGCCTTCTCTATGTTCACCTAGATATATGACAGTCCTAAAACTAACATAGCCAAAATCGGTCTCCTGATATCTGCCCCTCCCACTCCAAACTTGCTCCTCCCACAGTCTTATAAGTTAATGGAACTTGTCAGTTGTTCGAGGCAAAAACCTTGGCAGCATTTTTGACTGCTTTTTTTTTTTTTTCACTCATTATATTAGCAAATACTTTCAACCACACCTTCACAGTATATCCAGAATTCCACCCTTTCCCACTATCCCTACTGCTACCACTCTGTTCTAGGCCATCATCTCTTTCCTGGATTGTTTTTGTTACCTGGTCTGACTCTGGCTTTGCCCCACCCCCATGCCATTCACTCTATTTTCAACACAACAGCCAACCTGATCCTGTTAAAACATGCAAGTGTGATCATGTCACTGACTCTTAGTCAGTGTCCTCTGCTCAAAAATTTTATCTGACTTCTCATCTCACATGGAGTAAAAGCCAAAGTCCTTAAATAAAGTCTGACATGATATGTCCACCCCTCTGTCTTTTTGACCTCATTACTTCTGCTCACTTCCCTCCAGCTGCCCAGTTGTCTTGCTGTTCCTCAAACATGCCAGCCATGCAGCTGCAGGAGGCCTTTACACTACCTGTTCCCTCTGCTTGGAATGCTGTTCCTCCAGATGCCAACATAGCTCACACCCTCACCTTTTTAGCTCTTTACTCAAATTCAATAAGGCCTTTCTTGCTCATCTTTCTTAAAATTTCAGTCCTTACTCTAGCACTTTCCATTGCTCTTCCCTGCTTCAAGTTTTCACTTCAGATTTATGTACTATACATTTTACTTAATTATATTTCTCATTCTGTGTCAGCAACTGGAATATAACCTCCATGAGAAGAGGCATTTTTGCCTGTCATTCATGCATGAATCACCAGGGCCTGACATAAAATAAGCACTCAATAAATATTTGTTGAATGAGGAAATTAACGTTTTTAGATTAGTGAAACAATTGAATTGCATTTGGGAAATATCTTCATGTTGTCATCGATGAGACGAAAACCAACTCCAGCATCTGGGTTAGCCAGTCATAATTAGTAAGAAAAGAGTTTACTTTTCAAAAAGAAAAGTCAGTAAGCATTTTATTCTTCATCTAACGGGCAAATTAGAGAGACTTGATGTCCTATTGTAAGGTCCAGTTTCCTAACACTTCTCCTCAGGTTTTGATGTCTCACTTATAGTCCCTGAGTGAGCATTTTTCTCAGATAGGGTTTTCCCCGGAGGAGATCTCTTTCTACCCTCGGTCCTCAGTGAGCCGGAATCCCAGGGCTTCAGGGTCACCCTCCACTGTTTTAACTGCTGTTGCTGCTCTGGGCAACAAACCCTCCTCTGGAGATGCTCTTACCGTGCACCATAGACTGGCTCTGTTTAGGTGTGAGGCAGTATCTTCTCCTAGCCAGTGTCCTCTCTCAGTAATTCAAGCTACCCATCCTTTCTTTGGGTCACCCCAAATACTGTAAGGAAGAACTTTAGATTTTTCTCTTCTGTGACTACAGCAATTCTGATAGACCCCAGCCCTCTACAAGAAGCAGCATTTTAAGAATTTCCTGCTTAGCAACCATTACATGCCCAGAGACACTGTGTGTGCCGGGTGGTGGCATGGGGGATAGCAGAGGGCTTGTCTTTGTGTCTTTGTGTTACCTGATAGCATGACAGCTTCCCCTCACTTTCTTCTTTATTGATTGACTTCTGTCAGGAACTACCAGGGAGATAGAAACACCCTTCTTAAACAGGGTGACTGGCATCTGTGCTTCTTAAGCCTTGAGTCTTTCTGTCTTTACCTTGTCTTAGAGGTTTCCCAATGGTTCAAAGATAAAAACTCCACACCCTGACTGGAACACGGCTGGACAATGGCCCTTCACACCCTGACTGGAGCATGACTGGATAATGGCCTCCATACCATAACTGGTCTCACCTTAATGCTCTCATCTACCATACTCTATTTCTCTGCTTTACTCTCTCTCTTATTCTCCTAAATGATCATTTCATTGTTTATCCTCTCTCATCAAACCTACAACACCTCCTCACCATGGTCACCTTGCTTCCTGTTTAAACCAGCAGAATTGAAGGAATCCAAAGAGAGCTTCTCCAAACTCCTGAAACCACATCTACCCATCAACCTGCTTCTTCACTTTTCTTCTGTTACTACATCATATGTTAGTATGATAACATATAACATAAAAATATTTCTTAGCCAGAATTCCACAATTTCCCACCCCTATGTTGGTAGCTGAGAAGATATATAACAACTTGAAGATATTATGTATTCAATATTACTTTCATGTGAATTTTGCCCTCTGTCAATTATAAGCATCTTATATGGTCTATAATCCATATGTAGTCAGAGCTGTTATTTAATTCAGGTGACGATGATTTGGGCAACAGATTTTCATAATGCTTTGACATAACTCTTTGGCTCTTTCTGTGACTTCAACCTTACACCCTAGACTGCAAGCATAGTTTTAAACATGACGGCTTTCATGTTTAGCAAAAAGCTACATAGTATGTAGAAAGGTGGAAGAGTTGTGATCAGAAAAATGATGTCATGATTAAATTATGTCTCCTCTCAGTGAGCCTGTTTTCCCACTTATAATATATGAAAATCAGACCAGAACTGATGTTGTCTTAGTTGTTGCTTGTTTTTGTTCTGCTTCTTCAAAAGAAATGCACCTGAAACCGCTGTATCTAACGTGGGTAAAGGTGTAGCTGCTCTGGTTGGAGCTGGGGAGAAGACCTTCACTTTAAATCTATTCTGTTCTGGGATAATTTTGAAACACAGAGTTCTCTTTATTTGTACACTGGGCCCTCCCTATCAGTGGGTACCACATCGTGGATTCAACCAACCACAGATTGAAAATATTTGGAAAAAAAAATTGCATCTGTACTGAAAATGTACAGACTTGTTTTTGTTGTCACTATTCCCTAAACAATACGGTATAACAACCATATAATATGACATTGTACTAGGTATTATAAATAATCTAGAGATGACTCAAAGTACACAGGAGGATGTATAGGTTATACGCAAATATCTTGCTATTTTACATTAGGGATTTGAGCATGTATAGGTTTTGGTATCTGCGCAGGTCCTGGAATGGATCCCCTACAGACAATAAATTTCAGGATCTACTGCCTAAGGACTATTATTTTTCTCTCTTTAGAGACTAAGCAGGAAGGATCAAACTGGCCTGCCCTTGGCAAGCTCTGGTGCTCACCCTCATGTTTAGGAGGCTGGGCCTCACTGGGCTCACTCACCTCACTGGACTCACTCACTCACTCACTCACTCACTCACTCACTCACTCACTCACTCACTTTCCTACCTCCAGGAAAGGCTGCTCAGAATCCCAGCTGCAGCCCAGCAGGCCCACCTCTGCTCTGATGCTCTGTATAACTGAAACTGCAAAGTAAAAGTTAGTTTTATTTTCTTGAAGTGCATGTTCAAATTATGTATTTCTTCCCATAGTCTCTATACAAGCTATTGTGCATAAAAGTCTTACATAAAATGAAGGCTAAACCTTGGAGGGTTTTATTCTTTAATTAAATGTAATTTATAGGACAGAGTATGGCATAGCTGCACATGGCTACAATTTTCGACACGGTTTTGTATGCTCGGATTCCTGATCTTCTGGTCTACGTTTTACTCAGGTTTTTTAGCCTCACCCCCAGAGCTTTCCGCCTGTAGAAATATGCTGCACCCTCGCCATGCTTGCTGGAAAGTTTCTTTTTTAAAAATTCTGCAATCAGCACAAGTTACATCTATTGATTCTTATATACAAGTAGTGATATTTCTCATTCCTTTTATAAGAAATAGCTTATGCTCACTTGCAAATATGTTCATTTTCAAAGTTCTGTTTTACTTTTTAGAATTAGTTTTTAAAGACAGCTTTTAAGGAGAGTTGATTAAACAAACCTTTAATGAGTAGAAACTTACCAGGGCTTTTCTGAAAACTTCTCTCTTTATATTAGAAACATGAAATAAGTCTTCATGAGGCTGTTTGATCCGGATTCCTTAGATTAGTTCCCCTTTCTTGATGATTTGCCAAAGTCACGTTCTGGAAAGCAGCTATGAGGAAGCAGAGCTGTAGGCAGAACAGACTTGGTCCCGGTTCAGTTTGCCGGAGGATATACTTGTTGAGAACGTATTGCATAAAACAATGATATCACAACCAATTAAAATGCAATAGACTGGACTGCTGCTTCGGAAATGTTTGTGAAACAGATTCCCCCCCGCCCCGCCCAACTTTCTACTATGAAAATGTTCAAACACACAGAAAATTTGAAAGAATAGTGAAAAGAATACCCTTCTAGGTAGCATCTCTTTGTATACTTAAATACTTCTAAGAAAACAAATAAACCTCAAAAAGTATGTGGCAGGCACACTTTATCTCTCTTCCAGCATTCCACATTCAATGTAGAGCAAACCCTATGGGGTGTATCTTCAAAATATACCCAGAATTTGACTACCTATCACCACTACCACCTGGTCCAAACTCTCCTCTTCTCTCTCTTGGAGTATAGGAATAGCTTCCTTGCCATGTTCCCTCTTGCTGTTATTGATCCCTTCAGGGACTTCTCAAAAAAGCAGCCAGAGTGACCTTGTTAAAATGTAAATAACATATCAATGTTGTGTCCAACCCTGTCTGTGGCTTTCCATCTGACAAGGCCTCACACAGCCTGGTACCCTGTTAACCCTTTGATATTAGGTCTTTTATTTTTCCCTCTAAATCTGGCCCAGTCACCTGACCTCATCGTTGCTTCCTGAAGGAAGCACCTGCCCCTGTTTCCAGCCACTACAATTGTTTTCCCTTCCTGGAATGTCCTTGGATACCAGCAGGGTTCACTCTCTCACTTTGTTGCCATCTTTTGTCAAATGTCACCTTGTCAGCAAGGCACAGTTTGGCCAGCCTACTGAAAACTTTATCCCATCTCCCAACATTTCCTATCCCTTTTCTGGCTTCATTTTTTATCTACTTAAGACTTACAAGCAGCAAATATTTTATATATTTTAACCTATTTACTTTGTTTCTTTTCTGTCCCACCCATTATTCTATGCACTCCGTAAGGACAAATTTCTTTATATTTTGTTCATTATCTGGCATTGCCTAGCACATAATAGCTTCTTAACAAAAATCTGTTAAATGAGTAACACATCTTCTTAAAGTAATTAAAAGTAATGAATATTTGAAAGGCCTTGAGCTACCAATGTCTGTGGGTCGAAGGACTTCCTCATTTTCCTAGGGAAATTATTTCCCTTGGCTGGAACTCCAGATAGAAATCTGGGGAAATCACTTTACTGTGCTACCCATTAGGCCAGAACTAACTCCAGCTTCTATCATCTGGTCACAAAGAATGAAAAGGAAGTTTTTTTCAAAAGGAAAGCAAAATGAATGAACATATCTTCTCCTGCAGTTTTTGTAGATACCCTAGTTACAGAATACACCTTACCAACTTTCTGCTGTGTCACTTGCAGTTACCGAATGAGGCCATTTCTCACACTGCGTTTTACCTGGAGGAGGTCCCTTTTGACTCCAGGTCCCCAGTGTCTTAAGACCTCTGCTGTTTTCACCCGCTGCCTTTGCTGGGAAGCTGCTCTTCTGGCAAGGGGCTTACGTTTTCCACAGGCACAATCCGCTCGGGTGAGATGCAATACCTCCTTTTAGCCAGTGTCCTCTTTCAGAAATTTAACCAGTCTCTCTCTCTCTCTGGAAATCCTAAAGATGGAAAAAACAGACTCCAGAATTTTTCTTTTGTTTTAGCCAGGACAATTTTAAGAGCATCTGGATATATGCTGTTGGAACTAAGGAACAATCAAAATTACCATGATTAGTGTGGACAAATTTTGTGGTTGCCTTGACGTAAGTCTTGGCTTTCTAGGGGCCCTCAGTGTCTGTTTTGAAACAATTGTGAGCACAAATCTTATCTTTTGCAATGTTGGTTATTGACAAAGGAGTTGCAGGTTGCCATCCTCAACACTTCAGTTTTCTCTCTTTGATGTTCAGCAAGAAGTACCAAGTCAGCAAATTCTTAGGAACAAGCACAGCTGCCCACCCCATCTTTGAGAGACCCTCATGCCCTGGGGAGGTGTTCTGCTCTGTAGGATTCTTAGAACTGATGTAGGGAAAAACACTTCAGAATCTGGCTGTAGCCCAGGGAGCTACCCACACCCTCCTCGCATAGTCTGGCAGTCAGAAGCCACACAAGCAAGTTAGTTTCATTTTCCCGAAGAACACTTTGCATGTTTTTTTCTTAGTTTTCAACCAGATTGCTGTATAAGATATATGTGAATGAAGTACTTTAATAGAATAATATTTAGCCTCTGCAGAGTATTACCTTTGATAAAATGTAAAATTTTTAACGTCTTACATTATGAAGACAGAATTTTGTGTAATTACACAAGATCACAGGTTTTCCTTTAGAATCTTAAGTGCTTAAATTCCTGACCCTGTTTGCTTCGTTTCTCTGTCCTCTTTTCCAAAGCCTGCCTGCCACAATCAGAAACCCTCCCACCATCCTAATTACACTTAATGGTACGTTTCTTTTTAGAAGAGCACTTATAAAGTTATTATCAGTTAAATATACTGACATGTATTTAATCCATTGATTTTTCTAATTACTTTAGTATTTTTATAAGTAATGGTTTATGGACGAACATATAGCTATATAAAAAGTACAGCTGAAGTTTTAAAAAATAGCTGTCTCCTCAAAGGCATAACAAATAAAGGTTTAATGATTCAGTTTACTTACCAGGATTTTCTGAAAAAGTCATTGTTTTATATCAGAAACTTGAAACAGGCCATTTGAACTTTTGCTGTCTCATTCCTCATCTGATGGCTAGGAGATATGAGTGTAAGGATTCTTTTTTAAAAATCAAGGCATTAAATTGTGAGGTCTTCTGTTCTCCCAGTGCTCTTTCTGAGGGTGTGTCAGAGTGCCAGTACAGAAGCAGGAGGAAGTTGAAGTACAGAGAGTTTCAGTTTCGCTTTAGAATGTTCTTTTTTCTTGGGTTTAGAAGGATCTAAAATATTTTTTAATCAATAACATTACCAAAAATATCAATAAATTTGAACCACTGCTTAGAAACTATTTACCAGGCAGGTTTTTAAGTCATAAGAGTTAAGAAATAAGGAAACAACAAACAAACAAACAAACAAACCTAACTATTCAAAAAACAATCTACAGGACAAAGAGAATGGAAATACCAGGGAGAAAATCAATATGTCAATGCAATCTAAGTTCCTGTTACTGGTTGAATTGTGTCCCCCAAACATTCATATGTTAAAGTCCTAATCCTCAGTACCTCTGAATGTTACTGTATTTGGAGATAAGGTCTTTCAGGAAGTAATTAAATTAAAATGAGGTCATTAGAGTGACTGTAATTGTATCTGACTGTGTCCTTATAAGAAGAGGAGATTGGGACACAGACACATATAGAGGGAAGATCATGTGAAGACACAAAGAAAAGATGGCCGTCTACAAGCCAAGCAGAGAGATATCAGAAGAAACCAACCCTGATGGTGTCAGAGATGTTCTAACCAGAGCAACTCCATTTTGAATGAGGGCTACGAAAATGAGGCTGAGACTTGTTGGGCTGCATTCTCAGAAAGGTAGGCATTCCTAGCCTCTAGATGTTTATTATTAAGGGCACAAATTAATAATATTTACTAAACAGACCCTGACTTGGGAGTGTCCAGATATCTGATATCTGGAGAACAAAGGCATTCCTAATTTTGCTTTAAAGAAAATAATATCGATTCTTGCAAAATATATTAATTAAGAAAATTAATTCTTTATCAGAAACCCTTGTAGCAAAACACATCTCTCCATATATATAAGCATTGTATGGGTGGATGTGTTCCTCCTCTTACTTTTGGGAACGTCCTACTCTGTAGCCAGACAACTAGCTATTATCTCTGGAGAAGCCTTGGGTAGCCCTTGACATGGCAGGTAAGAACATTAATTCCTTCTGGATTGCTTATTCTGTTCTGACCCATTATGATGGGTCTCTGTCACCCCAGAACTGTATGGTCATGGGGATAGATGGACAAGCCCATAGATGCCATTTTGCCTATCCTTTAAGCTGCTCTTCAGGGACCTTGATTTTCTCCTGAATGCCCCACCCCTTGTTGGGGAGGGATTTGTTGACTCAGTTTCGAAGAGTAGTATCTTTAGGAAATCACAAGGCAGACTAAAATTGCTCCTTCTTCTTTCCCGTGAATAACTATCAGGCTTTGTTGCTAAACATCCTGATACAACACTTAAAGTACGCCATATGTTGAATCCAACTACCTATTTGCCTGAACCCACAGGCATCCTACGTTATTCTTTTACCACTGTACTTTCTTAATAAACTTGCTTTTACTTTGCACTGTGGACTCGCCTTGAATTCTTTCTTGGGCGAGATCCAAGAACCCTCTCTAGGGGTCTGAATTGGGACCCCGGTCCTGTAACATTTCTGGCAACCATGAGGGACCGATACTGAAGAACCTCCCCACCAACCCAAAGGAAATAGACTACAGCACTGATTGGATGACTTTGGGTAAGTGGTGTCGTACCTGGGTAAAGAATGGGATTGGGTTAGAGGCTTAACTTAAGGGAATTAGAGTCTCTCTGAAGACAGGGTGGGTTAGAGGCCCCTCTTAATAGAAAGCAAAGACGCTTGACTGACCTCGGGTTAGAGGACCAACTTAAAAGGATTAGAGTTCCTTCTAAGATTTAGGGGGTTAGAGGCCTCTCTCAGTAAAGTCCCTCTCTGCTAAAAACGGATTTGGCACCGCAGGCTATGCTCTTTGTATTAATCTGCCTTGTCCTCCTTGCTGCATAAATCAATTTCTTGGTTGCTGTCTGTGTTTCACTGTCTTTTTCAGAAGACTTTATCTAAATGGTCTTAGGGATCTTAACTTACTCTTTTCCTAGGTGCTTCTTGATATCCATGTGTCTGCTCGCGAAACATTGGGAACAAAAAGCATTGAAGGCTCCATCTTTAAAATTGCTGATTGAGATTTGGCATTCAACAGCTATGAGCAATAAAATTAGGCAGAGGTGGTTGTGTTTTGTTGCTGCTATGCTGACTAGGTGTGATCGAGAAGCACTAGGATGGAAATCAGGGGACTCTTCTCCTTGCTGTTTTGTTTCATTTTGCACACTAAAAACACTTCTTTCCTTTCTTGCATTCAGGCAAACTGGCTTTGCTTGTTCATTCCACACTGTCACTATTGCCCAGGACCTGCTTGCTCTGGTCATTCTCATCTAAATCCTCTTCATTTCCTTTGCCTTATTCAACATTTTTGTCAAAGTCCATGTTGTGGTTTATCTGAGATTCATGACTCAGCTCACTTACGTTATCTGGATAATGTGAATCATGTTTGATGAGAGGAAAAGAGGAAAAAGAGCTAGACATACTAGATGATCCTTTAATGCAAGCAGCCTTGGTTTAGCAGGCAGTTTTGTGTGGAGCAGAACCTCTTTCTGTCAGCTCTGAAGGTTCAGATGTGTCTGTCCTTTCTCCCTCTAATCCCCCTTGAGAACCCTTCATCCCCTCCTCCTTACCCGTCTAGCCCCACTCTATACCCACCACTCCCTGAGGAACTTAGCCTGGTGAGTACTACCCCTAGTGGAGCCTCCTGTCAACCTCTAAAGGGAAACCTTTGTCCACTTAGAGAGGTGGTAAATAGGGAAGGAGGCACTGTGAGAGTACATGTTCCCTTTTTTATGTCTGATTTGGCTCTGTGTAAAGAGAAATTTGGTGATTTCTCTGAAGACCCAGGAAGATTCATAGATGAGTTTGAGAAATTAATTCTGACCTATAGTTAACTTGGCAGGATCTACATGTTTTGTTGTCTCTGTGTTGTACAGTGGAAGAGAAACAATGCATTTTGGGGACAGCTAGGGCCCATGCAGATGAGGCATTGGCTCACAACCCAAACCATAATACATATCAGGCAGGCGGTAGAGCAGTTCCAGATCAAGATCCAGAGTGGAACTATCAAAGGGGCAGTGACAACTTGGGGAGAAGAGATCATATGGTCATTTATTTGTTGGAAGGGATGAAGAAATGTATGAAAAAGCCTCTGAACTATGAAAAGGTTAAGGAAGTTTCCAGAACAAAGACGAGAATCCAGCTTTGTTTCAAGGACATTTAGTTGAGGCACTTAGGAAATATACTAACACTGATCCTGCCTCAAGGGACAGACAAACCCTTTTGGGAGTGCATTTTATAAGCCAGTTTGCCCCTGATATCCATAGGAAACTAGAAAAAGCAGCTATGGGTCCCCAGACTCCTATTTGGGACAGCTTTTGTATGTGGTATTTTTAGTTTTTAATAACAGGGACAAAGCAGAGGAAGCAGAAAGAGTAGGAAGGACCTCCCACAAGGTGCAGCTCTTGGCTGCAGCCTTAAGCTTACCTCCCACATGGGGTTGCCCTCCTGGTTCTTGGCCTGAACAAGGGAAGCTGAAAGGTGAGAAGTCAGAGTCACTGTGCCTTGGGCATGAATCAGTGTGCACACTGTAAGAAAGCTGGCCTTTGGAAGAGGGATTGCCCAGCATGCTGAAGGGAGCCATTGGCACCCGAACCAGTGATGGCCAAAATAGCCAGGCAAGCCCAAGAGTGACTGGGTCTGAGACCTCCCAGCACAGCTCCCATCAGACAACTAGCTATTATCTCTGGAGAAGCCTTGGGTAGCCCTTGACATGGCAGGTAAGAACATCAATTCCTTCTGGATTGCTTATTCTGTTCTGACCCATTATGATGGGCCTCTGTCACTCCAGAACTGTATGGTCATGGGGATAGATGGACAAGCCCATAGAAACCATTTTACCTATCCTTTCAGCTGCTCTTCAAGGACCTTGATTTTCTCCTGAATGCCCCACCCTTTGTTGGGGAGGGATTTGTTAACTCAACGGCGAAGAGTAGTATCTTTTGGAAATCACAAGGCAGACTAAAATTGCTCCTTCTTCTTTACTGTGAATAACTATCAGGCTTTGTTGCTAAATATCCTGATATAACACTTAAAGTACGCCATATGTTGAATCCAACTACCTATTTGCCTGAACCCACAGGCATCCTACATTATTCTTATATACAAGTTACGGAGCAAGTTTATTCCAGCTGTCCAGATTTAAAGGATGAGCCTTTAGATAATCTTGAGGTAGAATGGCTTACAGATGGAAGTAGCTTTGTGCACCACGGAAATGGAAAGCTGAGTATGCCGTTGTCAGTCAACAGGAGGTAATTGAATCTCAGGCCTTTCCAGCTTCTACCTCAGCTCAAAAGGCAGAATTAATAGCTCTTATTAGAGCCCTGCAATTGGGAACGGACTTAAGAATTAACATTTACACTGATTCTGAGTATGCCTTTCTGATACTTCATGCTCATGCTGCTAACTGGAAGGAATAGGGACTCCTAACTGCTAAGGGTTCCCCTATAAAACATCACTTAGAAATTCTGGGTCAGGCACGGTGGCTCATGCCTGTAATCCCAGCACTTTGGGAGGCTTAGGAGGGGTGGATCACCTGAGGTCAGGGGTTCAAGACCAGCCTAGCCAACATGGTGAAATCCTGTCTCTACTAAAAAATACAAAAAAATTAGCCGGGCATGGTGGCAGGCGCCTGTAATCCCAGCTCCTCAGGAGGCCGAGGCAGAAGAATTGCTTAAGCTTGGGGGGTGGAGGTTGCAGCGAGCTGCGAAAAGAGGCTCTTCCCTTACTGTGACTAAGAGAAACTCTTTTGCAGATACGGCTGCTAAGGCCGCAGCATTAAAGGAGCCCCCAGCCATGATAATAATAGAACCAAGATATACTAAAGAGGAACAAGAGTGGACTGAAGGTCCATTGAAGGTCAGAGTCTAATTGAAGATCCTTCTGGCTGGCTTATCAATGACAACAAACTGTTGATACCAGGTGCTAATCACTGGAAAATAAGCATTTGCATGACTCTACTCATTTGGGAGGAGATTCCCTGTTTCAATCAATGTTGCAGCTTTTTGTAGGAAAAGACTTACTGAAAACAGCAAAGCAGGTAACTCAGGCCTGTGAACTACGTGCCCAGAATAACCCAAATAACCAATCTTTACATCCTCCTCTAGTAAGGCCTGTTCAGCATACGGGAATATATCTTGGTAAAGATTGGCAAATAGACTGTACTCAGATACTCACATGTAAAGGGTTTAAATATTTATTAATATTCGTTGACACCTTTACTGGTTGGATTGAGGCTTTTTCTACCTGGTCTGAAAAGGCAATTGAGGTTTCTAAGTTCCTACTAAAGGAAATAATTCCTAGATTTGTGCTGCCTGAGAGCTTACAGAGTGATAATGGCCCATCTTTCACAGCAACAATTACCCAAAACATATCTTCAGCTCTATGAATTCCTTAGTACCCCAACTACAGCTAAACTCCTGGGAATAAACAGCTGGGTCTACTTACCTCCAATTAAACCTGTCTCTTACGACGTCCCACAGACCTACGGAACACAAGAGACTGATCCTGTTTCTTCCTGTGAGTGAATCAGTGACCTCTGACTCCTGTTTGGAAGAAATGAAAGGGATGGGTTACATAAAAATATAGATTGACAATCTACTTTTGGGTATAAGTTGGAATCATGCAGAAAGTAACTTATTTACTCAGTGGGCACAGACTTTAGCCTCTACATAATCAGACAAACTGTTGGGTATGTGGAGAATTGCCACTTTCCTCCACTTCTGGGTTGTTCTGACATATTCAATCTGCCAACTTAAGTCTGTGGGGGACTTTATTGTGTTTCAGACTATTACCTAGACTATGAAAGCTTTAGACACTTATATCTCTGCTACTGATGTACTATCAGTCGACCCTATATCGACTTGGTTCCAACAACTTCCCAGTTCTTGGAAAGCCTTTCTGTTTAGTTTGCTTGGAATGATTTTACTTATGTTGCTTTGCTGTTGTGGAATATATTGCAGTTGTACTTTCTGTATAGGAATGCAAGACAAGCTCACTCAGTGCTTTTTTGAATTGAACACTTACTAATCACCACTTAATCTTCTGTGGCTTAAGCTACTCAGTCTGTGGTACATTTTTATGGGAGCCTTGGCAAATTAATACAGTGCCATTAAATTTCTGCTTGCTTATTCACCACTGATTTCATTTTCTTTGGAAAACTAAAACTTTTTTTTTTTTTGGAGGTTATAGGTTTTTTTTTTTTTTTTTTTTGGGTGGGGGGGAGGTTATTATCACCTTTTGTCAGAACTCGGAGTTATGAACGACCTTCACCATACCAACACTCTCTGACTGAGTTTCTCTCTACCCTGAATGTGAGAGACCCTAATAGTCAGGAATATCATTGCCCCATTCAGGCTGAAGAAGTTACAGAAGATGGATTTTCATCCCTCTGCAATCCTTAGGATTAAGGGTCCTCTTGTAAAGAGAGCCGGGAGATATGTCAGAAATGTTTGAACCAAAGCAACTCCATTTTGAGTGAGGGCTAGGAAAATGAGGCTGGGACTTGCTGGGCTGCATCCTCAGAAAGGTAGGCATTCCTAGCCTTTAGATGTTTACAGTTAAGGGAACAAATTAATAATGTTTACTAAGCAGACCCAGACTTGGGAGTGTCCAGATATCCCAATATCTGGAGAACAAAGTCATTCCTAATTTTGCTTTAAAGATAATAATATCAATCCTTGCAAAATAAACTAATTAAGAAAATTAATTCTTTATCAGAAACCTTTGTAGCAAAACACATCTTCCCATATATACAAGCCTTGTACTCATGGTGGATGAGTTTCTCTTATTTTTGAGAACGTCCTACATTTGTCTATGGAGTAGCTGTCCTTTTACCACTGTACTTTCTTAATAAACTTGCTTTTACTTTGCACTGTAGACTCACCCCGAATTCTTTCTTGCACAAGATCCAAGAACTCTCTCTTGGGGTCTAGATCTGGATCCGTGTCCTGTAACAATGACACTTTGATCTTCGATTTCTAGCATCCAGAATTGTGAGAAAACAAATTTCTGTGGCTTAAGCTACTCAATCTGTGGTACTTTGTTATGGCAGTCCTGGCAAACTAATACAGTGCCATCGAATTTCTGCTTGCTGATTCACCATTGATTTCATTTTCTTTTGAAAACTGAAACTTTTTTTTTGGAGGTTATAGATATCAGGATGTATATATTAAATGTGTACAATGTTTTTCTGAATCAATTATACCTCGGTAAAGCTAAAAATCATTATTTCTTGAATTGTGACTATAATACAAGTTTATTTTCAAACTTAAAAAATACAGAATATACAAAGAAGGGAGAAAACCTATGTTATCCAAATACAATATCTATTTCCCATTGTTTACTGCCTTTCTTTTCTTCTATATGTATTTTAGAATATATAAATTTAATATCTGAGAAAATTTACCAGGCCCGAAAGCATATAACTTCAAATAGGCAATGTACAATGCCCAGTAATCTAGGTTTTATTTAGCTTTGTCTCTCTCTCTCTCAATAAGCATATTTTGGAGATTCTCAACTGTGCATCCCCTGTCAGTTTTGACCTCCATCACTCTCATGTGATGACATGTCTTCCTATGTAATGCACAAAATTGAAGCCATCAGATGGGTTTTCTCACATGCTCCAGTCTCAAGATCCTCAAACTCATTTTTTCCCACAATAGAGCAGCGATTCTTAAACCACATTGCACATTGACCCCTGGGGAGCTCTCAAAAAAGCAGGTGCTCAGGAACTCTATTGGACAATCAATTATCTCTAGGGATAGGGGCAAGCATCAATAATCTTTAAAAGCTCCTCGAGTAGTTCTAGTGTACAACCAGGGCAAGAATGTCTGGAATAAAATGAATGACTTTTTCTCTTTCTTTTCCAAACTTCTCTTCCATTTTCACACAATTCAGTCCTAAAAGCCAAGAACCAATTCAGAAAACTTATCCTTAAAATTCTATTCCTCTAGAACTGTTCTCAGTACCAAAATATTTATTACTTCAGGTTCTCCAGAGAAACAGAACCAATAGGATGTATCTATATCTGTATCTCTATCTATATCTAGCTATATTGTATATATCTATATATGAAATCTTATATATATATTTTTTCTCTTATCTCTCTATCTATCTATAAGGAGATTTATTATATTGGCTCATGTGATTATGAAGGCTGAGAAATCCCACAGTCTGCTGTCTGTAAGCTGGAGACCCAGGAAAGCTAGTGGTGTAATTCAGTGCAAGTCTGAAGGCCTGAGAACCAGAGACCCACAGTGAGGAAGGAAAAAAGGTGTGAATTCCTCTTTCTGCTCCTTTTAGTTCTATTCATTATCTCAACAGGCTGGATGATATCCAGCCCTTTTGGGGAGGGCAATCAACTTTACTTAGTCCACCAATTCTGGATGCTAAAATACCATCACAGATACATCTAGAAATAAAGTTTAATGTGGACACTGTATGGCCCACTCAAATTGACACAAAAAATTTAAGAATCACACAGTTACATATAGCAGTGCAGCTAAATATTTTATGACTGTATATCATAGGCGAACAGAAACTGGGAGACAATTAGCCATTTCTTCTACAGATGTCTATTTGCAATTTGAAGACTCCTAAAAAGCATAGGTTCTCTTAAGTGAAATTGGAATCTGTGAAAATTAACTTCTTAATGTCTTAAAGTTTTCTGGCTCAATATACTTTTCTGGCATAGTAAAAGCAAGAAGAGAAAGGAGGAAAAAGTGACACTGAAGAAATTGATGCTTATACAATGAAACTTCTTAAAATATGGGAAAATGTAGGAAAGTAAATATGCTGATGACTTCTGGGAAAAGGGAAGTTTAGACAGAATATCTTTAAGTCTGATATTATCATGGACCAAACTCGCACCAAATAATACAGTAACACTAGGAAATTGTATTATTTTATTTTATTTTTTGAGGCAGAGTCTTGTTCTCTTGCCCAGGCTGGAGTGCAATGGCACGATCTGGGCTCACTGCAACCTCTGCTTCCTGGGTTCAAGCAATTCTCTTGTCTCAGCCTTCTGAGTAGCTGGGATTACAGGTGCATGCCACCATGCCCTGCTAATTTTTGTATTTTTAGTAGAGACGGAGTTTTACCATGTTGGCCAGGCTGGTATGGTGCTGACCTCAGGTGATCTGCCCACCTCGGCCTCCCAAAGTGCTGGGATTACAGGTGTGAGCCACAGTGCCTGGCCAGAAATTTTAAAAATATGTCATTAGCTAGCTGAATAAGCAAAAGTATAGATTATCTAGAGCTTCCAATGCAACCGTCCAATTTATTGTCTTGGGACCATGTTGGAAATATGGGTTGTGTGTGGCAGAAATCAGTGATTATAATATAAACCACAGTCAGAAAGATATTGAATATTCAGATGAAGGACCAGGTATGGAAAAACATTTCTCAATATTCACATTATATGTATCAGAGACATTTCATGCCCCACTTTACCTTCGTTTGGTCTATCTTTTATCATAAACATTGCTGTGACATCCAGTTTTGTGCAAATGTGAACTGACAGTACCTTACTTTAGTGACCGTGTACATCTCACTTTATGTTCCAGGCTTCTCGGGCACCAGGAATGATAGGTAACAACTGCTGGAACCCTGTGGTATTCATGTATGAGCATTTGGGAAATATGAGGAGCATAAAAAGTCACAGGGGTAACCAACAGTTGACTAATAGAGGACAGAAGCTGGTGGAAAATTTTTCTCCTTTTCACAGCTCAGAAAAATTCTTAGTTGCATTCTGTCCACCTCCTGAGTAGGTCCTGGCAAGATTGAGCCCAGAGCAATAACACATTTCTTGTATTGGTTTTCCAAGCTTCCCTGTTTCACTTTCCCCAGGGCCCTACTACTTTTCCTTGGGCTCAAATCCAAGGAAATAAACTATCTGCATACAAGCTCTGTTTCCTGGAGTATAGGGAGGGGATGGGGAGGAAACTGAGGCTAATACAGTTGGCACCAAAATGGGCCCAGAAAGCAGATTCACAGCATGGGATTCTGGAACTGGTCAGGAAGTGATAAGGACTCTATTAGTGATGGTAGGTTTGTTGGTGAAAATTCCTGACATGCAATCAGGATGAGGCACAGAAAGAAAGTGAAACATTGGCTTATGCTGTAGTTTCAGCACTTAGATGGTGTTGAGAAAGCAGTGTAAGAATTCTAAATTGGACTGGATTATAGCAGCCTTGAAAAAGCAAATGACAGGTTTATATTAGCTAACTATAAACTCAAGACTGTCTCTGAAATCAGAAGGCCTACATGGTAGTATTTAAAAAAAAAAATCTGAAGCTCCTGGACAAGACTGTACTGAAAATCAGGCACAGAATCTAATTTTAATGGTAGAAGGGCTACATAGTCAACTTTATATGAGTGTACTACCTCTATAAGTATTTGATGTCAATCAGGGCTCTGACAGGAAAACAGTGGAACCCTAGAACCTGGGTGGAGATATATGAGTAGAAAGGTCTGAATCTGGAATACCTGTACTCCCCTGAATCCTATGGACTGGTAGAATAAGCTTCTTCCCATATCAGAAGGTGGTGGCCTCTCCTTGCAAAGAGAACTGGTACAGATTTCACTTGGAACAAGACAATACTTATTTTTTGTGAGATTTGCCTCAATCTTCTCTCGTTGCCTTCAGACCAATAAGACTGGGGCCAGCTTTCAGTATAGATTCAGCAGGAAAATAGAGTTTGAGAAAACATACCCCACAAAGTGCAAGACCTGTCTTATATTTACCATCAGAAACCAGGGTAAAAAATGTGATATTGGATAGTGATGTGAAAATGGGCAGAATATATGATAGGGAAATTTATTGCTAAGTGGAGACTTCTTCATGACTCTGGATTTAATATCCTGGCCCTGATATAATATCTTAAAATAAAATAAATGCTTGAACTGCCTTGGAAGAATGTCACAGAGTTCAGGAAAGAGAGTAATTTAGAATAAATTTATTACATGATCCCAGATAACCCACTATTTCCATATTTTTCCCAGAAATAAGACACTCCTTATTTTAAGGATCAGAGGGCACTCCTTTCTTTAAGGCTATATGGAATGTACTGATGCAGAGGGTCCTGGACTCTTTGACAAGCTCAGTGCTGGCTATCTGCTGAAGGCCAAGCTTGAGAGTAGGAAGTATGGCTGGATGCAGTAGCTCATGCCTGTAATCCCAGCATTTCGGGAGGCTGAGGCAGGAGGATTGCTTTAGGCCAAGAGTTTGAGATAAGCCTGGACAACATAGCAAGACCACATCTCTAAAAATGTTAGAAATAATAAAATAAAAAAGAGAGTAGGAGATACACCCAAGAACTGTGCTCCATACAAATGGATATTTGCATTAGGGAATGCATTCTGGAAATGCAATGTCCCAAGGGAAGCATTTAAATAAAGAAGCAAGATGGAAACAATAATAGTGAGCAGCAAGACCAGAATGGTGACCAGGGGTCTGTGGTTATGTTTAAGAGGTCACAGTTTGTTTCTAGGAATACGATGCACAGGCAGCCAAAACAGTATGACAAGTAGAGCCAAACTGGCATAATCAAAAAGACAAAGAGCTGGAGAGCAGACTTCAGCCAACATATTAGAAAATTATGATACTGCAGTCAGTTTGAAGATCTCAGCCAGTTTATAGATCTAGAGTCCATTGGTTGAAGAGAGCTTTCTCTTGAGGAAGGCCTCTGCAATGTCACAGCAAGTAAATATAATAAATAATTTCCCAATCTTTCCCCACAGGGACATGCACTCATTTGCCTCAGTTTGCAAAAGTACAGGATTACCTATACCTTTTGAGGGCTGTTATATATAGGTCACAAGCTGACTCTGATGCCTAAGATCTAAAATGCCACTGCAGTCCTCTGGTTAGAGTAGTAGGGTAGTAGGTAGTAGTAGTAGGAGGAGGAAGATAAATAGAATTCTAACACAAGTCTATCTCACAAGTGGGTCCAATGCATTTGCAAACTCACAATGGTTATTTCTGTAGTCCTCGAGTACATAATTATGAAATTCTTATCAGCTTGCCAACTCTCACATTGATTCCACAATGTATAGAATGAGAGCCATTACACTAGAAAGGGCCAAGTAGAAGTTCCTGAATTGCCCCCATATCCTCCTGTCAAGACAGTAAATCAGATGCAATGCTTCATCCTGAGAATTTCAGAAATGAGAATTACTATCAAAAAGTTAAAGAAGGAAAAAGTCCTTGTAATAAATCTCCATTCAAATCATCTGTATTCCCCCAACAAAACTAGATGAATCAAGCATATTGACAGTGGGCTACCATATACTTAACCAAGTGGTAGTCCCAATCATAGATGCTCTGCTAGATTTGGTGTCTTCACTGCAATAGATCAACACAATCACTTAATTATGTAGCTATTGATGTAGTTAATGGACTTATTTTAATCTCTATGAGTAATGACAATCAAAAACAGTTTGCATCTACATTGGAAGGAGAGCAGTCTACATTCATACAAACACTCCATGGCTACATTAAGTCTGTTAATATAGTCTTCAAGGACCTTGATCATGTTGATATTCCACTGAACATCCTATCTGTCCTCTATGTTGATGACATCATGCTAATTAGACTAGAGGACAGGAAGTGGCAAGTACTTGGAATTCTTTAGTAAAATAAACACATGCGAAAGGGTTAGAAGATATACCAAACAAGTCTGGGAATTTATCACAGCAATGAAGTTTTTAGGGATCTTATGGTCTGTGGAGTCCAGAAAAATAAAGAAGTTTGTAGAAGATTCAAATTGTGATGTAAGCTGCTCTGCTATTCAGACCATGTGGCCCAGCAGATCCCATGATGCTCAAAGTATTTATTGTGGATTAAAATGCTGTTCAGAGTCCCTAGGAAGGCCTAATATGAGAAATACATTGCAGATTCTCCAGGATTCTCTGGAGCAATAGCAGGGTTTTTGTGCAGAAAACAAGTTGGTGTTTGAAAAAGAGCTGTAAAAGAGACTGAGTGCCTGACCATGAGATAACAAGTGATATGGTTTGGCTGTGTCCCCATCCAAATCTCAGCTTGGATTGTAGTTCTCATAATCCCCATGTGTTGTGCGAGGGACCCAGTGGAAGGTAATTTAATCATGGGGCCAGTTACCCTCATGCTGTTCTTGTGATAGTGAGTGAGTTCTCATGAGAGCTGATGGTTTTATGAGGGGCTTTTTCCCCTTTTGTTCAGCACTTCACCTTCCTGCCACCATGAGAAGAAGGACATGTTTGCTCCCCCTCCCACCATGATTGTAAGTTTTCTGATTGTGAGTTTCTCAGCCATACTGAACTTTGAGTCAATTAAACCTCTTTCCTTTATAAATTACCCGGTCTCTGGTATGTCTTTATTAGCAGTGTGAGAACAAACTAACACAAATAATTATGTGACTAGAGTTTTCCAACATGAGTTGAATATTATCAGATCTTAGGAGCCATGATGTCAAGCAAATGCAACAGCCATCTGTCAAATGGTGGAATGACACATTCAGATCGTATCTGAGCAGGTCCAGGGGCTACGAGTAATACAAAAAGATGTGACACAGAACTCCACATCACCTATCTCAGTTGTACTATTGCCTCTCCTTCAAATTATATTTATGGTGTAATAGAAATTCCTCATGACTAACTGAGAGAAGTAGAAATTAAAGGCTTGGTTCACAGATAGGTCAGTTTGATATGTTGGTGCTAACAAAAAATGAACAGTTGCCACGTCACAATCACACTCATCAGATACCCTGACAACAAATGGTGAGGGGCAATCCTTCCAGCAGGCAGAGCTACAAGCAGTGTAGCTGGTCATTGATTTTTATGGAAGGGAAAATAATCTGAAGTATGGATATAAATAAAACCTTGAGCAGAGGAGACATGGAGGGAGTAAATGTAATATTGGAAACAAATAAGTCTGGGGAAGAGGCATATGAATGGACCTCTGGAAGTGACTGCACACTTTGTATATCCTTTTGCCTTATGTTATGTGCATCAGAGAGCATCTACTGAAGAGAAGACACTAGACGACCACAGAGAGAAACTCATCACACAGATGTTAACAGCTTCTCTCTTTAGCTACTGCAGTGTCTGCACAATGAGCCTTGGAATGGATGGCCATAGTAATAGATTTGGAGGTTATTTATGTGACCAATATCAGCGACTCTCTCTCACAAAATTGGCTTATTGGCCCTGCCACTGTCACTGTTAATTGGCCCACCTGCATAGCATAGACCGGAGCTGAGCCTCCACATGACACCATCCTTCAGGGATAATAGCCAGGCACTTAATGGTAGGTTGATTATATCAGACCTCTTCCACCCTGGACTAATTTATCCTTACTAGAACTGGCACTCTCTCTGCATATGTGTTTGTCTTCCCTGCCTTGAATACCTCCAGAGCTCATACCATCTGAGTGATTATAGAATGTGCGATTTACTGATATGGCATTCCACACAAAAATGCATCAGATCCATTTCAAGATAAAGAAAGATTTATTATCCTGGAAGTGAAGCAAGATATCTCACTGATTCCTTTGCTGGCAGGAATGAGAGTACACAGGCACTGTCGAGGGCAAACTCCACTCACTAGCTGCTTCACCCCTTGTGGGAGGGGGAGAGCAGGTGAGCAGGTCCTGGAGCCGGGGAGAGCAGGTGAGCAGGTGCTGGATCCAGCAAGAGCAAACTCCATACTGGCCCCAAAGCAGCATCTAGGGCAGGGTGTCCAAAACCCCTGAAGCCACAGAGGAAATGTTACAGTGCCCTATTAGCTTTGCCATTCACAGATGGCTCAAGTGTTAACAGCTCGGTGGAAAGTCAGTGTGACAGCCTTTTGCATCCACATTCGAGTCCTTGTCCAGCATCCAAGAGGAATGAGGTGGCACAAATGACTTGAAGATAGTAAATGCAGGGGATTTTATTGCCAATGAAAGTGGCTTTCAGAGGGAAAGGAAGCTGAAAAGTGAACAGAGCGGGAAGGTAATCTTTCCCTGAAGTCTAACCATCCCCAGTCAGAATCCTCTCTGAAGCTATGCCATCAAGCTGTCCTTCTGAAGTCAAGCTGCTTCTCTCTGACATCCCATCATAGTTTCTGATGTCCAACTGCATCTCTTCCTCCTGCTGACTGAGCCTGGGGTTTTTATGGGCACTGGATGGGGGCAGAGCAGGCCATGGGTAGTTTTAGAAAAGGCAACATTTGAGTGGGAAAACAGGAATGCAAGTTCTCACTTTGGGCCACAGTTCCAGGCTTGAGGGTGGGGCCCTTGCTGGGGACTCACCCTCTTCTGCCCAAAATTTCTCTACCTCCTTTCCCAATGAGAAGGACTGGAAAGTCCTGACTCATCAATATAAATCCTAGTCTTGTGATCTTGGCCAAGTCATTTAACTACTCTTTTACTCAGTTTCTCCATCTACTCAGATGAGGATGACAGGGGTCCTATTAAGATCATATAAGAGAAGGCTATGTGTAAAAAAGTCCTTTAAAAACCACCAGGCATAATGTTAGGGATGCATTTGGTATGTAGAGCTGTGGTTTTTAGGCATATCTTGTGAGAGAAGAGGTATTACATGTCACAGGATTTCACATCAGGTAAGGGAGGGGAATACACCTATCACAGCTCCTATAACCTCGAGACCTGTGGTTTACTCTCAGTGTCTGGGAGCAGATTTTAGCTAGAAGAAGCTTTTTGCTTTCATTTATCAGGTAACTAATATATGTAGTAATCATTCCAAGTTGGTGTGCCCCTTTTGTTTTCTCTGAGTATCTGGATTGTGTCCAGTTTTCCATAAAATAACTTTCTTGGAAATGATTTCTCTTTCTGTTATAGATACAAACTTCCTCAGGAAATCAAAGCATTTTGGAACTTGAAGTTGATTGACTAAGTCAGGAGCCTGTAATCCATGTTCATATTGAAGCTCTGCCTCATTCAGGGTACACTGCCCAGTGGGACCCCTGGGAGATCTGACCCATGTGTTCCAAAGAACAGAGTCTGTGAGCACCAGAGGCTCCTGAAGAGCCACACCCTTTAGTTCTTCAGCTCTTTAAGTATTCATACTTTGCCTCATTCTTCCTGAACTATCCTGAACATGTTGAGCAGAAAAGTGCTTGGTTAGCCATATATTAAACTTTTTTTCTCATGTGGGCATCTGTGCATATTTTATTTATATGGGAGAGAACAGATATACAGAAATAAATGACTAGAAAATAAAATGGTCTGTTTTATTTTTCTTCCTTGCATCATCCCAGCCAAATCATGATCTGTGGAGTAAAGGAAACCCATGGTCATCATTTTTCCCAGGCTGTATGTTGGGGATCAGTGTGGTTATCAGGACCCAGCAATAAAAATGTGTAGTTTACTTTAGCTTCAATATTCAAAGAGGCTTAATTTTCCTGTGCCAGACCTTGAAGGATAGTGCAGACCACTGAGAAATTTGCAATGAGATGGGATCAGGTCAAACCACTTAAAAAGTTACTATGCCCTGGGATCAAGGATGCCTAGGAGCTGGGTGGGAGAAGATAGGAAAAGAGTGAGAGGAAAGAGCCTGAGATACTCAGAAGAGTGAGTGAGGGGCAGTGGGAAGCTCTCTCCCATTCTCTGGGTTAATAGAAATGGAACACAGACTTGGGGGCTGATAGCCAGGCAGGGATTGGCCCTGGCCCCCAATGAATAATGATTTTAACAGTCATGGAAGTGAGTTGGCCAAGAGTTCCATGCCAGTACCAAGAGGTGACTTTGTAAACAAGAAATGGTACTGGGTGATGGGCTTATACTACCCACTGAGAGCAAGGAAGGCATTGCTGTTACACTTCAGGACCATGCTCATCAGGGAGCTTGGAAGGATTGCAAAGGCAACATAGAGATTTATCCGCACAGAGACAACAGGCCACAAGGTAATTGCCGGGCAGCCACAGCACAGTAGGTAGGGCATCAGTCTTTATGTGAAGTTGGGACTCTTCAGGAAGTCGGGAGAACACAGACATCATTCCACAATCAGGAATCAACCAGGAACTGGACCAACACACCAGAGACTCCATCAGTGATGACTTCAGTATCACCACAATAAACATCTTGGATGCCAGGTAGAGGCAACTGCAAATCTACCAAATTGGGACTGGTAAACTGGCCAAGAAAGGAAGAGAGATTGAAAAAAAAAAAAGAGTTCACAAACAAAATTCAAAAACACACAAAGCAACTAAGATCAAAAAGGACAGACAAAATTAACTATCAATGCATTCCAAATAAAAATAAATTTACATTTTAATAAGCATGTTTAGGATTGTCAAAGAAATATATGTAGGGATATTAATAAAAATAGAATAAGAAATTATTTTAAAAAGTTGAAATTAAATAAAGAGAAGAAAAAGTTAATTGAAAATCTTGGAAATTATATGTATAAATTGTGTATCTACATTACACATGTATTATATATAATATATGCATAATGTTGTATATGTACTTTATGATATACACATTCCTACCTCATATATGTAGTTTATGCATATGTGTGTATATTCAATAGGTTTGATAAATTCCAGTTATAGTAAAAAAAAATAAAATTTGTGTATTGAAAGATGCTTCTGAGGAATTTACCCAAATGAAGCACACAGAAAAAAAGAAATAAAAATATGTGAAAGGACGATTAAAATATATGGTGAAGAGTTTGAGAGACTTCAACAAACGTCTGGTTGTCGTTTCAGAAAAAGTGAAGAAGGAAAATAATGGCAAAGTAACATACGTTACTTCTGATATTTCCCAGAATTGAAGAGAGACATGAACTTTTAGGCTGGAGATTTTAAAAATTAGAAATAAAATAAAAATAAATAGAAAAATCCATAGCTTGACATTGCATAACGCAACTGAAAAACATTTAGTATAAAAATGAAAAATTTTAAACTCTCAAAGGAAAAATTTCCCAAATAATCTATGCAAGACGGACTACAGAACTTTCATCAGAAACAACTGATGAAAAAAGACAATGAAGTAATACATTCAATATTTTGAGAGAAAATATTCATCAGCCTGGAAACCTAAACTCAGGTAAACCACAATCCCAAGGTCAAAATTAAGACATTTCAGACATACACATTTCTTTAGAATTTACCACTAATTGATTTTCAATGGGAACTGATTACTTGATATACTTTAATAGGAAGAGAAGTAGACTTAGAGGGATGACACATGACTTGAAAAATTGGAGTCACACACAACATTAAGAAAAATAGAGGCACACAAATTAATTAAATGGTTGAATGTGTGTGCTTTGATAAAGGGATGTTAAAGCATTATAGTGTTCAAGGAGGACTATAAAGATATGGATTAATTCCAGATTTTAAAATAAAACCATATATGTATTAAGAATATAGGAGGCTAACTAAGGGGAGAAAAATATAATCTAGAGTTTCCATGAGAGTAGGAGATTAAAAAAATGTAGAAAACTTTATTAATCTACCAGAAGGGAGGAACAGAAATAAAAAAGACATAGGGAAGAAAGATGGTAAACAGAAAACAAGAAGTACGAAGGAAAAAGAATTTAAATATATAGTTATTGCAGTGAATGTAAATAAGTTAAATTCACTTACTGAAGTACAGTCTATCATGTTGACTATATGTTGCTTATAAAAGGTATGTTGTTTATAAAAGATCCAACTAAAACAAAAACTACACAGAGATTTGAAAGAAAGTATTGAAAAATACACTAGGCAAATAATAACCAGACAAAGGATATATCAATATTAAAATAAAATAAAATGTAAGATTTAAACTTTGATAAGGATAAAAAACTTCTACCAAGAGAATATAATAATAATGAATTTGTGAGTGTGTAACAACATAGCCTTGAAATATATGAAGTGAAAACTGTATTACATGGTGAAATTGACAAAACAAAATTTAGTTGAATTAAAAACCTAAATATGAAATGAAAAAATTTCAGAAGAAAACATTTAAAACATGAGAATTGAAAAATAATTTTGCCACAAGACACAAAAATACAAACCATAAAGGAAAATACCAATACATTTTTATACATTAAAAACACTTTTTGTATCAGAAGATACCATATAAGGGAGAAAAAGTAAGTCACATAATCAACACAGGATTATAAAATCAACAAAGAATTAATAGTTAGCATAGAAAGAATTCCTACAAATCAATACAAAATGACAGCCTGATAGAAAAATGGTCAAAATATGTAAAAAATCAATCTATAGAGAAGAGAAACTGAATGGCCAATAAATATAAGAAAATATCTCAGCCTCACTAGTAATCAGGGGGATACTTGTCAAAATTACAAAAAGGTAATATTTCACATTCATTATGTAGGAAAAAGTAGGTAAAACAGAACTCTCAGATTCTTGTTGGAAATACAAGTTGTTAAAGTAGAGTAATTAGTATTTAAAGAAATTGATATTCCTGTCTCTAATCTAGATTTTCGGTTTCTACGTTTATGCCATAAAAAAACTCACATAAGTTCATAAAAAAGAATATTTATTGTTCTAATGAAGAACAAGAAAAAGTTCAAATCCAACAGTTGAAGGAAAGATAAATATGTATGTGTATATATACATATAATATGTACATATGTGTAACATAGATATTTTGAATTTTAAAACTTGCATTAGAAAATTAATGAGAGGCCATTAGGCTGAGAAGGCTTTAGACCTTAGGTCCTACATAAGCAAACTGAAACCCAACTCATTGTAAATAGTGAAATGAAACTTTTAGCTTAACCCATCAGAAACTTCCAACTATATGAGCGAACTGAAACCCAACTCATTGTAAATAACGAAATGAAACTTTTAGCTTAACTGATCAGATACTGCCAATTAATCCCTAACTAGGGACTTCCCACTTTAATGAATCAAATATTTTCTTTATCTCGCTTCCAAGAGCACCTTATAAAAGTTTGCCCTGACACCCTCTTTCTAAAGTGCTAAACTGCTTGCAATTCATGAATTGTTAAATGTTCAAAAAACTCATTAAAATTTTAATATGTCTAAGTTTTGGTTACAATTACATAAACATATGGCATAGAAAGAATTTTAGATGCTAAGTTGTGTTTTTAAAAAAATTCTCCTGGTAGTATGGGAGCAGAAAATAAAATAAATAATAAAATAAAAAAATAAATTTGACTTCTGCTTTCAGCTCTGACACATAGAGGGCTTGGAAATAGTCACTCCCATCTTTACAAGAAAAATCTTGAACAATGAAAATCAATTACTTTTCTTGAACCCTTCAGAAAATTGAGGTCAGAAAATAAACTGTCATCCTGAAATCTGGAGACAACGGCAAATACAGAGAATCATAGCTGAGATCAGCTTACCTGGACCAGAAGCCATATGAACAATAAACTGATAATGACACTTAAATGGTAATTTTGACATGCTGACCCAAAGGAAGAAGCTGAGGAACAAAGTGCAATTTTAAAGAGTTTACTTAAACCAAGATGAGGACAGCTGCCCAGAAAACTCAGACCTCAGTAAATTTGGTTATGAGCTCCCAATTGGCCTTTGTTACAAGCAGGTTTTTAAAGGCAAAAACAGGGAGAGGAATGGGATTATACAAAGTTACTCATCAGAAATTCTCGTTGGTTTACAGAAAAAAATATTGATTAGTGGTTGGCTATACATTGTTCTTTGTATCACAAATTCCAGGACCATGAAGACAATGGGTGAAGGTCACATTGTGCAACTTGTGGTAACTTATTTTGAGATATGTTTCATCAGTTTATTGAGAGTTTTTAGCATGAAGTCTATTGAATTTGTTAAAGGCCTTTTCTGCATCTATTGAGATAATCATGTGGTTTTTGTCATTGTTTCTGTTTCTGTGATGGATTTTATTTATTGATTTGCATATGTTTTTTTTTATTATTATACTTTAAGTTCTAGGGTACATGTGCATAAAGGGCAGGTTTGTTGCATATGTATACTTGTGCCATGTTGGTGTGCTGCACCCATCAAATCGTCAGCATCCATCAACTGGTCATTTACATCAGGTATAACTCCCAATGCAATCCCTCCCTCCTGCCTCCTCCCCGTGATAAACCCCAGTGTGTGATGTTCCCCTTCCCGAGTCCAAGTGATCTCATTGTTCAGTTCCCACCTATGAGTGAGAACATGTGGTGTTTGGTTTTCTGTTCTTGCGATAGTTTGCTGAGAATGATGGTTTCCAGCTGCATCCATGTCTCTACAAAGGACACAAACTCATCCTTTTTTATGGCTGCATAGTATTCCATGGTGTATATGTGCCACATTTTCTTAATCCAGTCTGTCACTGATGGACATTTGGGTTGATTCCAAGTCTTTGCTATTGTGAATAGTGCCGCAATAAACATACGTGTGCATGTGTCTTTATGGCAGCATGATTTATAATCCTTTGGGTATATACCCAGTAATGGGATGGCTGGGTCATATGGTATTTCTAGTTCTAGATCCTGGAGGAATCGCCATACTGTTTTCCATAATGGTTGAACTAGTTTACAATCCCACCAACAGTGTAAAAGTGTTCCTATTTCTCCACATCCTCTCCAGCACCTGTTGTTTCCTGACTTTTTAATGATCGCCATTCTAACTGGTGTGAGATGGTATCTCATTGTGGTTTTGATTTGCATTTCTCTGATGGCCAGTGATGAGGAGCATTTTTTCATGCGTCTGTTGGCTGTATGAATGTCTTCTTTTGAGAAATGTCTGTTCATATCCTTTGCCCACTTTTGGATGGGGTTGTTTGTTTTTTTATGTAAATTTGTTTGAGTTCTTTGTAGGTTCTGGATATTAGCCCTTTGTCAGATGAGTAGATTGCAAAAATTTTCTCCCATTCTGTAGGTTGCCTGTTCACTCTGATGGCAGTTTCTTTTGCTGTGCAGAAGCTCTTTAGTTTAATTAGATCCCATTTGTCAATTTTGGCTTTTGTTGCCATTACTTTTGGTGTTTTAGACATGAAGTCCTTGCCCATGCCTATGTCCTGAATGGTATTACCTAGGTTTTCTTCTAGGGTTTTTATGGTATTAGGTCTAACATTTAAGTCTCTAATCCATCTTGAATTAATTTTCGTATAAGGAGTAGGAAAGGATCCGTTTCAGCTTTCTACTTATGGCTAGCCAATTTTCCCAGCACCATTTATTAAATAGGGAATCCTTTCCCCATTTCTTGTTTTTCTCAGGTTTATCAAAGATCAGATGGCTGTAGATGTGTGGTATTATTTCTGAGGACTCTGTTCTGTTCCATTGGTGTATATCTCTGTTTTGGTACCAGTACCATGCTGTTTTGGTTACTGTAGCCTTGTAGTATAGTTTGAAGTCAGGTTGCGTGATGCCTCCAGCTTTGTTCTTTTGACTTAGAATTGTCCTGGAGATGCGGGCTCTTTTTTGGTTCCATATGAACTTTAAAGCAGTTTTTTCCAATTCTGTGAGGAAACTCATTGGTAGCTTGATGGGGATGGCATTGAATCTATAAATTACCTTGGGCAGTATGGCCATTTTCACGATATTGATTCTTCCTATCCATGAGCATGGTATGTTCTTCCATTTGTTTATGTCCTCTTTTATTTCACTGAGCAGTGGTTTGTAGTTCTCCTTGAAGAGGTCCTTTACATTCCTTGTAAGTTGGATTCCTAGGTATTTTATTCTCTTTGAAGCAATTGTGAATGGAAGTTCATTCATGATTTGGCTCTCTGTTTGTCTGTTACTGGTGTATAAGAATGCTTGTGATTTTTGCACATTAATTTTGTATCCTGAGACTTTGCTGAAGTTTCTTATCAGCTTAAGGAGATTTTGGGCTGAGACAATGGGGTTTTCTTTTTTTTTTTTTTTTTTTTTTTTTGAGACGGAGTCTCGCTCTGTCGCCCAGGCTGGAGTGCAGTGGCGCGATCTCGGCTCACTGCAAGCTCCGCCTCCTGGGTTCATGCCATTCTCCTGCCTCAGCCTCCCGAGTAGCTGGGACTACAGGCGCCCACAACCGCGCCCGGCTAATTTTTTGTATTTTTAGTAGAGACGGGGTTTCACCGTGGTCTCGATCTCCTGACCTTGTGATCCGCCCACCTCGGCCTCCCAAAGTGCTGGGATTACAGGCGTGAGCCACCGCGCCCGGCTGACAATGGGGTTTTCTAAATATACAATCATGTCATCTGCAAACAGGGACAATTTGACTTCTTCTTTTCCTAACTGAATACCCTTGATTTCCTTCTCTTGCCTGATTGCCCTAGCCAGAACTTCCAACACTATGTTGAATAGGAGTGGTGAGAGAGGGCATCCCTGTCTTGTGCCAGTTTTCAGAGGGAATTTTTCCAGTTTTTGCCCATTCAGTATGATATTGGCTGTGGGTTTGTCATAAATAGCTCTTATGATTTTGAGATACGTTCCATCAATACCAAATTTATTGAGAGTTTTTAGCATGAAGGGCTGTTGAATTTTGTCAAAGGCCTTTTCTGCATCTATTGAGATAATCATGTGGTTTTTGTTTTTGGTTCTGTTTATATGCTGGATTACATTTATTGATTTGCATATGTTGAACTAGCCTTGCATCCCAGGGATGAAGCCAACTTGATCATGGTGGATAAGCTTTTTGATGTGTTGCTGGATCCAGTTTGCCAGTATTTTATTGAGGATTTTTGCATCAATGTTCAGGAGGGATATTGGTCTAAAATTCTCTTTTTTTGTTGTGTCTCTGCCAGGCTTTGGTATCAGGATGATGTTGGCTTCATAAAATGAGTTAGGGAGGATTCCCTCTTTTTCTATTGATTGGAATAGTTTCAGAAGGAATGGTACCAGCTCCTCTTTGTACCTCTGGTAGAATTCAGCTGTGAATCCATCTGGTCCTGGACTTTTCTTGGTTGGTAGGCTATTAATTATTGCCTCAGTTTCAGAGCCTGTTATTGGTCTAGTCAGGGATTTAGCTTCTTCCTGGTTTAGTCTTGGGAGAGTGTAAGTGTCCAGGAAATTATCCATTTCTTCTAGATTTTCTAGTTTATTTGTGTAGAGGTGTTTATAGCATTCTCTGATGGTAGTTTGTATTTCTGTGGGGTCGGTGGTGATATCCCCTTTATCATTTTTTATTGTGTCTATTTGATTCTTCTCTCTTTTCTTCTTTATTAGTCTTGCTAGTGGTCTATCAATTTTGTTGATCTTTTCAAAAAACCAACTCCTGGATTCATTGTTTTTTTGGAGGGTTTTTTTTGTGTCTCTATCTCCTTCAGGTCTGCTCTGATCTTAGTTATTTCTTGCCTTCTGCTAGCTTTTGAATGTGTTTGCTCTTGCTTCTCTAGTTCTTTTAATTGTGATGTTTGAGTGTCAATTTTAGATCTTTCCAGCTTTCTCTTGTGGGCATTTAGTGCTATAAATTTCCCTCTACACACTACTTTAAATGTGTCCCAGAGATTCTGGTATGTTGTATCTTTGTTCTCACTGGTTTCAAAGAACATCTTTATTTCTGCCTTCATTTCGTTGTGTACCCAATAGTCATTCAGGAGCAGGTTATTCAGTTTCCATGTAGTTGAGCAGTTTTGATTGAGTTTCTTAGTCCTGAGTTCTAGTTTGATTGCACTGTGGTCTGAGAGACAGTTTGTTATAATTTCTGTTCTTGTACATTTGCTGAGGAGTGCTTTACTTCCAATTATGTGGTCAATTTTGGAATAAGTATGATGTGGTGCTGAGAAGAATGTATATTCTGTTGATTTGGGGTGGAGAGTTCTATAGATGTCTATTAGGTCTGCTTGCTGCAGAGATGAGTTCAATTCCTGGATATCCTTGTTAACTTTCTGTCTCGTTGATCTGTCTAATGTTGACAGTGGAGTGTTGAAGTCTCCCATTATTATTGTATGGGAGTCTAAGTCTCTTTGTAAGTCTCTACGGACTTGCTTTATGAATCTGGGTGCTCCTGTATTGGGTGCATATATATTCAGGATAGTTAGCTCTTCCTGTTGAATTGATCCCTTTACCATTATGTGATGGCCTTCTTTGTCTCTTTTGATCTTTGATGGTTTAAAGTCTGTTTTATCAGAGACTAGTATTGCAACCCCTGCTTTTTTTTGTTCTCCATTTGCTTGGTAGATCTTCCTCCATCCCTTTATTTTGAGCCTATGTATGTCTCTGCATGTGAGATGGGTCTCCTGAATACAGCAGACTGATGGGTCTTGACTCTTTATCCAGTTTGCCAGTCTGTGTCTTTTAATTGGACCATTTAGTCCATTTACATTTAAGTTTAATATTGTTATGTGTGAACTTGACCCTGCTCTTATGATATTAACTGGTTATTTTGCTCGTTAGTTGATGCAATTTCTTCCTAGCCTCGATGGTCTTTACATTTTGACATATTTTTGCAATGGCTGGTACCGGTTTTTCCTTTCCATGTTTAGTGCTTCCTTTAGGGTCTCTTGTAAGGCAGGCCTGGTGGTGACAAAATCTCTAAGCATTTGCTTATCTGTAAAGGATTTTATTTCTCCTTCACTTATGAAACTTAGTTTGGCTGGATATGAAATTCTGGGTTGAAAATTCTTTTCTTTAAGAATGTTGAATATTGGCCCCCACTCTCTTCTGGCTTGTAGAGTTTCTGCCGAGAGATCTGCTGTTAGTCTGATGGGCTTCCCTTTGTGGGTAACCCGACCTTTCTCTCTGGCTGCCCTTAAGATTTTTTCCTTCATTTCAACTTTGGTGAATCTGACAATTATGTGTCTTGGAGTTGCTCTTCTCGAGGAGTATCTTTGTGGCATTCTCTGTATTTCCTGAACTTGAATGTTGGCCTGCCCTACTAGGTTGGGGAAGTTCTCCTGGATGATATCCTGAAGAGTGTTTTCCAACTTGCTTCCATTTTCCCCCTCACTTTCAGGCACCCCAATCAGACGTAGATTTGGTCGTTTTACATAATCCCATACTTCTTGCATGCTTTGTTCATTTCTTTTTCTTCTTTTTTCTTTAGATTTCTCTTCTCGCTTCATTTCATTCATTTGATCCTCAGTCGCTGATACTCTTTCTTCCAGTTGATCAAGTTGGTTACTGAAGCTTGTGCATTTGTCACGTAGTTCTCGTGTCATGGTTTTCATCTCTGTCTGTTCGTTTATGGCCTTCTCTGCATTAATTATTCTAGTTATCAATTCTTCCACTCTTTTTTCAAGATTTTTAGTTTCTTTGAGCTGGGTATGTAATTCCTCCTTTAGCTCTGAGAAGTTTGATGTACTGAAGCCTTCTTCTCTCATCTCGTCAAAATCATTCTCGGTCCAGCTTTGATCCGTTGTTGGCGATGAGCTGCATTCCTGTGTTCTGTGTCGCTTGCACTGGGAGCTGGAGACTGGAGCTGTTCCTATTCGGCCATCTTGCTCTGCCCCCCCGATTTGCATACGTTAAACCAGCATTGAATCCCAGGTATGAAGCCGACTTGATAGAGGTGGGTAAGCTTTTTGATGTGCTGCTGGATTCGGTTTGCCAGTATTTTATTGAGGATTTTGGCATGGATGTTCATCAGGGATATTGGCCTGAAATTTTCTTTTTCTGTTGTGTTTTGACATCAGGATGATGCTGGCCTCATAAAATAAGTCAGGGAGGATTCCCTCTTTTTCTAATGTTTGGAATAGTTTCAGAAAGAATGGTACCAGCTCCTCTTGGTACCTCTGGTAGAATTCGGCAGTGAATTCATCTGGTCCTGGACCTTTTTTTGGTTGGTTGGCTACTAATTACTGCCTCAATTCCAGAAATTGTTATTGGTCTATTCAGGGTTTCGACTTCTTCCTGGTTTAGACTTGGGAGGGTTTATGTGTCCAGGAATTTATCCATTTCTTCTTGATTTTTTAGTTTATTTGCATAGAGGTGTTTATAGTATTCTCTGATGGTAGCTTGTATTTCTGTGTGATCAGTGGTGATATCCCCTTTATCATTTTTTATTGCATCTGTTTGATTCTTCTCTCTTTTCTTATTTATTAGTCTGGCTAGCGGTCTGTCTATTTTGTTGATCTTTTTTAAAAAGCTAGCTACTGGATTCATTGATTTTTTGAAGGGTTTTTTGTGTCTACATCTCCTTCAGTTTTGCTCTGATCTTAGTTATTTCTTGTCTTCTGCTAGCTTTTTGAATTTGTTTGCTATTGCTTCTCTAGTTCTTTTCATTTTGATGTTAGGGTGTCGATTTTAGATCTTCCTTGCTTTCTTTTGTGGGCATTTAGTGCTATAAATTTCCCTCTATACTCTGCTTTAAATGTGTCCCAGAGATTCTGGTACATTGTGTCTTTGTTCTCATTGGTTTCAGAGAACATCTTTATTTCTGCCTTAATTTTGTCATTTACCCAGTAGTCTTTCAGGAGCAGATTGTTTAGTTTCCATGTAGTTGAGTGGTTTTGAGTGAGTTTCTTAATCCTGAGTTCTAATTTGAATGCACTGTGGTCTGAGATACCGTTTGCTATGATTTTGCATTTTCTGAGGAGTGCTTTACTTCCAATTATGTGGTCAATTTTAGAATAATTGCAATGAGGTGCTGAGAAGAATGTATATTCTGTTGATTTGGGATGGAGAGTTCTGTAGATGTCTATTAGGTCTGCTTGCTGCAGAGCTGAGTTCAAGTCCTGGATATCCTTGTTAACTTTCTGTCTCATTGATCTGTCTGATGTTGACAGTGGGGTGTTAAAGTCTCCCATTATTACTGTGTGGGAGTCTAAGTCTCTTTGTAAGTCTCTAAGGACTTACTTTATGAATCTGGGGGCGCTCCTGTATTGGGTACATATATTTTTAGAATAGTAGCTCTTCTTGTTGAATTGATCCCTTTACAGTTATGTAATGGCCTTCTTTGTCTCTTTTGACCTTTGTTGGTTTATTTTTATTTTGTGTGTGTGTGTGAGCAATAAAGCTTTTTAATCACCTGGGTGCAGGTGGGCTGAGTCTGAAAAGAGAGTCAGCGAAGGGAGATACGTGTGGGGCCATTTTATAGGATTTGGGTAGGTAAAGGAAAATTCCAGTCAAAGGGGGGTTGTTCTCTGGTGGCCTGCCTTCTTATATTAATAAGAAAAATAAAACAAAATAGTGTTGAAGTGTTGGGGAAGCGAAAATTTTGGGGGGGCGGTATGGAGAGAGAATGGGCGATGTTTCTCAGGGCTGCTTCAAGCGGGATTAGGGGCGGCATGGGAACCTAGAGTGGGAGAGATTAAGCTGAAGGGAGGTCTTGTGGTAAGAGGCAATATTGTGGGGTTGTTAGAAGGAGCATTTGTCGCATAGAATAATTGGTGATGGCCCGGATGTGGTTTTGTATGAATTGAAAAACTAAATGGAAGACACAAGGTCTGAATAAGAGAAGGAGAGAAGACAGGTATTAAAGGACTAAGAATTGGGAGGACCTAGGACATCTAATTAGAGAGTGCGTAAGGAGGCTCAGCATAGCCTTGCTAGCAAAGATTATTTATTTACTTTAAGAGGGAATTTAGAGTGGCGGTTTGGGATAGCACTAGGAGATATCAGCTGTGATGGCTTGGAGAAACAGTGTAAACCAGCAGTGTAAACACGAGCAGGGCATTTATGAGTAGTTGAGAACGGTGAATAGGAGTATGACTAGACAGAAGATAGTAGGGATGACAAGTTTTTTGGGGTGCAGTCCAAGTTGTTCTGGTGTCTGGAATGAGACTGGGACTTAATAAAAAGGAGTGTCCACACAGGAGCTCAAATGGGCTGGAACCTATAGCATTCCGAGTACAGGCCTGAATTCTGAGAAGGTAAAGTGGTAAAAGTATTGTCTAGTCCTTTATAAGTTGGTGACTAAGCTTGGTGAGGTGTGTTATTAAAAGACCATTAGTCCGTCTACCTTTCCTGAAGATTGAGGCCGGTAAAGGATATAAAGGTTTCACTGAATACCGAGAGCCTGAGAAACTGCTTGAGTGATTTGACTAATAAAGGCTGGTACGTTATTAGACTGTATGGAGTTAGGAAGGCCAAACGGAGGAATTATGTCTGACAGAAGGGAAGAAATGACCACGGTAGCCTTCTCAGACCCTGTGGGAAAGGCCTCTACTTATCCAGTGAAAGTGTCTACCTAGACCACGAGGTATTTTAGTTTTCTGACATGTGAGTAGAGTCAATTTGCCCGTCCTGGGCAGGGGCAAATCCCCAAGCTTGATGTGTAGGAAAGGGAGGGGGCCTGCACAATCCCTGAGGGGTAGTAGAATAGTAGATGGAACACTGAGAAGTGATCTCCTTGAGGATAGATTTCTAGGATGGGAAGGAAATGAGAGGTTCTAAGAGATAGGCCAGCAGTTTGTAACCTACATGGAAGAGGTTATGAAATGGCGACAGAATAGAATGGGCCTGTGAGGCTGGAAGGAGATATTTTCCTTGGTCTAAGAAACATTTGCCTTGTGTGGGAAGAGGTTGATAGGTAGAAGTTTCAGCAGGTAGGTGGGAGTGGCCGATGTGAAGGAGGAAAACTGCGGTGAGGGATAGAAGTTCGAACACTAGCTGCTTTTTTAGCTAACTTATCAGCATAAGCATTGTCCTGAGCAACGGAAGAAAATAGATTTTGGAAGTTATGAGAACTGTAGAGAGTTGGGCATAGTTTGTGATTTTTAGGGCCTCTAACAGTATTAAAGCAGTGGCAGCTGCTGCATGCAGACATGAGGGTTAGGCTAAAACAGTAAGGTCATTTGGACAGAAAGGCTACAGGATGCAGTCCTGGCTCTTGTCTAAAAATTCTGTCCGCACTAACCATGCCTAGGAAGGAAAGCAGTTGTTGTTTTGTAGAAGGGATTGGGGTTTGGGAGATTAGCCAGACACAGTCAGCAGGGAGAGTAAGTGTATATTTATGAGAATTATGCCGAGATAGGTAACAGATGAGGAAGAAATTTGGGCTTGACTGAAGTAATGGGGGCTGTCCGTGAGGCCTTGCAGCAGTACAGCCTAGGTAATTTGCTGAGCCTGATGGGTGTCAGGGCCAGTCCAAGTGAAAGTGAAGAGAGGCTGGGATGAAGGGCGTAAAGGAATAGTAAAGAAAGTATGTTTGAGATCCAGAACAGAATAATGGGTTGTGGGGGGAGGTATTGAGAATAGGAGAGTATACGGGTTTGGCACTACGGGGTGGATAGGCAAGACAATTTGGTTGATAAGGTGCGGATCTTGAATTAACCTGTAAGCCTTGTCTGGTTTTAGGACAGGTAAAATGGGGGAATTGTAAGGGGAGTTTACAGGCTTTAAAAGGCCATGCTGTAGCAGGCGAGTGATAACAGGCTTTAATCCTTTCAAAGCATGCTGCGGGATGGGATGTTGGCATTGAGTGGGGTAAGGGTGATTGGGTTTAATGAGATGGTAAGGGGTGCATGATGTGGGTTAAGGTGGGGGGATACTAGGGGAGGATGTGAAGGAGGCTTTGAACTTGTGAAAAAGGCAGCAATGAGGTGTGGCTGTAGCCTAGGAATAGTCAGGGAAGCAGATAATTTAGTTAAAATGTCTTGGCCTAATAAGGGAACTGGGCAGGTGGGGATAAATAAAAAGGAATGCATAAATGAGTGTTGTCTAAGTTGGCACCAGAGTTGGGGAGTTTTCAGAGGTTTAGAAGCCTGGCCGTCCATACCCACAGTTACGGAGGCAAGGGAAACAGGCCCTTAAAAAGAAGGTAATGTGGAGTGGGTAGCCTCCGTATTGATTAAGAAGTTACCCTCCACTGTAAGAGTTACCCAAAGCGTCTGTGATGGTCCAGGAGGCTTCTGAGGTGATGGGGCAGTGTCAATCTTCAGCTGCTAAGCCAAGAAGGTGTGGGAAGAAGTCAGTCAGAGAGCCTTGGGCCAGAGCTCCAGGGCTCTGGGAGTGGCTGCCGGGCGAGTTGGACAGTCCAATTTCCAGCGGGGTCCCTCACAGATGGGACACAGCTTAGGAGGAATCCCAGGCTGCAGGCATTCCTTGGCCCATTGGCCAGATTTTCAGCACTTGTAGCAAGCTCCTGGGGGAGGAGGTTTTGGAGGAACCCCTGGCAGCTGCGGCCCAGGCATTTGGAGTTGCGTGCTGGAGATGTGGCTGGGGTTTGTCTCACAGTGGAGGCAAGGAATTGCAATTCAGAAATAAGTTGCTACTTGGCTGCCTCTACTCTATTACTGTACACCTTGAAGGCGAGGTTCATTAAGTCCTGTTGTGGGATTTGAGGGCCGGAATTTAATTTTTGGAGCTTTATTTAATGTCGGGAGCAGATTGGGTAATAAAATAAAATGCATATTAAGAATAAGACGGCCTTCTGACCTTTCAGGGTCCAGGGCTGAAAAGCGTCTCAGGGTTGCTGCTAAACAGGCCATGAACTGGGCTAAGTTTTTTTATATTTGATGAAAAAGAGCCTAAACACTAACTGATTTAGGAGGGGTCGAATAAAGAAAAAGGAACATTAACCTTGACTATGCTTTTAGCTCTAGCCACTTTTTTAAGAGGAAATTGCTGGGCAGGTGGGGGAGGGCTAGTCATGGAACAAAACTATAAGCCAGACCAGGTGTGTGGAGGGGAGGTGATAAAAGGATTATAGGGTGGGGGAGCAGAGGCTGAGGAAAAATTGGGACCTAGCTTGGCCTGGTGAGGAGGGCAGAGCTCAGATGGGTCTGTAGAAGAGGATGATTAGAAAGACTCAATGACGCTTGCAGTTGGGACTGAGGGGACAGGCAGGAAGGAAAGAAGGAAGATTTGGGATGAGTTGCATTGGGAACAGAGACTAGGGAGGGACTGATGTGTAAAAGAATGCCTGGACGTCAGACACCTCAGACCGTTTGCCCATTTTACGACAAGAATTATTTAGATCTTGTAGGATGGAAAAATCGAAAGTGTCATTTTCTGGCTATTTGGAACTACTGTCGAGTTTGTATTGGGGTTAAGCGGCATTGTAGAAGAAAATAAGCCATTTAGGTTTTAGGTCAGGTGTGAGTTGAAGAGGTTTTAAGTTCTTGAGAACACAGGCTAAGGGAGAAGAAGGAGGAATGGAGGGTGGAATGTTGCCCATAGTGAAGGAGGCAAGCCCAGAGAAAAGAAAGAAATACGGAGAGAAGGAGTTCGGGGGTTCTTGCCCTCCAGAAAAGCTGGAAAGGGGTCGGGACGTCGAAATAAGGGATTGGGGCACAAAAATAAGAGGTTGGGGCACAAAAATAAGAGGTTGGGGTGCAAAAATAAGAGGTCGGGGTGCAAAAAGGTTGGGGCACAAAAAGAAGAGGTTAGGGCACAAAAATAAGAGGTCAGGGTTCTTGCCCCTCCCCCAGAAAAGCAGAGAAGGGGTAGAAACAGGGAGAGAAGGGGTCAGGGTGCTTGCTCTTCCCCCAGAAAAGCGGGGCTTGCCTCTAAGGGTGAAGGACCAAGGCAGGAGTCCCTGCAGCATGGTCAGACACCGCTGAAATGTGGGTGAATAATCAGAGAGGCGTCCCGGCAATGATTAAACACCAAAGGAAGGCTGCCTTCCCCAGTCTGTGACCGGTGCTGGCATTTTGGGTCCACAGATAAAATGTATCTCCTTTGTCTCTACCAGAAAATGAAAGGAATTGAAATTAAGAGAAGGGAGAGATTGAAGGGTGGTGTCAAGATTGAAAGGAGAAAGAGGTTGAGAGATAGTGAGAGAGGTTGGAGAAGAGAGTAAAAAGGGGCCACTTACCCGATTTAATATTGGTGAGATGTTTGCAAGATGTTTCTTGGGCTGGTGGGTCTGAGGACCTGAGGTTGTAGGTGGATCTTTCTCACAAAGCAAAGAGCAGGAGGACGGGGGATTGATCTCCCAAGGGAGGTCCCCCGATCCGAGTCACGGCACCAAAATGTCATGCACGTCCATGTGAAGAGACCACCAAACAGGCTTTGTGTGAGCAATAAAGCTTTTTAATCACTGGGTTCAGGCGAGCTGAGTCCGAAAAGAGAGTCAGCCCCTTTGTTGGTTTAAAGTCTGTTTTATCAGCGACTAGGATTGCAACCCCTGCTTTTTTTATGTTTTCCATTGGCTTGGTAGATCTTCCTCCATCCCTTTATTTGAGCCTATGTGTGTCTCTGCACATGAGATGGGTCTCCTGAATACAGCACACTGATGGGTCTCGACTCTTTATCCAATCTGCCAGTCTGTGTCTTTTAATTGGGACATTTAGCCTGTTTACATTTAAGGTTAATATTGTTATGTGTGAATTGGATCTTGTTATTATGATGCTATCTGGTTATTTTGGCTGTTAGTTGATGCAGTTTCTTCATAGTGTCGATGGTCTTTACAATTTGGTATGTTTTTGCAGTGGCTGGTACAAGTTGTTCCTTTCCATGTTTAGTGCTTACTTCAGGAGTTCTTATAAGGTAGGCCTAGTGGTGACAATATCTCTCAGCATTTGCTTGTCTGTAAAGGATTTTATTTCCCCTTCAATTATGAATCTTAGTTTGGCTGGATATGAAATTCTGGTTTGAAAATTCTTTCCTTTAAGAACGTTGAATATTGGCCCCCACTCTCTTCTGACTTGTAGGGTTTCTGCAAACTGATTCACTGTTAGTCTGATGGGCTTCCCTTTGTGGGTAACCTGACCTTTCTCTCTGGCTGTCCTTAACATTTTTTCCTTCATTTCAATCTTGGTGAATCTGAAGTTAATGTGTCTTGTGGTTGCTCTTCTCAAGGAGTATCTTTGTGGTGTTTTCTGTACTTCCTGCATTTGAATGTTGGCCTGTCTTGCTAGGTTGGGGAAATTCTCCTGGATAACATCCTGAAGAGTGTTTTCCGACTCGGTACCATCCTCCTCATCACTTTTTGGTACACCAATCAAATGCAGATTTGGTGTTTTCACATAGTTCCATATTTCTTGGAGGCTTTGCTCATTTCTTTTCTTTCTTTTTTCTCTAATCTTGTCTTCACACCTTATTTCATTAAGTTGATCTTCAATCTCTGATATCCTTTCTTCTGCTTGATTGATTTGGCTATTGATATTTTTGTATGCTTCACGAAGTTCTCGTCGTGTGTTTTTCAGCTACATCAGGTCGTTTATGTTCTTTCATAAACTGGTTATTCTAGTTAGCAAGTCAACTAACCTTTTTCAAGGTTCTTAGCTTCCTTGGATTGGGTTAGAACATGCTACTTTAGCTTGGAGGAGTTTGTTACTATCCACCTTCTGAAGCCTACTTCTGTTAATTCATCAAACTCATTCTTCTTTCAGTTTTCTTCCCTTGCTGGAGAAAAGGTGTTCTGGTTTTTGGGATTTCCAACATTTTTGTGCTGGTTTCTCTCCATCTTCATGGATTTATCTACTATTAGTCTTTGATGTTGGTGACCTTCGGATGGTATCTCTGAGTGGACGTGCTATTCCTTTGTATTTGTTAGTTTTCCTTCTAACAGTCAGGCCCCTCTGCTGCAGGTCTGTTGGAGTTTCCTGGAGGTCCACTCCAGACCCTGTTTGCCTGGGTAGCACCAGTGGAGGCTGCAGAACAGCAAAGACTGCTGCCTGTTCTTTCCTCTGAAAGATTCATCACTGTGGGGCACCTGCCAGATGTCACCCAGAGCTCTCCTGTATGAGGTGCGTCGGCCCCTACTGGGAGATGTCTCCCAGTCAGGATACATGGAGGGTCAGGGACCCACTTGAGGAGGCTGTGTGACCCTTAGCAGAGCTTGAACGCTGTGCTGGGAGATCCGCTGCTCTCTTCAGAGCCGTCAGACAGGGACATTTAAGTCTGCTGATGCTGCACCCACAGTTGCCCCTTCCCTGAGATGCACTGTCCCCAGGACATTGGGGTTTCATTTATAAGTCCCTGACTGGGGCTGTTGCCTTTTTTTCAGAGATGCCCTGCCCAGAGAGGAGGAATCTAGAGAGGCAGTCTGTTCACAGCGGCTTTGCTGAGCTGTGGTGGGCTCTGCCCAGTTTGAACTTCCCAGTGACTTTGTGTACCGTGTGAGGGTAAAACTGCCTACTCAAGCCTCAGCAATGGCATATGCCCCTCCCACCATGAAGCCTGAGGGTACCAGGTTGACCTTGGACTGTTGTGCTGGCAGCAAGAATTTCAAGCCAGTGGATTTTAGCTTTCTGGGCTCTGTGGGGGTGGGACCTGCCAAGCCGGACAACTTGGCTCCCTGGCTTCAGCCCTCTTTCTAGGGGAGAGAATGGTTCTGTCTTGCTGGCATTCCAGCTGCCACTGAGGTATGGAAAAAAAAACTGCCGCTGGCTTCATGTCTGCCCAAACAGTTGCTCGGTTTTGTGCTTGAAACCCAGGGCCCTGGTGGTGTAGGCACTGGAGGGAATCTCCTGGTCTGTGGGTTGCGATGACTGTGGGAAAAGTGCTGTATCTCTGCTGGAGTGCACCGTTCCTTAGGCACAGTCCCTCACAACTTCCCTTGGGTAGGGGAGAGAATTCCCCAACCCCTTGCACTTCTTGGGTGAGATGATGCCCCACCCTGCTTCGGCTCACCCTCTGTGGGCTGCACCCACTATCAAACCAGTCCCAGTGAGAGGAACTGGGTACCTCAGTTGGAAATGCAGAAATCACCTGCCTTCTGCGTCCATCTCGCTGGGAGCTGCAGACCGGAGCTGTTCCTATTTGGCCATCTAACAAAATGCTTTAAGCAATTGCCCCTGGGCATGTGTGTGATGGTGGTGGTGGTGTTGTGGATGGTACCTAATAAAATATTTTGGATGGCACCTAACTAAAGCCTCATACCCATGTCTCTCTGGACCTGATAAGTTCTGCATACCTCACATTCCTCAGTCTGCTCTGAGCTATTTTTCTTCCTCAGATGCGTTTTTGGAGGCTGAGTGTGAACTCATGAGACTGAGAAACTTTCAGTCTTAGGAGGGCCTCCATACTTGCATGGGTTTTACCTCCAGGAAACCCATGGTGAAGAACCAAAAAAGCTTTACTTCACAATTCTGGCAGCAGGGAGAAAAAAAAAAGTAATCATTTTGAAATACACCCCAAATACTCTCCATAACAAAAAGCCTACTCTCCAGGAGAAAAGTCTTTTTCAGAGCCTTGTCCCACCTATGAGGAAGGACATTCACCCAAATTTAGCTCACTTTAGGCTTTCTGTCTCACCTAAGGGAGAAAATATAAGACACAATTATGAAGGTCACAACACAGAGATAGAGGCCTGCTAAAAGACTGAGATTTAATCATAGGATTGTAGAATGTTTCCCTTGCCCCATACCTTAACACCACATCAACAGGGTTCCAATATAATCACAGTGAATTATAGCTAAAATAACTTCAAAATCTGGGCTTTATTTAAGAAGACTGCAAAAACAAAAATGCTAGAGGGTTTTAAAGCCACTGAAAACTATAGCTCATGTATTCCCAGAGCCCAGTATATTAGTTAGCTGGATCTGCTATAACCAAGTACTGCACACTGGGTGGCTTAAGCAGTAGAAATTATTGTCTCACACTTCTGAGTGCTAGAAGTCTGAAATGAAGGTGAATGAAGGTTGGTTCCTTGTGTAAAGGAGACTGTTTGGAATCACCTGACAGATTCCTCTTGCCCACTGCACAGATAAAACCAGTTCACTGAGACAGTGGTATTCCAGTAAAGAAATTGTTTAATTAATTTGGGGTAGTCAAATTAAAGACAATAATTTATTACTCAAATCAGCCTCCCTGAGAACTCAGAGGCTAGGGTTTTTATGGATAAATTGGCAGGCAGGGGACTAGGGAATGGGTGCTGTTAATTGGTTGGGGATATACAATTACAGGGGTGAGAAAAATTAGCCTAATGATGAGTCAGCCTCTGGGTGGGGCCACAGGACTGGTTGAGTCATCAGTCATGGGTCTGGGTAGAGTCAGTCAATTGCCAGAATGCAAAAGGCTGAAAATCATCTCAAAAGACCAATCTTAGATATGTTATCTATAGGAGCAATTGGGGAAGCCACAAATCTTGTGATCTGGCCACAAGACTCCAGAGCAATAAGAAAAAAGCTAGGAAAAAATAGCTGGTTGTTTTTTAACTATGCCTACATCTTAGCAGAATTCAGGCTCTTCTCATAATCCTAATCTTATGGTCTTTCATTAGTCTTACAAAGGGGGTTTCAGTCTCTGAACAAGGAAGTGGTCAGTTTAAGGGAGGAACTGTCACCATCCTTGCTTCAAAGTTAAGCTATAAACAAAATTACTCCCATGGTTAGCTTGGCCAATATTCAGGAATGAGTGAGGACAGCCAGCCTGGGAGGCTAGAAGCAAGATAGACTCAGCCATGCTATTCTTCTCTTGTTGTTATATCTTTGCAAAGGCAGTTTCATGTTCCTTGCCTCCACCTAGCTTCTGGTAGCATTCTTTGACTTGTACATGGTGTTTGCCTGGTATTTTCACTTCACTGTATGTGTCTCTGTCTCCTAGTCATGTTGGATTGTGGCCCACCCTATGCTAGTATGGCTTTAATTTAACTTAACTAATTTTATCTGCAATGACTCTATTTCCAAGTAAGGTAACTTTCTTAGTTACGGTGGGTTAGTACTTCAACATATGAGTTTGGTAGGGGAGACACACAATTCAACATACAACACATAATAACAAAAACAAAAAAGAAGATACAAACTGATAAAATCAGTAATGAAAGCAAAATCATCACTACTGTTCCCACTGACACTAAAAATAAATAAATAAACAAACAAACAAATAAATAAATAAATAAATAAATAAATACCATGAACAGTTCTATGTCCACAAATGTGAACTCTTAGATGAAATTAATCAATTTCTTCAAAACCACAAACTACCAAAGTAGAAATAGATGATCTGAATACACCTATGTCTATTAAAGATATTAAATAAATAGTTAATAACCTTTCAAAAAATAAAGCACCAGGCTCAGTTGGTTATACTTGTGAATTCTACCAAACATTTAAAGCAAAAAAAACCCAAAAAAACAAAAAAACAAAAACCGATTACATATAATCTCCTACCAAAAATAGAAGCTGAAGGAACACATTCTGACCTATTCTATGAGTGCAATGTCACCCTAATACCAAAACAAGAAAAATGTTTAATAAAAAAAGGAAAACTGTAGACTAATATCTCTCATGAATATAGATGGAAAAATCCCAAAAAGGTATTGATAAATGGAATACAAAAATGTATTCTTCTTATATAAAAGAAGAGTTATATATCGTGACTGGTATGGTTAGGTTTGTGTCCCCACCCAAATCTCACTTTGAATTGTAATCCTCAGGTGTTTAGGAAGAGACCTGGTGGGAAGTGACTGGATTATGGAAGTAGTTTCCTTCATTCTATTCTCATGATAGAGAGTTAATTTTCATGAGATCTGATGGTTTTATAAGCAGTTTTACCTGCTCTTGCTAGAACTTCTCTCTCCTGCCACCATGTGAAGAAGGTCTTTGCTTCCCCTTTGCATTCTGTCATGATTGCAAGTTTCCTGAAGCTTCCTCAGCCATGCGAAACTGTGAGTCAATTAAGCATCTTTCTTTTATAAATTACCCAGTCTTGGGTATTTCCTTAGAGCAGTGTGAGAATGGACTAATATAGTGAATTGGTATTGGGAATGGGGCACTGTTATGAAGATACCCCAAAATGTGGAAGCGACTTTGGAACTGGGTAATGGACAGAGGTTGGAGCAGTGTGGAGGGCTCAGAAGAAGACAGAAAGATGTGGGAACATATGAAGCTTCCTAGAGACTTGTTGAATGGTTTCGACCAAAATGCTGAGTGTGATGTGAACAATTAAGTCCAGGCTGAGGTGGTCTCAGATAGACATGAGGAACAAAGTGTACTCTTGCTATGCTTTAGCAAAGAGACTGGCAGCATTTTCTCCCTGCCCTAGAGATTTGTGAAACTTTGAACTTGAGAGAGATGATCTGAAATTGGAACTTATACTTAAAAGGGAAGCAGAGCATAACAATTTGGACAATTTGTCTGTGCATGGTGGCTCACTCCTGTGATTCCAGCACTTTGGGAGGCAGAAGCAGGCGGATTACCTGAGGTCGGGAGTTCCAGACCAACCTGACCAATATGGAGAAACCCTATCTCTACTAAAAATACAAAATTAGCTAGACGTGGTGGTGCATGCCTATAATCCCAACTACTTGGGAGGCTGAGGCAGGAGAATCGCTTGAACCTGGGAGGCGGAGGTTGTGGTGAGCCGAGATGGCACCATTGCACTCCAGCCTGGCAAGGAGAGTAAAACTCTGTCTTAAAAAAGAAAAAAAAAAGTTTGGATAATTTGCAGCCTGATGATGTAATAGAAAACAAAAACCCACTTGGTGTGGTGGTTCGTGCCTATAATCCCAGCACTTTGGGAGACCGCAGTGGATGGATCACTTAAGGTTAGGAGTTTGAGACCAGCCTGGCCAACAAGGTGAAACCCTATCTCTACTAAAAATACAAAAATTAGCCTGGAGTGGTGGCAGGCACCTGTAGTCTCAGCTACTTGGGAGGCTGAGGCAGGAGAATTGCTTGAATCCCGGAGGCAGAGTTTGCAGTGAGCCGAGATCATGCCATTGCACTCCAGCCTGGGTGACAGAGACTCCATCTCAAAAAAAAAAAGAAAAAAAAAGAAAAAAAAAGAAAAAGGAAAGAAAAGAAAAACTCATTTTCTCAGGAGAAATTCAAGCTTGCTGCAGAAATTTGCATAAGTAATGAGGAGTTAATCACCAAGACAATGGAGAAAATGTCTCCAGGGCATGTCAAAGATTTTCATGGCAACCTCTCCCATCATAGACCTGGAGGTCTAGGAGAGAAAAATAGTTCCCTAGGTTGGGCCCAGGGCCCTGCTGCTGCTCTGGGCAGCCTCAGGATATGGTATCCTGCATCCCAACCATGACTAAAAGGGACCAATGTACAGCCCAGGCTATTGTTTCAGGGGGTGCAAGCCCCAAGCCTTGGCAGCTTCCATGTGGTGTTGGACCCATGGGGGTGCAGAACACAAGAATTAAGGTTTGAGAACCACTGCTTAGATGTCAGAGAATGTATGGAAACATCTGGATGTATAAGCAGAAATCTTCTGCAGGGGTGGGGACCTCATGGGGAACCTCTGCTAAGGCAGTGTGGGGGAGAAATGTGGGGTTGGAGCTCCCATGCAGAGTTCCCACTGGGGCACTGCCTAGTGGAGCTGTAAGAAGAGGGCCACTGCCATCCAGACCCCAGAATGGTAGATCCACCAACAATTTGCACCATGTGCCTGAAAAAGCAACCAGGAGGGATGCTATACCATGCAAAACCACAAGGGTAGAGCTGCCCAAGGTTGTGGGATCTTACCTCTTGTATCAACATGACCTGGATATGAGATATGAAGTCAAAGGAGATCATTTTGGAGCTTTAAGATTTAATGACTGCCTTGTTGGATTTCTGACTTACCTGGGACTTGTAACCCCTTTGTTTTGGCCCATTTCTTCCATTTGGAATGACAGCATTTATCCAATGCCTGTACCCTCATTGTATCTTGGAAGTAACTAACTTGCTTTTGATTTTACAGGATCCCAGGCAGAAGGGATTTGCTTTGTCTCAGATGAGACTTTGGTCTTGGACTTTTGAGTTAATGCTGAAATGAGTTAAGACTTTAGGGGACTGCTAGGAAGGCATGACTGGTTTTGAAATGTAAGGACATAAGATTTGGGAGGAGCTGGAGGTGGAATTATATGGTTAGGTTTTGTGTCCCCACCCAAATCTCACCTTGAATTGTAATCCCCAGGTGTTTAGGGAGAGACCTGGTGGCAAGTGATTGGATCATGGGGGTGATTTCCCTTGTGCTATTCTTATGATAGTGAGTGAATTCTCATGAGATCTGATGGTTTTATAAAGCAGTTTTCCCTGCTCTTGTTAGCACTTCTCTCTCCTGCCACCATGTGAAGAAGGTCCTTGCTTCCTCTTTGCCTTCTGCCATGATTGTAAGTTGCTTGAGGCCTCCTCAGCCATGTGGAACTGTGAGTTAATTAAACCTCTTCCCTTTATAAATTATCCAGTCTTGGGTATTTCTTTATAGCAGTGTGAGAACAGACTAACACAATAACCAACTGGGATTTATTCTAAATATGAAAGGCAGTTTCAGCATTTGAAAATTAATTATTGCAATCCATTCCATCAACAGGCTAAAGAAGAAACATTATATAATCCTATTGATTGATACAGTAAAAGCATTTGGCAAAATCCTACACCCATTTATAATAAAAAGCTTTTAGCAAACTAGGAATAGAGGAGAAATTTCTCTGATGAAGAGCACCTACAAAAAAAAAACTACAGCTAACATCATATTTAATGGTGAGAAAATGAAGCTTTCACCTTAAGATAAGGAACAAGTCAAAGATGTTCTCTTTCTTCACTCCTACTCAAAATTGTACTAGAAGTTCTAGGTAGTATATTTAGAAAAGAAAGCAAATAAATAAGATTGGGGAAGAAGAAATAAAAGCATTAACACTATTAAAACTAATAAGACCGTTGCACCAGACAAGAGATAATGGTGACCTGGATCAATATAGTGGTGGGGATGGAGAGAAGATGGATTGAAGAGGTAAGAAATAAAATCCACAGAGCCTGGGAATGGATTACATATGCATGGTAGAGAGGGGGGTACCCAGGATGACTTTTGGTATTTGATTTGCATAACTAGAAAGGTTGTAGGGCCATTTATAGAACTTAAAGAGAGCACTGCAAGAGAGTAAATTTGGAAGAAAAAACTATAAATTATGCTTTGGTCAAGTAGAGATTGAGATGCCTTAGAGAAGTGATGTCACTCGGCCACTTTATGCTTGTGTGCGTGCGTGTGTGCGTGTGCGTGCGTGTGCGTGCGTGTGTGCGTGTGCGTGCGTGTGTGCGTGTGTGTGTGTGTGTGTGTGTGTGTGTTCCTGGAATTCAGGGAAAAGCATAGGGCTAGAAATTAGTTTGTAAATTATTGGCATGTAAGTGGTGATTGAAACCATAACTATGAAGAAATTGCCTAAGGGGAGATTATGGAGTGAGAAGGATGCCAAAAACTGTGCTGTGGCATTTAATGGCCAAGAAGAGGAGAATGAGCAACAAAGGAGACTGAGAAGTAGCTGAAGAAAAGGGGAAGACCAAGGGTAGTGAGTGCTTCAGGAAGGAGGCATTGGTCAAGAATGTTGACTACTGCTGAGACAGTATAATGACTACTGAAAAAAATCCATGAATTTAGCAACAGAGAAGTCATTAGTGACTTTACAGAGGGCTATTTCACTAGAGTGATGGGGTCATATGCCAAACTGAAGTGGGTTTAGGATTGAGCAGGAGGTGTGAACATTGTAATAGCACAAAAAGAAAATTAAGAATGACTGTGAAGTGAGTGATAGAAACAGTACTACAGTTGCTAGAAGTGAGGAGGTTGAGGACATGGATTTGAGTGAGAAATTCTTTTCATTTTTTGTTTTAAATTACATTCACTTGAGTGTGTTTTAAAGTTGGTGTAAAACATTCAATTGAGAGAAAAGGTTGGATAAACATGGAGAAGAAAAGAGATGATGAATGGTGTAAAGTTCTTGAGGTGAGTAATGGGGTAAAATCCAGAGCAGAGGTGGAGAGATTGTTCCCCTCTCTGGTAGTTAGAGAGATGCAGACCAGGATAGAAGCACAGGGAGGTAAGTATGTTTTATTTCAAAACGATGCAGGAGTTTCAATCGGGTAACTTCTGTTTTCTCCGCAAAGTAAAGATTTTATATCATTTATCTTGAATGGTGTATATGTAAAATTTAACACTCTCTTCTAGCATATTTGTGAATTCTATTTGCTAGGCACATAGCTGTTTAGTTTTGTGGGTTATGGATTGTGTTTTGGTGTGATGTTGCATGCTGTAGCATTATAGATCTCTTCAGATTTTTGATAGTTTATGAAAGACTTGAAATCTTTCTATAGGGAGAAAAATTACAGAGATTGCAACTGAAGGTGATTTTTTTTTCTTTTGACACATTTTGAAAAATGGATGCATCATATTCCATCATATAGATGTATTATAATCATTTGCACATTGAGTTTTTTAAACAATACTGTAATGAATATACTTATACCTGTATGTTTCTCCCTTGATATTTCCTAGACATGGAGTCATGGAGTTAAGGAGTTTAAACATTTTTAAATCTCATAATACATATTGCCAAATTGCCCTTCAGAAAGATATCCAGTTCATTTAGTCAAACCCAAAAAGGCAAAATATAATTGAGAGATAAATATGCTAATTTTAAACAAGGAGACTTCACAGTATCTAGAATTTGTTTTAAACTGACACTTTCTAAATTCGGACCATAGATGGCACTAAAGGATTAAGGAATGTAACCATGTTTGTAATTCTCTGTTGGAAGGGATCTTGAATGGACATCCCAGCCACCGTCTTTCATAGCAGATAAACTATAAACAGTTCTAGAAAAACAGTCCTTTCTGTCTTTAACATATATAAATCATCTTGGTCACCCATTCTAAACTTATACTTTTAGTTTTAATGGACTGTTGTACTCGTAATTCTGTAACAATGTAAGCTTATTGGAATTTATCTTGTCTTCTATGCCAGTGGTCCCCAACCTTTTTGGCACCAGGGACCAGTTTCATGGAAGACAATTTTTCCACAAACCAGGGAGTGGGATGCGGGGTTGGGGGGGGCGGCGTAATTTCAGAATGATTCAAGCTCATTACATTTATTGTGCATTTTATTTCTATTATTATTATGTTGTAACATATAATGAAATTATTATAAAACCCATAATGTAGAATCAGTCGGAGCCCCGAGCTTGCTTTCCTGCAACTACACGGTCCCATCTGTGAGTGATGAGAGACAGTGATAGGTCATCAGGCATTAGCTTCTCATAAGGCGTGTGCAACCTAGATCCCTCGCGTGTGCAGTTCACAATAGGGTTCCTGCTCCTATGAGAAGCTAATGCTGCCACTGATCTGACAGGAGGCAGAGCTCAGGTGGTAATGCCAGTGATGGGGAGCAGCCGTAAATACAGATGAAACTCTACTCACTGGTCTGCTGCTCACCTCCCGCTGTGCAGCCCAGTTCCTAACACACTGGTCCGTGGCCCAGGGTTTGGGAACCCCTGTTCTAGGCTGTGGAGTATACTTCAGTATGTCATTTGAAATTTCCTTACAATACCAGTTGTCTTACACTAAACCTTGCCACCTTTCATTCTTCTGCTTCTAAAACTTTCTCTTTTTAAAGAAGGAAACATATAGGTCATAAGTCAGAAAGGCAAAGAACTCTCGTGATCTGATTATAATAAACTTAGCACTGTAAAACTCTGGATATGAATTTACGCGACATACTTAACTTGCTAAGTTGTACGGTGACTTTCTAGCTTTGCAGTGTGAAAATTGCATTTTAAACAAACTATATAGATATCAGGCTGATGTGTCCTAGTAGTGATGGTTTTGACTGTCACCACTGTCCACTGTTTTTACCATCAGTCCTTAGGAGTCGCTTTGGTGACTTCTTACCCAACATTTCTAGATTTCAATAGTCTAACGACTGAGAAGTAAACAGGCTGGCAGGGAGTCAACTTTTCTTGGAAGACCAAATGGCCCCTGCTGGTGTAGATGTAACTTAGATTAAGAACTACCTGTCTTGTCTTAGCTTTCGCTCTGTAACCTCCTTCAGAGATGACAGTAGAAGATGTGTTCAGTTATTATCTATTTATGGCTGAGAGACAGGAAAGGGAGGGAAGAAATGGGAGCATTCATGTTTGTGCCTTTTCAAAGATAGACTTAAAATGCTAATGTTTACAGCTTGCCACTTACAATAAAAATGCATTAGATGCAGAGGACATGAGAATTGAATCTACCTGTTAAAACCGGTTTACTGGTCGGGCACGGTGGCTCAAGCCTGTAATCCCAGCACCTCGGGAGGCCGAGGTGGGCGGATCAGGAGGTCAGGAGATCGAGACCATCCTGGCTAACACGATGAAACCCCGTCTCTACTAAAAGTACAAAAAATTAGCCGGGCGTGGTGGCGGGCACCTGTAGTCCCAGCTACTCGGGAGGCTGAGGCAGAAGAATAGCGTAAACCCGGGAGGCGGAGCTTGAAGTAAGCCGAGATCGCCCCACTGCACTCCAGCCTGGGCGACAGAGCAAGACTCTGTCTCAAAAAAAAAAAAAAAAAAGAAAGAAACCAAAAAACAAAACAAAACAAAAAACGGTTTACTTTAGTTAAAACAAGTAGCCATTGCTTCAGAAACCTTTCAGAGCCACAACACACACACACACACACGCGCGCACACACACCCCTCCTTGATCTAGGCCTTTTTGTTTCTGTATAAATAAAGGTCTGACTTCTGTGGAGCAGCAAGGTATTAGAGATAGGAAGTGAAATTATAGGTACCCCGTTCTAGAAATGTAAAGAATACCACCTCATCTTTCTCTCTCTGCAGATAAAAGAAGTTTGCAGTCGACCTTACTGCAATGGAAACATTGCCTGATAATACATAAATATGTATGTAGATGTTTCTACATATAAATAAATTTATATATGAATGTACATTAAATAAGTATTAAGAGAGACATACTCATTTTGATTCTAGCTTATTATTCTGAAAAAAATGGAATTGTTTTCCTAGCATTCTTATGCAAAGTGGAAGCCACCTGAACACTGAACAAATGAAATAGCTGATGTTCTGCAACGTTTAACTCCAGAGAGCTTGGAAGCTTTAGCTGGGAACTTTATATGTAAACACACAGCTTCATGAAGCCTCCAGTGTGATTCCACAAAGCAGCCCTTGCTGAAGTTGTCTGGGAGAGAGCAGAGAGTGATACAGACATTTACTCATTAGTTGATGACATTGGAGGGGATTCCTAACGTCTCTCAACATCAGTTTCTTCATCTACAAAGTAGGGATAATGCATCATAGCATTATTCTGAAAGCTAAGGTAGAATATATTTTAGGCATCTGGCAGAGTTTGACATATATTGCACACCAAATTACAACAATAAATTAAGTGCATCCTTGAAAAACCTCTGCCTCAGGTTAGTCTTTTGCTTTCCAATTCAATGTGTTTCAATTCAATTCAATTTCAATTCAATCCAATCACATAGATTTTTAGCCATAAGAAGCAAGACCCGCCAAATACTTCACATCTTTCACCAACCGTTCTGATTAACCTGGCAGTTGCCATGGTAACATTAGCCCAGTCCTCTCTTTGTTATGGAGGCTCCTTTATTCTAGGATTCATTCTTTTTCCTGCTGGACTGCAGCTGAAATAGCCACAGCATTAAAGCCAAATCATTATACATTTTCATGAAAAAGTAAATTCTGGATTTTAGTTATAGAATTTTGTTTTAAATCTCTACAGTCGGTCTCTGAATCTTGATGTCCTTCCGTCTTGGCCACAGTTCCTCTCAGGTGGTCAGACCACACAGTTCGGATTCCTGTATTTGGAGAGCCGTGGGCCATGATCAGAGTCACTACCCAACACGAAAATCACCTATTTACACTTCCAGATTTTCACCTTTCAGGGATTCAGTTTAGGGGAAAGGAGAAAGGAAATTAAAGGCAGGAAAATATGGAATACAACAAGGAGAAATGAAATCAGAACAAAAAAAGGAAAATCAGGAAGAAAGGGCCAAGAAAAATTGAAAGAAAGAAAATGAGAGTAAATGAAAGGGAAGAGATAAATGGTCTACATACTTGAGTAATTACAGAACAATTTTGCACAAATGGAATTTCAATTAAGATGTGTGATTTAGAATGTTAAGTTCTCCTTAAGCAGTTTTTTGTGCTTTATTTTATTATTGTAAAAATATCTATGAAGCAGTACAAATATCTGTAAAGCAAAAAAGAAAAAAAGTTAAGCCTCTGCACCCACTATTCCTTTCTTCTTCTCAGAGATTGCTACTAAATATTTTCTCTCTATACACAAATACATAGAATTAGTATTGATTCATATGATTATATCACATGTGAATCATACCAAAAAAATGGACTGTGACATATTGTTTTTCAGTTAATAAGATATGCAGAACTTTTCTCCGTGTTATTTTACTTAGATTTATCTCATTCTTTTTAATGCTACAATGTCCTGTTAGTTTTACTAGTATTTAACTCACCCCCTGCTGATAGGTACTTAGATTTCTTGTTCCTTTTCTTTAAACAGATCATTTGAAAACAAGAAAAACTGAAAACACTACTGGAAAAAGTTTGGACATTTTATTGACATTGTAGGTATTTGCAACTATTACACTGTGTGTAATTACTTGATAGTGCCTACACTAAGTGGTGCTGCATAAAGATGATAAGAGTACACAAGTGAGATGCCATGCTGAGTTCTCAAATGAGGAAACAAATTTTCTTTTATATCTACTTATTAGTTCAGTTATTTAAGCAAAGGCAACAGTTTGGTGAAAAGATTTGGACTTTATAATATCTGTCTGCCAAGGAGTTATAGATATTTATGGTAAAGTAATAAAAGCATGGACCATAAAACTGAAAGGAATCCTAGAGTTTATTTGGTCCTTCTCTCTCACATTACAGATTAGACAACTGGGACTGGGCACAAATAGTGTTTGGTTTTACCTCAACACTACTGCATCAACACTACATACACAGTACTAGTTTGCTAATATCATTTCTATTTGTGTAACCTAGTTACTAAAAGGTATCTCATTTATTTTAAATTGTTTGATCTTTCCCATCTAATAGGGGAAAGTAGATGTGTGTCCAGGGCTCCAGCTGGGTTTTGTAGGCAGCATTACAGGATCATGAAAGAATCTTGGGCACTTCTGGGGAGGCTGCACAGTAGATATGACATCAGCACAGTTAGCCTTGGAGAGCAAACAAGAATATTCCAGATGGACAAGGAGGCAAATGAGAGCTTTCCGTGTATGGTCCTGATATAATCTATTGGGACACTTTTGAAAGCAGAAGGTTTGAAATAGATGTATTTTAAGTGTGTGTGTTGGAACAGTGGGGATTTTCCTTGATGGCATGAGAAACTAGGTCAAGGTCAGAAGTTGTTAGACACAAATGAAATCAACAAATGTATGTATCTATTAACATCTAATTATGACTGCCTGGCAGGTCAGCCTCTAAGACTAAGGGCTTGTTTGAAAATAAGAATCAGGATTTGCAGTTGGTAGATTTCTTAATGTGCAAAATCATATAGTTAAAAATTAAATTTCATTGAAATATTTCAGTAAATATATGTTAATTAACCTAATAAAATTTCACTAAAATAGAACTGTCTAAGAAAATGGTATTAGGTGGTCATTGTAGACATGAGAATCTTCCTGATCTGGAACCAGAATATATAGGGTCACCCACCCTTCTTAAAACATATTTATGGGGGGGGCGGAGCAAGATGGCCGAATAGGAACAGCTCCAGTCTCCAACTCCCAGCGCGAGCGACACAGAAGACCGGTGATTTCTGCATTTTCAACTGAGGTACTGGGTTCATCTCACTGGGGAGTGCCAGACAATCAGTGCCGGTCAGCTGTTGCAGCCCGCCAGGCAGAGCTGAAGCAGGGCAAGGTATTGCCTCACCTGGGAAGCGCAAGGGGGAAGGGAATCCCTTTTCCTAGCCAGGGGAACGGAGACACACAACACCTGGAAAATCGGGTAACTCCCACCCCAATACTGCGCTTTAAGCAAACAGGCACACCAGGAGATCATATCCCACACCTGGCCAGGAGGGTCCCACACCCACGGAGCCTCCCTCATTGCTAGCACAGCAGTCTGTGATCTACCGGCAAGGCAGCAGCGAGGCTGGGGGAGGGGCGCCCGCCATTGCTGAGGCTTAAGTAGGTAAACAAAGCTGCTGGGAAGCTCGAACTGGGTGGAGCTCACAGCAGCTCAAGGAAACCTGCCTGTCTCTGTAGACTCCACCTCTGGGGACAGAGCAATAACAAACACAGCCTAAACCTCTGCAGATGCAAACGACTCTGTCTGACATCTTTGAAGAGAGCAGTGGATCTCCCAACACGGAGGTTGAGATCTGAGAAGGGACAGACTCCCTGCTCAAGTGGGTCCCTGACCCCTGAGTAGCCTAACTGGGAGACATCCCCAACTAGGGGCAGTCTGACACCTCACACCTCACAGGGTGGAGTACACCCCTGAGAGGAAGCTTCCAAAGCAAGAATCAGACAGGTACACTCGCTGTTCAGAAATATTCTATCTTCTGCAGCCTCTGCTGCTGATACCCAGGCAAACAGGGTCTGGAGTGGACCTCAAGCAATCTGCAACAGACCTACAGCTGAGGGTCCTGACTGTTAAAAGGAAAACTATCAAACAGGAAGGACACCTACACCAAAACCCCATCAGTACATCACCATCATCAAAGACCAGAGGCAGATAAAACCACAAAAATGGGGAAAAAGCAGGGCAGAAAAGCTGGAAATTCAAAAAATAAGAGCGCATCTCCCCTGGCAAAGGAGCGCAGCTCATCGCCAGCAACGGATCAAAGCTGGACGGAGAATGACTTTGACGAGATGAGAGAAGAAGGCTTCAGTCCATCAAATTTCTCAGAGCTAAAGGAGGAATTACGTACCCAGCGCAAAGAAACTAAAAATCTTGAAAAAAAAGTGGAAGAATTGATGGCTAGAGTAATTAATGCAGAGAAGGTCATAAACGAAATGAAAGAGATGAAAACCATGACACGAGAAATACGTGACAAATGCACAAGCTTCAGTAACCGACTCGATCAACTGGAAGAAAGAGTATCTGCGATTGAGGATCAAATGAATAAAATGAAGCGAGAAGAGAAACCAAAAGAAAAAAGAAGAAAAAGAAATGAACAAAGCCTGCAAGAAGTATGGGATTATGTAAAACGACCAAATCTACGTCTGATTGGGGTGCCTGAAAGTGAGGGGGAAAATGGAAGCAAGTTGGAAAACACTCTTCAGGATATCATCCAGGAGAACTTCCCCAACCTAGTAGGGCAGGCCAACATTCAAATCCAGGAAATACAGAGAACGCCACAAAGATACTCCTCGAGAAGAGCAACTGCAAGACACATAATTGTCAGATTCACCAAAGTTGAAATGAAGGAAAAAATCTTAAGGGCAGCCAGAGAGAAAGGTCGGGTTACCCACAAAGGGAAGCCCATCAGACTAACAGCAGATCTCTCGGCAGAAACTCTCCAAGCCAGAAGAGAGTGGGGGCCAATATTTAACATTCTTAAAGAAAAGAATTTTCAACCCAGAATTTCATATCCAGCCAAACTAAGTTTCATAAGTGAAGGAGAAATAAAATCCTTTACAGATAAGCAAATGCTTAGAGATTTTGTCACCACTAGGCCTGCCTTACAAGAGACACTGAAGGAAGCACTAAACATGGAAAGGAACAACCGGTACCAGCCATTGCAAAAACATGCCAAAATGTAAAGACCATCGAGGCTAGGAAGAAACTGCATCAACTAACGAGCAAAATAACCAGTTAATATCATAATGGCAGGATCAAGTTCACACATAACAATCTTAACCTTAAATGTAAATGGACTAAATGCTCCAATTAAAAGACACAGACTGGCAAACTGGATAAAGAGTCAAGACCCATCAGTCTGCTGTATTCAGGAGACCCATCTCACACGCAGAGACATACATAGGCTCAAAATAAAGGGATGGAGGAAGATTTACCCAGCAAATGTAGAACAAAAAAAAGCGGAGGTTGCAATACTAGTCTCTGATAAAACAGACTTTAAACCATCAAAGATCAAAAGAGACAAAGAAGGCCATTACATAATGGTAAAGGGATCAATTCAACAGGAAGAGCTAACTATCCTAAATATATATGCACCCAATACAGGAGCAGCACCCAGATTCATAAAGCAAGTCCTTAGAGACTTACAAAGAGACTTAGACTCCCATACAATAATAATGGGAGACTTCAACACTCCACTGTCAACATTAGACAGATCAACGAGACAGAAAGTTAACAAGGATATCCAGGAATTGAACTCATCTCTGCAGCAAGCAGACCTAATAGACATCTATAGAACTCTCCACCCCAAATCAACAGAATATACATTCTTCTCAGCACCACATCGTACTTACTCCAAAATCGACCACGTAATTGGAAGTAAAGCACTCCTCAGCAAATGTACAAGAACAGAAATTATAACAAACTGTCTCTCAGACCACAGTGCAATCAAACTAGAACTCAGGACTAAGAAACTCAATCAAAACCGCTCAACTACATGGAAACTGAACAATCTGCTCCTGAATGACTACTGGGTACATAACGAAATGAAGGCAGAAATAAAGATGTTCTTTGAAACCAATGAGAACAAAGATACAACATACCAGAATCTCTGGAACACATTTAAAGCAGTGTGTAGAGGGAAATTTATAGCACTAAATGCCCACAAGAGAAAGCAGGAAAGATCTAAAATTGACACTCTAACATCGCAATTAAAAGAACTAAGAGCAAGAGCAAACACATTCGAAAGCTAGCAGAAGGCTAGAAATAACTAAGATCAGAGCAGAACTGAAGGAGATAGAGACACAAAAAACTCTCCAAAAAATCAATGAATCCAGGAGTTGGTTTTTTGAAAAGATCAACAAAATTGACAGACCGCTAGCAAGACTAATAAAGAAGAAAAGAGAGAAGCATCAAATAGATGCAATAAAAAATGATAAAGGGGATATCACCACCGACCCCACAGAAATACAAACTACCATCAGAGAATACTATAAACACCGCTACGCAAATAAACTGGAAAATCTAGAAGAAATGGATAATTTCCTGGACACTTACACTCTTCCAAGACTAAACCAGGAAGAAGTTGAATCCCTGAATAGACCAATAGCAGGCTCTGAAATTGAGGCAATAATTAATAGCCTACAAACCAAAAAAAGTCCAGGACGAGATGGATTCACAGCTGAATTCTACCAGAGGTACAAGGAGGAGTTGGTACCATTCCTTCTGAAACTATTCCAATCAATAGAAAAAGAGGGAATCCTCCCTAACTCATTTTATGAGGCCAACATCATCCTGATACCAAAGCCTGGCAGAGACACAACAAAAAAAGAGAATTTTAGACCAATATCCCTGATGAACATCGATGCAAAAATCCTCAATAAAATACTGGCAAACCGGATTCAGCAACACATCAAAAAGCTTATCCACCATGATCAAGTGGGCTTCATCCCTGGGATGCAAGGCTGGTTCAACATTCGCAAATCAATAAACATAATCCAGCATATAAACAGAACCAAAGACAAGAACCACATGATTATCTCAATAGATGCAGAAAAGGCTTTTGACAAAATTCAACAGCCCTTCATGCTAAAAACACTCAATAAATTCGGTATTGATGGAACGTACCTCAAAATCATAAGAGCTATTTATGACAAACCCACAGCCAATATCATACTGAATGGGCAAAAACTGGAAAAATTCCCTTTGAAAACTGGCTCAAGACAGGGATGCCCTCTCTCACCACTCCTATTCAACATAGTGTTGGAAGTTCTGGCTAGGGCCATTAGGCAAGAGAAAGAAATCAAGTGTATTCAGTTAGGAAAAGAAGAAGTCAAACTGTCCCTGTTTGCAGATGACATGATTGTATATTTAGAAAACCCCATTGTCTCAGCCCAAAATCTCCTTAAGCTGATAAGCAACTTCAGCAAAGTCTCAGGATACAAAATTAATGTGCAAAAATCACAAGCATTCTTATACACCAGTAACAGACAAACAGAGAGCCAAATCAGGAATGAACTTCCATTCACAATTGCTTCAAAGAGAATCAAATACCTAGGAATCCAACTTACAAGGGATGTAAAGGACCTCTTCAAGGAGAACTACAAACCACTGCTCAGTGAAATCAAAGAGGACACAAACAAATGGAAGAACATACCATGCTCATGGATAGGAAGAATCAATATCGTGAAAATGGCCATACTGCCCAAGGTAATTTATAGATTCAATGCCATCCCCATCAAGCTACCAATGAGTTTCTTCACAGAATTGGAAAAAACTGCTTTAAAGTTCATATGGAACCTAAAAAGAGCCCGCATCTCCAAGACAATCCTAAGTCAAAAGAACAAAGCTGGAGGCATCACGCAACCTGACTTCAAACTATACTACAAGGCTACAGTAACCAAAACAGCATGGTACTGGTACCAAAACAGAGATATACACCAATGGAACAGAACAGAGTCCTCAGAAATAATACCACACATCTACAGCCATCTGATCTTTGACAAACCTGAGAGAAACAAGAAATGGGGAAAGGATTCCCTATTTAATAAATGGTGCTGGGAAAATTGGCTAGCCATAAGTAGAAAGCTGAAATTGGATCCATTCCTTACTCCTTATACGAAAATTAATTCAAGATGGATTAGAGACTTAAATGTTAGACCTAATACCATAAAAATCCTAGAGGAAAACCTAGGTAGTACCATTCAGGACATAGGCATGGGCAAAGACTTCATGTCTAAAACACCAAAAGCAACGGCAGCAAAAGCCAAAATTGACAAATGGGATCTCATTAAACTAAAGAGCTTCTGCACAGCAAAAGAAATTACCATCAGAGTGAACAGGCAACCTACAGAATGGGAGAAAATTTTTGCAATCTACTCATCTGACAAAGGGCTAATATCCAGAACCTACAAAGAACTCAAACAAATTTACAAGAAAAAAACAAACAACCCCATCCAAAAGTGGGCAAAGGATATGAACAGACATTTCTCAAAAGAAGACATTCATACAGCCAACAGACACATGAAAAAATGCTCCTCATCACTGGCCATCAGAGAAATGCAAATCAAAACCACAATGAGATACCATCTCATACCAGTTGGAATGGCGATCATTAAAAAGTCAGGAAACAACAGGTGCTGGAGAGGATGTGGAGAAATAGGAACACTTTTACACTGTTGGTGGGATTGTAAACTAGTTCAACCATTATGGAAAACAGTATGGCGATTCCTCAAGGATCTAGAACTAGATGTACCATATGACCCAGCCATCCCATTACTGGGTATATACCCAAAGGATTATAAATTATGCTGCTATAAAGACACATGCACTCGTATGTTTATTGCAGCACTATTCACAATAGCAAAGACTTGGAATCAACCCAAATGTCCATCAGTGACAGATTGGATTAAGAAAATGTGGCACATATACACCATGGAATACTATGCAGCCATCATAAAGGATGAGTTTGTGTCCTTTGTAGGGACATGGATGCAGCTGGAAACCATCATTCTTAGCAATCTATCACAAGAACAGAAAACCAAACACCGCATGTTCTCGCTCATAGGTGGGAACTGAACAATGAGATCACTTGGACTCAGGAAGGGGAACATCTCACACAGGGGCCTGTCATGGGGAGGGGGGAGGGGGGAGGGATTGCATTGGGAGTTATACCTGATGTAAATGACAAGTTGATGGGTGCAGCACACCAACATGGCACAAGTATACATATGTAACAAACCTGCACGTTATGCACATGTACCCTACAACTTAAAGTATAATAATAATAAATAAATGTAAAAAAAAGACATTTATGGACATACGACAATAAAATTCATATTCAATTTTTCTCTTTAAAGTTTATTTCCAAGTTCACCTTTAGCTTCTTTAACTGCTGTTTCTTAACCTTCCCTGGCATCTCCATAATGGTGATGGCATCTCCTGAAGTTGGTGTTTCCAAGGGCATTTCCCCCCTTTATTTGCTTTCTATCTCACTTCTGACGTCCACTTCCACCTGTTCCTCATTCCATACAAAATTCAATTTTAATCAGATATTCATTGTTTTTCCAACCACTCACATGCTTCAGAAGGTGTTGTCTTCCCTACCATATCCAGGGAAGTAAATTCTGAGTATTGTTTCAATCAAGGTAATCCCACTCCTCTTGCCAATAATTCCTTTAGGGAAGGGCATGTAGCATGTATGGTCAAGGAAACACTACTGGAATTCTAGTAGAGGCTTCTGGGAAAGATTTCCTCACACCCAAAGAAGTAGCACACGAAGTGGCTTTTTCCATTTTCTGGATGGTGCGGCATGTTTATATCACTTCTGGAATTGCTACATCCATCCTGTAACCATGAGAGAAGAGTAGAAGATGAAAAAGAACTTGGGTTCTTGATGACATTGTTGAGTCATTAAATTAACCAATCCTGGGAATTTACCTGACCTTTGAACTTCTGTCATTTAAGACAATAAATTATTCATTCAGTCCTTTTAATCTGAGTTTTTTGTTATTCTCTGTCAAAGGCATTGTGATATGTGGTCCAAATTTATTTGTTAAACCCAGACCTCTCCCTGAATGTCCCTCTTGGATATACAACTGTCTATCAGACATTTTTATTTGTAATCCTAAACTAATCCTAACCTTACCTAGTTCTGAACTCATCACTTCCCCCCTTTTAAACCTATTGTTTCACAAGCACTTCCCATCTTGTATGATGGCATCATCAAGCTCTCAAGACAGAAACACAAGTTTTCTTTATGACTCTTACCTGTATTTGATGTCCCATATCCAATAACTGGGTCTCTACAAGTTTTATCTCTAAGACTTCCACTCTATAGTCCATCCAGCGCTACATCCTCGTCTTGATTATAGTAATATCTTCCCTAATTATTTGTCTAGTCTCAGCTTCATCCTATAAAATCCATTTCCAAGTTTATGTAGAGTGATCTATTTGAAACAGAAATCTGATGTGATTGCTCACCTGCTCTGATGTCTCATTACTTAGAGAATAAATCCAAGTTTCTTAACTGAACAGTCAGGTTCATGCATGATCTGACCTTTGTCCATGTACTCTTATTCATTCATTTTATCCTCAAATATTTCTTGATTGCTGAGATATTATAATCATTGGGAATATAGGCAGATGTTATTCCCTGCCTTCCCTGACTTTGGGAGCTTACAGTGTAGTGAGGAAGATAGACACTAAGCAAATGATCACCCTCGTGATGAGTGTAATGGGGAAGTTCAGTATACTAGCTTCTTCTCTCATCAGTACTTGCCTTGACCATTCCCTGTCTTATTCTCTCATTATTACTGCACTGCTTACAGTTCTTCACATAGACCAGGCTGTTTCTTGCCTCTATGCCTTTGCCCAAGCAGTTATCTCTGCCTGAAATGCTTTCCTCACATTTCTTCACTTGGCTAACTCCTTCTCGTCCTTTGAGATTCAGCTCAGCTTCTTCCTGGAAGCCTTCTTTGAATACCCTAGACTCAATTTGATGCCCTCATCTAAGCTTCTATAGTATGCTTTTTGTTCTTCTTTCTTAATGGTGTACCATGTTGCATTTAGTATCTACTAGTATTATTATTAAATTTATTGTATCTCCTTCTTTGACAAGACTGCAAGCTCTTAGAAGATAAAAGACTGAGTTATATTTATTTATTCTCTATCTTATGGCACATGAAATATAGTTAACAAGAGTTTATTAAACATAACAGAAATTTCTAATGAGATTTCAATTTCTCAAGGACTGGGCATGTTTTATAATTTTACTAAGTATACCCTCTTGGGTCATTCACGTTTTTTGTTTTGCATGACTATACTTGTCATACTCATTCCTCATATATTACAAATCTTACTCAATGTTAGCTCCTGGAATGCCCTTTCCTCTAAAGTTGGTGTGTTCCTTTCACCCACCAAAACCCAATATTCTGTAAGAATGCTTATCGGATGCTGCCAAAAGGAATTAATCACTCCTTCTTCTGTGGTGTCTCTGCATTTTTACACACTTCTACTATTGCATTTAGAACACAGTGTTATAATTAGCTCTTTACATGCTTGGTTCACAGTATAATTATAGTAGCATGGTAAGGGTTTCAATACAGGTGTAATGAGAGAATTGCAGAGGACCTGACCTGCTTGGAGAATGTCACTTTTGGGAAAATCAAAGCAGATTTGGAGGTTGCCTATTTCAGCCTCTTCATGTTTTGATGGGGAAACCAAGGGCCTGAAAGTCTGAGTCAGTTTCCTCCTCTGTAAAATGTCTAGTTATCTGTGAACTGTGAATCAGAAAATATGAATTATTTTACACATAATGAGAATCAAATTTTATATAATCCTACTCTGTGACTCTCTGGTTTCTGAAGGACAAAACATTTTGGTAGAGTCTCAGTGAACTGCAAGGAAAAATAGCTCCCAAAGTTAAATTTAAGTGCTTCTGGGAGACAAATTCAAAGAAACTTGGTTATTGAAAATACAGTAATGTATTTGCCTTCTATAGATGATGTCTTTATTAAATACAAAGAAGGCAGGCAATTCAGCTCAGTACAATTTAAAAAACTGTGCATTGTCTGTGTTCTAAAGTGTGTGTGCTGGGATGAATGCGATGAGACTCACTGATTGATCTCCAAAGACTCAGAGGCTCAGAGAGCTTCTGTCATAAACCTAAGGTGGGATTCTGCTGGGGATTTTCACAGGTGTGAAAACATTCTCCCAGTTTATGCCCTATTGATGGCAAGCAATTGAGTTGTCATCTTCCCTAGGAGCATATACAAATGAGAAAATTCTTGGCCAAGAATCAACAAACAAGTAAATAAACTCTGCTGGGACCTCAATAATACTTGAAACTAATGAAGTTCCCAAGGTAAGGCTGACAAGACACATTTGTGTTTGCTCCATTCCAGGGTGCCATGCCCAGAGAAATCATTGGTGCATTGGAATAGACCTTGGACTTGGAGCCAGAGATGTAGTTCGGAAATCAGCTCTGCCATTCATTGGTTTGGTGACTTTAGGAAAGTCGTTCAACTCCCAGAGTTTTGGTTTCTCCATCTGTAAAGTGGGTATACTGGTTCTAGCTCACAGGGTTCTTGTGAAGATCAAAATAAGTCATGGATGTGAAAGTTGAATAAACTTCAAGCTTAATATGGTAATCACAATAAACAGTGTATCTAGGAGATGAGAAAGAAGGAAAGTAACACTGTTAAATCCAAATGCTGTGTCTGATTTCTGTGTCGATGAGGAAGATAGTTTTGCTTTCCTATTTCTTTGTGAAACTAAAACATCTATATTAATGTATATTTGAACACGAACTTTAGCGGACTATGTAAGAATGATATAGGAATATACATGGTTATATATAGCAAGGAAGAAGAAGAAAATAACTTTTAAAAAATAAATTTTAAGTAAAATATAGGGAAATAGCCACCTATATGCTAAGTAATGTGTTATCACTCAATTTTTATTATTTTAAGAACACTTTTTCATGTATATGCTCTAGTGGAACTGAAGGATCATATGAACCTTGATGTCTGAGACTATATTGCAGTTTAACTGAAATTGTTTTATTAAGATGGAAGGACACGTCAGAAAACCAAGGAAAACTATATTTTAGTAGTAGGTATTTTAATTTTTTGTATAAAAGTCTATCAGTAGAATATACTCTTTAAAAATAATAAGCATCAGGAATTTGATTCTATTCCAAGTTAGAAGTGGTAATATAAAGTTAAAAACTAACACTAGCTACGATTCTGTTTAGTAATGAGGAAAGAACTTTAGGCTGGCTTTTAAAGATTAATTTGTTAATTAGGTGAACATCTGGGTTTTGGTTCATCACTTCCCTTGGAAACCTTGATTAATTTATGAAACTTTCATCCTCATTTACTAAAAAAGCAGTGAGTCATCCGGTGTTACACACCAATGACAGCAAAAGTTAATTGGATTCTAGATCCTTTCACATTTCTGCTTTCAGCAATTCCTTGCCACTTTGAGTGGAACCATGCGCTAAGGGAGTCCGTGTATTTTTGTGTGTGAGAGAGAGATAGAGAAATGAGAGGAATTACAAGTAATTGAAAAGTGAGTTTGAAAAAATAAGAATATATGTTTGTATTTTCCTTGGTTTGTGGCGAGAAACTCTGGAGGTATACACAAAATAGCCAAACCAAACCCCAAAACTAACAAACACAGTTATCTCAGTGCATGGTTTTGTTTTGTTTTTTTCTAAATAGAGTTTTGATTTGTGAATCGTGTGAATGTACTATTATCTTTTCAGAAAGGGCTGTTGAAGATTGTCTGTGGATTAAAGTGTTTCAGAATTGGGTTTAGGAAGGGGAAGACAGAGACATAGCTGCAGTTCATTGTAGTTAGTGTCTGGCCTCCAAATAAGAGATGCATCAGCAAAGAGAACACCCCCAAGGAAGGAGCGGGGGCACAAGACTGAGAAAGAAAGGGAGAGATGGATGGAGCTGCGGTGGATGGCTGACTTACTTTCTTCTGGCCCTGCAATAGGATTGCAACCTTTTTTTGGCTCTGCTACTTACAAATTGCATTCAGCTTAGAAATCCCTCTTTAGATATATACCTGTATATGGCACATAATCTTGGTCGTGGGAAACAATACTCACAGATGAAGGGGACCTCATCACACTGGTTCTTAATCTCTTACTGCTTTTGCTTTGCCTCTCGTTGTTCCTTCATCCTGTTTTCCTTATCAACTTTACTTTTTGGGCATATTTTATGTTGTGATTTTATGCATTTATTGAGCTACCATGAATCTTTTCTGGAATTGGAAGGAGCATGAATGAATATGTACATAACTAATCTGGGGGAAATGCTAACAGAGGAGTAAGAATACAAGTGATTTTAATTGTTTTATGGTGAGTCTTCTGCATTTCCAAGTATACATATAGTTTTACAAGGGGCATGAATTTCTTTTCTAATCAGATATAGTGGTTTTTTTTGTTGTTGTTGTTTTTTTACTAAATGTAGACAATAGTTGTGGTAGAACTGATGGACTTTTCCAACAGAACAATATATAAGGGTAGTAGAGAGAGAGGACCAGAAAGGAGTCATGGGACTAAAGTCTTAATTTTCTTTTCAGCCTGTGCTTCTATGAAAATGCAGGAGGGGCAATGTACCCACAGTGGCTTGCTTAAAACTTTTAAAAAACAAATTCTATTTTTAGGACTTCTTTTCTTCTATTTAAAATGATAGGCCATTAGAGAGCAAGATGTTTATTTTTATAATTCCCTATAATCTAGACTTGATTGCACATTGGGAAGTAAGGATTAAAAAAACCAATATCTACAATTTGATTTTTGTATAATATTTTTACTCTATAAGACAAAGAATTAAGACCACATAAAAGCAAAAACAATAATTTATTTGAATCCATCTTTCCTTGAAAAAAATAAAAATAAGACTTTAATAGTCGTTTCCTTAACTGTGTACAAATCTTCTCAAAAATACTACTGGTGATTGAAAAAAAAGAGAAAGCATAGTTTTGTTTTTGTAACAACCATCCTTATTACTTTGTTGTACAAATAACAAGATAGAAATTTGGAAATAAAATTGAAACATAAATTTAGGATTCCTAACACTAATAAAAATTTAATAAAACAAAGTCTGCTGAAAAATCTAACAATGTAAAGTTTCCACATTTGTAGGTGAGACAGGATAGTCTCAGTGTTGATGACAGTGGAAGTATAGAGTGGAACTAATTGAGCTTTGCAGAGATATTTCGTACAAAACGAAAGAGGAAACCCCTGTCATTTTCATTCTCCTCATCGGCATGAGAAAGACTGCCCACTGAGGAATATTTCCCCAACATGTTTTTCTGTTGCACAAGACATTGTGTATATGCTGAAAAACCTGCAGTTCAATTTGCATAAATGCCTCTATTCTGCATGTAAAGGAGTAATGAGTAAGATGTGTTGGTCTCGGTTTCTTCACTGATTCCAGATTAATATACTTTTCCACTGTTTTTCCTTAAAATATTTCTTCAGAATTTCACTCTAATGTGCTGTTTAGCCCATGAGAGTTCACCTAGTGAAGAGATATACAAAATATGTAAACAGTTCTATAGATTTTTCAGGTCTGCAGGTAAAAGAACCTTAAATTCTTTTATTCCTTTCCAGGGCTACAAGTTAGATCAACATTTGGAGCTAGCTCAAGAAAATTACATTTATCAACAAATAAATATAAGAGAAGGCAATTATTAAATTTTGTAGGTAATTTACTTTTGAAACTAAAGGTTTACTTAACTTGAATGTCCTGTTTTCAATATACTAACATCAGTCTTGGGTTCAACATAAACCCTACCAAGAGCATTTAATGAGGTCAATAGACAATATTGAAATACATCCAGCCGTAAGTTCAATAAATAAATAATTGGGCTGAGTACTAGAATATGAACACAAACCAGTTTATCAATTTGTTAAACAGCAGTCCAATTAGTTAATAGACACATGAAGTAAAGAAAATAACATTGTTAGAACAGTCTAAGAGCCAAAGAATAAAATTATTTGGCTGTCTTTCCTGCTCAGAAGTGACTGCCAAATAAAAGAAAGCAGTGAAGTTAAGATTCTTTCCCCAGAGCTGGCACATTCACATTGGGAATAAGAGATGGGAGAGTTTCACCAACCACCTATAATAATGCATTACTCACAAAGTTGATCTTTGAATTTAATTGGACCTAGAGGAGAATAAACCATAGGTAATCAGGAAAGAAAAATGCTCTCTGCATCTATAGGTGGCATTTATGCTACTGAGAATTATTTATTTTACTAAGAATCACTCATCTTTAGTTAAAATAAGTAAACAGCAGCCCACTAAACTATAAAATCTTTAAAAAATGGTCTTATTTAGTGTCTTGCTCTAGCACATAGTAAACGTCCTGGAAATGTTTGTGAATTGATTATAAGTAAAATAAGTACAAACTAGTTTCTGATAAGGAAAAAGGAAGCATTTCGTTTATTTATTTCAAAAATTGGAGTAAGTAACACAAATCTGAATTCAAATAAAATAACACTTTAAAAAATATTGGCTCCCCATTTAGATAAAGTTAGAAGACAGAGTAGGAAATTTTTAAGAAGGATATTACGGATAAGGGAGACAGTTATGGAGAAAGAGAAGAAAAGAGAAGGGTAGATTCAGAAAAGGAGGGGTTCAAAGGATGAAGGTAAAGGAAGAGAGAGCCACGGGAAGACAAAGACGTATGCAGATTAACAAACACACAAAAAAAGATTGAGAAGACAAGAAGAAGGTGAGACGAGAGAGTCTGTGGGAGGTGGAGATGTCACTCAGATTGGGCTGGTAGCATGAACTGGGGTCTTGAGGGTGACTGCCTTTTGGAGGAGCATGTCCTAATAGCAGTTTTGAATACCTTTTGAATAGCAGTTTTGAATGCCTGAAAAAGAACATTTCTGCTTTGTTTTCAATTCTCAAATCTTATTTATGAAATAAACTTTTATGTTCTTAAGAAAGTCAAAAGATTTTGCTAGTGTCTAAAAGTCATCTAATTTCAAAGGGTGTTTTTTTTTTTTTTTTGAGAATCAGTTTTTTTGACATGGAAAACAACCCAATCACTATTTTGTGTTCTGAAATTGTAGCTGCCATGTTCACAATTTTGACTTCAAATTTATTTCGTTCTTGAGAACCTTAAAAGATAAACCCCAAGTTGTCATTTGGTTTGTTTACATTCTGATGTGAAAAATTGATAGTTAGAAGAAAGGATATATAGAAAAACAAATGAATTTAAATAGGATACAAATTTTAATTAGATTAAATCTTAGAAAGGAGACATAATCTCAAAATTCTTTCAATGCCTTATATTTAACAGCAAACAAACTTCCCCTAGTTTTCTATTATAGACAGTAAAGAGAATTAGGTATCATTTTAGAGAGTTTTTATTCTTAAAATATCATGTAATAATATCCTACTCTTGTGTTCTACTAGATTAATAATGCAACGCTTTACAACATTTTTTTCAAACTAGAAGTTTCTAGCTCCATCAGAGTCTGTTCCTTATTTATGTGACTCTAGGTAAATTTTCTCTGATGAGGTTCTCTGAAGTATGTTGTCACTTATTTAGACCTTAAATGATGCACAGTCCCCCCAGGACTAGGTTTCCTCCCCATAAGATAATTTCCCATGGATTTGTTCACTCCTAGCTGCTATTTTTGGTATTTACCCAGAAGTGTGCATGAATTACTTTGCTGGAACTGTTTCTTTTGCCAGAGGGGAAGTTTCTGTATGTGGTTATTGATGTTCTTTTCAAAGTCAATAAATGACAAAGAAATGATGGAAGATGATCTGTGGCAGTTATGCCTGCAGGCAGCTACAGCCCACAAAAAAGAGTTCATCTTATTATTTCAAAAGGTTGTAGGCTTTATTTCTCCATGGCAGGGAGGAAAGAGAAATTTCTTAGTGACAGCCTTGAGCTTAACTGGATAAATAGGTTCCCAGCTTTGTCCTCAGCACCGGTTTTGTCCTCTATGGGTGAGAGGCCAGTCCTCAATGGGTTCCACTCACTTGGGAATAGGCTACTTTGAATAAGAGGATGGGCATTGGTGCTGACTGTGCTGTGGATCCTCTGTAGGCTTTTATTTTACTGGTCCTATTTTTAGTGACAAATCATCATGGCTCTAAAACTACCATAGCCACTGGAAAATCATTAAGTAATCATTAAGATGGCTACAGAATTGGCATGAATATTCCTTTCATACCCAGATGTGGATTCCTTGGGGAAATATTGTGAGAAAGAAATGTACACAAGAAAAAGTTGATTCTAGAGTTTTGTATCTAGTCCACTGGCCCAAGTGCATGGCCCTAGAAGATACTTGTGTGCTTGCCTGTTTTGTTTCTCAAAATTATGTTCGGGTGGGGAAGTATGCTTAAATGTACAGATGCTGTAATTTCTTGTTTTGGTATTTTTCTTCTGTGCCTTTTAATCAATTCTGGGGAAAGCAAAAGCTAAATGCTTAGCCTCTCCATAGCACCATCAAATGCAGATTCATACTTACTCTGGCTGGTCTTGCTGCTGGGCAGGGATGTGCTGAATAACTTCATATATTGTACTGTGCAAATCTTGTCCTGATATACCATCAGAGACTGGAACAGATCTGCTTGGGATCTAGAAAATGTGGCACATTAAAAATAAAATATCTCAATACTAGTAAATAGTTTTTCCACTATGCTGCATAGTTGAAAACAACTGGCAGTAGTGATGATTAGAGAATTAGAACTATTTATCTTCCCTAGAAGGCTGACATCCTCCTTGCTACACTTTACTGCACTTACCCTATGGCAGTTTATGCAGCAGCATAGATATAAGGTCAGAAGAAGGATAGCTTGACAAAGCTATGGCTTTTTTTCTTCATTTAAGAAGAAAGGTGGCAGTGCTGGAAAGGAAATATTACAGAAAGAAAAGAAATAGCAAAAGAGAAGATGTCAGGACATCTTAGAATCAGCACATATTATTATCTTTTCTATACCGCAGTTACCCTTTTGACACTATTTGCCAATTATGTGCACAAGGGTGGCTTAAAAGCAAGAACAATATACAGCCCAATTGAGGTTCTCCCAGTAAAACTCCAAAATTGAGTAGTGATTAATCACATGGTAAGACTTAAAATTTCTTATATAAATCTCACTCCTTTCCAGTGAATTCCTAGGAATAAAAAGTGTGTATTATTTTACATAAAAAAACTGAAACTCCTTATTCAAAAATTCAATTATAAATTTTAGCTGTTCAGTTTCCTGCTTTCCAATTCGAAGCCACACCTCAGAGTGGTGCTTTCTGCCATCGTGAGAAGCTGTTTGAAATAACTGATCCATCAAATATTTGTTTTTGTCTTTCGGTTGTGGAAGTGAAGGTGAGCCAATCCTGCCTGAGATTGAATAGGGTATTGCAAAGCCTTTGCAGGGCAGTTCTTCCCTTCATCTGTGACTGTTACCGACTCACCCTTAGGGAGGATGAAATCCAATCAGTCCCTCTCCATTACTCACATGACATTTCTCAAATAAAGTCTGTGGTCAGGAGGCTTACTGGATGAACCTTATACATTGACAGAATCCTCTGAACAAGAGAAGTCACCATTCCCTAATGGCAAATAGTCCTTTTAACAAACAGAAATGAGAATGACTGGAAGCAAGTAATCTGTTTTTATGGTGCCCTTCCTTAAATGGACTCTCATAGCAGAATAAGGAAGCAGAGGAAAATTTTGTTCTATACAAATCTGTAAAAGTGTTAATAATCTGATTCGCTCAGAGAAACATTCTGCATGTCTTAAGCAAAACTGATTGCTTTAAAAAACTTTTTTTTTTTTTTTTCCCCCGGACTGAAATGACTTCAACTATAAGAAAGCTCCCTTGCCATCTCATGCACCTTTAGGGCAATAATAAAGATGTATACTTATATACTTTGGGCCTATATGGCAACTTCCTTCTGAAGCATGAGGTACCTTTAAGAGTGTGATCAATTGTCTTTCAAAGTTGTCAAAATTTATGAGGGGGCAATAAAGGGAAAACTGAGGAACAGAGATAGTTCAGTAAAGTGATGGGTTGTAGTCACCCAAGTGATGCAGAATGACTTAAATCAGGGTCTCCTGATCTTCTGTTTATTCAGTATTTATTTATTTGAGACAGGGTCTCACTCTGTTGTCCAGGCTAGAGTGTGGTAGTGTGATCACAGCTCACTGTAGCCTTGAACTCCTGGACTCAGTGATCCTCCTGCTTTGGTCTCCCGAGAAGCTGGGACCAGAGGCATGCGCAACCATGCTTGGCTAATTTTAAAGTATTTGTTGGGATGGGGTCTCTGCCCAGGCTGATGTCAAACTCCTGGGCTCAAGTGATCCTTCCATCTCGGCCTCCCAAAGCCCTAGGATTACAGATGTGAGCCACCGTGCCCAGCCTATTTATTCAGTTCTCCTGACTTTCAACCTAGTTAGTTCTCTCTTCACTGAGATTACCAGGTAAAGACTATTTATGAATTAGCATAACTTCCTTATTTGTGTTAGCTTTACTTATAAAGGTGAAGTAAGATGCTTTAGCTCCCCAAATCTGGCAATGCCATTCATTATGGAGTAAGTCAACACTGCTTAATGCAGTAATGGGTAACGCAGCCATTTGACCACACTGCCCAGTGCTTAAACGAATGCTGCTTACACCTCTGGTGAAGCAGAATTCTACTTCTTGGTTAATCAGCCACTAGGAAAACCAACCCTGGAAACACCAGAAGCATCTGGAAAAGCAACAAATTCATATATTCCGAAGTCATCCAGAGCATCTTCATGGCCTGAAATGTAAAACAAATACTACTTACAAACCAAATGCCTTAATTTGCTGTTGTTTTTTTAAAACTTTGTAAAACTTATCTTTATTGTCTGCTTTAAATGGTATAGGTACAAAATGAATTTAACATTTCCTAATCCCTATAGTTGTATTGCCATTAAGCAGTGTTGGAAATCACTCTTTCTGAAGCTGAGAATCGAAACTGAATTGGAACAATTATTCTTAAGGCCAGATGTGAGAATAGCCTGTTGTATCTTTAAATACACATAGGTGGGCAAGCTTGGCCTTTGTAACTCTCAGTTACCAGAGACTCATGGTCATCAGGGCTTTAGCCTGAAGGTCACAGCAGCTCTTGATCCACCCATAGTATCTACTGCACCCTGTTAGATCTAACAGAGACCATCAGAACTAAACAGAGCAAATAACTAACTGAAGCTTCCCATACATAAAAGGCAAAATACAGTACAATATCAATCCACATAAACTATCGTCTACAGAATGATGGGGGTAGAGGTGGTTAGGAGGAACGAGACAGCCTCTGGGGCCCTTGCCAGCTCTGACATTCTGTCATTTATAAGTCAGGAAGGGCTAGAAAAGAGGAAGAAGGCCCACATTTATTACACATCCAGGCATCATATCAGGCACTCCACCTCATTTTATTTAATTCTCATGGCAACTTTAAGGGGGAAGTTTTTATCCCTATTATTTAGAAGAGGAAGTTGTGGTCAAGAAAAATAATTTTCCTAAGGTGATATGAGGGGAAAGTGGCACATATAAAACTGCAAATTGGCTCCCTGTGACTCTGTGGCCTGAGCAAAAACTCCATTGTTAATTTATAATAACTCAGTACAGTCAATATTGATGGTAATGAGGGTTACAATGGGGACAAAGAAGCAACCCTGGCCCCGGCCAAACCTTCTTTTCCTCTTCCCTTTGGGATGGAGCTGCCAGCATGAAACCTACCTTAGGAATGAACAAAGTGATAGAACGCTTTGGCATTTTCAAAATAATGATAATAGAATCAATGAAGTAGCAGAACTAACTTCATTGATCCTACTGACTGTGGGCAAGTGACTTAATCCCCTTCATGAGTAGTTCTCTTGACTGTAAAATGGAGTTAAGAGTGCCTTCCAGGCTGATAATACAGACTTGTGTGACTTATATAAAACCAAAACAGAAGACAGCACTTTGTAAAGTGAAGGCACTAACTCAAAGGTAAGAGACTGTTATGTTAATTTTAGCTCATATTAATTATATTACATTAATAATATATAATAATATTAACACAACTAATTAACATACATTAAAACTGATAATAGCCCTTTTCAGCCTGGCCATTACCTGAAAATGTTTGAGCTTTCCTGTATTCTGTTTCTGGCCTGAAAAGACAAAATAGGTATTTTTGTCAGGGATAATAATTGAGGAAAAAGCATCTAAGGAAAGAACTATTTTCATAGAAACAGATGCATTACCTGCCTTCTAGTTTCTGTTTTATAACTAAAATCAAGAGAGAAGAAAAATGGTAAGGTTCCTTTTAGTACACATATACAGCTTCAATTTTTTTTTTTTGTAATTTTAACCTACCTTTGTAGGGTTGATATTTTTTCCATAGGAAGAGAAGACACATGGATATAATCAAAAATAGTGATATTCCAGTTATACTTGCTAAAGGTGACAATGATTTTCCTTTTTGTGCAAGCTTCTCCAGTCCTAAATAAAAAGATAAATATATTTTTAGCAATAAATTGCTACAGTTTATAACTTGACTTTTTAAATGCCTTATTTTAAATGAGATGCTATTTTAAAAAACCATATAAACATGTATATTAGAGACACAGAGAGAGAGAGACCAAATGGAAGGAATACACTTATTTTACAACACACACTAAACTCCTCAGGGATACCTGTGATTGGAAATGTGGTGCACTGCCCAAGTTAAAGCTGATTGTGTTGTATTAGATGTAGCAAATATCTCATGTCGTACTTCTCAGTTATGTTTGCCACCTTAACTTAGATCTGTTTCGTCTCATCATCTCTACAACCCTAAATGCTAAGTTGTTCTCTCATTTTCCTTCCATTTTGCTTTTTTAGCATAATTCAAGTATGTGAATTTTCTAGGGAGATGGCATGTGAATAAAGGTGCGAGAGGGGAGGTGTTCATTTCAAACACACTTTAGTAATTTTTTGCCAATAAAGAAATGTCTCTTACCATAAATGATGAAAAAAATTAAAAAGAAAAAAAAGAAACATCAATTCTTAAAATAGGATGTATGTGTGATTTTTAAAAAAATATTTAAAGTCCCACCTTTTGACTAGAATTCACTTTGTTTCATAAGTCATTCCCTTTATTAATATCACTATATAAAATATGGTGCTAATAGCATCTGCTGGGTGCTTACAATATGTCAGGCTCTGTTCTAAGGGTGGATGATACATATTAACTCACTGAATCTTTACAACAATCCTATAAAGGAGAGATTATTTTATTATCCCTTCCAATAGAGGAGGAAGCTGAGTCTTGCCCAAAGTCAATTGGGTTATAAGTGGTAGAGTCCAGAAGTTACCCCAGACTCTTAACACTAAATGATGCCTCCCTTTAATATAATTTCAACACAACTTATTAACTGTGGCTATGTTAACACCAGCTTCAGGCTATAATATGTTTAGTTAATCTATCTATCTATCTATATATAATCTATATATATAGTTAATCTATATAATAAGAAGTAGTTTTAACCTCCAACAAATGAAAGTAACAGATGTCTTCCATATTAGCATGTGAATCAGATATGGGTGTGGAAATAAATCATGGCAGTTGCCTGTCTCTGTCTAGATTAATATGGGAGTGAAAGTCATGTGATGCCCTTTCTGTTCAGCAGTGGAGAACAGCCTGGAAAATCTGGGTGTGGTGAAGACCATGGTGGCTACACAGCTCTGCAATAAATATCCAGCCTGCACTGTGTCATCTTTCACCATAAAATCTCTGCTGAGATCTCCAACAGCCAAAATAAGGGGGGAAGCCTTAATCTTTTCTTTCTCTCAGTATAAACCTACATTAACTCTCTTGGCTTTTCCACCTAGAATACTTCCATTTCTTAATTTTACAGGAATCTTTTAATAATGTAGTATAGATCATATGTGCAAAAATCTAGTAAACACATCATGGAAATCAGTTATCTCTTCTAATTTCCCCATACAACACCATTCCCATATTCCCCTTAAGTCCTAAAAGAGTTTGACAAGGTTGTTTTTCATTATCAAAAATCTTCACAATTTCTGATGGGGAGTTTATAAATTTCTGACATGCATTCAGAGAATTGCATTCTTAAAATGGTCTTCTATGGGATTATAATAGCTGTGTCCTGCTTATTGCCTTTAAACAGATTTTAAATTAAACTCTTTCAAACCTTAGCTAGAAGAAATAAATGAAAGGCAGCTTCAAATGAACTAGAATAGCAATTTATTGATCCTAGATATAGACTAGGACATCATGAAGCTTATTAGATTACTTTTGCCTCATAATAAGTTGTAGAATAATTTATATTCTCCCACTGTTAGGTTGACCTTTAGATTGGAACCACTTTGCACTTGGGTAGTCTCTTTGTGAGATCTTAGTCTTTTCTCAGATATTATTCTCTTGTGGGATTGTTCTCTCTAAAGAGCTGTGTAACTTTGGGTGAGCCCCTTGACTCTCAGGGTTTTGATTTTCACATTAGTATAATGAGGAGGCAAGAGTGACTGGCATTTAAGTTTTCTTCTTGCTCTGATACTCTATGACTTGGAGGAGCCAGAGAAGTTTACATAAAGTTATGTAAATAGGACTCTATATCCGTGGCGTGCTAGTAACAAAGTCTTCAAAAAATTACACATATATATGTTATTTTAACACACCATATAAGCACACACAATACACTTTTAACTTTAATTTCCATTATTTTCCCCTCATTTCCTGAAGTGTAGGCAATGTAATTACAGAGCAACATTTTTCTGAGTTTTAAAACATAGTAATTTCATTATCATTAAGTCCAAAATATTTTTTAATTTTCACTGCAATTTCCTATTTGACTTATGGGTTATTTAGAAGTCTGTTGCTTAATTTTCTTAAGTTTGAGAATTTTCTAGTGTTGTTTCTATTATCGATTTTTAGTTTAATTTCATTCTTGTTAGAGGGCAATCTTTTGAAGTTTGTTGATTTTTTTAAATGACTATACAAATAGTCATATGAAGAGGGTGTATTCTGCAGTTGTTGCAGGTAGTATTTATATTATTTCAACTAGGTGAGGCAGCTTTTCTCTATTCCTACTGAGTTTTTGTCTGTTTCATTAGTTACTGAAATAAATATGTTAAAATCTCTCACTTTGTGATTTTTTGGGTCAATTTTTGCTATTTATTAGGTATACTTCCTAATGCTTCTTGTCTTAAAGAATTTATCTAATTCATCTAATTTTTATATACTTTATCTTATACCTGTACAATAAGTCCTCACTTAACATCAGCTGATTCTTGGAAACTGTGACTGAGCAAAACAACATATAATGAAACCAATTTTACCGTTGGCTAATTGATATAAACAAGAGCTAAGTCTCTACAACATATTTCTGGTCAGAAAAATATCAGAGGTCTACATAAAGATGCCAAACATTTCTAATATCAAACACTGAAATAAATGTGAGCTCTACATACATTTAATAAAGATTAATAAAAACAAGTAAGATCATTATTTACTCCATTTTTGGTGAATCCGTGAATGATGGCAGTGGTAGTGGTAATACGTTAAATCAAGGAATAAATGTTTACAAAGTGAAAATTGTGAAAAGCACCTCCTAGCATCATGCAGTGCAAAAACTAACATCACAAATCTGGTAGTCTTGTGGAGCACTTTCATATCACATCATTTATTGTCATGCATTTATATAATTATCTTAGATTTTATAAATTTTTATTTGACAATCATTCGTATTCATTCATCCATTCTCCAACCTGCTTATTCTAGTTCAGACTTGCAGGTGGCTAGAAGCCTATCCCGGAAACCCAGGGCACAAGGCCGGAACTAGCCCCAGACAGGGTACCATCCCATTTCAGGGCACACTCACACACATACCCACACTAACTCAGACAGTGACCATGTAGATATGACAGTTCATTGAATATGCACATCTTTGGGATGTGGGAGGAAGCTGGAATACCTGGAGAAAACCCGTGTAGGTATGGGAAGAATGTGCAAACTGCACACACACAGTGGCCCCAGTGGGAATTGATATTTTTTCTCATCAATATTATAAGGAAATGATGTTGAAATGAAATAACATTATTAGAAGACCTGCTATATAGCTACGCTGGCTTTCTTTTTTGTATGATTTATCTGTTCATTTACTTAATTTCAACCTTTCAGTATCTTCGTACATAAGGTGTGTATCCAGTTTGACATGTTTTTTAGTTGGAATATTTAGCTCACTAAGACCTAGTATGATTAGTAATATATTTCAGTGTAGATGTACAATCTTATTATTTTTTTCTATATTTCCTACCTTTTTATTTCTTTTCTCTCTCCTTTCTTGTCCTAATTTAAATTAATCAGAATTTTATTTATCTTTTCTTCTCTATTTCCTTGTTAGTTATACATTTTTGTCTTTTAGACTTTAAGGATTAAGAATTCTAATCAAAATTAATAGTTTTACCACTTACTGCTTCTATGATACAATAATTAGTTTCATATTACAGTTGGGAAATCTAAGACTCCAGTACTCAAATTTGAATTTAGCAAGGTCTAACAATAATTCCATGCTCTTTCCACCACTCTTGCCTAATCATTATGGAAGAAACAGAAATCCTTCCCCCAAATGAAGCCCAAATCTACTCAGTTCTACTAATTGAAGCAACAACAAATAAATCAAATCCTCTCTGTATATGAGACCATCTTAATTGTTTGATGAAACTCTCACATTTCCCCCGAGAATCCTCTTCTTCAGATTCAACATCCCCAGATCATTTTGTTGTTCTTTACATAATAGAATTCCATATTCTCTACCATCCTAGAGGTGCACTTTTGGAAGCCCAACAAAATTTAGTCAATTTCATTTCTAAGATACACATTTAGAAGGACCCATACTTCACTGTGGTTGTCAATAAGATAAAGGCAAATAGAATGCTCTCTGAGACAGTGACTGTGAGAAAAAAGCAAAAAAAAAACAAAAAAAAAAACAAAAAAAAAAACCAGAAAAATTGATAAGAAATAATAAAAAAGAAAGAATTGATAAAAAATACCAAATGATAGAGTGGCAAGATTTAACATATATCATATGATTTGGGCACCACTTTTAGCAAGTGAATTCTCTATTTCATCATTTTAGATCTGACAATAAAGTCAAAACTAGCTAAGGGAATTTTCAGATAATGCACAATTAAATATATATTAAATATTATATATATATAAAATCAAATGTACATTTGTTTTCCATTTACAAAAGAAAATTCATAACACCATTTACAGTTACAGATAAAGAAAGAGTCTCAGAGAAGCTAAAATATTTGCCATAGTCAGTAAGTCCTAGAATTGAGAGTAGACAGGTTTTTTTCTGACTTCAAGTTCAACTTTTTCTGTTAATCTGTGGTCAAAGATTGGTTTTTCCAGTTAGTAGGTAGGCTCTTATATATCAGTTTTTCCTCTAACTTTTTCTGACATCAGACTTCATGTGCTTGAAATCTTTCACTTCTTAATAGCCAGACTGCCATCATCAAAATTCTATAAGCCCTGAAGACTCCTCAAAAAAGAATTCAATGCTAATTTATTCTATTCAAGTTTTTGCAATGTGCTTTACCATGAGCAAAACTGCACAAAAACACTTGAGTAGTCTCGGCTGTTTTTCCCTCTTAGAACATATCCTAATAATTGCTATTTCCAAGCAGTTCTCATTTTAATAGTGAAGCTTCACTCTGGCTGGCATCCGCTCTCTGCCAGACACTTCTATGATTCTGCAGTCGGGCAGAAGGCTTAATATACAATGATCGCATGTCTTAGACTAGATAAGATACATATGTTCCCTTCTCCTTCGTTTTTAACTTTTTGTCCCTTTTAATATGTATTTAGTAAAATGACTTAATTTGCACACATTCTGTCCTACAGAGGATCCCACTCTTTCCTTCCTCCATTACTTCCTTATTTCTTTAGGCTCCTTCCTTATTGCCCTCTTGCCTCTTGCCTTGGCCTGTGTTTGCCTTACATCAGAGAGCTTTCCTGTAATGACCAGTGCCTGTCAGCCCAAAACCACGGCTGGGGCAAAGGCCAAGAGTCTTCCCCATGGAGAATGAGGAATAGGGACAATCCTTTTGTTGGAAGAAATTATCTTTCCTGTTAGGCCTCTTCTCTAGAGCATCCTGGCTCTCTGCTCTCAACACTGCTCCTCTATCCGGGAACACACAAGATTTACTAGGTCCAGCATTTGAAATTTGTTCCCTTTCATGCACACAAAAAGCGCCAAATATGTCAAGGATCAAATCAAAGGGCACAGTTGTTGTGGTCTCAGCCATAGGCAAGTGTTTTTGCAAAGATGAACTTCCAGAACCTGAACCTGAAAATAAGACAGCAGGAAATTCTGACCCTATTGACATAGAGAATGTATAGGGATCGCTTCTGCAGTTCTAGACACTTGCAGGAGCTTCCTTCTTTCTCCTTTCAGAGAGTTTATACTATTCTTTAGCACACAGCATGCCATTCTCCCCATTATTTAAACATGATGGACTCATGTGCCAAAACCATAGTGCAAATGCTATTTGCCTCCTCCTTAGGCAAACAAATAAAATGGAATAACATGTTAAGTGCAAATATGGGCAAGAGGTGTGGTATCCATGGTATCGCAACCCTGCTGTTTGAGACTGCACTCAATGCAGGACAGCCATATGCTACCAGTCTGTGTATCTATTTCTAGATCAAAATGAAGTCTTGAGATCTCTCTCATCCAATCTGTTCACTGATTATGGTAGCTGACTCATGTCCCTCCGGAGATGAAGGTGCCACGTTGAGGAGTGTGCCATTTCCACACTCCATCATAAGCCCACCTGACAGATAAAGTTGTTCAATGCTGGATGCTCATGGAGACATCACCTTAGGTCTCAGGGTCTGAATGTCAGATTTGTAGTTCCATCTTAATTGTCATTTCCAAAGGCCCAAAGTAAAATACACTTCCTAGAGGCCTTGACTTGAGAAATTTCCAGATAGAAAAAATCAGTAAATTCATTTTCCTGCCTTGAGTCTTTTTCCTGTTCTCTTCTTTAAGAAAAGATGGGGAATATAAATAAATGTAAAAAATGGTAGCTTTCTCAGGATCACGTACAAATTGAAAACATTTCCATTATGGCTAAATCTCAAACTACACCCACATGGCCTTAGGGAATTCTATTTATATAACTGAATGCCTTCATTAAATGTGAACATTTGAATTCTGATCAGATGGTTGCATTTCCATAAACATTCTCTATCTATCATCTATTATCTATCTATCTATCTATCTATCTATCTATCTATCTGTCTGTCTGTCTGTCTGTCTATACATTGCATGTCACAATAGCAATTTAAGCTCAGTTAAAACTTTAAAGTAGGGACATCTGCATTCAAGGAAGTCCTTAATTAAGGTAATAAAATATTGTTTTTCAAAACACAAAGCTAATTTATCATTTTAATAATTATTCTTTTCTTGAAACATATCATAGACATTACTTTCAGTTACATGTATTTCCTAACTTTGCATTAATATGAAATTATACACATTGTAGACAAACCAGAATATCTCTACATACATAGCATTAAATTAGATAGGTGATGAGAAAGTACACACTATACTTTATGTGTGACCCTATACCTATCTTTTAGAAAGACCATATGGTTTCATCAATATTCTCAGTTATATCAAAGGAGACAGTTTTTATAGTGGTTAAAAACAAGGGCTTTGGGCCAGGTACAGTGGCTCATGCCTGTAATCCCTGCACTTTGGGAGGCCAAGATGGGTGGATCACCTGAGGTCAGGAGTTTGCGACCAGCCTGGCCAACATGGTGAAACCCCATCTTTTCTAAAAATACAAAAATTAGCCAGGCATGGTGGCACGTGCCTTTAATCCCAGCTACTTGGGGGACTGAGGCAAGAGGATCGCTTGAACCCAGGAGGCAGAGGCTGCAGTGAGCCGAGATCATGCCACTGCACTTTGACCTGAGCAACCAGAGTGAAACTCCATCTCAAAAACAAAAACAAAAACAAAAATAAAAAACAAGGGCTTTGAATTAGGATATTATTTTATCACTAGCAGTGTGAACTTGCCTATTGTCTCTGTTTTCTTTAGGATATTTCCATGAAGATATGAAAAGGTCAATTAATATCTCAAATTAGATGTGAATCATAGTCCAAAGAGGTAAAAGTCACCGTTTGCTGCAGTCTTAGAAAGGCAGAAAAACACAGAACTAATTGTTCTCTCCAGCCTTCCTCTCCCCACTGAAAATCCCTAATAAAACTTGATTATTTCCTGACTTTGTTATTTTCTTTCCACATCTGTGACCTTGGAGTCATCTCTGACTCCTTTTTCCTTTGGCTTCCACATTCTATCGCTAAAACTTTTTGGTCAGCCAAATGTTTTGCCTTATTAAGAAGTAAGAGGTTAATCTATTTCTTACAACTTCACTGGCTATACCAAACACCAGTTCGGTTCTGGAAACATCTCAAAAGCAGGTACTTTGACCTTTTAAATGATTTCAAATTCTTCACAGATCTCAAGAGTTTATTCATTAGAGTAGATGGTCAGTAGGCTCAACTGATAGTTGCAAGTGATGGTCATTTATAACTGTAGGTTGGTGTATGCTTAATGTATACTGCAGAGGTTCACTGACTTTGAAATTTAGAAAAAACAAATATTTAACAAAACACATCAATACTATTCATTTTCTTTGCCATTTTGTTGCTGTTTGAGTTAAAGCTCTGTGGACATTTGGGGGTTAGAAAATAACTCTAAAAGCCACAAAGAGGTCACTAATATTGACAGCTCTGAATCCCTCTGAAAAATAAGCACCTGCTCTTCTTATTTACTGTAATAACAAATGCTTGGTCTTTGTACAGGTCAAACAGGTTTTTTAGATTTTGCAAAAGGTAATTATCTGACTTTAAGACTGTAGCTGTCTTTAGACCTTGGTAATAAGATCTTAATCAAATATTGGGGGCTTCTGATATTATGAGAATACCTTGGCTAAATATTAATGTAGAAAGTTTAGGCCGTGGGAAAGCCTTACTGTAGTACACTTTTATACATTACAGCCATGTTTTCACTTGCAGTGAGCATGAGAAACAAGCTGAAGATGACACCTGGATTGCTACTATTTTACATGCTTAATTATGGCTTGCTGTACAATTATGTCTTGGTTTGCTACTGGGGTGAAAAGCTGGTTAAGCCTATAAAAAATTTAGTAAAACAGAAAGCAAAGGATGTACCTCAGCTGTTTATGTGTTTGCCACTCATATTAGATTGTGAGCAGGAATTCTTGTTAGAAGGAATTACCTTTCTCATATGGTATTCTTGGTGCCTACTCTGATATTTGGCCCATAATGGGTGCTAACAAATGAATGCATGGGTGCATGGTGCTTATAACACCCTAAAACACATATGCTTTTTGGCTCTACAAGAAATATATATAATTATCTACTGCCCAAATGAAGCAACTCCGGTAAAAATTCTAGAGCTGCATTGTCTGACATGGTAAACACTAAACATGTAGTTATTTACATGCAAATTAAAATTAATAAAAATGAAATAAAATTAAAAATTCAGTTTCTCAGTTGCATAGCAATGTGTTAAGTGCTCAAAAGCCAAATAAGGTTAGCGGCTATCATAACAAACAGTGCATTGTATTCAGATTCAAAAAACCCCACCATGACAGTATATACATTCCAATATACCTAGGTGATTTTTCCTCCTGGTACCTTAAGGAGTCCCTAGGAGGAACCTATCCACTATACATTTCTTCATCGACCTGTAGGTTTGCAATAGTCTTATAATTCTTCATGGCTCTTCAGGCACTTTTTAATAAATTCAAAACTCTCCGGAGATAAAATGTACTAAACAAGTGGTTGTCACACTTGTGAGTCCTGAATATTCAGATTCTCAGGTGCTACCTGAAAGATCCTGATCCAATAGGTCTGAGGTGTCTTAATGAAGCTACATTTTTAGCAACCTCCCTAGGTGATCTTGATGCAGAGGGCCCAAGGGCAACATACTGAAAAATTGAGCCTATGGATTACAAAAAATTATATTGTTGCATCACTTATTTAACAAAATATATTGAGTTTCTCTGTGTTATGGGTCTTTTTCTAGGTACTAGTGCTATAAAGGTGAAGAAAGAGAAGGCATCAATAGAAAAGATATTAATGAGTAGTAGCTTTTATAAACTTGTTCTTCCACCAGTCATAGGTACCTTAACCACCATGTCCTGTCCAAACCTGCACCCAGATTTTGCCCAAGTGGCATTTGACGTGTGTGCAAAGGAGAGTCTGAGAGGGACTTAGTAGTAGTAGAAGTAGTCATAGAAGAGGAAGAAGAAAAAGGAAAAGGAAGAGGAGGAGTAGGGAGGGAAAAGGCAGGAGAGAGGGAGAAGGAGAAGAGAATACAAAGAAATAAGTAAAGAAAGACAAAAGAAGGAAGAAGGAGAGAAGAAAATGTATCTGAGAAATAGGAAGGAAGGAAATGGACACAACTTGGTGACTGAATGTGGGACCAGGCAATAGGCAAGAGGAATGAGTCTGAGATGACATTTAGCTTTCTGTCTTAGGTTGGTAGTTAGTAGGGCCATTCACTTAAATAGGCAATACAGGCAGAATAGCAATTTAGGGGAAAAGAAGATGGTTCAGTTTTGATATGTTGGACCTGTATGGTGCTTCTGGCACTTCCAAGCAGAGACATCCAGAGGAAGCTGGGTGTACGGTTTTAAAGCTTTAAAGATATAGATTTGGGATGTACCAGTGTTACATGAAGCCTTGGAAATGAATGAAATCATACAGAAAATCATACAGGAGAATAAAACCATTATGTAGAGAGAGAGAAAAGAAGGTGTAGAAGGATGAGAATTTGGTGGGCATCAATATTTTGGGCAGTAATTCTTAACATTTGCAGGTTGATGATATTTCCGATAATCAGAGGATTTCTAGAGAAAGCCAAATTTCACAGACTTACAGAATTTTGTAATTTCCAAGGTGTTGAGACTCCCCTTGTGAACTTCCATAGCTTTCAGGTGTTTAAATGGTGAAAGAGGAAGGGGAGCCCATGAAAGACAGTGAGAAGGGGAATCAAATAGAAGTGGGAAAATCAGATTCCCAACTCATGGAGATTTATTCATCTGACCTAATGCAATGGTAGATACAAACTCTCTAAATGAGCAGGCTGTTTCTCTTATATTTTTGTTCATAAAACTAGGAAAGCAAGAGTGCACATTTAGAAGTAATTTATGGAATTCACTTTTTCTTCATAGCCCTTCACAATTGAATTGAATTTCTCCCCTATTTCATTTTGAGTTTTCTTTCTTTGAGTCCTAGAAACCACAGCTTTGTTAACTTTGGAAAGAGAGATTTTTAGAGTATATGAATAATCCCACAATGATTTTCTTTTCCACATAGGTATAAGATAGGGGAAGGCAAGGCCAGCATGCATTCGTGTTTTATTAGGAACCCTTCCTTGTATGTCACACATACCTACAGAAGTGATGATAACTGTGAAATGAGTTTCATCTTGCCTGCCGGTTATGTTGTTGTAAGCACAGCACACATAGTCAGTTGTCTTCTGCGCTACTTTCTCAGATGCAACTTCTAAGCGAGGCCCATGCTTAATGATATATGTTGTATTGTCAGTCCTCCTAATCCAGGAGTAGGTGTTGGGGGGATAAGAATCAGCAGAACAGTCAAATAGGATGGCCTCTCCAAGGTCAACAGTAAACACTTCCCCTACTTTTAGCCCTTTATCAGAATTCACTTGAAGTCCATAAGGTCCATCTGCATCAATATAAAAAAAGAAATAGATAAGTAGCATAAGTAATCACAACATAGGTCTTGAGTTTGGGAGAGCTTAGTAGCATTTTACTGTTTTTGAAAGTCTTCATCTTAGAATTGGATGAGCAGGTCCTTGCTTAGACTCCCAATAAATGATGAGGACCTAAATATATTTTATTTTGATATCCATGAAAGTGAAAATTATTTGAGATTTGATTTGAAATAGTGATTTGAACTAATCTGAAATAGTAAAAGCCTGAAATTTCACATTTAATTTTACAAATACTGTCATCATAATTGTGATGCTAAGGTTTTGAGTAATGTATTGATAAATCTGCAGTCTTGTAGACAAACTCAATCTTTCTGTTCTATGACTAGCTTATTTTTATATGCTGATTTATTCTGTTTTATTATTATTTTTAATTGAGACATGATAATTGTACATATTTATGAGGTACAGTGTGATGTTTTGATCACATGTTTTGATACACATATACAGTGTGTAATGATTAAATCAGTCTAATTAGTACCTCCATCACCTCAAACATTTATTATTTCCTTTTGTCAGGAACATTCAAAGTCTACTGTTGTTGCTGTTTGAAAATACACCATAAATTGCCATTAATTATAGTCACCCTATAGTGCTATAGAACACAAGAACTTATTCCTCGTATCTAGCTGTCCATTAACTATTTTTGTGTCTATTAACCAACTTTTGGCTACCCCCTACCACTCCACCCTTCCCGATCTCTAGTAACTACTATTCTACTCTCTATGTCTATTAGATTAACTTTTTAGCTTCTACACATTAATATTTCTGAAATAGTCATTGTACTTGAAAATATTTTTACAACAGATTATGGCCACTATTTTCTCTTTAACAACCATATTTTCGGTACTATCTATTTTTCTTCTCAGGGCTAGGGTAGGCCATATAAATATTTATAGAAGACATTGTTTCACATGGAACACTGTGCAAATAGACATAGGGGTGTTTGGTATTTTTACAACATTTTAACAGCTAAAGAATTTTTTAAATCCTCCCACCCACGACCCGGCTAAGCTTAGGATTCCATTTGAAAAAAAAAAATTACATCTTCCTTATCGTTAACTAATATGCATTGATTATCAATAAACTACTTAATCCCCTGGTGTTTTTATCCACATTGCAGTACTCCTGTAGCATTTTACCATTTCTATGGTGTTAGGTTGCCAGTAGGTGAAGACACATTTCCCATTGCTTTCTTCAGAGAATAAGGAAAATTTAAAAAATAATCTTCACCTAGATAGGTTTTCTCATTCATTCTAAATCCTGGCTTATAGTCTAAAAATCTTTGAGTTTTAGGTATGCTTATGTACACCTTTCAGCTGCTCATTACCAACATTTATTGGATATCTGCCATGAGAAGACACTTTAAGTGCTTATGCAGATAATAATATTTAATATTTAAAGCAACCACCAGGAGGTAGATGTCATTATTCTAATTTTAAGATGAGGAAAGTAATATTTAAACAATTTATTTGCCCATGGTCATATAGCTATTAAATAGCAGAGCTGGGACTCTAAAATATATGCACTTAATCATTCATATTACTTCTCTAGAAAGAAATAAAGTGGTATAACTTTCTATATCATAATAGTTTATTGTTGTCTAACTATAGTACTAGTTCTACAATCAATTACTAATTATATATTAATATTAATTCTGTAATCATCCAATCAAGTAATGAATCAAATATTTATTTGAGAGCTGCTAAGTATGAGATAATATATTTAGAATATGGGAGATGGAAGTATAAGACATTCATATTCTCAGGGAATTTACAAACTGGATATGGCTATGGATGGTTTGCTCAGTGATGACCTCATCTTAAAGGCCCTGATTTTTCTTAAAGTATGAGCTATTTATCTCTCCACATGCAGAATAATAGAATGTAGTAACTAAACATTAGGGTAACTGATTTTTTTCAATCATTAGCTAGGCATTCTTCAGAAGTCATTTGAATTTTTTGGGTCTCATTTTCCTCACCTTTTAATATGAAAAGATAGGTTAGAGGACTGATTGCCAAGATTCTTTCTAACCCCTTTGAAACACCAGGATTCTTGCCATGCCATTAAAAGTATGGCCAAAACTGCAATTACTTTTGCACCAACCTAGTAAAACCATTTTGGATATTGGCAAACCAATCCCAAGTTCGCAAATTCCCAGAGTAGTTCTCTATCAGCATTTTCTGAACAGTCTGCCACTGAGGAGACAAATTTTCTAAGCTATAACAGAAAACGAATATACAAAACAATAGATTATCTTTAGCTAGAAAGCATAGACTAATCTATGTTTTCTTTCTAGAGTAAAAGGCATATGGAGAAATGTGAAGGAACCCTACAGGTTTGTATTAATATACCTGCATGAGGTAAGCCTGCTTTCAGAAAGCAAACAGAAGTTAGTACTTTCAATTTAAAGTAATCAGGAACTGAAGGTACAGGATTAAAATAAGGAGAGATTTCTGCCCCTTTCCTGTTACTGTATAAGAAGCCTGTTCCCTCATTTCAGGCTGTGACACAGTCTCAGGTGAAACCACTGTGATAAAAACTTTAGAACAGTGCGCTGTAAAATGGAACTCTTTTATTCTGAATTCCACTAAACAGTAAGTAGGGTAATGGGAACAAAAATTTGTTTTTGCTCACTCAACCAAAATCAATATTGAGATTACTTTGCACATGGTATGATTTTAGGCATAGTGAGGACATCTGAGATGTTGATCACATGCTGTGTATGGCTATTATCTCAGGCCTTGTGGTTCAGAAGGAATCCTTCATGTTGTCAGCATTGATAGAACATTAGGAAAGGAAAGATCACCAAGCAACGGGCACGGTTATGGTTCACATTGAAGGAAACCAGCAGGAGGAATTTACTATAGTTTGGAAGAGCAAGAGACCTGAGTCTATGTACAAAAACTAAAGTCTGAGGGTCTAAGAGTAGAGCGAGGCAGACTTGATAAAGAAGAAAAATGTGGTCACAAAAACACAGCCACTCAATTTAGGTCTTCATCTTCCCCCTGGTTTTTGGGGTATAGAGAATGGGGCTATGAAAACAAATTGTCTAGTAATTTAATAAACACAAAAATGAGTGTTACTCCTTTTCAAGCATGCTGATATTACTCAAAACTTTTTGGGGAACTCCTCATTTGGAGTTGCCTTAGGACCCTGCCGCATAATGGAGTATTCTCACAAGCAGTAATTCTTCAATTTCAATTTCAGAGGGTGGGTTTAATTTGTAGAGGAAGCCCATACTCATTTAGAGCTAAGGCTGGTAAATAAGGTCAATTATCTAATTTAATAAGATCATTCTGGTTTAAAATAAAAATACCTTTAAAGAAAGTAATCTGATTATCTTAGCTTATCTTCCTTAATCATGTTTATTTTGATTTTGTTACTTCCTCATTTAGTGAGTTTCATGATTGGCGTAATTTTTTCTCTTCTGTCTGTTTTATTTATGTGCTATATCTGACTCTTCAGAAGCAGCCTCAAATCCCTCAAACTTCCTTGCCCCCACCTCAACACCTCTTCCAACTCTTGAACCTAACACTTTGAAGCATTTCAGTTCCTTGCTTCTGATATGTTTCTTAAAAGGTAACATAGTTTATCTATTTACTTAAGAAATGCATGGTTTTTTTTTTTTTTTGCAGAAAATCCTAAAATTCAGAGAAGCACAAAGATGTAAAGAAAGTCATTTGTAATTTTATTGCTCAGAGAACAAATATCCACATTTCATGGATGATTTTCAAGTCCTTCTTTAATGCATCTTTTTCTCTCTCTCTTTATCACACATGCACACAAATCTAACTACATCTCATACTCTACATGTTGCTTACAATCTACTTTCTTCTGACTCTACTATGATGTTATTTCCTTTATCATTAGAACTCCAGGCTGACTATCCCTCTACTTGGAGGGGCAGCCTAGTACCTTATTCAAGTGAATGGGCCATCCAATTGGAGATATTTGGAGTGATTCAACTAGAGTGACCTCTGATACTGAAGATGAAAGCAGAAAGATAATTCCATTTTGACTTTGGATTATGGTTTACTTTCTTGCCTTTGGCAGAGAGCTCCCAATAGAAATGAACCCTTTGCCTTGGGGATGGCTGTTTACTAAATGACTTGTAAAATCACATATCATCTGTTCTCTTTAACAATTTATGACTGTGTGGGAACAGTACCTAAATTTACATCATGATGCTGTTTGCCGCCCTGTTTGGGAACAGATGGTAAGTATTTACTGTGAATGACCTTTTATTTTCCCTTTAATTTTTATCACTTAGAGCTCTCCACTGCAGCATTGCCATATGTTGCACACAAAATGCAGTGGTTACTGGGTTATTATTTACAACTGGAGCTTGAAGGCGTATCATGAACTGCAAGTAGATACTTGTCTGAGTTATTGGTTTGACATTGTAGTCCACCAGGGCCAATACCAGATTATGACATCACAACCTCATAAGTATATAGTCAGTCTTAATAGATTTTGTTATACTTTTTCTGCCAAAATAAAAATTAGTTCCTACTTTCATGAAAAAACCCTTCATGGAAACAGTGCCTTTAGAAAACAGAATAGTTGATTTTGCTAAAGGTCAGGGAAAAAAGTGCCAAAGCACTATAATGAAGAAGCTGTCATCTTATAATGGGAATTTAGCCTTTTTACAGCATCGTCAAGTAACACTGGAATCTAAAAGGGATATGAAGAAAGATAATCTGTTCCATTTTAGTCCAGTTCAAGAAACTTTATTGATTTCTTAATCTCTGTCAGCTATTGCCCTATGGATACAAAGATGAAGAATGCAGAACTCTGGTTTGGGTTTGTGGTGTTCATGAGAGTCAGGGAAAATAGAATGCAGAGAGGACCAGGAATGAGAGTGCCTAGGATGCTGAAGGAGCACAATGAACCTATTAGTGACACTGAGGTGGTGAGACAAGTGGAGGCAGGCAAACCTTTCTGGAAAGGATAATGTCGTGAAGGAAGAAGAAGGTAACCAGATGAAGAAAGAGAAGTGTGAATAACACCAACCAAGGCACATATTCCCAGCTTGCAGGGAATGATAAAGATTGTAAACATCTGGATGCCACATCAACAGATAGGATATACAACCAATCTTCAGATTACAGTATACATTTTATTTAATTTTTGTTACTCAAAAGCAACAAAACCAACCAACCAAAACAAAAACAGGGCCAAAATAGTGACAGCAAGAAAAATTATTAAATTAATGGGTCTGAGTTGTGTTTGTACATATTGTATGGTAGGTAGTAACTGTTTAGCACAAATAAGAACCTGATGTTTGATTTTTAAAATCAAATAATCTATAAAGGAATGAGTCCATAAATGAATAAATAAGTGAATGAATGAGTATCAATAAGATAAGATGTTGACCAAGTGAAGGATTCTGCATTTGAATGTAAAAATAGTGAAGACAAAAATTAGTAATGCAATGTTCACAATTAGCAATTAACAAGAGTCAAAATCTTTCTTAAGCCATGTAGATAATTCATCTTTACAATGTGTAAATGGAACCCACATTTGTAAATTTTCTAAATGTTCTATTATCTGTCATTACTCTTTGCATGTGATAGATGTTTCTCTGTGAGATTTTTCATACATAATGTTTAAAATAATGTAAAGAAGAGAGTTCAATCTGTCAGCAAATGACAGATTCTGTGAAGTGTGAACTTACTCAAATTGGGGTATTCTCATTCTTTTAACTAACATCGTGAAGGAAAGAAGTCTTAGGAGCCTAAAGCATAATGTTTAACATTTGCAGGTTTGATTATGGTTTTCCTTCCCATTTTTATATTTTCCACACTATGTATCACAGCATATTCTGTGATAATAATGAGATTGGTGCATAGACTTGCACATGTTGAAAGAAAGATCTTATTTTCATTTTTCCAGATTAATATGAACTGTATAGCAAAACAAAAGTATATTTCAAAAATGATATTTGCATGTGCCTGTAATTGCTTAAGCAATTTTCCACAGGACTTTTTCATTTAAATCTATGGCTAGAGTTTAAAGATAGGCAGGTAGGGATGGAAAGACATACAGATAAAGAGCTAGAAGAAATGATTGATGTAAAGAAAATATTTTACTAGAGAAAAATAAAGTATGTTAAATTCAGGAATGGTAATATTTGGAGAGGAAAAAAGTTCTTCTCAAGGTATTTTTCAGTTTCTTCATTGCAGCCTCTGCATTGTTCTGGGTACTTGAAATTGAGATTCTTGCATTCCACTGGGAATGAGGTCACACAATGGACTGAATCACGAAATACAACCTGAATGGCCCCTGGCCAGTATTTCAACTTGATCTTTAAGAAATAGGGTTGTGCTAGTAGACATGTTTCATACAAGACAGTGCCTAGGAGCTATGATTAGAACTACTGAACTACAATAAAGGTAAAAGCCAAATGACATCTGGTACTTATATTCTCTGTGACTATCCTGGGAGATATTCTCAGAAAACAACAACAACAAAAAACTCATGAGTTAAAAAAAAATAAACTTACAATATATGATGGGCATAATGATATCACTTTCCATTTCACTGACAGGGTTCCTCACCAGGCAGCTGTAATTCCCAATGTCTTCCTTGGTCACTGGAGCAATATGAAGGGTATTGTTTTGGGGAGAAAAGGAGTAGGTAGAGCTGGTGTGGGCAGGTCTCCCATTTTTTAGCCATTGGTAAACTAGCCGAGTGCCCCCTTCCACCTGGCATGTCAGGGTCATGTTCCCCACATACTCCACGGACCCAGAGGGAGGATGAATCTGCACCACTGGCTTTGTGACAGGATCTGCAATATTAAGAGAGATAGCAATGATTTTTTCTTCTCATTGAATTATAATAAAACCTTATGAGGTCTTTCCAATATGAAGTCCTGGAGAAATTATTCCAGCATTTTACATTGTAAATGTAGACAGCTCAGGTAATAACTAAAGAAGAGAAGAGAATAAAAAGCCAGGGAAAATGCAAAATGTCAAAATATGAGAATATCCTTTATAGTCAGAGATAATCAAATTCCAGAACTTACTTTTCAAGGATGATCTAATGAAGCCCTTTACTTTATAGGTGGCTAAGAATGGAATGCCAGCTTTCTTATTTCCTGTTCATTGTGCTTTCACCAACACCATAAAGGTACACTTTCCCAGGCAAAATTTATATGGCTATTCCCCTCTATTGACTTGTCCTAATGTCCCAATAGCAGCTGGTTGGGATAGATGTGGTGAACTCAAATTTCTATCATCTGCAAAATATACAGCTAATATATACTATACTTTTGGGAAACTGAGGGATAGTTTTAGCGAATCACATATGTACAATTATTCTTTCTATGTATGTCATGAAGCAATTATAAACTTTAATTGCTTTGCATTTGTGTTGTAACATTATGTTAGTCACTTTAACAAATTAGAGCCTGCATTTCAACACTGACTCAGTCTGAAAATAGGATAAAATATATTCTTGGGCTTTTATCAAATTAGAGAAAAAAATACAAATCCAATAGAAATTCCTGTTGGAAAGTCAAGTCATAGGAAAATAGTCTTAGTTCATCATCTGCCACACAGTAGGCTCTTAATATTTGTCAAAGTAAATTTCCAAAAATGAGTAAATATTTTCTCTCTGAATTTTAACTGTAAAGTTGATGGATTATATAATCATGGTAGAATTATATAAGAATCTGCAACCATTTTTGGCAATTTTCTTTAATCATTGAAGTTCTTGACTTAATTGATAAAAACAGTGGCTTGCCCAGAGTTACACAGCAGTCAGTGGCAAAATGAAGAGGGCTTCACATCTGGTAATGTTTCTCTTCTGCATTTTGGAGCGGGGTGTATTTAGTAATCCCCTTTTATGTATGACTACAGGACACAGAGAGAGTAGGATGATACATAAGTGAGAGATGATTGTGTCCAATGTTTAGACTTCAATTTCCTGTCAAGCTTTTAATTAGGGTCGATGCATCTTCCTCAGGTAGATTTATTTTGACTTGTGCTTATATTTTTGTACACTAGAAAATGTGCATTAGAGAACAAACTGACCAATTCTCCATCCCAGAGAAGATAGAAGAAAGTGAAAGGGAAAGGAGGTCGAAAGGTAACTTATAGGGGAACTGAGTAGTTCTGAAGCCTCTAGCACTTTTCAAGGAGGGTGTAATCAACTGGCTCATCTATTTAATTTAATCCTTCATCTTCCCTGGCAAGAACAAAAGATTGGGAAAAGCTTTATGTTCATGATATTATGATTTAAAAAGAAAAACAAATTGTGTACATTTAATATGCAGAAAAATCTTTTATTTCAAATGCACCTGTGTGTGGAACTGTAAGTGGTATGAGATAAATAGGTAACATATCAACAGTCTTGTATGAGAAGAACCAATCATTAGAATAGTCACTGGTATTGTGATCATACCTTTGCTTAAAACAGTATAACTCAGATGAAGAAGTTTTTCTTCTGAGAAGAATTTTGGCACAGGCCCTAAAACCCTATTGAGGCTTTACTAAGTTTTTGGTTGCATTTTCCTAAGCAGATTTAACTTTACTACTAATTAACAAGAAAGGATATTGTATTAGGAGGGAGACAGGACACCATATAGGAAATCTTCATGGAAATTCCCTTTAGATCTCTCTTGTCTTTTTCCCCACAATTGCTCTATAGGCATTTGCTTTTACCTTCTGCATCTTTACTCCCCTGAAGTCTCCCCGGTCTCCTCTGTGGCCACTCATTTACTCCACAGATAGTTGCTGAATCTACTAGCGATCAGCAAAGGTTTTAAGCACTGAGGACAAAGCAGCAAATAATACAAAGTCCCTGCTCCCAGGGACCTCATATTCTAGGTGGGGAAGAGAAACAATAAACAAATAAAAATCTATAATATGCCCAGGTAGTAATAAATGCTATGAAAGAGAGAGAAGCAGAATTGGAGAAAGAGAGTGACTCTCTCTCTCTCTCTCTCTCTTTCTCTCTGTCTCTCTCTCTTTTTTCTCGGAGTGTGTGTGTGTGTGTGTTTGGGGAAGTAAGATTATGTTTTATATAGTGTGGTCAGTAAAGAATTCACAGACAAAGTGACATTTGAGCTGAGACCTAAAGGAAAGGAGAGGAGCATGCTAGTATCTTGGAGAAAAGCTGTCTAGGTAGAGCAAACAGCAAGTACAAAGGCCCTGAGGAATGAGTGTGTTTTGGCCTGTTCCAGAAAGAGCATGGAGGCCAGCATGACCAGAACCAAGTGAGTGAGGGGGATACAGATAGGAAAATGGGGTCAGATAGGCACTGGGTATGTGGGGAATTGCAAATTGTTAATACTTTGACTTATACTCTGAGTGAGATAGAAGCAATGGGAGGATTTTAAGCTGAAGGAGGCAGGAATAGAAGCAGGGAGAGTAGGTGGCAAAGCTATTAGGATAGTTCAGGCCATGGCTGATTGTGGTATTGAGTGGGGCAGTACTGGGGGGTGGTAAGTGGTTGGATTTTGTCTATATTTTCAAGGTAAAGCCAATAGGCTTTCCTGTGGACTGGATGTGGGATGTGAGAAAAAGAGGTCAACAGTGACTGCAAGGTTTTGGCTGGAGTAATTGATAGAATGGAATTCGTATTTATTAAAATGGGGAATACTGTTATAAATAAACAGGTGTAGAGAGAAAAAAATCAGAAGTTGGGCTTTGGGCACAGTATATTTTGCGTATGTCACTTACTTCAATAAGGAAAACAAGTGTCTGAAAGTTAGCTGACCCCACTGTCCCTCAGAGGACATTTTCAGGCATGTCCATTGTCCCTAAGTATCATTCCTGCACAAGTCTCATCCTCTTCCAAACAGTGTACTGAAACAAAAATCTTCATGACAAAAATAGGGCTCTTCCCAGGGTATAGTCTATTGTTGAGAAAATAAGATTTTTCTCCATCTCATCAAATTAGCAACACTATACTTGATAGTTCCCAGGCAAACAAACAATAAGTTATATGTAGTGCTTGATTACCCATTGCTAGGCACTAGGTATATCTCTTACATGCATGTCTTATTTAATCTTCAGAAAGCCTTGTGAGGTAGATAATGTCATTAGTGCCATGAGACATTGAGGCTTTGAGGATTAATTGATTTGTGCAAAGTTGTGAAGCCAGGATCTAAAGCCGAGGTATTTAGTCTCCTGAGCCTTTGCTAACTACCATACTAGACTGCTACCCACATACACTCACAGGGGACTCACCATCAACCGTGACTTGTATCTTCTGACTGGAGGATAGAGTTCCATTTCCCTGAATGTTGACCTTCACGATGTAATTGCCTTCATCAGAGAACTGCAGTGGGTTGATAAGCAGAGAGGCATTGGGTGGCATCATGGTGAACTTGTGTTGGTATTCCAAGTCAGGAACCACAGACTTATTCACAGAGCCCAGTAAGTATTTGGGCATCGTGTGGGGTCTCTCAAATAGCCATATGATCTGGATGTCTGATGCTGGAGTGTGGAAGCCATAGTGGACGGGTAGGTAGAGGGCCTGACCTCTGATGCCATGGACAGTGTGTGATGGCACTGTCACTTTCAGCCCCGAGCAAGCACCTGTTGCAAAGGAAAGGAAAGTTGTGAAGAACTTGAGCCACATTTCACACTCTAAAGGGGCAACTGCAGAGAGAACCTGATCAGGTGATAATCCTTTTCAAAGAAGAGTGGCTTCTAGGTACTGACTATTCTAGTACGGGTTACATATAGAGGTAAATATTTGTCTCTGAAACTTTCTGCACTTTAAAAACTCCACCCAAAGACTGTGCTGATTGCACAAGATAAAAAGGAAAAGCAGAAGTTATTTTCTATGATTGCTACAGAATAATGGGAAAAGGAGAACTAAGAAAGTTTACTACTTCTAAAGTCCAATGAAACCATTAAAACATTTGGAATTATGACTATATTAATGTCTGCCATAGCATATCATAATCTAACCATGTGATTTGAGAAATACTAGGGGCTATTTCCTCCTAACATTTTCCCTCAAAGCTGTCTGAAATGACTGAATATTCCATTATTGGAAGTTCTTCCCTTTAGCCAAATGCTTGCCAAACGCAAATATCCCAAGGAGAGTGGTATTAAACCATTGTCAGTCATGACCAGTTATTTCCACCCAGAACAGGCATCTGGTTGGTGTATTTGAGAAACAGCAAGAGGCAGGTACAGATGGAGCACAGTGGAGGAGGAGGAGCATGATAAGATATGAGGTCAGTGAGGTGGCTGTGACAGACTGGCAGGACCTTAGGATCATGGGAAAAACTCTGGCAATTTTACTCTAAGATGGGGATGCAATAGGAGTTTCATGAACAGAAAAGGGCTGTGATTTTTCTTATGTTTTATTAGACCTAGTTTAGCTGCTGTGAGAATACACTGGAATAGAGCTAGAGCAGGAACAGGGAGAACACTTAGGAGATGACTGCAATGTAATAGGCCAGAGACAACTGTGCTGGAGACTAGGGTGTTAATAAAAGACGTCTTGGAAAAAGACTGATTGTGACAAAAGGATTTGCTGACACTTTGAGGGTGTCAGAAACAAAGAGGATGCCAAGCTTCTTGACTTGGACCAACTGGAAGAAAGGAATTGCAGTAAATAAATTAATCATAGGGAAGATTGTGGGGAGAATAGTTTTTTGTGGGGAAGACGAGGATTCAGTTTTGGGCATGTTCATTTTGAGATGCCCATTAGACATCCAAGAGGCAAAGTTGTGAAATCCTGGTTAATGAGAATTTAAGAGAGAATAAGGGACCTGGAGGGCCCTGGGGCATGGAGCTCTGCCCAGTGGAGAGCTCTGGGCAGTGCTGGGGATTTTGGGGCCTATGCATTCACCGCTGTATCTTCAGGTTTCTTCCCAGTTTCTGGCAACTGGAGATTTCCTCATCTTACTTTAAGCCATGATATATTATTTTATGTTATTTAGCATTTCTATATATTTGCGGGGGGAAGAGAGTCTTCCTTAGCTCGGGTTACCATGTTGCTGGAAGCTCTTTGCTTCAAAATCCTCATATTAAAAGGGGCAATATGATACCCACAACATAGGAACATTTGACATAGTAGAGAGTGAGAGAAATTTAAATGTGGAATATTTTGAATAATGAGAGAAAAAATAGACAACAGAAAAGAAACTATAGACAATGAGTATAGACAACACTTTTTGGGGAGTTTTGCTGTGAAGAGGAGCAGAGAGATGGGGCAGAGGCTGGAGAAAGATCAAAAATGAAATCAAGAGAGTTTTCTGCTACTGGGAATGTTCCACTGGAAAGGGAAATGTTGATGAGTCAGAATAGAGAAGGGTGAAAGTGGAATAAAATCCTTAAGCGGGTGAGAAGAGATGGAAATTAGATATAAATATAAGTACTTTACAATTTTAAATTTCTCAAATGCAAAATGTTTATCCTCTTTGATCGCTTCCCCTTTTTCATTTTTTTCTACATTTTTTTCATTTCATTCTACTAGAAAGGGAGTGTTTAAGCTTCATCCAAGTCATGTCATGAAAGGTCATCAATATTAAAAAGGGAAAGGTATTAAAATAAATATTAAAAATATTAAATATTAAAAAGGTCTGTTTGCCTTTTGTGATTTTTTTTCTTGGAAAAACTCAAAGACGTAGGCCTGCTCCTATGAGGAATCCAGTTCTACCAACAGTAAATTTATCTCATTCCTTCCTAGAGTGGAGGTAGGAGCAAAGATTCCCACAGTTTGGGCCTTTCGCTAGCTATTAGTAGAGAGTGAAACTCTGGGGTTGGCGCGAAGTTAGAGCAAAGAATCCAAGAGGAGAAAACACCAAAGAGGAAGATAGTTGGTTAGAGGGAGAAGAGACTCCTAGACTCTCAACTGAAACTTACCGTATGGACTGAAAAGCAGATAACTGTAAGAGAAACATAAAGACATGTCTTATTGTCTCCTTTGCCTCTGTGTGTTTTTGTGATTAACTTCTAAGATTTTTTTTCTTCTGATAATGGACCTACTTGCACACTTTGGTGATTAGTCCATAACAAAGGAGTTACATAGATGAGAATTCCCTTCTGTATTCTTTTCTGCCAAGTGTAAGACTATTAAATCTGGAATTTTTCCTAATTTAAGTGATTAGAAGAAGAGAAAACTGGGTGCTGGGAATTCTAAAGAGGAGATAAAGTGGATTGCAGAAAGGAAGCAGTGGTTTTCACAACGAAACAGTAGGAGAGAGAAAGAAGGATGGGAGAGTAAATCTATGTCTCAAAATTACTGATGTCTATGATATGTGAAGTAGAGGCTGACAGTGGTGGTGAAACTATTAAAGTCATAGATTTAGTAAGACATTTGGCATTTGGATGGGAGATCAGCACAGGAAAAGATTCCTCTTTGTCTATCTGTTTTCTGCACAAAACAAAATGCATTTATATGCCTTTCATTGAAATTGAAGATAGGCGGTTCCTGACAAGTTCCTGGTAAGCAACAGTTTAAAAAAATAGGTTTAGTACCTGTTATTACTAACTTAAGATATGTAAATTGGAACTTTCACTGATTGTGTTGTTCCCTCCTTTTTTTATTTTTTATTTTTTTTACACTTGGGTAAATATGAAAATATTTACAAGGGTTTCATGGCTCACTACTGATCTTGGACTCCCATGTTCTATGTCCGCCACTTGCAAATAGCCCTAAAATAATGATTTTCAAGCACCTATTTTCTTAACTTGAAGATTACTGTGTTTGTTTTTTAATAAAGTTAAAGATCTACTGAAATATGAAGTCCTAGTAAAGGACACATACTTGGGGTAAAATGGTGATTGGTCAGTTATGTGACCTTAAATAAGTCATTTTAATTCTCAGACTCAGTTTTCTCATATGTGCATAGGAGGTAATACTGGATAAGGTGTAAGGCCTTTCTCAACTCTCTTAATTTTATGTTCTTGACATCCTGAGGTGCTTTTCCAAGGGTAGCAGCTACCTATATTTGAAGGTGAAAGGCCCAGAGGGTTTTGACAGGATCCAAATTGAGAGAGGGCCTAACGAATTTTGAAGAATTGAGTCTCAGTTTTTGGTCCATTTACTAAGTCGTCAATACTTGGAAATCCTTTAATAAAACAGCAATTCTGTGTTTTTTTCCAAAGAAATCAAGGGGAATGATGGAAGTCCGTATAATTGCCTTGGGAATGCACTGGAAAAAGCTGTACCACTGCTAATAGGGAGCAGTTTTGTCATGGATATACTGGTTCACTGAGGACATTTCACAACACAGCCTAGAAACCACCACTAGGCTGAGAAGGTCTGAATGGACTCTGACCAATTTGTGCTTGTCATTTGGTAAAGCCATTGCCAAAGTCCTTCTCTGCTTTTTTTGTAATCAACTTCCTTTGTAGTTATATTTGAAAAGATTGACTGAGATGTATTTAATACTCTGGAAATGGTTGGGAGGCACTATATGACTATGGGGTGACAATATCGCTAGAATAGAAATGTTGATGACTTTTGGATCTTGACCCAGAATGTTGAATCTTACATATGAAAAGATTGGTTAGAGAGTCCATGACTAAAATTATGGGAGGAAAATTTTATTTTATGAAATATTAAATACAATACAAATATTGAAGCTCTGAGAAAAATAAAACTACATTAGTAGAAGACATTTTATATAGCATTTATGATCATTATTTAGGGGGAAAAATTAGTTTTGGGGGCTATTTTAGACTGCATCATGTAACAATACCTTAAATAATATATTGCCATCAGTATCTCTGAATAGGTTCAGTGCTTTCTTATTAAATGAAAAGTTTTTTTCAAATATGTATGCTTTTTCAAATGTTTGTATGACAGTGAGAAATAGCACAGCTGTTACAGTAACTATTTGCTTAGAGATTGCCTATACAATTTTTTATCAGATAAATTATAGGTAGCAAGTTATAAGAATGTCAGCAGGGAATGAAATTTTCTTTATACAGTATCTTATCTCAGTTACGTAAAATCTCTTCATTTTGCAGGAAAGACATGAACCTATCAATATGATACAATCTTTGCTTGTAGTGAAATTTGGGAATAAATAGATAATTGAATGCTTCCTCCACATTCTAGGAACACATACTCTCTTGCCATCGTTGTGTTACCCGCTACAGATGTGATGAATTCATGCTGTCAAACACAGTGGTTTACTAATGTTAGAAAACTTAGCTTCATTTTGAGAAATTTTCAAGTGCTCTTTTCTAGTTGTATGAGAAAACCCAAAGGACTAAAACTATTGATTTTAGAAAATCAACCTCTGCATGAACAGATAAACTTCAAGAAAATAAATAATATAAAAAGGCCGATTGTGGTGGCTCATGTCTGTAATCCGAGCACTTTGGGAGACTGAGGTGGCAGATTGCTTGAACCCAGGAGTTTAAGACCAGCTTGGGCAACACGGCCAGACCCCATCTCTACTTTATTTGAAAAAATACAAAAACAAAAATAATAAACAACATAAAAATTGATGAAATTTAAATTTATTTTTAATATTCCAAATATTTGGACTTAAATGGAAATTTAGAGTCAATTTTATTATTACATTCACTATTACTTTCAGGGTATAAGAAACAAAAACTCTTATAAATTATAGTTCTGTTTAAAAAATCTTGACTTTTTGCATATAAGGCATTACACAAATCTGGAGAAACATTTACAATACTAACCACAATCTGACATACAAAATTGCAGCAATAATCCCTCCTTTTACGGACCCTCTTACATTGTATAACAATAGCACTATAAAAAAGTGTCCAGTGTTAAGGTACACTTGAAGTCCTACTGTAGAATTTATCTATATTCCAGCAACAAAGGACTCCCTAGACCGGTTTCATTGTATTGAATATAAACATCAGATTTCACAAAGTGAACTCTGCTGTAGCTCAAAATAGCTGGCATTTACTTCCCTGTTATCATGCGTGGTATTAACAAGCATAACACAAGTATTGTTGACTGAAAATAAAATCTTGCATCTTTAGAGAAAATAGAAATTATGATGTATTTTGAATAAACTGCACAAACTGTATATTTTAGGCTTCAAATTTTTAAAAATTTTTTAAAAAGAAGAAACAAACAAAAATTCAATATTCCTAAGAGCAAAAAGATTGCCAAGTCACCTGTGGTCTTTACAACACACTACCTATGGAGAAAAGCAAATTTGCAGGAGAGAGAAGGTCCTAAGGTATAAAAACTGCTTTAGCTATTTATGAACATGCTATTTTCCTAATGTACATTTGTTTTATGTTAGTTGAATTCCTTAACTAAATTGTCTCGAAGTTCTTCTCAACACCAGCTTCAAAAACAACACTTATAAAATGATAGCAGTCCTACTGTTTTAAAAATAAAAATAAGTGGGACGATGACCCAGGATACCTTCAAAGGCAAGAAAAATGCACAAAGATAGAGACAGTTATAGTAATTATTTACTTTTTCAAAAATTTTAGCAAACAAAATTCTATTATAGGCTTAAATTTGATAACATAAATACTGTAATAACTGGAACAATCACAACTCTGGGAAACTCAAAGGCTTAAAAAAATTTACAAACTGTACATTTCAAATGTGTGAGATAGGTACAACATTAGGTATGAATTTGAATAATAACATTTACAATGCAAACTTTAACAAAATATAGGAGTGAAAGTAAGGCTCTAAATAACTGAAGAAGCCTAAAAGTTAAATTGCTTAGTTTGCTAAGCTGTTCTTAAATTTTTAAAAATGTAGCCTTTTTTGAACTCCTATCTGTTGAATATAAACAAAACAAGAAATTGATTTGACTTTTAAAACTGATAAATAGGAAGAATGGAAAAGAGAACATCTGGTGAAAACAATGTTGACAGACAAGCATTCAGAATGTTGGAAAGAGACTCCTTTAAACTTTAAGGATAAAGAGGAGAATGAGGGAAAATATTAAGGTACAGAAAAAAATTTTTAATAGGACTAGCCATTGGGCAAAGAGAAAAGCTAAAGGCATTTTGGAGTAACAGTCTTTTCAAACACATTCTCCCTTTTGTGTAGGAAATTTTCTTGTTAGTTTGGAATCTGATCTTCTTCCATATTTCATAAGATGAAACAGATAAAATGAAGCAGTAAACAGTTTGCAACAATATCTTTAATTAAAAAGAAAACAATTTTCATAAATTATTTGGAGTTTCACTCTAAGTGGTCACAATTTCATGGCCTATTAGAATATTTGCTGAAACAAATACATCAGACTATTGAACCGATATGTATACTCTAAAAAGAAAAAAATCATTACATTTTAAAAATATCTTAATTCTCTTAATGGGTGCTATGACAATAGTTGTTGTTCCAAGAAAACAATAACAATCTATTTATTGAAACTCTTTTATCTTAAATGCTCCTGCTTCTTTGCTGAAAACAGTGTATTATTGTTAAAAGGTTCTGACCTGCTCTTCAATTATCTGAATGCATCTACAGCCTAAAGCAAATATTTACCTTATGTTCACACTTAAAAAAAGAAAAAGAAAAAAAAAAAAACCTAAGAAACAGCTAAAACAATTCACGCAGGGCCTTACCAAAAAGAAGGAGGTATAGTTTGCACTGAAAGACCCCAAGTGTGTCACCGAAGGGCTCCATGAAAGCATCCTGTCCCATGCATGCAGTGACCTGTTCTCGGTGGTAACTTGGACCAGCAGCTGCTGGTTTATTTGCTAGGGAAATTAGCAATGAGGTAACAGACCCTATCTTGCCTCTTGCTTCTGTGATTTGAATACAGAATGAATGTGTATACAAAGGACACAGGGAGTGGGAACACCTGTTATGTGCTTTGCAAGAATACAGGCTTATGGCTTTCAGAAGAGTTTCTTAGCAACTACCAGTAATTGTCTATATATTTCATAAATTATACTTAGTTATTAAAAATCACATGAAGGAAAACATCCTTTTAAGTGACTTTACTGAAAAATGGCATGTTTTCATAATGAAAGAATATTGTGAGATTTCCTTAAAAACAAAAGCTGGTTTTCTATCATGCAAAACTATGCCATTATTATTTAAAAATTAAAAAAAAATAAGAAAATAGAAGTAGCTCATGTATCTGCTAAACAGTCATAAATCTTCGTGAAGTCACCAACATGTAAAAATTCTACCGACGAATCAAAAGAGAGTTCCACCATATATTCAAAACATATTTTTTCTATGCAGTGTTTCCTATTACAGTGACTGATTTCATTGAATCTTTGAATTCATCTTAGTTTTAAAAGCAAATCACAGGTGTGTTTCCGAGTGGGGCTGAGGCATGGACCATGCATAATTATAATGAAAAGCCCACGTCAAGAGATAGTGTCTGAGGCAACATTCTCACAGCAGATGCATAGAGGAAGTGAACCAATGATCTAGAAAAGATCTTACCTCTACTGTAATGTCCACGTTACAGTTTCTCAACCTGGTCTCTTCATTGTCATGGCAGCAGATAGTCTGAGCATGTCTGCTTAATTTACGAAGTTATTAGTTAACCCCTATTTGTAAGAAGGCTCTGGTTCTAGCTTTGCTATATAAAATGTTAATTATATATCCAAATCTGCATCAAATCATCAAATCAAGTAAAATTCCTTGCATACATCAGTTTTAACAGTAAAGGCCCACTGAAGAAGTTCAATGACAAGAGGGGAAGGAAGAATATATCTCAAGCATAATTAAAGTGCAAAAGGAATGATAGTAATTTTGGAATGCAAGTTTGGAAACCCTCTTTGCATTAAGGCTCTGAACTCTTCTAGAAGGACTTCTATAAGCCAAGAAAATAAGTGACTATTGGGAAAACTAAGTCCTCTTCAGAGATCAGTCACTTTCAGATCCCTCCATGCTTCAGAAAAATGGCAAGAGCTCCTCACACTTCCACCACCTCCCTGCAAAATAACAATGCCACGACTTGCTCTGTGCTATCTCTAAATCTGGTACATACATCTATTGCAGCACTTATCTCCTTAATCTTAATTTATTTTATTGGATGTTTATTTTCCCTCTGAGCTCTAGAATACAGAGAATAATCTTATTCATTCATGGATCTTGGGCACGTAGCATAATGCTTAACTAGTATTTTTGTTAAGTTGCTCCTCCAGAAAACAAAACTCTAAGTGCTCCTTGGTCCCTGTCTTATGATTCTCAGTTGATGTGTAAGATATACAAATAAATTTGAATATTGGATTGCACAAAATACAATCTGGAAAGTAATAGGGAAGTTCTACAGATATCACATAGGCTCCCCCAACATCTTTTAGATTGATATTAATCTCCAATTGCCTTTATTAAATTAGCTCTTTCCAGTGTTTTTAAATCTAGTGCTGGATTATAACAAAGTTTGTTGGGTCCTTGGCAAAAAGAGAAATAAAGACAAGGTACTGTGATTTTTCCTTAGTGTTAAACATACTCAATATAAAGGAGTTTTTTATTCTGAGATTTTCTTTGTTGTATTTGAAAATATTCTCTCTTTCATGACATAAGGTGATAGTAGATGCTACATTAACAAATAAATGCCAATATGAAGCTTACTTGTAATCTTTTTATTTCATGGCACACATTGAAATATACGGCACATCTAGGGAAAGGGCTACTGGGATAATCATGACAAAGCGCCCTCTAGTGGTAAACTGTAGATATAAACTCATACCTGCTGGAGTCGCTTCTGATTTCAACATGTTTATATAGGAAGTGAGAAAAAGAGTGCTCAAGCTTAACTTCAACTGTTGTTAATTTTTACATGAGTCTTAAAAATCGTTTGAAGTGTTTTATAATTATAAGATTTTCCTACCATCCATATCTCACATCACACATGTAACCCACTGGGAAGTTCTGCTGTATCATTCCAGTCAGGAAAAAAGGTCTTGTAGTGTTACTGTTTACCAATCTTAGTTATATTTGCATTTAAAATGAGAAGGCTGATTAACCTAAAGCAATCTATATTCATGGTGATTAAACTGCAAGCAATGCAAGGAGCCACTGGGATAGAGTGTGCGTGTGTGTGTTTGTGTGTGTGCGCGCACACATGCATTTGCAATGGGATATGGACACATATACACCTGTGCAGGTGTGTGTGTGTGTGTGTGTGTGTGTGTGTGTTGGAGGCAGGGCTTTTTATTACCTCTCAAATCACACTACACAGTTTACAGTCTAGTTTATTTAAATTGTAGACTGGTAATACTTCATACAGTAAATGTCTGCTGCATAAATTTCAAACATCCACATTTTTAATCACAAGTAGCAAGCATGTGCATGTTTTGCAGTGGCAGAAACAATTAAGAAGGAGAGGTGGTGAAATGCCAAGGTCAATGTAGATGTAGAACAGTGGGGAATAAGAACTGGGGAGAGAAAATGTTTCTTATTGTTGTAATTAGTAGATTCTCTCCAGTTTACAGGGAGAGTTAGCTGCCAGAGGAGGCTATCACATATGCCTATGCCTGTGCTAGTGTTCACTTCTGTAAAGTCCACAAAGCTACCTCACGGAAGCCTTTATCTATCTTATATGGCTGCTAAATACTATGCAGTACTGTCTTTCTTCCTGGGCACCTCTTTAGGTCACTACTTTACCTTTGACAAGTGATCTGTTTTCTGTTATGGCCTGCTCAAGAAATGTAGTCATATCATCTTGGAGGGGCTGCATCTCTCCACTGCTTTGGTATTTGTGCAGTGGTAAGTAACTTTATCTTTCTAATCAAACCAGGATCTCAGCTTTTATTTAAGCTTCCAGATATTCCTCCTGTTTGGGCCATTAGAAATATGCTCTTATCCTACTTTACTACTAATCCTATTGCCCTGAATCAGATCAATTTACTTAACTCTCGGCTCTGATGTTCCAGTATGCAAAAATGGGGTTAGCACTTCTCTACCAAGGAATTGGTATCCAGCAAACCTTCCCTCAAGATTTGTTGGCAGACCATCTAAACTTTCCATTACTTTGCACTCGCCTATCACTAACAACAGCTCTCAGGTAAATATGAAAATCCTGAATAAATCTTACAAATAAATACCTTTTTGAAAATTGGAAAGGAAATAGCATGCCAAACCTTTTACAAAGTGTTTTTTAGGATGCCAAGTTTTTTGTTTTTTGAGCGTAGACAGGTAGAAATGAATAATGTAAGGTTCAATTATTTCATATAGTGTTAAGGTATGCTGAATTTGGAAATATAGTTTACTTAGACACCAGTGCTGACTTGCTTTACAAACTTTCAATATTATAGTTACAGCCTTCAAACTTTTAGAAGACTGTAACCATCTTTATCCATTTCTTCAGTTTATAGGAAATAAAATAAAATGTAGAGTTTTGGAGTAAAACAAAGTTTTAATACTTTCTTGCTTTTTCGGTGTCAAATAGATAGGGATAACACTCATTTTTTCTGAATTTGGCCAATAGAAATACACACATTAGATTAAAAAAAAACTTTTTTGGGGGATCATCTTTAACTTTGTGTATCTGAGTGTGTGAGGGAGAAAATTCTGGGGTTGAATCTGGGTTCTAGTCCTAGATCAAGCTCTCATGAAATATGTGGCCTTGAACCCTTATATAGATACGTTTTCTCATCTTTACAGCATGGATTTGACATGCTAGAGCTGGACTGCTTTTAAGAATCACAGAAGATTTTAAACACACAAACATCCCCAAATAAAATAACAATAATAACAGCACACACCTCAGGTGAATCTGAACAGTCAGGTTTGAGAACTACTGAACTCGGATCACCCCTCAGATACGCTTTTAAACTAAATTGTGAACTCCTTGTGACCACAATCATACATTATCAATCTAAAGTGCTTACTATAGTGTTGCCTTGAGCTCAATAATCAAGAAATGTTTATTGACTTGGGTTTTATTTTTATATGCTAATATGGCTGGCAGTTTTTGTTTCTTTTGATGCTTTCAGGGACTTCTAAATATTGAAGATTTTCACATACAAATAACAGTCTGACAACTAAGATTAGAGAAGGTAAAGAATAAACTAAACTAGACTTGCCCTAAATGTGACCAGAATTTCTTTAAGGGGTTAGAAATAACGAAGTCAGAGAAGCATATAGGCAAACATAATTTCAAAGGAATTGCTGAATGCAGTGATACAAGAATGCACAAGGTGGGGCCTATCATGGGGAGGGGGGAGGGGGGAGGGATTGCATTGGGAGTTATACCTGATGTAAATGACGAGTTGATGGGTGCTGATGAGTTGATGGGTGCAGCACAGCAACATGGCACAAGTATACATATGTAACAAACCTGCACGTTATGCACATGTACCCTAGAACTTAAAGTATAATTAAAAAAAAAAAAAAAAAGAATGCACAAGGTGTTTCTGTTGGAGTGGAGAACCGGGCAGAATCAAACTATACCTCATAATTGTATAGTGCTTTATAATTTATACATTTCATTCACCTACATCATCTCATTTATCTTTACAAAGCCCTATATAAAATATTGCAACCTCATTTGTAAAAATTAATAAAATGAGGCTCTAAGGGGTGAGAAAATAGAATTTCAGAATCAGAAATAACCTCTGTTAGTGTCCCCCAAACTTCGGTCATTTGCAAATCACCTTTATTAGTTTTGCCATATCTGACTACCACCCATACTATTGTTTACCCAGTATTTTTTATTAGGTTGACATACTAATTTTTTTTATTCTAAGAAATATTTTTGAAATTATAGGTTTATAAAAGTTTATGTTAACTTTTAAAAAGTTAGCATTACAATAAAATAAACTTAAAAAAATTGGTGCCATGCTTTAGAACTTTCTTCAGCACAATACATGAAAATCTTAACACACCTGATGACCAATCCTTCAGTTTCTGCTTGCACATCTTTAGTAATCCTAGGCAAGTTCCTTAATTTCGCCATACCTGCTTCGTCATCTTTCAAATGGGAACCCACAGGATTCTTGTGTGGATAAATAAAGCCATATATTTAAAGCTATTAGCAGTTTCTGACAGGTACTCAGCTTTCGATAAGTGTTAGCTATTATTGTTAGCTTTAGGGCCGCTTTCTTTTTCTTCTTCTCCTAATATTCTCATAATTGTAAAGTCCTTTTAAAACTGTGTCCCCAAAGACACCCCTGTTCCTTTCCCCAATTTAACTAAACTGCCAAAAGTTGAAAAGAGGACTTTAAAGTGACACGTATACTCATTATTGTTGTCGTATTTCCCGTCATCACTTGCCTTAGAGTACAGAGGTAAAATAATAGGCGGGCGTCAAAATCCTTCGACTTTAGAGCTTTTGCAGGGGATGCCAAGACTGAGGTAGAACAGCCCTAACCCTGGCGGGCCGCCCATTGGGCAACCTAGAGCACACCTTTCCTCAGGCCAAACCCAGCGCGCCCGGGGTAGTCTCGAGTTCTCAGGTCACCTCTCAGTGACAGCCCTTTCTTGAGTTCCTTCTCCTTCGCGTCAGTCTCTCGTTCCCTCACCCCGCCCCTCTATACCAGGTGAGGTTTCCTCCCTCACACTCCTAGGGGGCATCGCGTCAGTCTGGCTTATATATTGTCTCCTCTGAGTTTGATCTTTCGCTCTACTCCTAGTCACCTATGACTTAGGTTTCCGTCTCCCCAAAGAGTAGCTACCACCTAGTGCAAGCACTTTCCGTAAGACCGGCGATCGCAGTGGTCGCTCTGAGCAGTAAGATTTACGCGCTTAACTGGCGCACCCGCTCCTTTGTTTGCTGGGAGATGTAGTCCCTGGACTGGCCGCTTTAGTTCATTGTTACTACCGCCGGCGGCCAGAAGACTACAGTTCCCAGCATACCCAGGGCAAGACAGGATGACCTGGGTCGGCGCCTCCACGTGACCATCCACTATGGCTTCCCTGTGTCAGGGCCAGCTGTGTAGTGGCTCGGTGTGATTTGTTAGCTATTCGAGGCAGGGTACCCTCCTCAGGACTGAGACATGCAAAAAATTAAATCTCTCATGACCCGACAGGTAAGTCGCGGTGGCTGAAGCAAAGGCTTCCTTCATCTCGGAAGTGAGAGGAGCCGAGATGTTCTGTCCCTAACCAGTGGCGGGCGGAGACCTAAGTTATGGGTGGTGGCAGGTGTCAGGGGGACCGGGAAGCCGGGGCACACCCTGGAAAACTCACCTGGGCCGCCTGGATTGGAGCCCTGCTCCAGCAGGTACCCGCCTCCCAGAAACATTCGCATAAAAAGAAATCATTGAAGGAATCAGGATATCTTTGTCTCCCTTCCTCCTCTTTTTGCCATCTTTCCAGAACAGCCCCAGCTTCCTTGCAAGGTCTTCCGCATCCAGGTTGTCTGTCATATGTGAGCTGATAGCCTGGGTAGGGTGGTGTGGTCTGTGCAGTAGAGGTCACCTGGAAAGAGTGGAAACGGATGATTTGAAGACAGCATTTGTAGCTTTTGGATTTTGGGCAAGTCCCCAAACTTTGTAGCTTACTTGTCTGGATGTGAAAATAATTATTTTTGTTCATTTTATTTCACAGTTCTGTTATGAGGGTCATCAATAAGCTAATATATGTGAAAACTCTTTGTGAAATTCTACTTTAAAAAATTTATTTTTGTCATGGCAAAATACTGATCTTTTCTTTTTTTCCCAGAATGAAAATTCATGAATAAGAGCTTTGGCTATTTTGTAATCTGTCTCATAAATGTTAGGGACCTTGTAATAATGCCTCAGCTTCGTTTAAGAAGTGCAGAAATTTTCTTTTATGTACTTATTGATTATGACTTTATTTTAGCTACCTTTATTTACTTCAACTTTAATATTTCACTAGAATTGGTCATTTTATTATTTTAATATATTTAATATAAAAGATAATTAAGATTAGAGTTTTAAATCAACATGGCTTTTACAAATTGTATATTTCTCTTGCATAATACACAAATGACCCTTACATGATTATTTTAGTAATGTCAGATTATTTTGTTAATGGTATGAAAATATATATCAAAATGTTCTGTGAATCATAAAAATATTTAAGTAAGTGGCTAGTAACATTTATCAGTTCCTCACGTGTGGAGTACTGGTATTATGCATCCTGCTACGTCTTACTTGACAGTGAGTTTGGGTCCTGCTGTAGCCTGTGGTAGCTGTGTGACTTTCGGCAAGTTACAGAACGTTTTTAAGCATCTGTTTCCACATCTTTAAAATAGGAATAATGTGTACCTTACATCTTTAAAATAGGAATAATGTGTACCTTATGGAGTTAGCCTGATAGTGGTATTTATATGATACAATGAAGTTAAAGAGATTAAGGTGTTAACAGAGTTCCTGGGCATTATCAAGGAAGTGCTTGAACATGGAGACCGTTAGTTACATTGGCTACATTGATGGTGGGAAAGCAGGAAAACTGGAAGCAGGCTGTTGCAGTAATTCAAGCAATGGATAAGTTCATGCTGACTTTGGTACCTGTTTGATTTTTAAATCAATATATACTTTTGTATATTATACCACTAATACCTCTGAACTGCCTTTGGGAGGCTGAATTTGGACTTTTGTGTACCAGCTAAGTTTGATACTCTCTCAAGTTTGTTGCCTGCTATACAGTTCAATGTAGTTAACATTGTCGTAATTGTATGGTAGCTGTGGTTGGTTTAGGTTTTTTGACCTCATTTTGTAAAACTGAGGAGAGAAAAAAATTTCAGATAGGAGTGATAAGTGTATGTCTCCTAAATGTAATGCAATTTGCTGAAAATGGTAACACTTAAGCCTTAGTTGTTATTGAATTTCAGCACATCAAACCTGTGTTTAATTGGAATGGAAAAAAATACATTAAAGAACACATACAAAAAGCTGGAACCATACTGTGTACAAAGTGAGGTAAAATTAGCAGTTTTGCACACATATTTAAAGTTACCCTAATTATATATGTTATGGCTTGACTTTCACATATTTGATACTGATGCACAGTTCCTGAATCCATGAGGTATGAAATTAGTGTGCCTCCTATTTACATCGAGGGTTTGAATTAGTACAGTTTGTTATTGGGTTAAATTCAATAGGATTACAAATAAGTATACATGGAAGTATTTCTTTTTTTGAACCTGTAGAATGTGCTAATAATATACATTGAGTTAATGTGGAGAGATGGAAATTAAGGTCTGTGAAATTTAAGTTTTTGGGCATTTCAGCTGTCCTGGGAACTTTGTTTGCAAAATAATGGGAGGAAGGGAGGCTTTGTTAGCTCTCTTTATTTAAATGAGATCTGTTCTTCATCTTTCTCCATTATGCCGGCCTCTGTTCTTTCAGTCCATTCAACAAATGTTTATTGAGCACTTTGTGCCAGGCACTATTGTAAGTAAAAAAAATAGACAAGTGTTAAGGCAGACATGGTGATAAACACTGTAGAGGAAAAGAGGATAGAAAGTCCTGGGAATTGTTGGCGATTTGAGGTCACTTATAATTTTAGATAGGATGGTCATGGAAGGCCTCGCAGAGAAGGTAATATAAAAAGACCCGAAGGGAGTGAGGAAGTGAACTCTATGATGTGGATATTTGGGAAGGAGCATTTCCGATGGAAGGAAAGGCAAATGCAGAGGCCCTGAGGCAGGAGCTTGTTTGAGAAATTGCAAGTGGCCAGTGTGGGTGAAGTGAGTGAGGAGAAGAGTAGTGGGAGATGAGGTCAGGATAAGGTTAGATGACTGAGGGCAGGAAGCTAGATCATATAGTACCTTATAGGTACCTTATAGGTAATAGCGAGATCATGGCTTTCATTCTGAGTGAAATGGCAAATAGAGGAATGATATAATCAGACATAACACTTCAGACAGACTGTTCTGACCCATGTTTTAAGAATAGATTGAAGAGGGGAAAAGAGCAAAACCAGGGAGACCAATGATGAGGCTACTATGGTAATCCAGGTGAGAGGGTGGGTGTAGGCCTTCTACCCTAGTGGTAGAAGTGTTCAAAGAGGTCAGATTGTGAATATGCTGTAAATGTAGAGGTGACAGAATTTCCTGACAGATGGGGTTTGGGCTGTGAGGGAAAGAGAAGCATTAAGGATGACTCAAAATAGTTTGGCCCCAGCAATTGGAAGAATGTAATTGTGATTTCTTCGTATGGATAAAACTGAGGGAGGAACAGATTGAGGGAAGGGACATGGTTCTTGTACTTGTTAATTTGACAGCCTCTTAAATATTCAACTGGAGAGATACAGTAGGCAGTTGGCCAGATGAATCTGAATTTATGGCGCGAATCCAGGGTATAGCTAAAACTCTGGGAGTTACAAACATGTAGATTGCATATAAACTGGTTAAGATCACAGTGGAATGAGTGTAGATATACAAAGAATCTAAGGTTGGAGCTTTTGAGAATCCAGTGTTAAAAATTCAGGGGGAAGCAGTGGATCCAGGAAAGCAGAATGAGAACATGTAGCTCGTGAAGTAAGAAGTCTTTAGCTTCCTGAATGGCACCTGGAATATAGCAGATGCTCAATAAATATTTGTTGCATGAATGTGGGATAAAGAGAACAACCAAGAAGAGTGCCTTGAAGCCAAGTAAAGAATTGAAAAGAGTAAGGAGTGATTAGCTGTGTTAAATGCTGAAGATTGGTCAAGTAAGGTGAGAGTGAGAATGAGAAATGTGCTTTTGGATTGAGCAGCATAGAGGTCCTTGGTGCCCCAACTACAGCAGTTTTCATCAAGTTGTGGGGAGGAAAGCCTGATGAGAATGGGTTCAGGAGAAAATAGGGGGAGAGAAATTAGGGACTGGGTGTAAACACTCTTGAGTTTTGCTGAAAGAGAAGGAAACACAAATCATCACAGTTGCTTCTTTGGATGGATAAGACATAGTTGCTGGTTTCATAAATGGAAAATGAGGATTAATGTAGACATAACTGAAGTAGTCTGAAATGTTAATCTGATTTGGGTAAACGAAATGCAGAGGTAAGTGTTAATTTATGATGAATTTTCTATATGTCTGAACTGGAGAATTATCAACACAAAAATCAAATACAAAAGAAAATCAAATAGTGGTAAATGATTAGCATCAAAGTTTTAACTTAATAAAGGCAGAGAACTGCAGTTAAAACCATGACTTCATGCTTTAGAGAGATGAAGATAAAATAAGAATGACTTCACTTGTTAGTAGAAATTTATAAAATTGATAAAGTTAAAGATCTAAAGTACAGTTGAATGTCAGATGTGCTTTGAGACATTTATGTAATTCTTCATTTCTGTTTTGATAAAAGGAAAACATTTCTGTCATAAAATATTAAGAATTAGGGTTAATCATCACAGAATGCTTGAGATATATGAGACAGTATTTTTGGCTTCTCATATACATTACCTCTTTTACTTCTTATAATAGCCTATGAATGATCGTAGAATATAATGCACAAAAAGGATAGATAAGTTGTTCAAAACCGCAGCAAGAAAGTCAGGATACAAACTCAAGTGGTTTGCTTCGGAGCCCATTACAATAATCACTTCACTCTACATCCTCCTAACATGTACACGGATTTTCAATTTGTATTACTTTTATTTTGTACATGTGGCAGAAATTTGCCATGTATTGGTATTGAATTGTTACGTGGTGACTACTTTTTCTAGATATTGGTATATATCACATTTACATTGCGTTGGTTTCTTTACAGAGTAGCGCTGGGGAAAGAGAAATTAAATATATTTCTTCAGGGATTTCTGTTAGATTAGTTAAGCAAATCTATACAGATGGTCCCCGATTTACTATGGTTTCACTTAATGAATTTTTGAGTTTATGATGATTTTATTGAGATTATTAAATGTATTTTCCACTTATGATGGGTTTAAAAAATTTTTTTATTTTAAGTTCAAGGGTACCTATGCAAGTTTGTTATATGGGTAAACTCGTGTCACAGGGGTTTGTTGTACAGATTATTTTTTCACCCAAGTATTAAGCCTAGTACCCATTAGTTATTTTCCTGATCGTCTCTCTCCCCCCACCCTCCACCCTCAGGCAGTCTCAGTGTCTGTTTTCTTCTGTATATTTCCATATGTTCTTGTATGATGGGTTTATTGGAACATAACCCCATTTGTAAGTCGAGGAGCATGTGTACTTTGAAAAATGTTTGTTTAAAAGACATGTCAATTACATTTTAAAAATATATTTTAGGGGTGGTCATGATTTGGAATCAAATTGGGGAGTTTTACTTTCATATGTGTATATATAATGTATATAGAAGTATAGTTTGGTAGCTCAGCCTTGCCTTCTTTACCACTTTTGATGCTATTCTCTCATGACTGTTGGTAAGAATTCAAGACAGGGAAGAACAAACTGCCCAAGACTAGTAACATACTTTTTCTCCTTCACTCATTGAAAGGCATATTAAACCTCATTAGGCCTTTCTTTTTCCAGCAAGTATTCCTAGCAATTTTTTTGCAATCAATTACGTGTTCCCATGGGAACAATGTGCTAATTTGTTGGAGATTGAAACCTGACCAATGACTTCTACCTAATAATTTACTCATTTCTTTGTTGTTTACTCTGTTTCTGGAACTTTGCTAGCCACTGGGCTACAGAGGCAAATAGGACTTTGTCTCTCCCTTTCCTTAGGGCTTAAAGTTTGGAAGAGAAAGATACATTTAAAATTTAAAACTTTACTACTTTGGCTGAGGTATTGTCTTGGAAGATGTCTTGCTGAGGTATTGTTTTGGAAAATGCCCATTCCTGGTCCAAATCCAGAGAAACCTATTCATTAGGTTTATTTTAGGGCCTATGAATCTTACTGTTAATGAGTTCCCTGGGTGATGTTGATGGTCATGATCCAAGGGTTATACTGAGAAATACTGTGTTCTTTGAAGCTTAGGGATTTAGGAAGACTTTGTGGAGGAGATAATTCTGAAAGTGGTGTATTGCTTTCTCATTTCTTGGAGTGGTGAGTGTGTCTGAGAGAGGGAGAAGGGGAGAGAAGAGTGGGTGGGCTAGATATTCTGGGGGTAATGAAAGACTTGGGGTTGAGGCAGAGCACTTTGTAATAAAAAATTGTAGATATGACTAGTGGTATTTTACAACAGGGAAGAGAAAATACACATCTCTATAGTTTAAAGATAAGCAAGCTCTGCTCTAAGTCTCAAGTAGTCAACATAAGCATAGCATGTATTTTGGTTACTAAGGACCCTCAATATAGGGCACCTAAAGGACAATTTGTATCATAAATCTCTCCTCAAATTAATAATAGCTAATTTTGCCTAAAAACTAATATTGCGGGGACATTAAATATCTGCTTTGAATAGTCTATTTTTAAAAAGAGGATTTTAAAGAAAATGCAAATTGCTGATTTCTTTCTATTTTAATAATTTCCCCAGTACAGATAAAGCTTTCAGAATCCCTCAGTTGATGTGAATATAGAAAGTACAGGGCACCAAAGAACTAAAGGACAGGTAGAAGACAGTGAGATATGAGACTTCAATCTTAATTTATGCAGCATGAATTAGATATTTTGGTGGGAAATAATCAAGTAAAATGAAGGGATTACTTATATGTTAGCTTAGTTGGTTAGTATATTGTATCTGTAAATCATAATACTATTGCTTGGACTTTTTTCCTGATTGATTTAGTAATTATTATTGTATATACAAGCGCTTATATAGAATGCTTTTTGTTATGTAAGTTTCTTTACTTTTGGCTGTTTTTAAATCATAGGTGACTTAGACTTCCACCATTAGTTGTAAAGTTGTATAATACTCTTTTATTTTAAAATACCAGAAGTACATCGTTCTCTGATTTAATTATAGTACTATATGTATTAAATGATGATTGCTTTTAGAATGTGTGTTCCATATTTTGAAGCAGGAAAATTTCTATTTTTAAAGTGGTCATTTCTGTTTCAGTAGGTGTATTCTATCCTTTTGTAATTCTTCAGCACTATTAAAATTTTCCTTATTATTTTTTTAAGGGTCTGAAAAGCCCTCAAGAAAGCCTCAGTGATCTTGGTGCCATAGAGAGTCTCCGGGTCCCTGGAAAGGTATTGATCTACACGCGTGAGCGTGACTTTATTTCCTTAAGAAAATATGGTTGCCTCTGGATAATGATAATTGATTCACAGAAGCTTTTCTTTCCCACAGGCAGATGGTTGTTAAGATAAGCTAGGTAAATTTTTATTGTACAGTAGGTGTAGGGCTTGTTTCATTACACGTTGGGATGCAGTATGTATGATTCATTATAGCAAAGCAAAAAATGCAAACTTGACAAATTTGGAATTTATTATATTAAATTCTTAGCCTGAAAGCAGTTATATATGTGTGTATATACACACACCCAGACACACGCACACACACACTCTTATTGATTTATCTGCTGTAATTTGTAGAAATAAAATGAAATAATTGACTACTGACTTTTTATACTCTTAACACTGTGCCAAAAATCATGATTATATTTTTGTTGTGGAGCAGAGGTTTTTCAATAAACATCTAAACCATAGTGTTTATACTGAATTGTATAACTTATCTCCTAGATTGTAGGAATTTTAGATTTTAATTGTCTGATATTCATGCAAATTTCTCAGTTTACAAATTTTATATAGGTTATTTGAAAGCTAGCTGGATTCCCCTCAGAATTATTAAGTATTGTTAAATCCCTGCTGTTTTGCTGGAGTGTTGCTGCTCGGAGCTGCCCATGTGAATAGCTGCTCCATCACAGATTAAGTTGGCATTTCTGAATGTCTGTTTTTGTATTTTTTTTAATTTGAGAGGGACACGTGAAAATACTGTTTGTTTTCTGCATCAGGCATTTGAATACACAGGGCGTGCTTCTCTTGATCAGCAGTTTAAGGCCTCTCCTTACACCTCAGTGTCAGCTCCTTAGGAGGATGATTTCTCATCTCTTTCAGGTGCCTTTCCTGCTAAAGTGAATTTTGTACTTACTGTATTGCTTTTATTTTGGGTTAGACCCAAACATAGTCTCCAAATGCAGTAAAATTATAACCAACTCTTTTGCATGAAATGGTTCAGACAAAAACTTAAAAAAAGCATTCCATATAGTTTTATATAATGTTATTAAAAATTATTGACTATGAAAAGGTTGGGAAATAAGAGATAGCTATAAATCCTAATTGACAATAATTCTCTTTATTTCTTTGACTTAAGAAAAAGATGATCGTGCATTATGAACATACCTTGAATTTGATTGTATTACATATTGCAGAATCAATGTTAAATTGATGAGTGAACCTCTTTAAAAAAATATGTGACTGTCTTAGTAAGAACTTTCTGTTGCATTTCCACCATGAGCCATGATGTTTTCCCAGTAGTGGTTGGTAGTGAATTTATGGTGATCTCATTACACAGTCTTCTTATTGACTCTATACCCCCAGCTCCATCAGTGACCAGTGCTGTCTCTACTTTTAGGATAACTGGCCTTGGGTGGAGTGGCTAGTCTGGGATCACAAGGTCAGCAAATATAAATCATTCAGGTGAAGAGTAAGCCTAAAGCACTGGTCTTTTTAGCACATACTAAGAAGCTAAGTTAGTTAAATAATAAAACAGTTAATAGTAAAAAAGGTATTGATGCTGTAAGCTTACATTTAACCTTACACTAAGAAATCCCTACAAGCTTCATCTACCTGTTTGTTTTTTTCTGTGTTCTCCTATAGCATAACAAATGATGGAGGGTGAACAGAGCTGCTGCCTTCTTTCTGGGTAGTTCTGAGAACATAAGAGTGCTGGGTCCAGAGAGTGGCAAAGCTCCAGTCAGTAAACTGAGTCTTTGGATAAGGTTTGAAGTCAGTACTGACATCAAGAGTTAAGAAGACTCATATTCAGAAATTCCCTATACAGCATAGCTTGATGTAACTTTAATGTTGAGTATTTTTCACAGTTTAGATATGACCTTGTACTTAGATCATACACATATATTTTAATGATTTATTTTTATGTAATTGCTTTAAAATTAACGTTGCTGCTAGTTCTTGATGTCATTGAAAAAGATCTTTACTTAAGATCTTTTAAAATTAAGATTAAAAGCATTTTAACAAAATGGAAAATGTTAATTCAAGTGATTATTTTAAAATAACCTTTGCTTTAAATATAAAATTAATGTATACTCTAAACAGAAAACATGATAAACAGAAAAAGGTATCTAAACAAAAAAAAAAAAAATCACAAAAATCACCAACACTGTCAAGGTTAACATTGCCTACTGGTCTTTTCCCTATGCATATTCAACAAATTTATTGAGTTTCTATGTGCTAGAGATACTTCCTAGGGATTAGCAGTATAGCAGTGAAAAGACAAGAGTTCTCTCCAAAAGCCAAAACTTCCCTGTTGTCAGAGAGCTTACTTACATTCAAGTCAGGGGTAAGATTACAAATTAGAATACTGTGAAGGAAACAGGGCGATGAGATAAACTCTTTGAAATTGGCAGTTATTTTACAGGAAGTAGTCAGTATAGCTTTTCCACCCTCCCTCCCCAACCTTTTTAAAATGGTATTATACTCTAGAAATTATTTGGAAGCTTGGGTTTTTAATTTAGTTATATATATATGTTACATAGAAAATTCTCACAGTATATTCTAGGTTTAAAAAGCAAGGTACCCATTAGTTTTGCTTAGGGGAGTACTCTTTGAACTTAACAATGTGTGCTATTTAAGTAGTCACTATAAATTTTTATATGGAAAACTTATAAACATTAACTTCATTTAATAGGTCTGCCTCACTCATAAGTGTAAGTACAACTTTTAAAAAGCATTTCCCTGGTCTTCAGGAATGGTCTCCTTTCTTTTCATAATGTCTTTCTAAGTTGGGACAGAGGATTGATATTTCAGTGGCATTTTCAAGCACTTTGGGAGGCCGAGACGGGCGGATCACGAGGTCAGGAGATCGAGACCATCCTGGCTAACACGGTGAAACCCCGTCTCTACTAAAAAATACAAAAAACTAGCCAGGCACGGTGGCGGGCGCCTGTAGTCCCAACTACTCGGGAGGCCGAGGCAGGAGAATGGCGTGAACCCGGGAGGCGGAGCTTGCAGTGAGCTGAGATCCGGCCACTGCACTCCAGCCTGGGCGGCAGAGCGAGACTCCGTCTCAAAAAAAAAAAAAAAAAAAAAAGAAAGAAATAGGTTAGTTTGAGTTCTGTTACATGAAAAGGTTCTAGTATAAAGGATAAGTAGGAGAAAAATATTAGGATAAATCATGGCTGTTTAAGTTTAAAATGGTCAAGTATTGGCAAATTTTATGTGCTCCAACTTGCTAGAAAAAGGAGGGTAGTGAAGGAGAATTGAAGGTCACTAGCTGTGCTTGATAAGCCAGATAGTATTATTTATTTATTTATTTTAGAACTATATAAATTCAAAGTGGGAAGAAACTATAGAAACTATCTGGTACAATTTCTGCATTTTATAGACAATCTGATCCTGTGCCCCATTTTAAGAGCAGATGCAAGTCAAATAGTAATCTGTATACTGGAAATTTGGAATTTGGGTGGATAAAATGGTAGAGAAAAGTAGAAAATATTTAAGGTTCTTTTCCGAACTTGCTAGAGGAAGGGAAACTTTTAGACAGATTTCAGGAATTTTAGCTTAAATAGCTCAGTGCCAAGATCAGTGGTGCCTAAACTTTGCTGTACATTTAGAATCAGCAGTCCCCAGGCCATGGCCAATTCCAATTAAATTACCATTTTTGGGTGGAGGCAAGTGTCAGTAATATTTAGAGATTCTCTGGTAATTCCAGTGTGGAGCCAGGTTTGTGAACCATTGGCCAAGATGAGAATATTATCTTAACAATGGAGCAATAGGAAATAGAGGAACTGTTCTAAAAAATAGTTTGAAAGTTTTACTGAGAACTTTTGTAGGATAAGATAGAATGACCTAAAATTTCATTCTTCGAAATAGATTCTGTTATATTTCAAATTAGTGGGATTTTCATGCAGAGGTAAAGATATAAGAAATTAGGTAGCATTTTCTAAGCTTGTTATCCATTTAAACATGAAATGTATTTTACTTAATTGGTTACAAGAATTAAGAATAAAACTAGTATTTATTATAATATATGATAGTAGTCAGAGCCAAAATGTTCTTAGTTATAGAACTTAGTAGGACTATGTTTGAGAGTATTTGTTGAACCCAGATTAAAAAGTAAAAATACCAGTATTCAGAACCTTATAAATCTACATCCAGCCTTTCTTAGTAAACACTTTCTATAGTACTTTCACAGTGGCACAATATGAACCTGAAAAAGAGTATTGATACTAATATTGTTTTATGAATTTTTACTGAAACATTGCCTCCTCATAGTATTCTTTAATGATAAGACTTTTCTTGTCCCCAATTTAATTAACTCATAAATAGTAATGGGATTCAACTGTCTTTACTATTACATGATTGGTTTACCTTTGATTTTTTTTCATGAAAGAAAAATATAGGATGAAGTGACAAAATAAATGTCTGTTGCAGTCAACATTTGAGAATATATTTGTTTAAATATTTTATACTTCATCCATTCAACAAGTATTTATTGAGTACCCGCCTACTCTGAAGCATTTCTGCTTGTATACATTCTAGGAATTTGAGCAGAATGTTTTCTAGAGTTTCTAGTACTTCTGTGAAATCAGATAAACCGATTTGACTTGACTTCTTAAAATCCATTAAAAGAATCCTAAAACCACATGCTAACTGCAGAGCTTGGTTTACAGTTTTACCAAAATTCGTGGAAAGTGTGCTTGAATCACAGTCAAGAGACATAGGTTCAAATATTGACTTAAACAGTCAGCTTGTTGAAAGGAAGTCATTTTAATGCTTTGTGCCTCAGTTTCTTCATTTGTGAAAAGATGCTATTGAACTAGATGACTTTTTTAGAGTACTTGTAGCTCGAATGTTTTATAGTTTCTATATTGTAATTTTTGTAGGGGAAATATGATAGGAGAAATATACATTCTAAAGAATTTTTTGAGCAGTTTTTGTTAGAAGATTTGCATATTGGTGTCTATATCAGAGAGGATTAGTATTGAGGTTTATGACTAGGAGACTTTATTTAGAGATTGTGATAAAGACTTTCAATTTAGAATTATGTATCATTTAGGACAGGTGTCTTCTGCAGGTGGTACTAAGGGAGGCTGTAACTATGGATCTGCAAAATCATATAGGAGTTTTTCTTAGGTGCTCATGGCCAACGATATTTAGTTGTGTTCCCTTGAAACATTAATGAAATTATGCTTCTCATAGCTTCAGATGCTTTGAGATTCTTAACACTTCTTTCATAGAAATCATATAAGTTCATTCATACAGTCCATTTGGCAAACACTTATGGTACCAGGCAGTTACTAATCATTGAAGATACAAAGAGATACAAGACTGTTCCTAGCTCAACCTGAGTGGGGGAGACAAGCAAAAATAGATAATTGCAGAGGAGTAGAGGCACAATAGAGTTCAGCTAGGAGAGGGTGTGAAATAGGTAGAAGTATATTCAGGATCTTTTAGAGTTGGTGATTAATTTTTTAAAGAAATATTACAGTTTTATGGGGTGAGTTGTTGAGTAGAGGTTGGGGACAAGGATACTGATTAAGAAGAAAAAAGGAACATAAGGTATAGGAAATGGAGAAGGGTTACATTGGAAGGACATTTAAAAAGCAGAATTTGAGATTGATTATTTTATTGGATTTGGAAGGTGGAAGAACCTATAAAAGGCACTGGGATCGAAGGTGCTGTGATGTTGTCTTTTCTCAGAATAGACAGTATTATTATCTTTTAGAGAAAGTGTCTGATGAGATGTTTGAAAACAAAAGAAAAACAAAATTAAGATGTACACACTGGATTTTTCTCCATATATCTTGATTTATGATGTATCTTTTCTTCAGTGTTAGCCCCAGAAAGGACAGGCATTGGCACACATTAAAATACATCATCTTAATCACTTGATTGTGTTATAAAGCTGGATTAAAATGTGATCCAATAACCTTTTATTAAAATGTTCTATAAATCATTTTGCCCAAAACCTCTTTTTAAATTGTAACTTCAACAGTATTCCACAAGATGGCACTAAAAGCCTGAAGAAAAACAGGGTAGGCTTTAAAAGATAAGTTTATTTAAAACACACACAGAAACTGATGAACTAGGAATCTTTGATGGATTATTATTGTTGTTCTAGTGGGATATTAGGAGAATGTGCCGTTTCCTCACGTAATCAGACATCTGACAATTCGTTATAAACTTATGTGGCATATGGTTTTAGGGTATCTGTGATCTTGAAATAAGTTTTGAATCCTGTTTCATTTGGAAAGAGATAAAATTTATTTCTGTTCAGTGATTTATGACTTTTGTAATACTGATTGAATATTGAAAACTTCATGTTTTGTTCTTGCTTTTAGCTCTGTTTTAGATTTTGGTGACTAGACACTTTTTTTTTTTTCCTTTCAGTTAGAACCCTAACGTGATGTTAACTTTGGTAAGATTATAGCGTCTGTTTTCCCTATAACAGAATAGATTTTTTTTTGTTGACGAATGAAGAAATGCAAACAGTAAAAAAAAGTCTTTGATAAGGGATTTGCTGTGGCAAACTCCAAATCATGCTTGCAAAATTTCTCTTTCCTTCCCATCATACACATGTACATACACTGCATTCTGCCATTGAGTTATATAATCAGCTATATAGGCACTAACTTTTGCCACTGAGTTATATAATCAGGTGTATAATATGAACTGTGGTCTAATGAGCTACGTACAGAAAGAGGAGTTGGTATGCATTTCATTTTTCTATATATTTTTAGCAGAGTTTTGAAATCTGACCTATGAAGTAAAGATTTGCATTCATATTTTTGTTTGAATAAAAACCTAGTATTGAAGATAATGAGATTCCAAGCTGTTATGTGGGTTTAGAAATTAGGTTAAATTACTTTTCAAAATTGCAGAAAATATTGAATTTAGTAATGGTAAGGAAAACTGTTAAGCTGTCATAACTAAGTTTTTAAAAAAGTGAGTAGAATTAAGAGCCCTGAATTTGGATTAGCAGTTTTAATTAGTGTGATATTTTAGATAATTTAAAAGTAGTGGTTAAATACAAAATTAGTAGTGTCTCTTTTTTTCCTCCTAAACTTGAATACCATCCCTTGAGTGATGAACTCTTAAGTGGAAAATTTCTTGGTAAAGTTATAGTCTAGTTCCTTAGAAACCATAAACATACTGGGAATGTATTATAATGCCTTACATTTGAGGGCTCAAATTGTTTTACAGAGCTGAATCCCCAATTCCCATAAAATCTTTTTTGTTGTATTGTGAGGAAAAGTAGCTTGGCTAAATCAAAGATGTTGACTTAAATCTCTAATATGATTGTTTTTCTTCATTTTTCATAAAGTTACATTTCTCATGTACATTTATGTGCATGGTCATGTAGCTTTATCTCAGACATGATCAAAATACAAAAATAGACTGGGTGGTATTATATGCAACCTTATTGCGTGTTGTGACTGCCGGAAAAACACAGCCTCTAACACATTGAATTCTGCTTGGTTTATTACATTAAGAAAATATTGAATATTTATGCCTGTTTTTGATATAGCACCTGAGGCAGTGATATGTGTTAAGATGTTTTATTTTTAGTGAAGAAAATATGGTTCTAATATATAAAAAATATATTGAATTTAAACAAATCTCAGTTGTTGCATTTGTCTCTTGGCGTACATGCAGGCTCTCCCTTGTGACAGTTTTCTATCCTGCGGAAGCCACCCTTTATTGCTTTAACCTGTTGTGCATTTTCCCGATTCAATATTTTTACTTTTGCTTTGCTTTATATTTGTAACCCTATTCCCCCAATGTCTAAATCTGAAATTCTACCTATTCTCTCATATTTTCCAAATGCCACCTCTTCCATCAGATGTGAACCCACCGTCTGATGCCTTCCTTCTGTTTGCATCACCCTTATGTTCTGCCGTGCTTTGTCATTTCTTACTTATTCATCTGATCCTTCCTATTACTTAACTGTTTGAGGGAAGAGCTATATTTTACTCATTTGTGTTCCTGTATGACCTAGTATGGGAAATTTTTACATAGTGAGAATTTCAAAAATTGTTAAATGGAATTTTTTTTTTTTGGGAAAGATAAGGTTATAGAGCTTTGTAAGTAGGCAGGTTAGTTTCTGATGATAGTATGGGAGAGAGATTTGATTTATTCATTTTTTACCTTTTATGCTTTTGTTTTCTCCTCTTTGTTATTCCAATTCATCACTTTAATTGTAGTTTTTTCTCCAGCTTTAATTCTGGGGTGACGCTGATATACTTTTTGCTTAGTTGATTACTGTTGACAGCAAATTGTGTGGCAGCACATTTGGTAGCCTGTAGTTGTTAACAAATTATTTTTGGATTTTCAAGTTTTAGAGAGCATTTATATCACTATTAATGTGACTATGTATTTATTAATTACTATGTGACATAAAATTTATTATAAAAATGTTTTAAACATTTTTAAGGCTGAAATATTTTATCCCAGACTTAGTTTGAATATCTAAGATTATTCTAATTTTTTTCTTAAATCACATGTTTAAATATGGTATAAGAAGTTTCATTTGGTATTCATTTTCCCCAATTTTACCTTGTAATTTTTAAATAGGAAACCTTTTGTTTGTTTTGTTTATGTAAAATTTGGCCTCACACCTATGTATTGGTTCTATTTTAGGTTAAGAATTATGTATTTTTGTACATCTCCCACCCTAGGAAATCAGTTTCTATTAAATTATGGAGTAATTGTGTTAAGAATATGCAATCTGGATGCTTCTGTTTATTTTTCTAATTTACATGTATAAAATATTCCTAAATCAGTTCATATTGTTATCTCTAATTAAAATAAAGAAATGTTTTACTAAGAGTTTGTGGAAAATTTTGACTATTGAAACAAGAACATATTGTCTTTTCCTTTCCTTTTGTCTTATATTTATTTTTTGGCAATTAACTGTAAATTAATTTTAGTATGATCAGTGATTACTATCTACGGTGTGCCTTGGCACTGTGGAGCAGCATGATGCAGAATGAAGAGAAATCTCAGTTCTCAAGAAGTGCACAGTCTGATTGAGCAGGCATCCCTAACAGCGATGAAACGTTTAGACAATGATTAGGTAGAAGCAGAGCTTTACAGACTGCTAGTTCAGTGGGACTAAAAAGAACATGGTGATCGGGATTCTAGTCAGAAGGGGGTTTGAATAAGTTCCAGTTCAGATGTATATTTTCACATAGAAGCTATGAAATTGTTTTAAAGGAGAGGATATTTTATAGGCAAATAATGTTACATGGGGGCATTTGTTTTAGATTTAATTCTATTTTGTATGCTACATTTCTTTTTCTGATTTTCTAGGTTTTATTCCTTTCCTTAGTCCAGGTTTCTTACACTTCAGAGTGTCAGGTGTTCCATGTCAGTTCTTTGAAATTATATGGGGTTGTATGCTTTATGTGATACTAATTGCTTAGTTCTTCAGGAAAGAATAGCATTTGACATACATATACAGATTGTACTCTTTTTACAGAGTCATCATGTTTTTGAAATGTACACTTGTGAGATACTTATAAATTATGTTTTTTCTTTGGCTTTCTTAATAAATTTGGATATTTGTTTCACTGTCATTTTGAGAGAGACCGAGACAGAGAGAGAGACACACACAAAGAGAGAGAAAGAATACATGTTTGCCCTTTACAGGTGAAACAAAACAAAACAATACAAAACAAACAAAAACTAGGCATGAAGAGACTAAGTTGCTGAGGGTTAATAATGGAATTGCAGCTAAAAATCCGAGTATCTTTACCTTCTTATTAATCAATTAGGCACTATATGGAGAACCTCAGCATGGTGTTATATGTCATTGACATTTATGCTTTTAAAATGAAACTAATCATTGCAGTCTATTTTAATTTCTAGCTTGGCTCTATTTCTGATTAAAAAAATCATAACAGTTTTTGTAATCTTCAAATATTTTGTCTTGAATGATATCAACTGCATTTATTTGCTCATATTACTGCAGACTGCAGAATTCCTAGGGAGGCAGTGTTGCCATGTCCTCACTTGGGCCTTATTTCCTCCCCTCCCTTAGCTTACAGTATTTGAAGCTGGTATTTCAAATGTCTGTGGACTTTTAGGGAAAGAGATTGCCAGGAAGTTCAGACCTCCTCTTCCATTTCATGTCTCACTTTCATTTCATATTTCCATTGGATGCACGGAGGCTGCCTGTTCATAGGCTAGTTGGTAACCTTCCCTTCCACACGTGTGAGTTTTAACCAAGTCTGTGTGGCAGCACCACTGTCCAGGGTGCTAAATGGATTCATGTGTTGTAGATAAACCCCTTTGGGAATGTAGCTCCCACTGTTAGGACCCCGGATTTCTTACTGCACTCATAGTAGCTGATTGCAGGCTGACTCAGTGATAGCTATGTCATTGACCTTTTTTTCTCAGTGTATTTTATGAGTTAGTACAGAAGAGGGATTTTTCCTTTCCAAGCATTTTTGATTGTGCAGGTTTGATATTTATGAGTTTGCCTTCTCTTTTAAGTTTATTGGAATTTACATTTAAACAGTCAACTATTTTCTTGAGTTTTAGATTTGTTCTATTTTTTAGCTTGAAAGTACTAATAGGGAATAATTTTATAGTTAATTTTACAAATACAACATGTAAGTTAAACTCTAAAAGATATCTGAGCAGGGCTCTTTTTACAAATAAAAAATATGCCCCACAATAAAATAGTCTAGAATGTCTCTATTTGAAAAATATACTGTTCTTTGATCTCTGACAAAAACAATCAATGGGGAAAGGATTCCCTATTTAATAAATGGTGCTGGGAAAACTGGCCACCCATATGCAGAAAGCTGGATCCCTTCTTTACACCTTATACAAAAATTAACCCAAGATGGATTAAAGACTTAAACATAAGACTTGAAACCATGAAAACCCTAGAAGAAAAGCCAGGCAATACCATTCAGGACATAGGCCTGGGCAAAACTTCATGATTAAGACACCAAAAGCAATGGCAACAAAAACCAAAATAGACAAATGGGATCTGATTAAACTAAAGAGCTTCTGCACAGCAAAAGAAACTATCATCAGAGTGAAAAGGCAACCTACAGAATGGGAGAAAATTTTTGCAATCTATCCATCTGGCAAAGAGCTAATATCCAGATTCTACAAAGAAATTAAACAAATTTACAAGAAAAAAAAAAAAGCAACCCCATCAAAAAGTGGGCGAAGGATATGAACAGACACTTCTGAAAAGAAAACATTTATGCAGCCAACAGACATATGAAGAAAAGCTCATCATCACTGGTCATTAGAGAAATGCAAATCAAAACCACAGTGAGATACCATCTCACACCAGTTAGGATGGCGATCATTAAAAAGTCAGGAAACAACAGATGCTGGAGAGGTTATGGAGAAATAGGAATGCTTTTACACTGTTGGTGGGAGTGTAAATTAGTTCAACCATTATGGAAGACGGTGTGGCAATTCCTCAAGGATCTAGAGCTAGAAATACCATTTGACCCAGCAATCCCATTACTGGGTATATACCCAAAGGATTGTAAATCATTCTATACAGACACATGCACACGTATGTTTATTGTGGCGCTATTCACAATAGCAAAGACTTGGAAGCAATCCAAATGCACATCAAGTATAGACTGTATAAAGAAAATGTGGCACATATACACCATGGAATACTATGCAGCCATAAAAAAGGGTGAGTTCATGTCCTTTTCAGGTACATGGATGAAGCTGGCAACCATCATTCACAGCAAACTAACACAAGAACGGAAAACCAAACACTGCATGTTCTCACTTACAAGTGGGAGTTGAACAATGAGAACACATGGAAGGGAACATCATACACTGGGGCTTATTGAGGGGTGGGGGCTAGGGGAGGGATAGCATTAGGAAAAATACCTAATGTAGATGACGGGTTGATGGGTGCAGCAAACCACCATGCCACGTATATACCTAGTAACAAACCTGCACATTGTGCACATGTACCCCAGAACTCTAAGTATAATAAAAAATAAAAAGAAAAAATAAAAATATACTGTTCTTTAATTGACCAGATAATTTTTGTGTATTTCCTTCGTATTTTTGTTATTTTAATTACTGTAAAATGACTTAAAACAGTAGTTCCTTTTTGTGTATATAAATGTATTTGAGGTTAATTTGAATTAAAAATCAAATGGCTAACTTGTTATGTGTCTATAATAATGTCTTGATTAACTAGTGTGGCAGGGGAGTGGGTATCTGAATTGTAAAAATTTACTAGTTAAATGAAGCTTTATCTGATTGTGCAGTGAAGTTGCATAGGAAATGGATGCTGACATTGGGTTTAGGGATTTGTCTGTCAGGCTCTTCTTCAAATCCACATAACCTCCATTCTGTATCATTAGAAAGAAAGCATTTTATCATATACAGAAATTTAGATTCATAATCAGATCATTAATTGTAACAGCAATCCACTTTGAAGGAAGCTTCTTAGAATTACAGAACTAAATTTGTGAACCTTTTCTGGAGCCACTGTTTCTTAGTTGAGTGCTGAGATTTTTTTAGCAGAGTTGATGTCTTCTGCTCAGGGCTCCAAAGTTGATTGTGACCCAGAAGTTGTTGAGGTGTTCTTCCCTTATTATCTGTTGTGAGACAGATTTTAGAATGTTATTAAATATTCTAAATGTAAAATGTATATATCTGTGATATGTATGTATGATAGGTTTAGGTAGTCACTTTTTTTTCTTTTGTTGAACATTAGCATTTTTTTCAACCTTCTTGACATGCAAGGAATTGAGGATAAAATCTGAATATTCAAACTAGCTAGTTTTCTTCCCTAGTTGTTAGTCTTAATGGTTGGCTATATCCTAATTTCCTGTGAACTTTTCTGGTTTCTGTTGGTTTGTTTCCTTGGTCAGAATTGTACCAGGTAGATGTGACTGTTAAGACAAATGATCATTTATTTCCATGCAGGTAGAATTTTAACAGCTACAATTACTATAATTATGATTTTTTTTTTCTTAAAGGAAGAATTCAGGGAACTTCGAGAACAGCCAAGTGACCCTCAAGCTGAACAAGAGCTTATTAATAGTATTGAACAAGTATATTTTTCTGCGGATTCATTTGATGTTGTTAAATATGAGCTGGAGGTAAACAGAATTTCATTAAAACATAACTAAGGCGTATTTTGTTCAGTGATTGGATTTGTGAGATTTGGATGTTTTTTTGAGGCATTTATATATTTTTGGTACCAGAATAGGTCTGTGATTACCACATTGTGATTAAATCAACTGTCAGCATTGTTTGGTGATGAAATTATTATTTTTTAGATGTAACTTTAAATACAGCCGTTCAGGGAAACATTTCTGTATTTTTGGTTTTCAATTGTTAGCATTTAATGTGTTAGTATCCTGTTTCTATCCTATTTTATATTGTCTATGTTTAGAGAAGCTTAGACTTTTAATTATGAAATATGTATTTACATAATTGTTTAGTGATGATAAAAATTCTTATACCATAGTGTTTATAATACTGACATTTTAAATTTATAGAACTTTAACAAAAGCCAGAATAGTGAAATTTAGTTTTAGATACAACCAAATGCCGTATGCATATATACTTTATATGCATTATTCACAGTCAGTCCCCAACTCAGTTTGAAGTTTCATCAATCAGTTGACTGAGAGTGTTTCCCTGTATACACAATGGTATGCATTTTTTGGTTAGTTTCCCATACTGTCCTCTGAAAGCTGATGTAATCCAGCATGTAGTCTAACAATGGTCACACAGTAGTATTTATGGTTTGTAATATTCCAGAGGAGAACTCTGTTTTGAGTTCTGTCGTAAACAAATAGAGATATATCTGTGGATGGTAGAGTTGGGGTTAGGTTAGTTACTTTCTCACATTCTCCTGACATAGGCTGTGGCAGCAGTGTCTGTTGGCCTAGGGTCTGGAGTCCCAAGTGGTAGTGGGGTTTCTCAGAAGGCAGAGCAGCAGCAGTGGAGGTAACAAGGCTGAATGAGGGATGGAACCAGAGGGCTAAAGATGTATAGGTTTTTGTGGTTGGAGCCTAGGAGGGAGGTTGGGAGAACAGGCAGCATGGAGGGCAGTGGGATGTGACATGTTTTGTATGCAGAGTTTGTAGTTCACTAGTCAGAAGGGTCCAGGTAAATGAAACCAAATTCAACAATTTATTTTTTCCTTTTCATTCATGAATTTTTTTTCTGCAGAAGCTTCCACCTGTTCTCAATTTGCAAGAATTAGAGGCGTACAGAGACAAATTGAAACAACAGCAAGCTGCAGTAAGTAAAAAAAAAACACATTTCTTTCTGACAAAACTCTAGATGAAACACAACAGAGAGGTATAATGTTGGCAGATTTATGGTTTTAACTAATAATTAACATAGAAACAAATCTTGTTATTTAATATGACTGATTCAAATGATGCATTTATATTAAAAATTTAATGCATATGGTTTTCCTTATGTTACCTTGATAGATTTGCTTCTAGAGCTTGGAATTTTCTCTCTGGAATCCTAAATGTGATCAAAGAACTTTGAACTTTGTTTTAGATTAGTAAGTACCGTTAGGCTCCTTGTCATACACATATGATTTCCCTATCCATAGTTTTGTAACTGAGTATTCCTTTTTGTTTTTTGAGACAGGGTCTTGCTCTGTTGCCCAGGCTAGAGTGCGGTTGCGTGATCATGGCTCACTGCAGCCTATCCCTCCTGGACTCAAATAATCCTCCCACCTCAGCCTCCTGAGTAGTTGGGATTAGAGGCATGTGCCACTAGTCTGGCTATTTTTTTAATGTTTTATAGAGATGACATCTCACTATGTTGCCCAGGGTGTTCTCGAACTCGGGCTTAAGCGATTCTCCTGTCTCAGCCTCCCAAAGCACTGGGATTACAGCCGCAAGCCACTATGCCTGGCCCTGTAATGGAGTATTCTCTCGGAATAAAAGTCCCCCTGAGATTCAGAAAGTCTGAGTTGTAGTCACTATTTATTTATGATGTTGAGTAAATGATTTAACCTCAGTGACTCCCTTTTATTTATCAGTAAAGTGATAGGTTACTTTACTAAGTAACCTAATAAAGAAAATGCAAGAATTTTCTTTAATGCTGTAAAATTCTCTGATTCTATAATTTCTTCATGTTAGGCTAAACCCACTTTATGAAATTTAAACTCTACTGTAGGTATTAATTAATGGTAGCATGTGGTCTTTTAATTTTTTTCAACAAAAGGACCAGTAGTAATAAATGTATCTGTTTGAATTTAAGATATAATTTTTAATAATACAACTGGCAAACAAAGGAAGGTATACTTTTCTATTACACTCAGAAGTCGCAGTGGGTGCTAGGGTCTGCTTGGAGGTAGCAGTGTTGGTGTAGGGCAGTCTTGGTCAGGAGAAGGGATTTGAGCTCTAGAGCAGTGGTTGCCAATTCTTTTGGTACCAGGGACCAGTTTTGTGGAAGACAATTTTTCCATGGACTGACGGGTGGGGTGGGGATGGTTTCAGAATGATTCGAGTGCATTTCATTTATTGTGTATTTTATTTCTATTATTATTACATCATAATGTATAATGAAATAATTATACAACTCAGCATAATGTAGAATCAGTGGAATCCCTAAGCTTGTTTTCCTGCAGTTAGACGGTCCCATCTGATGGGAGACAGTGACAGGTCATCAGGTGTTAGAGTCTCAAAAGGAGCACACAACCTAGATTCCTCGCATGTGCAGTTTACAGTAGGGATGGAGGTAGTGCTCTTATGAGAATCTAATGGCACCGCTGATCTGATGGGAGGTGGAGCTCAGGCTGTAATGCAAATGATGGGGAGCGGCCATAAATACAGATGAAGCTTCGCTTGCTCACCTGCCACTCACTTCCTGCTGTGTAGCCTGGTTCCTCACAGGCCACGAACCAGTACTCTCTATTACTAGATAATCCTGTGGAACCTTTGGAATTCTTAAAATGATGTTTAAGATAACATTGATATTTCTTTATTAATTGAAGTCTAAAACTCATTTACAATTTGATTTTCTTAACCTTAATGGAATCCCTCTTTCTAGACAAAAACAATGAATGTATCTAAAAATTGATTTACATAATTTCAAAGATGCTTGAAGCAGATTAAGAAAATGTGAAAGGATTAATGCAGTAGTGTAGTAGGTGTGCAATGTTTTGTTCTCAGTTGGCCTGGGGAAGGGGAGCCAGTTGTGTTTCTGGAGCAAACATTCCCTAAATACTTTCTGTATGTCCTGCTTCATGCTACATGTGCTATCTCTGTTAGTGAAGTTGGCAGGGGCCCTGAAATGGTGGAATTAGAGCCTCATGTTCAAAATCATTATACTTCTAACCTGCATACATTAATATTATTCATGGAACAATACACACAACCTTAGATATCTTCATAGCGTTCCAAAAAACATGTTTTCAACTTTTCAGAAGTGGAGAACCAAACTACTTGCTTGTCTTCTTAGGCAGCATAAAGGATCTAAAGGATATAAGCAAGTTCTTTTTCCCAGATACTGTCTCCATAAATTCATTTGATTAAAAATCTGCTTAACAATTTCATCTTTTTCAATCAAATCCTATTCCCTTAAAGATGGTTACACTTTTTGGTTAATGTTAGGTAAATCAGATAATGATACTCATATTATTAACAATAATAATGACCATTTATTGAGTTTCTGTTAAGGACCAGGACCTGTGCTATGTGCTTTATTATATTACCTCTTTTACTAATTTCATAACCCAGGGAAATGTGTATGGCCATAGTATGCCAATATCTGCTCTAGAAGTTATTGGGGAGATCTATGGAATATTCTTTTAAAAATTCAAATATAAAATATCCTAGAAAGCATGAAGCTTATTCTTTTGCTTCCTTTGTTTGATTACATCTTCTTATAGGTATCTAAAAAAGTGGCAGATTTAATCCTTGAAAAACAGCCTGCTTACGTAAAGGTAGGATAATATTTGTTATTTTTTGTAGTAGAATTTTTGAATGTTTGAGTGATTTACACTTGAAACTGTCAAAATATTGTATTTTTTGTCAATAATTCTGTAGCAACATAATGACTCTTTGGGTGTGTTTGTGTGTGTGTATGTATGTACGTATGTATGTATATTTTTCTTTTCCATTTGGGGTAATTTACCAGATGGAAGAAGTGAAGGGTTTTTATATATGATTCTAAAGTGATCTCGGGTTTTTCAAACTTAAGAGCCAGTGAAAATTTGCTCCCATTAACATTTAAACAAATAGATTCACCAATATTGACCACTCACTGGCGATATAACAATCTGGCTTTAAAATATGATAAAATTGGAACTAACTGAATCTGTGTTTTCATCAGAAAATCAGAGCCTTCAAAATCCATTGAAATGTCTACCAATGTTCAAATGAAGACTTTCATTGTCAAAGCATCTTAGTAAACAGAAATCATGTTTGTCATATCCTTTAATTACCTTGTGAAGTTCTCTTGGGTAGAAATTTAAACAGATATATCACTGGTATTTGTTTATTCCTGTCTACAACAAGTTGGTCTAGATTTCCTTACAAGCAATACTGACTAAATATTTTGTCATCTGTCATTGTGAAAATCAGTTACAAGTAGTCATTTTAAGTAATTTTGTGAAAAATATACTAACATTTTTCAAGTTCAGGTATTTTTGTTGCTACTTTGTTTTTCAAGCAGATTTTCTTTGAATCTGACTAGAGTTTTTGTTAGAGTACTATATAAATAAGATAGAAAAATAAAATTCCTCCAATAGTAACCCGTACCTAATCTTTCCGTAGGAACTTGAAAGAGTTACCTCATTGCAGACAGGTCTTCAATTAGCTGCTGTTATCTGTACAAATGGCAGAAGGTATTGCTTTTGATGATATTTTGTTCTTTACGCTGGACAATATTTCAAGAATAACTATGGAATCTATAATTTATAATTTTTTTTTATTATGGCTGTGGTTTCTAGAATATCATTCCGTAAGCGAACATATATTATGATCTAAAGACTACACAAAGAGGGTTTGTGGGAAATATCTCTAAATGTACTTATGGGTTTTTAAAAAATTACTATTTTTGTATTATTTAGACTAGTACTTCACAAACTGTTTGCCATGAAGGACCTATTTTTTTCTTTCTAAAATTTCCAATCTATTAGAGGCTGTAATTTTTAAAAAATGCAATAAAAACAAATTACTAGGCAAATGAAATAAAGAAGGAAAGACATGTAATACAGTCTTAATTTTTTAAATTATTTGAGTCACAAAGAATAATTATTCTGTTAGCTTTTGCAGTAAGTGCCTATTCTCAGTTTCTGTAATTTTTTGTTACAGACCACTAGCAGGTTGTGAATTGGCACCAGTCTTCTCGTGGTATTCTGAGTAATGCTAGTTTAGACTGGCCATTGAGTACATTTGTCAAATAGTAGTTTAGATCCTTGGTTTTAAAAGTAATCCATTTCGTTGCTTTATTACTTACCTAATTGTTCTGTGTGGATAGTATTCTTATTATAATAAAAAACTTTTAATTATTTATTGTTCACTTTTGCAGACACTTGAATATTGCAAAGGAAGGTTTTACTCAAGCTAGTTTAGGCCTTCTTGCAAATCAAAGGAAACGTCAGTTGCTGATTGGACTTCTGAAATCTCTGAGAACTATAAAAACATTGGTATATATGGGTCATTTTAAAAAAGTTAAAACTGAATTTTGTGGTTGAAACAGATTTTACCTTTGATATTTGTTTTTTCAGCAAAGAACAGATGTACGGTTAAGTGAAATGCTGGAGGTAAGTTAAGTTTTGGAAATTTAGGGTACTACTGATACTATATAGAAACATTGAAGCAGGCAAAATTCAGAAGTGCATTTTTCTCAAATTGGTTTATGATATAAAGAATATTTTTAGGCATGTAAAGATACTTGTTCTGGAGCCTTTTTCTATTGACATGATATATACTTTATTTAGAAAAGCAAATGTATTTGGGGAAACATTTGTCTTCTGATAACACTGGAATGTTAACTTGTTTGGTTGTATTACATCCAAATAGCAATAAAAATTAACATCTTTTTCATCTAACATATAGTAGTAATTTAAGGACTGTGTGATACTTTAGTTTTGTTCAGTATCGTGTATTAATTGCTTTTCTGAGTGAGCCATCTGTTTTTTCTTTGATGCATTCTTAGCATTTTCTGTCTACTTCTGTCATAAGGGTCTCCAAAGCGTAATGTAGTATGTGTGTTTCCTCATAATACTTGAGCTCCTTGGGGTAGGTACTTTGTCGTTATCAGCATCACCAGTGGTTTGAACTGCATCTGTTGAATTTAGAATTGAGCGTAGGGACAAGTTTTTGTGGTTTTCTGTATAATTGCTTTATTACTTCTCAACTATTACTGCTAACTAGGGTTTCAGAAACCTATATGAAAAATTCATTTGGCATTAAATTACTGTTAGGTGATAAAAATACTCTGAGTTTATTAATTAGTATATTGTTTTTTTCTAAATCTATTTCTTTAGAACTATTTATTGATTTCTTGGTGGTAAATTGTTGAATATCAATTACAAATAGAATGCATACTATTTTGAAACATTTTATATAGGCATTACTGAAAGAGGATATGTTAACAGTTAAAGAAAACCTTCCCTGTGAAGCAGCTAATGATTTAATGTAGGATTTATCCATAAGTCATGGTCTTCAGGGGGCTGTTACTTTGAAGGAATAGAATATTTTAAATATTTCTTCTATGTATATATCTTAGGCCTGGAACTAGTTGCCTCTTATATTTTGTCACTTACCTATCATTGATATTCTAAGAGAAATTAACATTTTTTGATTCTTCAACTTTTGGTTAGAATATGAACAGAGGTGTTTTTTTATCAGGAGCTTTAAGAATAAAATGTTTGTATTCTAATGACTCCTGTTGTTGTTATCTTAAGGAGGAAGATTATCCAGGAGCTATTCAGTTGTGCCTTGAATGTCAGAAAGCTGCCAGCACTTTTAAACATTACAGTTGTATAAGGTAAGGTCATGTAAAAGGTTTAAAGCAGATTCTCTTGTCAGCTTTTTATGTAGCAGTTGTGTAAAAATGTTAATAGACGTTGAAAGTTAGTATAAAGTGCTGTGTTCTAGTTTAACTTTATATTTATATATGGGCAGTACAATAAAATTATAAATAATAGATTTTAAGGTGTGAAAGAGCAGATAGTTTTCATTCCTGCTTTTTCTTGTCACCTCATTGAAACTCATTTTTCATATTCTTTCCAATCCAACGGATTCTATTTTTATAGAGTTGTAGACAAGAAGAAATTATCTGTTCATGTCTCCAATGCACCTCTTGGGAATTCTTCCTTAACTTTGCCCAGCTTATAAATATTGAGGATATTATTGCAGCTTGTTTTTAAGATCCAGATGGTTCAAGTGTTCGGCTCATCATGATAAAAAGTCTTTTGGAAAATTTAAGTATAATTTCAATGTATACAATAATCATGTTTGTAATAGTTAAGTGATTATGTATTCTATGTGTTGTCTTTTATTATTAAATGTACAACAGAAAAATAGCCACTGCATATTTTGCTATTATCTCTAACTTTATTAATAGCGTTTTGGTTTGCTTAAAATGAGGAATTTGCATTACTTGTGACAGTCTTGGAGAAGCTCTAATCTCTAGGTGTAATTTCCAACATTCCTCTAAAGCCATCACAAATAAATGTACAATCTAAGTAAAATAGCGTGCTTGCCAAACAAATCCAATCTCAAATTAAATTCATACCCACCCCAGATTGCATCCCCTTTGTCTCTCCTGTATGGAAATTCTGGCATTCAGTGAGCATGACTCCCTGTTGTTGTAGATGTTGATTGCTAGTACCTGAAAACTGAAAGCATTATAGTAGAGCAAAACATTAATATAGGTTTGAATTAATTTTAAAAAAATTATCTCATATTATAAGGGTTTGCTGGTTATAGGCTAAGGGCTAGATATTTTCCTTCCAGAAATGCTGTTTAAGTCTCTATGGTATTTTTTTTTCTTTAAAATGTGCAGATTGAAGTTACACTTTTTTTTTTTTTTTTTTAAAGATAGAGTCTCACTCTGTCACCCAGTCTGGAGTGCAGTAGTGTGATCTTGACTCACTGCAACCTCTGCCTCCTGGGTTTAAGTGATTCTCCTGCCTCAGTCTCCTGAATAACTGGGATTACAGGTGCCTGCCACCATGCCCAGCTAATTTTTGTATTTTTAGTAGAGATGAGGTTTTGCCATGTCAGCCAGGCTGGTCTCTAACTCCACCATGCCCAGCTTGAAGTTACACATTTTTTATTCCGTTAGGATATAAATTGAGTAGTACCAGTGACACTTTCATTTTGCCCATTTTGAGAGTCATTAACTGTCATTATTAGAAACCTGATGATGTCATTTACACTTATTAGGTTAAGTAAATAGAGAATTAGTTTTAGTATGTTGAGTGTATTTAGAAATTTCTAACAAGCCATTCTGGGTCCTGAAAAAGCAAATCCATTTGAACCAAAGCATCCGTTTAGTTCATTTTGTAGTGACAAATCTGTTATATAGTAACAGCTTGTTTATTGGGTGAAAGTAATTCAGGCAGTTTACAGAGTGTTTATGCCAGGTACTTTGCTTTAAAATTGTCGGTATGGTGATAAACCACATACAGTGTAATCAATATAATCCCTGGTTTCATAAAGAACATAATCTGTCAAGAAGGACTTATATTAAAGTAGGTGCCCATAGAATTAGGCTGTAGAGAGAAGGAAGTTGTGCATACAGTGGAAGCTTTCGGATCTAACTCTCCTTCCGGGGTCAAGACTAAGGAGGACCTGAAGGAAGAACAGGAAAACTTAAGGTAGGCCAGGATATGAGGGTGTGAATAGGAAACTGTCTACACCAGAAATGAAATCTTTGTTGTGGAGATACCAAGCAAAATGAAGACTGAAAATATGTATCTATTGGATTTATAGCAACAAAGAGGTCATAGTTGACCTTTTGGGGACAGATTTGGTGGGAGTTGGTTGAACTATCAAGTGTAAGGTGAGGAAATTTTGTGACGAGGACGGATATAGAATTAAGAAGGAGAAACCTCAATATTTGAAAATTGGTGGGAGAGAGTGAGAAGCTGAAAATAAAATAGCATAATAATATACTAAGGCTTTGCAGGATTATTGCAGAGATTGACTTTGAAAAGGTCACTGTCTATTATAATAGGGAAGAATGAGCGTGGAATTGGTTGGCAGGAAATTGAGGGAGCAGGTGATGTGTTGAAACTTTTATATAATTAAAAATCTATTTTAGCTATGCTAAAGTAAATGTCTTACATGATGAGTGTTAACTGTAAAAAATGTCTTTGAAAGAAATTCTTATTTGGGCTTTTAAAAATTGATATCAAGTGGCTTCTGAGCACTTTTTAAATTAATGGATATACTGATATGTGGAGGAGGTGTGGCTACAGTTATCAAATGAGGTTAAAAGGTTGAAATGAAAAGATTTAAATTAATAGTTATTTTAGCTAATACAGTGTATAAGAAGCATGCTATGTTTAGATATGTGAGTCATGCATGTGATAATAAGAAAAATTGGTCTTATTCTCTGCAAATAGGTAAAAATACATCACACATACATTCACATATCCCAAGGAATTCTTTGTAATGGGGTTTTACTTTAGATATCTTACGAAAACTTAAAGTTTTTAAGTTGGTGATTTAGTGACAGTGTCAGGGTGACTTAGAGAGTGGGGCTATCAGTTGGAGCTGTCTGGTGGTGACGATAGCCCCTCTGCTAGCATCTCTTCTCCACCCCATACCAGCACAGTGTCCTTTGCCAGCCACCATTCACCTGCCTAACACCATTCCCTCTTTCCCTTCACCTGCTGTTTAACTATTTTGTTTATATGGGAGAACATAATACATTTGTTCACTTCTTTTGTAGATGATATAATGTGGGATATAAGGATAGAGTTAATTGACATGTAGGTCATGTTGAGTCCACAAAGATAAAATACATTGTTATTCTAACGTTCTTTTATTTTTGTCTTTATAAATTTGATACACCTCTTTTTTTTTTTTCTGTGCGTTTTTGCTCTTTTTTCTCTGGTCTTCCCAGTACAGTGTTGCACCTGTTCTTGAGCTCTCTAGTTGGGCCTACTCATACAGGATTCATCCACACTTTTAAAATGTATTTAATTGACTTGGGGCTTGTGGAATTTAGCCAAAGGCAAGATTTAATCTTTGCTTGGACTTGAGTGAATTAGAGTGAATAAGCATTTTGCCTTCTAGTAGTCTTAGGAACACTAATTAACTTCCAACTGAATTTATATATTCTCAATTTTAAAAACATTTATATCTACGCTAATTCTTGTTCATGACTAGAGAATCATAAATATTTTCCTTTTAGAAATGATTTTTAAGAGGATCACCCCATGATGTAGAACATTTCTGAATTCTGGTGTGATTTTTTAAAAAATATTTTAAGCAAGTTTATATGCAAATGTACCTACTTGTCTACTTGTTAGTTTTTTCTTGGCAGATTGAGTGTTCCTCTTTTCTTTCCTAGTCACATCACTCCTTTATTGGAAATAAGTTTTTTGTTTTGGGTAGAGAGCAAACTCTCCAAGGAGAGTTACTTGGAGTAGCTGAGATGGAAAAACTTTGGGCTGACTCTTATGATTCTGAAAATAGGAAAAACAGAATTTACATATTTGCTTCTGCATAAAGAGAATCTGACTCTGTATCTTGTAAGTCTCAGATTATATAACTAGGTAGTTTAACACATGAAATACCAAGTGTAATCGGCTCTCTGTATCCATGTGTTCTGTATCTCTGGATTCAACCAGCTGGAAGTGGAAAATATTTGGAAGGAAAAAACAAGAACAAAAATAACAATACAACCCAAAAAATCACAATGCAATCGTAAAAATAATAAAAATAATACAACATAACTGTTTCATACGTTTGCATTGTATTAGACATTATAAGTAATCAAGGTGATTTAAAGTATAAAGGAGGATGCGGATAGGTTACATGCAAGTACTGTGCTATTTTACTTAAAGGACTTGAGCATCCATGGATTTTGATGCCTATGGAGGGTCTCAGAATAATCCCCCACAGAGACTGAGGAATGACTGTCATATAATGATGCACCCAGTTGATTGAAAAATGAAAGAGAACTGACACTTCCTCTGCACCTTGTGTCTTCCTTGAGATGTGCCATGTTTCAGCATCTTTAATAAAATATACAGTAATCTGAGTTTTGTTCACTTTTATAACTGACAGAGAACATTTTAACATTGTCTGACATTTCCTGAGTTGATTGACAGAGAGTCATATAGTTGGGATTTATTGAGAATAAGAATCAGAATGTGTTTATGCTAAAGTGCATCTGTGAATGAAGTACTTAATTTCTTTTTCACTTGAAATTTGTCTCAATTTGTTTCAAGGAAAGTTACTTTTAAAAGTCAAAATTGCTTTATTATTGTATTTCATTTGAAAGAAACTACTTGAGGGAGCCTGATAGCATTTTGTGTTATGCACTGTAAAGTTTGCATACTACTGAACTGGTTTGTTGAGTACTGTACTTTAACATAAACAGATGTATTAAACGTCTCATAATTTTTCAAGAATTCCTTCATTTTTTCTCAGAATATGATCCTGGTAGTTTAGTGAAAATTGTAGGTTGTGGAATGTCTTTACGTCATATGGCAAATGAACAAAGCTTACAAATATAGCAATACTAGGAACTTTTCTTCCCCTGTTGCGTTTAATTTCTTTACAGCAAGATGTGTCTGCTTTCTTCCTGTAAGATCAGGGACATAAGGAGCCCTGCCTTGAGTAATGTTTGAACATTGATTGTTTCTGCTAGGTTTCCAGGCCTTCTAGCTTGATCCATTGTTTAGATCCTGAGTCCTTGTTGCTTGGTCAGCTTGGACCAAGTTTTGATAACACCTGCACTCTTATCTTCTATTTTAACTTGTTTCTCTCTGCCTCTCAGCACAGTCTGCCGTGCTGTGCTGTTTTAAATAATGTAAAATAACAGTTTCACATGGCAAAAATCCTAATAAACAAGATTTTAAATAAAAAGCAAGCGGTTTTCTTTATGCCCCATTCACCCTTCCCTTTCCTAATCCCTGGAGTAAACCAGGGATTTTACAGCTTACTAATTTTTTAAAAATAATTTTAAAAAGTCTATACATTATATACACACACACACACAGACCCATATACACACATATATCTCTTTCCTATTTTAACTTTTATCAGTTCACCAACTGAAAGTTCTTCTGCTGAACTCTAGCATGACTTGGCAAACTGTCTTTAAAGGGCCCGATAGTAAATATTTTAGGTTTTACATGTCGTGATGTCTCTGTTGCAACTATTCAGCTCTGCCTTTGTAGTCTGAAAGTAGCTGTAGACGAAAAGTAAACAAAGGGGTGTGGCTATGTTCTAGTAAAACTTTATTTAGAAACATAGACTGCCAGCTGGATTTGGCCTGTGGGTTCTGATCGCTGATCTAGAATTATAGTTAATAAAGTTGGAGACGCTTTGAACTTATTAGTGTTGGACTCTGAGCTTTGTGGTGATAGATTAGGTCAGGGATTTCTTTTCTTTTCTTTTCTTTTCTTTTTTGAGACAAGAGTCTCATTCTGTCACCCAGGCTGGGGTGCAGTGGTGCAATCTCGGCTCACTGCAACCTCTGCCTCCCTGGTTCAAGCGATTCTCCTGCCTCAGCCTCCTGAGTAGCTGGGACTACAGGCGTGTGCCACTACACCTGGCTAATTTTTTTCTATTTTTAGTAGAGATGGGGTTTCATCATGTTAGCCAGGCTGGTCTTGAACTCCTGACCTCAGGCAATCCACCTGCCTCAGCCTCCCAAAGTGCTGGGAGTATAAGCATGAACCACTGCACCTGGCCAAGGTCAGGGATTTATTAACAGAGTTAAGTGAAGTTAAGTGAAGACAGAGATCCAGTTAGATCCAAAGTGATCTTAGACTTTCTGTTATAGCCTGGTTATATATGGTTTGAAGGATCATATAGGTACTTAAGAGTTGTTGGTTTAGCTTCAGAATGTTGAAAAATCAGTTTCTCTGAGGTCTGCTGATAAATTCTCTGCTTACTGTAAGTAGATTGAAAACCACTGGAATAGGCTCTGATTTAAACAGACTGGAACATCAACATCTTCGGGCCATGGATATATAGTATAAACTTGGAAGTACTTTTACTTAAGCTCATTCTAAAAGTTTTAGAGCTTTACTGAACCATGTACAAATTGGGCAATTGAGTAACTTGTCTTCAGCATATAATAGAATCATGAAACATTAGAGCTGGAAGCAACCCTTGCTATCTAGCCCACCTTTATATAGGAAACTAATGCCCAGAGATATTAAAGGACTTGACTTAAATCATATGGTTCATTAATAACAGACCAGGGAAAGATCATTAAGATATTATCGCTGTGCCATCCTGTCTTTTTGTATAGTCAGATTTGTTCAAAATCTTGATTTATATGCAACCTTTGTAGGACTCATGCTTGTGAGTGTATGTGTGTCCTAGATCAGTTGTTTAAAGAACACTATTAATTAGTTCTTTATGGATAAATTATTCTTATATTTCTTGTAGTGATGGTAAAAACGCTTTGTAGAATTGTTTGATTCATTCCATTCAGCTTGCAGATAGCTTTTAAAGGCTTTTAGCCTTCCATCTTAGAACTGGTAGTTTTTTGACCATAATGTTGCATTTATTTATCAAAATGTTTATGAATAGATCCTTTTAACATACTTTGATTAATTGATCAAAATGGATTGAATTCATGTTTCTAAATGATGGGTAAGAGCTTCTTTAAAAGCTGTACAGTTAATGTCCACTATTTAATCACGTAACATTTATATATGTATTTTTAATTAGTAGCAAATTGTTGTCAAATTGCAGTTGTACATTTTGAAAGCATTTTTATTGAAACCAAATTTTTGATTTATAGATTTTTATGTTTATAATCTTCCGCATGCTGTTTACCTTACCACATTTGCATTAAATCTTAATAAATAGGATGTAGAATCATTTACCTTTAATAACAGCCATAAAAACATCTAGGTTTATTATAATTTCATAAACTAACACTAAAGCCCATTTGTTTTGATAGAGAAGTTGAAGAAATCATTGCTGTCACCTGTGAATGAATTCAGATATATTTGTTTTTCCTCCAAACTCAAAATATTCCCTAAAGGAATATGTTTACGAGTTCTGAATTACTAATTATTCCACTTGTCCTTGGCTCTCTGTTTCTGTTACTCTAGGATCAGCCTTGGGTGAAATTTTGAACTTCATATGATAGTGGAACTGTCTTTAACTCTTACTCATCTCTCTTCTCTTGCTAAGGCACCTGCAGACCCAGAGTTCAGTGTGGTTCTTTTTCTTCTAAAACATTCTCTTCCCTTTCCTTCTATCTCTGTAATTTTATTTATTAAGGTAGAGAATAGGGGCTAATGGAATGATGGCAAAATTTTGCCATTTTTCTTTGAATTACAAATTTGACTTAGAATATTTGTTACCTATCTTAGGTAGTAAATTTAGTTCTGGGAAGTCACTAGTGAATAAGCCACAGTGCCTTAAATGCTTGTGCCTTGGAGACACAGCCACAGGTATTCCTTACTGTAATATAGGATGCTGTAAGCAGAGTATTATGAAGATTGTGGGGGTAGTTACTTAGCAGGGAAAGACTACCCAGATAATATGGCATTTGAATTAAGCCTGGAAAGATAGATGGATGCTTGTGAGTGAGAAAGGAAGAAGGGATATTCAAGTTATTGTGACCACTATGTATAAGAACTGAGGGTGTGAAAGTCTGGAGTTTGGTTCAGGTGCTGTGCACAGTACATATGTCTAAAATATAGGCAATGAGAAGTCAATGTGAAGTTATTTTTTTCATGTCAGATTGTTAAAAGTCTTATATGCCATACTAATTTGGGGCTTTTCTCCTTAGTTTAATAGGGAGTCACCAAAAGATTGAAAGCAGGAGATTAATGTGGTTTTATTCTTGCTTTACTTAAGAACTGCACTCAGATGTCTTTAGGGACCAGGCAGATAACATAAATGTGAGGCTGCCAGATGTAAGACCGCAGGAAATGGTAGAGCCCACGGGACTAGAGAGCACTTGCCTTGCCTACAGCCGTTCACATACAAGCCATTTGACAACACTGTGTCTGCCAAATCATGTAGAATATTGACCAAATCCAATGTGAAGTTAGACCCCTGCTCAGAACTATTTCTGACAGCTTTTTGAAGGATGTTGTACAATGTTTGGTTGATGGTGTTTGTCAAATAAATGGATGGGTTGATTAAAGTATGTGTGCTGCATGTGCAGATTTGTTAGGAGGCTACTTTTTTTTTTTTTCATTATTTTAAGTTCCGGGTACGTGTGCAGGATGTGCAGGTCTGTTACATAGGCAAATGTGTGCCATGGTGGTTTGCTGCACCTATCAACCCATCACCTAGGTATTAAATCTGGCATGCATTAGTTATTTTTCCTGATGCTCTTCTCCCCACCCGTCCCCTGAGGTCCCACTGTGTGTTGTTCCCCTCCCTGTGTCCATGTGTTCTCATTGTTCAGCTCCCACTTATAAGTTAGAAAATGTGGTGTTTGGTTTTCTATTCCTGTGTTAGTTTGCTGGGGATAATGACTTCCAGCTTCATCTATGTCCCTGGAAAGGACATGATCTGATTCCTTTTTATGACTGCATAGTATCCCATGGTATAAATGTACCACATTTTCTTTATCCAGTCTATCATTGATGGGCATTTGGATTGACTCCATTTCTTTGCTATTCACATGTCTTTGCTATTCACGTGTCTTTGTTATCGTGAATAGTGCTGCAGTGAACATACACGTGCATGTATCTTTATAACAAAATGATTTATATTCCCTAAGCAAAAGGTAATAATGCTTGAATTAGGACATAGAATTGAGAAAAGATAAGCACAGGTGGATATGGGAAATCTGAAATGAAATGGTAGAATCATCAGGATTTGATTACCAATTACATATAGAGAGGGAAGAATGCAAGATGACTGAGATTTTCAGCTTTGTTTGAGTAGGTGGTGATGCTGTAAATCGAGACAGAGAACATGGGAGACAGAACAGCTCTGAGGGAGAGAAGATACTGATTTGTTTTGTTTTGCTTTTCTTGGGGTTGGATGAAGATTTATTTAATTCTTTGAAAGTGTTAAGGCACTATCATAGCTATTCTTTTGGGGGAATTATTTTGGGGGCAGTAGTTTTCATTCTTCATTCACTTATTTATCCATTCATTTTTTTTTTTTTTTGGCAGGAATTGTCCTAGAATCATTTTTTTAACGAAATTTCAGTCCTACCTACAAGTATTCCCTTAATCTGCGTCTGAGGATTTGGCTGTATTTCAGGCACAAATCCTGGTTAGAGATCTTACTTTTTCTAATAAGGTATCAGTCCTACACTGTTAATTGTCAAAGGATATAGTTTTGCTCACTTCCAGTTTTTTCTGGAAAATATACTCTCCAGTCCTCAACTTCAATTCAAAGTATGCTTATGATAAATACTATTTGCGGAAAATGATCTAATTTCTCTAGATGTTTGGACATTTATCATTGAGAGCATCCAAAACTGTGTACTTGTATTACATTGGTTTTACTTTTCTGACAGATTGCTATCTATATCTATCTATATCTCACTCTGGTATTATGTCTTTAGCTTGCATTGAAAGGCTCTATAAGAAGCAAATGCAAGGAACCCATTATTGTATGTATTGTAAGGATATTGTCAAGGGTGTTGTGCCTTTGGAGATCAAGACACTGGCAAAATTTTCTCTCAGAACTTAATGCCAACAAAAGTGATTTTTTATATTTTTGTTTTCATTTATTTTTCCCCCTTGAGCTACTGGTATGTTCTACTGTTTTAGACTCTGAATTATGTACTGTGGCCCTCTCTATTTGCTTTGGCTGCTAGGAATTTGAGAGTCAAGTTTATTATCAGTAGATAGCAATTTTAAAAACCTTTGATTTTGGTGTGCTAAATGTCTTTTACTTGTACTATTTTAAGAACAATTAGGTTTTATTCTTTCTTGTTAAAATATGTTCTCTGTGATTGCATTTATTTTGTTAGATATCACATCATTTTTAGTAGTGAGATGTAATTCAAATAATGTTAGTTCTATTGATTTTTTTTACTGACCTTGTAAGAATTAAAGGGGGAAAAAAAATCTAGATTCAATAACATGTCCTAAGTGTATGAGTATAACTCAGTAAACTTTCATAAAGTAAACATAGTTATGTAATTACCACCCAGAAGTAGAAACAGAGTATTTCTGACACCCCACAAACTTCTCTTATGTCTCATCCCAGTCATTCTTCTAAGGTAAGCACTGTTCTGGCTTCTGTCACCAAAATTAGTTTTGCTTGTTTAAACTTTAAATAAATGGAAGCATACAGTATATACTATTTTTACTGACTTCTTTTGCCAAACGTGTTTTTGGGGTTCACATAAATTTTAATTGCTGTAAGATTTTATTGTATGAATATATCATATTTTACTTATCTAATTATTCTAGACAATTGTGTTGCCTCAGGTTTTTGCCTATTAAAAATAATGCTGCAAGGATTCTGTGTGCTTTTCTGTTCGGTATGTATCCAGGACTAGACCTGCTGGGAGATATAGTGTGTGTTGTTTCAGTAGATATTAGGGTTTTCCAAGAGGTTATATCAGTTTCCCCTTCCTCTGGCATCAAATGAGTGGTTCTGTTTGTTCAACATCCTTGCCAACATTTGGTGGTGTCATTTTTAATTAAAAAAAACTATTTTTAGCCATTCTTTTCATTTGTTACAGTGTTTTTATAGTATTAATTTGCATTTCCTGAATGACCAATACACTTGAGACAGACAGAATAAAAATAAAGGGTAAAGGTCTTCAGATCACTGAGAAAGAGGATATTCAGTTGACTGTTAAACACACAAACATTGTTTATGTAAAAGTTATCTATTTTAATTCTTCAGTTTTTTTAGTTTTATCTGTAGATTCTTTCTTTCTACTCACACAATCCTGTTGCTGCTGGTAATGACTCTTATTTATTCCCTTCTAGTACTTTTTCTTATTGCACTGTCTATATGTAGAATTCAGCAGCATGCCTTACTGTCTATACCCTTAATCTTTGAATTTACTGATTAATTATTCAGTTAGTATGTATTTATTTAGCACTTAGTTTGTCTCTTTTAGAAATAGAAAAAAAACTGTGTGTGTGTGTTTTTTTTTTTAATAGTGAACTGAATTCAAAGCTGCAAGATACTTTGGAACAGATTGAGGTAAGAAGGATTATATTGTAACCTTAATGACTTTTTCTTTTCAGAAGTTTTTGAATAATATAGGTGCAACATTTTGTTTTGGCTTTTATGTTATTACCAATGTCTCTAAATCACTGTATTTCTTGATTTTCATTTGGGATATCTATTTATGGTCAAGTTTGTGTAAAAATTTACTTGTAAATTATGGGATGTCAAAACAGTATTTGAAAATATTACCATTTCCAAGAAAAATTTCCAAACTTAGTCATAGGTATGTTCTCATAAAATTATATAATAGCCATAATACATTCTATGTATTAATTATATTTTAATTATCAGTTACTTTATTGTTTAGTATAGTGATAGTGAGTTAATTTACTTATAAGTAATTATTGGCTGATGAAAACCCTCCAAAATTCCTAAACCTCATAATGATACTCATATAGTTCATCAAAAATGTAGAAACTAGAAAGGAAGAGATATGTAATTGTGGGCATGAAGCATGTTTTGCCTGTTACATGTATTCAAAATTCATCTCTTTCCTTGACAATCTTTGCAAAGGAGGGTATTCATTTTAATAAATAAGAATTATTTGTTTTCTTCTAGTCTTTTATTGTTTTCCTGATAAGAGTATTTATAAAAGTTGAGATTGGACTTTCAAATTACCTTTTGAGAAAGTAATTTTTGACCATAAATGCAATTATTTGCTATTAAATAATTATGAGAATAACAGTTTATTTGATAGTCACAAAAACAACTGCTTTGAGTGGCTTAAGTTAACAATTCTCTGAATATTTTAATGAAGTCTTTCTTTTGATAGCTCAGTTATTTCTTCACTCTTAATAGATATTATTCTGTACTTATATTAAAAGCTCTTATTTCAAAGTAAAATCATTGAAATGGAAATCCATAAAGCATAGTAATTTAGATATAAGAGCTTAAATCTTGAGGAATATACTTTTAATTTCAATGTAGTTTTGTTGAGAATTCCTCTTCATTGATTAGAGAAAGATTGTTTTATTGTTTTCCAGTAATTCCAGTAATACTACAAATTCAGTTTATATAAGATTTTAGCAGATGCTTGAGGAAATGTTAAGTAGTAGTAAGAGTAAGATTCATTACAAAACTATTATTTTGTTTCCTGTAAAACACTAGGCATGGGTTTTAAGACATAGAAATTCATATGTTAATATCTTGGTAAACTTGATTATAGTTGCTAATAAATTTACAATTGCAATTTATAACTTTATTTAATTTTGTTTTTGACTTCTAAATCTGGTATGATAGTAAATGTTAACTAAAAGTGAGAGATTAGTCTTAATATTTTCCTCTCATTGCCTTGAAAACATAATTCCTTAACCATTTCTTGCTTCTTTTAATTACATAGGAACAGCTGGACGTAGCTCTTTCCAAAATCTGCAAGAATTTTGACATTAACCATTATACCAAGGTTCAACAAGCTTATCGACTTCTTGGAAAAACACAGGTTTGTTTCAAAAGCATGTTTGGATTTTTCCTTAATCAGGAATTTGTTGCCCTTCATGACTAAGTCTGAATATTATAAATCTCATGTCCTTAAAAAGTTTTATTTAACAAAGTACATTTTTATTCTGAATTAACAGTGATAAAATGGTTATTCTCATAGACTCAGAGGGTATATACTGTAATTAAAACATTACAGGAGTTTGTTTTGAACTATGAAATACTTGTCGGTTTTAATATTTTCACAATTTATGTAGATTTTCCAAAAAGTATATTATAAGATTCAGTGGGAGACAATATGTAGTCTCTTTTAACTCAGCTCTTGGTCTGAAGCAGGACTTCCTAATTTGCAGCCTCATGTGTTGTTAGATAGGCCAGCATGACTCCCTCAAAATGATATGTCAGCATTGTACATTTTGTACATTTATCTGTAAAACAGGTCCATTTTATTTATCAGATATTTCAGAGGGCCCTTTTATCCCCAAAATGTCATAATTTCTCTCATAATGTATGGCTTTTCATACCCTTATTGTTCAAGGGCTTCCTTGAAAGACTTGAAACAGGTGCCATGGTTTTGCAAGTTAATTGTATCTTTTGTTTGTATAGGATTATATGTTTACCTAGACAACATTTAATGTGATAGATGTAAATGTTTTCTTCCCTTAAATGCTCCCCTCTTTTAGAAGGAAGTTTAAAAATTTACTAAACAATTTAAACTCTACATTTTGAAATATGAATAAAGAAATTTTACTGTTTATTGTAATTTAGTTTTCATGTCTTAAGCTATACCCAAGAAAAAATCTAAGAAGAAAGAACTTAGCAATTTTGAGGGATATGTTTAAACATCTTTGAAAATAGGATTATAATTTCTCATTTCCCCCATAAGATTAAGTCTTAAATTCCATTAATATTTTTGGTACCTCCTACGCGCATTGTTTCAAGTGTCTGGATGTAGGCTTTTATGTATCTTACCTTTTAGTGAGGGATACTGGCATACCTCTTTTTATTACACTTCACTTTATTGTACTTTTCAGATACTGTGTTATTTACAAATTAAAGGTTTGTGACCAACCTACGTCAAGCAAGTCTGTCAGTGCCATTTTTCCAACAGCATGAGTGTGCTTACTTCATGTCTGTGTGTCAGATTTTCATGATTCTTGCAGTATTTCCAACTTTTTCATCATTATTATATCTGGGACAGTGATTTATGTTTAGTGAGCTTCATATTAGTATTGTAATTGTTTTGTGGTCCATGAACTGTACCCATATAAAATGGTGAACTTAATTCACAAATGTGTGTGTTCTGACCACTGCACCAACTGGCCATTCCCCCTTCTCTCTCCCTCTTTTTTGACCCTTCTATTCTCTGAGACACAACAGTATTGAAATTAGGCCAATTAATAAACCTACAGTGGCTTCATGTCTCTCACTTTAAATAAAAAGCTAGAAAGGATTAAGCTTAGTGAAGATGGCTATGCTAAAGGACAGATTTTCAGTGTACACGAAATGGCCTTCTATTGGAAGAAGATGCCACCTAGGATTTTCAGAGGTACAGAGAATAAGTCAATGCCTGGCTTCAAAGCATCAAAGGACAGGTTGACTCTCTTTTTAGGGACTAAGGCATGTGGAGGCTTTAAGTTGAAGCCAATGCTCATTTATGATTCTGAAAATCCTAGGGCACTTAAGAATTATGCTAAATCTACTCTGCCTGTGCTCTATAAGTGGAGTAACGAAGCCTGGATGATAGTACATCGATTACAGCATGGCTTACTGAATGTGTTAAGCCCACCGTTGAGACCTCCTGCTCAGAAAAAAATTTCTCTTTCAAAATATTGCTGTCCATTGACAATGTACCTAGTCCCCTATGACTTGGATGGAGATGTACAAGAAGATGAGTGTTGTTTTCATGCCTGATAATATAACAGTCATTCTGCATCACACGGATCGAGGAGTAATTTTGACTTTCAAGTCTTACTACTTAAATACATTTTATAAGGCTATAGGTACCATAGATAGTTATTATTCTGATGGATCTTGGGAGAGTAAATTGAATACCTTCTGGATTTACCATATGCCATTAAGAACATTTGTGATTCCTCTGCTGGATCTCAGGAAAGTCAATTGAAAAGCTCCCATAAAGGATTCACCATTCTAGATGCCATTAAGAACATTCGTGATTCATGAGAGGGTCAAAATAGCAACATTAGCAGGAGTTTGGAAGAAGTTGATTCCAGCCTTCATGATGACTTTGAGGAGTTCAAAACTTCAGTGGAAGAAATCACTGCAGATGTGGTAGAAACAGCAACAGAAGTAGAATTAGAAGTGGAGCCTGAAGATGTGACTGAATTGCTACAATCTTATGATAAAATTGAATGGATGTAAGAGTTGATTCTTATGAATGAGCAAAGACAGTGGTTTCTTGAGGTGGAATCTACCAGTGAAGATGCCATGAACGTTGTTGAAATAACAAGAAATAATTTGGAATATTACCTAAACTTAGTTGGTAATGCAGCAGCAGGGTGTGAGAGCATTGACTCTAGTTTTGAAAGAAGTTCTACTGTGGATAAAATGCCATCAAACAGCATCGCGTGCTACAGAGAAATCTTTTGTGAAAAGAAGAGTCAACTAATGCAGCAAACTTCACTGTTGTCTTTTCAGAAATTGCCATAGCCACTTCAGCCTTTAGCAGCCAGCACCCTGATCAGTCAGCAGCCATCAACATTGAGGCAAGACCCTCGACCAGAAAAAAGATTGACTCGCTGAAGGCCCAGATGATTATTAGCATTTTTAGCAATTTTTTTAAAATTAAGGTTTATATGTTGTTTTTTTAAGACATAGTGCTATTACACACTTTAAATAGACTATAGTACAGTGTAAACGTAACTTTTATATGCACTGGGAAACCAAAAGATTTCCTTTGTGATTTATGCCTGTAAATGAATATGATATCAGGTAGTAACAGATGCTACAAAGAAATATAAATCAGGGTATGTGGATGCAGAGATAGAAAGTACTGATTCATATTGGCTGGTCATGGGAGGTTCCCTGAGAAGATTACCATTGAGAAATGCACTGAATGATATAAAAGAAGGAATGCATGCAGAATGATGCAGAGGGTAATTAGAGATATGGTTATGTACAACATATTTAAGAAAGAGGAAGATGAGTACCAGTTATAAATAAAGAACAACAGAGCAGTGTTCACGAGTCACATTTATTTTGAGTGCTCTGATAATCTGGTTATGTGAAGGGTTATTTGCAAATAATATACCCTACAGTTATAATTCTGGGGAAAATATTATCTTTGTGTTCTAACTATTATTTGAAAACATGTTTCCCTGGGTTTTTTCAATCTGTTGAAATTTATTTATTTTAATAATGTGAAATTATGTTGTGCATTTTTTCTTTCCACAGACAGCAATGGATCAACTTCATATGCACTTCACCCAAGCCATTCACAACACCGTGTTTCAAGTTGTTCTTGGTTATGTGGAACTATGTGCAGGAAACACAGACACAAAATTCCAAAAGCTGCAATATAAGGATCTCTGTACAGTATGTAGTGACTTAATTACTATTCATATATCTCTGCTTTAGATTTTAAATTTATATTTCCTTTATCTTGGCACCTACCTATTTGAAGATGCTACTAAAATAAAAATAAATCTTTGCCAAAATTTTTTTTTCTCCCAAGTTGTTCTTTTCCTCATAGAGAAATTGGAGGACTCAGTCACACAAATGGTAAAGGTTACTGAGATTGGAGCGTGATTGCTTCTCAATCGACTCTGCCATTTCATAGCTTCTTTTATCCATCTCTCTCCGGCTCCAAATTATCTCCTATGATTGCATCCAGTAGGCTTCTAAGCAACCATCATTGCTGGTTTTCTGTACCGATTTTCAACCAGTTTTTTCATGTGTATGAATGCTGCCTTTGTCAGCATCTGTAACTTTTTTTTCTTTTTCTTTTTAAAGAAACATAGGTTTTTAAGTAATATAACCCAACAGGTGAGAAGTGTACTGACTTGGGTTCTGTTTTAGAAGTAGGTCCTGCTGATGAGTTGATGTAGAGTGTGAGGAAAAGAGAGTGATGAATAATTGGGAGAATGGTAGTGCTATTTGCTTTTATAGGGAAGACTGGGAAGGAACAGGACTTAGGTGAAAAATCGTGAGGAATTAGTGTAAAATTAAGTAATCTTCATCCTTCAGTGAATTGTCATGACAATGAGTTGTCAAACCTGCTGGTTATATGTCTGTTGGGTACTAGAGAAATTTTCTTACCTGAGTTACAATAAGAATCCTGGAAGGGTGTATTATATATGATGTATTAAAGATTAAGTTAATAACGACAGTGGATGTATGTTAACATATGTGGCTAAAAATATCTTTTTAAACTAATTGTAGAAACCATGAGGACTGTTTTACAGATTTTATGATTACTAACTTTAAGTGTGATGTAGTTGCATAATTTTGTCTTTAAATGTTCAGTTTTAAGTACAGTTATCATTTGGTAAATATTAATAATTTTGAAATATGTTGTTTATTGTTATTTTTCTTATGTTCTTACTTTGATAGTATATATTATAAAATTACTCAATCACCTTTTTTATTCTAATAAGTTTTATTAATTTTTTTATTCTAATATTGCTCTCACTAATAGATGGTAAACCAATTTATTATGTTGGCAATTTTTTTCTGTTAAAGCAGAAAAGAACTCTTAAAAATTAGACCAAACATTTTAAGCAAATTAGATTTTTGTCTTGTCATCTTTTTAAATTTGGTTAAATCTGTTGAGTATGTTTGTGTGTGTGTATTTTGCTTTCTTTTATTGACCATTTTTATATGCTTTTAAAACAATCAAGGACATATATTGTGCTCATGCTTCTTGAGAAAGCCCCTCTGTGCATTTATATAATAAAAAGCTGAACAAAATTTTTTATGAACAAAACTTTGTGCTCAAGGTGTTTATCATTATGTTTCTCCTGAGTTTCTTTCACTTTTTAAAAAAGCTGACTGTAGGCCGGGCATGGTGGCTCATGCTGTAATCACAGCACTTTGGGAGGCCAAGGAGGCCAGGGGTTCAAGACCAGCCTGGGCAACATGGCAAAACCCTACTTCTGCTAAAAATACAAAAAAAAAAAAAAAAAAAATTAGCCGAGTGTAGTGGTGCATGCCTTTAATCCCTGCTCCTGGGGAGGCTGAGGTGTCCAGCCTGGGCGATAGAGTGAGACTCTTGTCTCAAAAAAAAAAAAAAAAAAAAAAAAAAAAAGCTGACTATAAAATAATCTTTAGAAGTAGCTGTGTATATATTTAAATTATCATATAACAAATAGATTATCCTTGATTTCATCTTTAGTAAATACTTGTTAAAATTATCCCCAAGAAACTTCTGGTACTTTATTATAAAATTATACATGTATGTGTGATAGTAGGTGATATATGTATATACATATGTATATAAAATATAGTGGTTAGCTAAGAAGAGGAAAGACAGAACCCTTAGGAGCTGAATAAAAAGCTGATGAAAGAAAATCTAAATACATTTTCCTGGTAAGAAAAAACATCAAGGTTCTGGCATAACTCAGGTAAGAGAGATAATTCATGAAGGAACCTCGTAGTAGAATGTAAGCTTCTTATTTTTCAATATGTGGCAGTGGGGGATCATTTTAGTCTCTGACTAAGAATAACTGATAATAATTATTGAAGATATACTTGTGTGAGAGCAAATGTGGCAGTGGAGCGTCAGGTGAGCAAGAAGCAGGAGAGTCCTCAAAAGATGTGCAGGGTGTTGACTGACATGAAATGAGAAGAAAGAGTCTAGGCATTTTGGCAGTTTATATCCTCTGCACAGTAGCAATGTTTTGAAGGAAGTGTTTAATTATACATAGAGCTTAAAAATAACATTGAAAATTAAGATGAATGGTACAGAGTTAAGAGGGAGATTGAGTTCCTGTGAACAGGGAATAATTGTGCTTCCTTTAAATGGAAAGAGTGGAAATGAAAAGAGATAATCATCTGCTTGCTTTATTCGTAGTATCATTTTAAACCATTCTTAGATATCAGCCTAAATGAGCTACAGTGAAATTTAGCTAATTAAAAAAAAAAAAAAAAAAAAAAAAAAAAAACCCTCTTGGATATCTGGGATGAAATTAGTGTTCCATTTTTATTTACTCTGGTATACAGAACCTCAAGTTCTTAAGGCCAGCAGCATCCTTTCCCAGTCAATTTTCTGCCATTTGTTTCCATTCACCGTTGCTCTGAGTTTAAAAGTTTAGTTGGTTTTGAGCTTTTTGAAATTATTTTGCAGTTGAATGTACTTTTTTTTCTTTACTAAACCATATTTTTTGAGTGGTTTAATTAGATGCATAGTTTTTATTGGTTGTCTTTTAGTCTGTTTTCCCTGCTTTTCTTGAATGTATTGGTTTACTGCTTTTACACCAGCTGTTTAGGTACTTTTTTAAAAAAAGCGGGTACGTTATTTTGAAACCCAAATAAATTGGTAATACTTAGCAGCAAGATTTCCAAATGAAAATTCATCATACTTCATTTCTGGAAAGGGACAATATAAAGGGCTCATAGTAGTACTTTTATTTACTTAAAATATTAAGCCTTATTTGTGATTGCATTTACATTTTGATGTACCCTACATATTTACACCAATTTGCGGAGATTTATAGACAACATTTGGAAGCTTTTAATTTAGCACCTTTGTAGATAAACACTTTGTGATTTATTTGAAAGTTTATGAAGTATTCATAAGGATTTTTTTTTCCTTTTTAAAGATAACTTTACTTTGGCAGACTGATGGGTTTTCCTGGGGAGCTTATTTCAAGATGCTAATTAGGATGTTATTGATTAATTTTAGGATAATAGAGTTGGCTAGGCTGCCTGAAGTTTTCTCAACTATTTTTGAAATTGCTCATTTCCAAATGATCTTAATGAGCTTTGAGTTCTGTTTTTATGATGAGTTTCATAATGTACTAAAAATATGTGCTATGTAAAAATATACTCTCTCTCTCTATATATATACACATATACATATACACTCATATATATTATTTGGGAGAAAATAAAATGTTTCTGTTAGAAACAGCTTTTGAAATTATTTCATTATGTGTTTTCATAGTGCCTGGCACATTGGAGGTGTTTCCTTAGTAATTGGATTGCCATATTTTCTCCAATTGGTGTGGTGTTGACACAATTAGTCTGTTTAGGTTAAGTGAGAGGGAAAGAAAACCAACACTGAGCACCTTCTCTGAGCTGTGTACTTTTTACAGGTGCTTTATATTAGTACATTATAGACAAACTGTAATATTGATCTAATGTTCCATTCTTACAGGCTTTTAAAGTTGCATTATTAAAAATAATATTTTTTGTTACTGAATTATAATCCTGTCAGTTTTTTGAGAGTGAAACAATATCTTTAGTAAGGTGCCTATAGAAGATACAGTTTATTTTGTTATTAGTATAAAACCCCAAAGACAGATTCTTCTGCATGAAAACATGTTTCTGTTCCTAAATTCTCAGGATTTTTGTGAAGAATTAATATTTTCTGTCATCCAATACTGTGAGAGTGTATTGACTCTCTTTACTATGGATAATAAGCTGCAGGAAGTTAATGCTAAAGTTAATGTTCATGTTTAGTACCCATTTTGTTTTGGGTTCTCTATAGAATTAACTTCTACCTCCTTATCCCTTTTCTGTTTTCCGATTTCTTAAACTGGTATGTTATTTATATGTCTTTATGTTACGCTCAGTCTTTGTAGGGTTAGAGATGATGTGAGTTATATAAATAGTGACTCAAATTAAGCAGTCATTAATATACATTCTCAAAAATGTGCACATTTTAAATTAGAAAACTAAAACATTAATTGTAGGAAAAGCACAAGCAAAAAGAAGAAAGTAAAAATTGCATATGTCTGCATGCAAAGCTGGTTCTTTCAATGTGTATAAGCTGATAGCTTTTAAAAGTAGCGCACAAACTGTCATTATAAACAATTTTTCCATTTCAGTATAATTTTTAATGACCAAATGGTATTTCACTGTAAGAGATCCTGTGGATTAATTAACTGGTTTCCTGTTCTTGGATATTTATGTTATTTCCAGCTTTTGTCATTATGAACAGCACTGTAGTAAATATTCTTAAAAGCTAAATCTTTGTGTACATCTTTAATTGTTTCTTTAGGATAAATCACAAGAAATGAAATTGCATTGTTTGTCAAAGCTTTACATTTTAAAGGCTTTTGGTTTGTCTTTCCTAAATTGCGCTATAAAAAATTATATTTCAATTTACACTCCTGAGCAGCAGAGTGTGCATTTCTCCCTTTCCCTGAGCACGTGAATGCTGATTATCTTTTATTTAATACCATAATTGTCAGATGCCAGAGGTAGCATATCAAAAATAATTTGTGTTGCATACCACTCAGGCATATTTGGGATGGTAGGGAGGTTAAATGACATTTCATTGATTGTTGAGGTTAATTTGCTTGATGTGGTTGGATAGGTGAGTAGACCTTTCTTGCTGAATGTTACAAATTTGAATATTTGGTTGAAGAGAGAAACCTTTTCACTTCAAAGAATATTATCATTTACTTGGTTTGCTCAGGTCAGTTTCAGAATGAACTAAAAATTCAGTTGTCAGATTTATTCTTATCCTATATATGGACTACCTAGCTAATTTTGTAGTATATGATTTTATGTAATGATTTCTAGGTTAAGTAGGTTTTGATAATTTTTAAAATTAAAACTTAATGACCAAAAGGTAGGCAAAGAAAGTTTATTTGTTTCTTCCTTTTTTTCCTGCCATTTTCTCTCTGGATCATCAAAAATTGTGAAGAGTCTGAAATTTTATTCTACTTGCAAATTAATAAGCTAGGCTGTTACTATTTCATGGATGCTGGTAGAAGACATAGACTTCATATTCTTAGCACTATAACTTGTTAAGTTCCCTTGTCATTACTGAGCTTTTCTTTTTTCTTTTTCTTTCTTTTTTTTTTTTGAGGCGGAGTCACCCTCTATTGCCTGGGCTGGAGTGCAATGGTGTAATCTTGGCTCAGTGCAACCTCCGCCTCCCGGGTTCAGCAGGTTCAAGTGATCCTCCTGCCTCAGCCTCCTGAGTAGTTGGGATTACAGACTCCCACCACCACACCCAGCTAATTTTTGTATTTTGAGTAGAGATGGGGTTTCACCATGTTGGTCAGGCTGGTCTCGAACTTCGGACCTCAGGTGATCCGCCCACCTTGGCCTCCCAAAGTGCTGGGATTATAGGTGTGAGCCACCGTGCCCGGCCTACTGAGCTTTTCTTACACAGTCATCAGTTTTCTTACTTAGTCATCAGTTCAGATCAGCAAGGACACATAAGACTTTAAAGTAATCATCTAGTTAAGGTCACATTAATTATGATCAGAGGTAGAGTAAGAAAAGGTCAAATGGCATAAAGTATCCAAGGGGTCAAAATACCTCTTTAAGGTTGGCAAGGAAGGAAAAAATTGGGTCTTAGATTTCAACAGGCACAATGGGAATAGTGTGTGTCCAGGAATGGAAAGGAAATATCATGAGCAATGCCATGAGAGTAGGAAAGCACAGGGTGGGTGAAAGGAACAGTAGATTATCTGGCTTGTTTTAACCGGATTTTTCAGTATGGTGGTTTGTTTGTTTTTAATGCACCCAGGGAATAATGAGTGCCTATGGAGCACATGCTTTGGGTAACCATTTGTCTGGGTAACCAGTGTTACTCTCTTGGCTGGAAGTGGAGGGGTGTTCTCTTCATTTGAAACTGGCCCAGGTCTGGCAAGGCCTCTATATTGGTCATGTCTAAGAACCCTTAACATTATCAGTGTAGTTTAGACTGCTGGGTGATTTTTTCCGGGAGGGGGATTGGATTGGAAGTAAAAAAGGGCCAACCTGTGGTGGCACACAGCTTCCAGCAGAAAGGAAAAATAATATACTAGTAGGAAACCATTTTTGGGCCACCTTGCCCAACAGGAAACTATTTTTGAAACCTGCCAAACACCTGATTATTTGATAGTGTCTTTATATTTAAATACTACCTTTTTTGTGTGATCTCAGGCAGCATGGGGGTTTATAGCATCTTATCACTTGAAACTTTGAAAGATAATTATATATTCTGATTATACATGCTTTGCTTGTTTTATAATATTGAGCTATCTATTTGATTAAGGCCATTTAACAGCAATTAGAATAACCCGCCAACTAAAGAAGAACTTTTTATTTCGCAATTTAACGAGTGCTAGTTACTTAATTCCAAGTTGGGATTATTTATATCATACATATTACATGTCTTATGTGTATATACATATTTAGCATTAATGATAAAATGCCTGGTAGATGAGAATGAGTGTTTTTCTCCCCGTTTATAGTTGTTTTTAAATAATGAATGAAACCAGTGAGTTACAAGGAAAGTTTTGCTAAAAGCATATGCATAGTTTTGTCTATGGAGACTCATAGCTTTTAAAGCTTCAGAGGGACTCTAGGAGATTTGCTTTAATCTTTGGAGTTTAGATACAGGAATTGCTATGCAGGAGTCATGATCAAGTAAGTTGCGAAGTTGGGCTCCAAGCCCAAACATGTTTCATCTAGTTCAGTGCTCTTTCCACTATGCAGTACTACCTCTCTGGTTTCCAATGGTTGGAAACTTAAGATAATCATATTTCATATAGGTAGGCCCTCACAGAAGTAATTAGATATTGGAGTAATTAAATTTTAGATACTGGCCCAGACGCTTCTGTAGGTCCAGAGTTACCGTGAGCTGTTTTCAACTCCCTGGGCCTAGTGCTGTTTTGACCAGCAGCATATTTTCAGAAACCACTCAGATAAGCAGGATTCTCCCCAGCAGCTTCTGATGATGTGAGCTTATAGTGCCAACAGCATTCATCTAAAGATACTGATAACTCTTTGTTGTTTTTTGAAATCAATCTATCACTGTGTGTGTGTTTTGGGGGCTGGAAGCACTGGGAATTTTGGATCTCTGTGAGGATGCCAAAACATCTGTTCCCTTTATGTTTGTTAGGATGTGATTAGAGTGCTAAATCAAAACGTGGAACAAGAACAAAATAATTCATTACAACCATCCCTAAGATTTTTCATTTTGACGCTCTAATATAAAAAGCATTACTTTGAAATTTTTGTAGGGATTTAGTTATAGAGATTTCTTATGAGTATTAAAGTAAATTATAGAATAAAAAGCAAAAGACTAGCAGCTTTTCCCCCTGTATTTACTGCTTTACTTTGCATTTAAATAACTTTCAGAAGACAACATTCTCTTATTGTGTGCTTCAAACTTATAAAGGCTGCTTATATTAATTTCTGGATTTATACTGTTCTTTGAAAATGGCCTCAACTTATATTTTATAATCAAGACTCAGATGTTGCTGGTTTTGATAAGCTAGTTTCATCATTTTTATTTTAACCAGGTGGGTTGGTTGAGATGGTTAATAGTAGAAATGGAAGGTGCCAAGTGTTACTGTGAACTGACAGTGATAAGAGATGGGAAATCAGATTTGTGGATTTTGTGAAAGTGTTAATCAAAATTGGATTAAGGAGTGAACTGTGGTGTTTGAATGTGAAGCATAGTGGAAATGCTGTGAGCTTCTTGCATAGAACATCCAGTTTGTTCATATTCTCCAAATCCTTCCTCCTAGGATATTTGTTTACCTTTTATGATCACCACATGTATTAGACATGTATGTTGTCTCTGTTATAGAGTTTATGGATTTTTTTTAAATTAGGATGCTTAAAATTTCCTTTTTTTTTTCTGTGTATGTCTTGGGATATTTTCCAAAGATTATATGCCTATTTTATCTTTTCCCCTCACTTTATCATCTTTGCTAAATAAATTGATGCTACTAGCTTTCAGTTGTACTGTAGTAGTGGAAAATAGCTTTAGAACACAGAGAAATATTTGGTAATTAAATTGCGATTTCTTATCTATTCTTAAAAAAATTTCAAGACGTGTTATTTAGCTCTTGGGGTGTCTTACTATGTGAATATTTTGTAAATTGATTCAATCAAGACTTTCATTGCTATTTTCCATATGTGATGTGAACATAGAACTGGGTTATAGTATGGTGCTCCTCTGCTATGGTATTCTTAGTATTATGCCAGATGAGTCTCCCCTTAGCCTGAACTGAGTTTCAATGTAGGTATTTAGTAATCAATGAATGACTTCAACCAGTGATGAAACAGGAAGATACAGGTATCTCTAACACGTTTATGAAAGGCGAAACTGAGAACCGGAGTAGTTTATTAACTAAGGCATGTGACTGGTAAGTTGTGGAACTAGTGCCAGCTGGAATCCAGGGATTCCAATTCTTAATTTAGGTCTCTTTCCATTATGCCCTGCAGATGTGAAGAATTGATGTTTGGGTGGAACACTTAGGTTCCTCTTCTTAGCCTGCCTTTTATTTTTTGATTACTTGTGTAATTATTTGCTTATTCTCTGGCTTCATTGAATCTCTTTGGTTATGATTCATTTATGTCTTTGCAATAAAATTCTCTATTTGAAATTTGGAGGTGATTTTTATAAAGTAGAAAATACTGGGCGGCAGTCTTGATTCTCTTTTGGCCAGCAGTTTTTAGGTCCATCAGTACTGCACTGCAAGAATGGCAGATTTTGGGATCTCTGCTGGCCAGTTTGTGGCAGTGGTCTCGGATAAGTCATCCCCAGTGGAGGCTCTGAAAGGTCTGGTGGATAAGCTTCAAGTGTTAACTGGCAATGAGGGCCGCAGGTCTGTGGAAAACATCAACCAGCTGTTGCAGTCTGCCCACAAAGAATCCAGCTTTGACATTATTTTGTCGGGTTTAGTCCTGGGAAGCACCACTCTGCACAGTGCTGAGATTTTGACTGAAATCGCCCGGATCCTTCGGCCTGGTGAATGTCTTTTTCTGAAAGAGTCAGTAGAGACAGCTGTAGATAACAATAGCAAAGTGAAGACAGCATCTAAGCTATGTTCAGCCCTGACTCTTTCTGGTCTTATGGAAGTGAAAGAGCTGCAGTGGGAGCCCCTAACCCCTGAGGAAGTACTGTCTGTTTGAGAATATCTTGGTCATGAAAGTGACCGCCTGCTGTTTGTTCAGATCACAGGCAAAAAACTAAACTTTGAAATGGGTTCTTCTAGACAGCTTAAGCTTTCCATCACCAAGAAGTCTTCTCCTTCAGTGAAGCCTGCTGTGGACCCTGCTGCTGCCAAGCTGTGGACCCTCTCGGCCAACGATATGGAAGACGACAGCATGGATCTCATTGACTCAGATGAGCTGCTGGATCCAAAAGATTTGAAGAAGCCAGATCTGGCTTCCCTGTGGGCTGCTTCTTGTGGAGAAGGGAAAAAGAGGAAGGCCTGCAAGAACTGCACCTGGGGCCTTGCTGAAGAACTGGAAAAAGAGAAGGCGAGGGAACAGATAAGCTCCCAACCCAAGTCGGCTTGTTGAAACTGCTACCTGGACGATGCCTTCCACTGTGCCAGCTGCCCCTACCTTGGGATGCCAGGCTTCAAACCTGGGGAAAAGATGCTTCTGAGTGATAGCAATCTTCACGATGCCGAGGAGGGACCTGACATGGGACCCATCTGCTCCTCCAGCCAACTCCTGTCCCTCACATCCCACCGTGGTGGCTCCTCCCACTTCCTCTGGATTTGTTCACTCTGAGATCCATTTGCAGAGTGGGTACTTAGCAGACAGAGTGAAGCTGGCTGCGGGAGGCGCAGTGGTGTGTAGTGCTGCTGTGTATGAAAAGACCAAGGTATTATGGGGCCCAGTTACTCAGAATGGGATGGATTTCTTCACCTCATGTTAAGAGAAGGAAGTGTGTCCTGAAGAAGCCATTCTTCTGATTTAAAATACTGACCAGAACACTCTTGAGCCCAGGCATCCTTGAGCATTTACACTCTGTGACAGAGCTCCAAACCCCTGCCCCGAGTCTCATCTCAGCAATGCTGCCACCTGCTTGTCTTTCAGAGTTGTTAGTTTATTCCATTCTTTGTGACACAAGCCAAGTGTCTCACCACCTCCTCAGGGCACCAGAGGACTCACTCACTGGTTGCTGTGATGATATCCAGTGTCCCTCTGCCCCCTTCCACCCCCAACCACATTTTACTGTAGCATTGCATCTGTGTCCTGTTGTCATTTCTGTTAACCTTCAGGTATTAAACTTGCTGCATATCTTAAAAAAAAAAAAAAGAAAATACTAGTTGCAAATGATTTTAGTTATATGATGTTAAAAGGATGAGAAGAATTTGTCACTGTGAGAATTGACACCAGTTGGTTGCATGGCATAATGGAAAGGAGCTCAATTTTAAAATGAAATAACTCTTTTAACTTATTGCCAGTATAACCGTCAGAGATTAACATAGCTGGGCTTAAATTTATTGAAAACATTGTTTTGTTTTGTTTTGTTTTTAATCTACCCCACTTACCTTTTTTCCTTAAACTGTTTATTGTATATGTATTTAATAAAATGGTCCTTACATTTGTTCCTATTTTAGAATATAAACAGGCAAGAATCATCTTGTTTGCTGGTGCTGCATATATCATAGTCTTATGTTTGTACACGTGAATATATTTGAAGATAATAAATTTGGGTTCTTTTGGGAGACGTTTAGGTACGTGCAGTGGTTTAGTTAGATCTCTGGATTATTTACACTTGAATCAGTTCAGTGAGAAGAAAGCCTTGCTATAGCTTCACTGTGTAACTTTAACTTTTTTTGAAAAAAAGATTCACATAAACATCTGTGTGCGTATATCTCATCCAAACCCATTAAATTTCAGCAAATCTTCAAGAGATAACATAATGAAGGACCTCCTTTTTTTCAAATAAATAGGCAGATAATGAGCTGGACAGTGGTTGGGTGGAGAATAGAAGATAGTAGGTCTAAGTTTTAATTTTCTGGTTTGTTAAACTGTGACAAGTATAATAGAAATTAATTATAGGACTATAACACAATTATTTGTACAGTCATAATTTTTCTTTGGGAAAAAATATGACTAACACTGCCTTTCTCTTATCTACCAGAAAGAATGTTGGGCTATACTTAGATTAAATTTGTTTGCATAATATATAAATTTATGCAAAGTTGGGCTAATAAAAGTTAGAAATACTGACTTGTACAGGAGTACCTTTATTTGGGTGTATGATTGCTGAGTTGCAGCCCAGAACTTTTTGGGACTTTTGTTTTGCCTTGTTCTCGGAAAAGGTTTTTAGTCTTTTCCTGACCCTGTGCATTAGTATTGGCTTTCGTCATATGTGTATGGTATAAGAGGTATGTCAGGTATAATTATGTGCTAAAACTAAACTAAGTGTATTAGTCTGTTCTCATGCTGCTAATAAAGGCACACCCAAGACTGGGTCATTTATAAATGAAAGAGGTTTAATTGACTCACAGTTCCACATGGCGGGGGAGGCGTTATAATCATGGCGGAAGGCAAACGAGGAGCAAAGTCTCATCTTACCTGGTGCTGGCAAGAGGGCGTGTGCAGGGGAACTCTCACTTATAAAACCATCAGATCTCATGAGACTTATTCACTATCACGAGAACAGTATGGGGAAAACCGCCCTGCCCTTGACACATGGGGATTATTACAATGCAAGGTGAGATTTGAGTGGGGACAGTCACAGCCAAACCATATCATCAAGGGAAAACATTAAGACTGGCTCATTGTAAGGGTAGCGATTATAAAAGTAAATGTGAGAAATTACCCAAAATTGTTTTTCACAGCTGCAAAGTACTCTTTTGTATGTATGAATAATGTTATACCAATCTCCTGTCTTTGGACATTTAAATATATTTCAGTGTTTTGCAATTACAAATAATCCTTTAATAAATAACATGGTGCATATGTATTTTCACATTGTTTGAGGTATATCTTCAGTATAAATTCCCAAAAGTAGAATTGCTGGGTTGAAGAAAAAATACACATGTAGATCGTGACAAATTTCCCTCCTTGGGATTGTACTATTTTGCATCAGTAATGTATGCGAGTGCCTGTTTCATCACAGCCTTGCCAACAGAGCGTATATGATGTCAGAGATAAAGCCAGGTACTAGTTAAAGTGTTGAGGACAGATTTTAATCAGAAGATATTATTGTAATAGGGAAAATAGTCCAGTGTGAACTGACTCAACTTTGATTTATACAATGGTGACTGGGCATTTTTTAAAGGGAAAATGAGGGAAGGGGTTGAGCAGGGCTTAGTGGAGTCAGAAAAGTGAACATTTACAAAAAGTGAGAAGGGAGTTAGTCCATGTGAAACCCATTTGTATTTGCTAACTGATGCTTGTGGAAGTTAGGCTCCTACCCTCTCACAGAGACTGGGGAACAGGGGCCCTATCTTCAGATGTTGGAACAAACAGTACATTTTTTTTTCAAGTGCACTGGCAACCTTGAGTTTTTTTCAGGCTGGCACTTTAAGGGGGGGCTGAAGTCATCCTAGGGGTGTGACTTGAGTCATTAGAGACTCTGTTAGGTGTTTCATCCAAGTTTTTTTAGGCCATGGTTAAGAAGATAGCTGAGAGGAGCCTCACTAGAGTTTGGTTAAGGAGAGAATGTCTGCTCAGCTCTAAGATTGAGATTGGTGAGAATCTTTGAGATTGGTGAGAATTTGCATCTTATTGTAGTTTTAATTTATATTTGTCCTATTACGAGTAAAGTTGAACATGCTTTTCTGTGTTGAAGGGCCATTTTTATATCTCTGTTTATGAAGTATGTTCATGTGCATTTTTTCTCATTTTTTTTGATAGGAGTTTTAGTCTTTTTTTTTTCCCCAAACTTTTAAGAATTCTATATAAATGTGAAATATCAGCTCTTTATTGTGAATATATATTGTGAATATTTTACAGATTTGTCATTTGTCTTTTGATCTCACATATGGTGTTTTTTTGCTATATAAATTGTTTATTTTTTATATAGTAAAATCAAATGTTACTTTTATTGCTTGTAAATTTTGTGTTGTAATTAGAAAGTCTTTTTCTATATCACTGTTAGACATTGATTCATGTTTTCTTCTAGTATAGTTTTATTTTTGACATTTAAATATCTTATTCATTTGGAGTTTATTCTTACGTATTCTTGAGGAATATGTCTAATTTTATCTTTTTCCAGCTAACTATACAGTTTTCCCAACACGATTTGTGAGGAAAAGACTATCTTCATCTAAGTGATGTGAGATGCCATCTTTATCATATACCAGATTTTTATATAAGACCAGATCTTTTTCTGTACTTTTTTATTGGTATCTCAGTAAATTTATAAATTTACTCAGGAAGAATTGACATCTTGATGATGTTGAGACATCCTAACCAAGAATAAGGGATTTCTTTCCATTTGTTCAAGTCTGTTTTTATGTCTCTTGGGGGTGTTTCATGGTTTCCTTCTTGGTTTTCAATCATTTCTTATTAAATTCCTAAAAATTCTCTCTTTTGTTATTATAAATGAGGGTGTCTCATTCAGTATCTCTTCTAAATGTTTATTTGTATACAAATGCCATTGGTTTGGGCATGTACATTTTATAACTTGCTTCCTTGCTGAATTCTTTTATGGTTTGAATTAGTTTTATTATTGGTTCACTAGGAATTTCTGGGCCTATTTTTATGTCATTAGCAGATGTAGTTTTATTTTTTCTTGTCCTATTCTTTTGCCTCTGTTTTCTGTAATCTGATTACATTGGCTTGTACTTCTGAATCGTTGTTAAATACCAGCCCATCTGCTGTGAATCAAACAAAGAAATTATTGAATTAGCAAGTGTTCTCATAAATAGCAGTGTAAACAGTTAAATAGTAATGGAGATAATGGGCATCATTTGTGTGTGTGTGTGTGAGACCACAGTGGTTGTGCCTTAGAGTTTTCTCATATTAAGGAAATACTTATTCATTCTTATTTCCTCATGTGTTTTTGTTAGGAGTGGGTTTTGGATTTTCTTAAAGCCCACTGTGAGAAATTTTTTTAAAATCAGCATCTATTGAGATAATCACTTGATTTTTCTCCTGAGACCTATTAATAGAGCAAATTATATTAATAGATTTTGTAAGATTAAGCCATTCTAGCATTCTTGGCATAAACCCCACAGTCTGTTTCCAGAGCTTAACTTCCTTATTTTAGTACTTCCTAGTTTAGTTTCAAAGATTTGATATACTTAACGTGGAAGTGTAGAATATCATGTAAGTTAGTATTTTTATTACTTGCCAAAACAATGTTTTGGTGAATGAGTTTAGAGGGAGAGATCATTATGGGAAGAAAAAGCCTTTTGAAAGAGCAAGGACCACTACTAACTGTGACATCATGAGCATCAACCATACCATGGCAATACTTGCCACAGCCTATTTCTACTAGCTGTTTATCTTGGGGAGTTTACTTACACCAGAGTCTTCATCTTTCAATATTTCATCAGCATAAGTTGTAGTCAGTTGATCACAAACTAAAGAAATGCTAGAAAATCTCAAATGATGGAGCAATTGCTGCATTATGACAAATGGGAAGCCTACAAAATAAAATAAAATAAAAGGGCAGAATGGCAAGTTGGTTGTTTTTACAAAGGGAAACAAAATTCATGTACTTCCATTAGGGAGAGGATTTGAGTTCATATATTGTTTCATAACCTTGTTTATGTTAGAAGTTATTTTAAAATGTTATTGTCAGACATAGAGTATCTATTCCATATGATTTAAAAATCTTAGAGATTGTCAAAGATATTTACTTAATTTACACAAATGAAATGATAGAGTTGTAAATCCAACCTCCTTTTTGCAAGTTGTGACTGAGGTCCAGGCTATGTAAAGCTGTATTTGCATGTTTAGGATCATGTCTTTCAAAAAATGCATTTGGGGATGTTTACACTGCTATTTATGGGACCAATTGCTATTTCAGTAATTTCTTTATGGTTCTATAACTACAGATTGATTCACAGCTTATGGGCTGATATTCTTAATGTATACAAAAAAGCCATGTTGAGATGGGAAGTATTTAAAATATTTTTTTCTCACCATTGAGTTTTCTCTTTAGATAAGTCAGTTGAAGACATTTTCTTAGTTATTTCTAATTTTTGAATGTATTTGATTAATAACATATTTTATTATAACTGTGTTAGAGTAAACATAATAAATTGAAAGTTGTCTCTTCTTATTTTCTTTAGCATGTTACACCAGACAGCTATATTCCATGCCTTGCAGACCTATGCAAAGCACTGTGGGAAGTTATGCTCAGCTATTATAGGACTATGGAATGGCATGAAAAGCATGACAATGAGGATACTGCTTCAGCTTCTGGTAGGAAAATATTTTTATTTTATTTTAAAAATTGAACTATAAATATCCCACATTACTGGAGTAAGAAGAAAGGAAAGGGGCAGGAATACCTTTGGGATTTCGAGGATTACAGTGACCATAGGCTAAATATTGAGCAAATAAAGTGATTCAGCTACTTCAAATGTTCTGTTACCTTTAGAGAGTAACTGGGTCAAAGGACTTTTTAAGTGGCACATAGTACCAGTTTACAGAAGTGTGTGCTGATGGCTTTAGGACTGAATTTATAAATTTTTGTTGTTGTTAATATTATTAGTTGCAAACTAGATAAGACATTGGTCTGTCTAAATTTACTGTGAAATTAATGCTAGATGGTCAATATTAATCTATTTGGCCCATTTTCAAGTTGCAGTAATAAAACTAGGTTCTAAGAATCAATAATTATATTGATACTTTCCTTCCTGAAAACGAAGCTAGAATTTCATTTTAAAAATGATGTCTTAAAATATTAATCTTTGAATGGAAAATATAACTTTAAATGACTATGGTATAGTCAGCTAAATAATAAAGAACAAGTCTTTGAAAAATTATTGTATTTATTAATCATTCTATTTAAATTGCTTCATTTGTATAATTATTTATCTTAAGTGATTATCCTTGAACAGTAGCTGAGATTAAATATTCAGAATACTTATAAAAACAGTAAATGATTTTATCAGCGTTTTGTTTAATACGGACAAAATAAATTATACTGCACATCTTTTTTTTTTTTTTGTATTACATACAATTTATTGTAGCTATTCAATCAAATTACTTTAGTAACTTCCAGTTTCTTAGGTGCTTATTTTCTGTTGTTGGGTGAGTGGACAACACACCCAAATCTCACTGTTTGATTAAACGTTTTGGTAGTTTAGAAGGCATTAGTTTAATCTTTGTCTTGACTTACAAGAAGCTTGTAAATATAGAAAACAAAATAAGAGGAAAATTATATGAATGGATTTTTATCCATTTAGAAGTATTATTGGGGAGAGTAAAGGAAGGGAGAGAAAGAGGAGAAGGCAGAGAGAAGGATGGACACACAGCCAGGATTCCAGGTCAGACTATTTTTACCCAAAACTTGTACTCTTACCCTGTACTACCTCTGGGACCATGGGCTCTGCAATCTGAGAGGTCTGGCTTCAAGTTTTCACTTACGTTTACCAAAGGTGAGAACTTGAAGACACTGCTTATTTTTTCCACTCTTCAGTTTGCTCCTAAAAGTGATTAGTTAAAAAGCAAAGCAAAACCAAACCAAACACTTAAAGAGTAGTAACACATGTACCCTACAGGGTCGTTGTAGAGTTTGGACAGCATGTAAGGTACTTACATTGGTGGTGGTTAATATGATGAAAGGAAATGGATCAAGAGATAATATAATAATAGTGAAATACCTGGAGACTGTTAAGACATATTTGCTTTTCTAGTACATTATTCAAGGAGAAACCAAAGAAAAAGTTTGGAATAGAATTAACCCATATTTTAGATATCAGAATTTAGGTGACTGTTATCTATTTATTCATCATGGTAAAGCTTGCTTTTCGCTTTAGGCCAATAGTTTACATTCATTTGGAGTACTGAGTCAAACTTAAAACTCTATTTGATCCTTATTACTCAACCCTCTTTGCTAAAATTTCTTCACCCTAATATGTATGTTTTATGGATATCAAGTGCTCAAGTAGTCAGCTGGTAGTATCTAGGACTGTAAAAAGTTATTTATTCACCTGAAATTAATCATATTATATTCAGGACTAAAACTGTAGAAATTAGTAAATTGAAAATTACTCTTCATGGAACTTCATAAAACTGAAGAGGACTCTAGACTTTATCTGCTGTATCTCTTTAATGATAATATTTGATATTGTTTGATAACCTAATACTTTAATGTTCTAAGATAAAGCTCTAAAGCTCTAGTTCAGGTGCACTGCTTTAGGCTGCTGGATCCCTAACAGCCATACCATGCGTGTAATAATAAGGCTTATGTTTTAGGAGTGCTCAGAGGCAAACTAGTCATGTATCTATGTATCTGAGGCCTGGCATTTCCAAGGACCTTTTACTAGTTATCAGTGGACACCTTCCCAACCTGAGACAAGATGATAACATACTTGCTTAGGTGTTCTACACAGGATATTCACACAAAAGCTTCATCTTTTTAATATGAATGTGTATGTGTATTTTTCAGTTGTCTTTAGGGGGAGATTGGTGGCAGATCACTGATCTTACCTATTAAACTAGACATTGTTAAATTATCTGGAGTGGATAAAACTATTATTCGTCATGAAAAATATAAAATATATGCATTATCACCTCACTGCCTGAGCTGTTAATGTAGACTGCCCTCTTAGCATGCATACTAATTGATAATTTGGTTAATTGGTCCTGTAATGCCCTTCTCACAGCCTTTTACATGGTCTTGCAGTAGGCAGTATTAAGAACCTGGTCTTTGGGCCCACACTGACTCAGGTAGATTCCCAGCCTCAGTCACATATGATCTCAGTGGTCTTAGGTATAGTTAGCATTTCATAGTCTAAGTTTATTTATCTTACCAAATGGGTTTACTTCTAATACCTATTGTTTGACATTGTTTTGATTGTATAAATATCAAACATATTTTCTGTATCTTACATAGACTTATAATGTATGAGAGGCCAAATAGAAAATATTTGGAAAACAAACACAAATTGGATTAAATCTAAAAATATTTATGTCTTTTATTTTCAGAAGGGAATAATATGATAGGTACTGAAGAAACTAATTTTGATCGTGGCTACATAAAAAAGAAATTAGAACATGGACTTACACGAATATGGCAGGTTTGGTTTTTTTAATATTATTTTTTTCACAGAAGCAATATAATTGTCATGTCAAAGTTGTTTTAGAGATTCAGTTTTAAGTTTTCTATATGTGTATTCTTTGCAGATTTAATCATATGTTTCTGTTTGGAATTAGGCTATCATTTAATTTCTGTAATGTATTTGGTGATTGTATTTGCACTATAAGTGGCAGGAAGAAAAAAGACGTAATTTGAAAATCTCCATTGGAAATATTCATATATGCCTTGAGTACATTTTTTGTTTTAGAGGCCCAGAGAATTTCCACTATCATAAAGAAATGTATGTTTTCTCAGTGAGATGTTCTGTTTATTTTTATTTCATTTATCTGTGTTTTCTTAATTTTTTTTTTCTGTTAATTTTAGAAAAGGAGTAACTAAGTAGGTAGCATACTTAGGTCAGATTATAGCTCAGAATGAACAATTTTTTTTTTTTTCTCAGTCAGTGATCTTTGTGCCTTGAGGGAATCTTACATGCTAATTGGCTGAATATATCTGGTTTTAGCCCATTTGGGCTCCTATAACAAAATATTCTAGACTGGATAGTTTATAAACACAGAAGTTTATTTCTCAGAATTCTAAAGGCTGGAAGTCAGAGAACAGGGTGCCAGCGTTGTTGGAAGGGCCTGCTTCCTGGTTCATAGACATTGTCTTGCTGCATCCTCAAATAGTGGAAGGGATGAGGGAGCCCTCTGGGGTCCCTTCTATAGGGGAGCTAATGCCATTAATGATGGCTCTACCTTCTTGATTTAATCACCTCACAAAGTCCCCACTTTCTAATATATTATCACCTTGGAGGTTAGAATTTCAGTATAGGAATTTTGGGTAGACACAAACATTCAGTCCGTAGCAGTATCTTATTAAGTTTTTCTTTGCAATTTAGTAGCTCAGTTGTTATAATCAGATAATTTGTTACTTCTTAGATCACAGTGTAATTTCTTTGAAGATAACTTACTCTTTTTGGACTTCTTTGAACCCTGGAAGACTATAGACCCTTTGGCCATGTTATGGTCATTTAAAATGTATTTTTGATTTTTCTAATGAGGCTGATCTTTATTTTGACCATCTTTTTTTTTTTTTTCTTTATATTTATTTATTTACTATTTTTTGAGGCAAGGTCTCATGTTGTCACCCAGGCTGGAGTGTGGTGGCAGAATCATGGCCTAGTGCAGCCTCGACCTCTTGGGCTCAGGTGATCTTTCTGCCTCAGCCTCCTGAGTAGCTGGGACCACAGACATGTACCACCATGCCTAATTTTCTTAAATTATTATTTGTGGACATGGGGTCTTGTTATGTTGCCCAGACTGGTCTTGAACTCCTGGGCCCAAGTGATATTCTCGCCTTGGCCTCCCAAAGTGTTGGGATTATAGGCGTGAGCCACAATGCCCAGCTTGACCATCTTTTATAGGATGTGTTTTGAAAGAAATTGTTTAGGAAAACTTATTTTGAGAACGTAAATTTCTTCATGAATCAGTATTTATAATTTAGTGCTCTTCTATTTTTGATAATTTTGTATTGGATATGCTATTTGATTTTATACTTTAGTATTTGAAATTTATTTATGTAGTGGTTGTAAGAGGTTTGACATATATTTTCTCATTTGACTGTATTAAACTCATATAACCATATTAAACATTTATTAAAATTAAATAAATATTTAATGTATCATTGTGGATTTAGGCTGACTTTTTTCTGAATATTAATGCATAAAAAGAAAGGAAAATCTTATAGTCATTGAATATACACCCAGGGTCAGATATGATTTGTTTCTGACTTAGTCTCCCAGTAGGCCTTAATTGTACTTAGTTAGAATTTTACAATCTATGATAGAATTTCTGGTAATTCAATGTACTTGGAAATACTGACTTGGCACTTTATGTAGCTAGTTTCCATTCAGTTTGGCAACCTGATGGCATTCCTGATATAGGAAATGGGATTGTCTCTATTATATCTCCCTTAAGGATGTTGGCTGTTGGCCTAAATAGATACTCATTAACAAATTAGGAATATATTCCTGTCTCATTTTAATCTGGAACTATAGAGTAGATGGTTCTGATAACCTATTTTCTATATTTTGGGTTTGCTTGATTTTTTTTTTCTTTGTCTTACAGGATGTTCAGCTAAAAGTAAAAACCTACTTGCTTGGAACCGATTTGTCTATATTCAAATATGATGATTTCATCTTTGTTTTGGACATAATCAGCAGGTAGTGTTTAAGATCTTGTCTTATTCTTTAGTTTGAGTCATTCAACCATGATAATCAAAGAAATCATGAACCTAGTGAGCTCTCATCTATAACTTCTTTATGGAAATGAAGATAATTTTTGCTGCTAAGTTTGTGAGTGTATTTAAATATTTCTGCCCTTTGGATGTTTGTAAACCTTTATGAATTTGTGGTCTTTAGAATTTTTTCACATATCCAAATTTTAGCGATTTTTTTTAGTCTTTGAAGAAAGAGAACCCGCACTTCTTTTTCTCTATAAGGATGTTGCTGAAATTTACTGAAACCTTTTTATCCAACTAGGTTGATGCAAGTTGGAGAAGAATTTTGTGGTAGCAAGTCTGAAGTTTTACAGGAATCTATTAGAAAACAAAGTGTCAATTATTTCAAAAATTACCATAGGTAAGAACTCTAATAAAATATGAATGGACTTATTTAGGTAATGAGAATACTTTTGTCTAATACTTAATCTTATAGCATTAATTGATTTTAAACAATTACTTTTGAATTTGAATGTGTTGTAGCTTTTTTAAGATGGCTAAGGATTTTTTTAACCAAAATATGATGAAATGTTCTCATTACATATTCATTGTACATTTTAAAATATTCTTTGTCTTGAGGGGCTTAAAATATTGAACTGATTTCTTTATGAGTAAAACATGATTATTAGATCAAGGTTCACAGAAAGAATTTGGCTGCTGTTCTGTTGCATTACCTGCATACATATGCGTGTGCTTATAAGGAAGTTAAATCAGTGCTCAGTGAGGGGGTGCTTGAGAGTATCTACCTTTTAGAAGTAAGAAGGCTTCTACAGGAGAGGATGTGATATTCAGAATTTCGCTATAAAGCCAAATTTGTATACTTCATTGCTTTGCAAAACAATCACTGCTAATATTTAAAAGAGTGACTAGGAATGATTTGGGTAGAGGAGGAAGGTGGGAAAGAATGTTCCTAATAGCGGTGTGATTATATGCTTACAGCAGCAGTAAATTGAAGGAAGGGAGAGCTAACATTAGATTTTTCTTCATATAAGCTAGACCCCAAGTTGTATCCCTTACATGTATTTTGTCCTTTGAGTTGAGTTTCATGTTACTTTTTATTCTGAACTTTTACTTTTTACAATTGAATTTAAGTTTTGATTTCCTTATTTGGTGCCAGAGAGAGTCATGATTTGAAATTCTGCTTTTGCTCCTTGTTCATAGTCAGTACCTGCTCACAGTGATATATGCCGTGTCAAAAGAGAGATGACTGAACACCAAACTGTTGATTCATTATTAAATATATTTGAATACAAGTTGTCTGTGTTAATTGTAAACAAGTAAATTGTTTGAAAAAGATTTAAGTTGAACTATACCAAAGCAAAGCCTTTGAGTTTCACAACTGAGAGTGTTTAAAAATTTTTTAAAAACTTAATTGAATAAACCTCAGGGAAATGGTGGGAAGGGACCAACAGGAAACCCTAACACTGCGTTTATTTATAACTTCCTTGTCTGCTAAAACTTAAGCCCTGACTAAATGAAAAGGCTGGCCCTATAAACATTCCTGTATAGAAGGGGGAGGGGCCTGTTAATCATGGATAGGGAAATAAAATGGAAACACAAAGGAGCCAGAAGCCTCACTTTCCTTGCAGTATGAAGGCACACCAAATGTCTCTCTTCCCAGAGATTGCTTCATATCCAACATGACAACTGGGATCACTTTTGGTGTTCCCAGTGTCTAGGATGTGTGTACAATATAAAAACACTGATTTATTTAGTGGCTTCCATTCTGCATTCTGTTTTACTTATTATCAAAAGGTGTCTGTCATCTGTAGCAACTAGCTAGGGGCATTTTGACCATAATGGAAATTCCTCACAGAGTTCACATTAATGAAATTAGAGAATACAGAAACGAATCACTTAAATCTTCCCCAAACACTCAACATTTTAAAGAACTTCTCTTAGAAACATTTGTGAAACTTATTTCTCATTGAAGTGGCTGTGCTATATTATTAGAAGTAAAGCTGGGTTGAGTAATAGTAGACTTGGGTTATTGTCCCATTTTTTGCTGCTTACCAACTGTCTGATATTGGCAAATCATTTAACCGCTCTGGCCTGTGATTCTATGAATTGTAAAATGAAGTGGCCAGATTAAAAGGTCTCCATAAGTGTTGCCTAGACATCTTGACCCGTTTTCTTGCAGTATTGTATATTGTAAAAATTGGGGCAGGTTAAACAGCAAAGATTTAATTATTACTTAGTATTCTTCTTTTCCCCTAGTATTTAAACAGAAGTTTAAGGTAGTCTAGTTTCTGTCCTGTCTGTAGTCATTTTTGCTCTGACAGTTGCATCGGGAAAATTACGGTGGATGTCATTTCGTAAAGTTGGTGCAAACCATCAGTGTGTTCTAAGGTACATTTATTTCTTTACAAAACAAGGTAAACTTGACACGAACTTTAGAAATGATGCTAGTGTCCATACATTGAATTGACTAAAGTCATTACATTAGCCAGTGATAAATCTAAATCTGCAAAATCCCAATTTAATATTCCCTTTGCCAATCATACTAAATAAATACTGAAAAACTATATGGAACATGGTGAAATATAGATGAAGTGTGTTCTTACTTTGCTAATAGAAGTGTTTAAATGTGCATACAGTTTGTTTCATGGTCCTCTGCTGCCAAATAGAGCTCTTGAGGATGAAGAAATTCTTGAACCAAATTATTCTGACTTTGAGTCCATTTAAGCTATTGGTTTGAAGTTACAGGGATAATAAAAAGATAAAAATAGGAGCAGTTTCTTTTTGGTGGAGCATCTACTTATGAAATGTATTAATGTTAATTGTGGTAGTCGTATAAAAGTTTGCATTCCACTATCTTTTTCTAGGATAAAACTGTATGAACATATGAGGGAACACAGCCCCTATTATTGTTTCTACTTCTCAGAAGTATAAGTTTCATTTCCCCCCATTTTTTAAAATATTCAGATACTAAGTTTATGTACACCCAAAGAACACTATTCTGTCAGATGTTGGAGAATTTCTAAAAGCATAAATATTCTAATTTAAACATTAATGACATAAAAATTATAGAGCAATGTATAGTTGTCAAAATATTCTATTTAATAAGTACATTTTATTTTGTAATTACTCTAGTAATCAAAGCTTATAAAATGTTTTCAAGGATCCTAAAATTGCATTGACTGGTGTTAGAAGAGAGAAGTCACCTATCTTTTTAGAAGAAAATACAACAAAGTAGATGAAATAAACAAATTCCTTATAAAGCCAAACTTAATGAGCTCACAAAACAAAATATAGAAAATATGAATAGTCGGATGTCTTTTGAAGAAATTATATCTGGGCTTCAAAACATTTCCATAAAGAAATCTCCAGGCCTGCTGATGTCACTGGTAAATTCTACCAAACCTTAAAGGAGAAAACAATACCAACACTCTTTCATAAAGTAGAGAAAGAGGGAATGTTTTATAACTTATTTTATGAGGCCAGCATAGCATTGATACCAAAGCATAACAAGAGGACATTAAAAAAGGAAAATGACAGACTAGTATCTCATAAGAACATAGATGCAACATCCTAAACAAAATATTGGCAAATTTAATTCAGTGATACCTAAAAAGCTTAATATGCTGTGAACAGGTAGGATTTATTATAGGAGAGCGTGAGTTGGCTAAACGTTAAATAAATTAAGAAATTTAATTTACCAATTGACAGAATACAGGAAAATATCATAGTTATTATTTTAATAGACGGAGAAAATAATTTTGATAAAAATTCTACCCCAGTTCATGATTTTGAGAAATTGTGTTTTTGTGTAATTTTAACTTTCCTTCTAATTATGTTCTCATATTTAAAGTGTGCCCTTTGTTAACGGCTTATCAAGTTTGGTCTCGTTTTGTTGTTGTTGATGTTGTTTTACTAACTGAGAAAAATATATATAATATAAAAAGTAAAAATATATATGATTGATCCAAAAAATGCAGAAAGAGAAAATTTCTTTAAAATATTTAACATTTTTAGATATCAAACAGCAATATGATGGGTTTAAACCTATTAATAATTATGTCAATAAATACATTAAATGTAAATGGAAAAACGGTTATATGAAAACATAACAGTTGTCAGACAAGATTTTAAAACAACATTAGGGGCCAGGCGCAGTGGCTCACGCCTGTAATCCCAGCACTTTGGGAGGCCGAGGCAAATGGATCATGAGGTCAAGAGTTCAAGACCAGCCTGGCCAAGATGGTGAAACTCGGTCTGTACTAGAAATACAAAAAAATTAGCTGGGCATGGTGGCAGGTGCCTGTAATCCCAGCTACTCTGGAGGCCGAGGCAGGAGAATCGTGTGAATCTGTGCGGCAGAGGTTGCAGTGAGCCAAGATCACGCTACTGCACTCCAGCCTGGGCGACAGAGTGAGACTGTCTCGGGAAAAAAAAAAAAAAAAAATACATTCTTGTAATGGTTACCGCCAACATTTCAATATGCACTTATGTTCTACTGTAGTCTACCTTAGGTGGTATACTTCCAGAATAATGCAGGAACCAACTTTGTAACTGCGTTTACCTTCTCTTACCTTTTTGGTGTTTTGTCATATACTTTTACTTCATATATTATTTTGTATACATTTTTTATGCCTAGGGTTGACTACGTTTCTTCAATCTGGGTTGTACCTTTTATCACTGTATTAGTTTTAAATTACTGTGTAATAAATACCACAAACCTGTCTGGAAGAGACAGGAAGCAGATTATCCCCTAGGGCCTCCAGACAGTGGAGCTCTGGTAACACCTTGATTTCAACCCACTGATACTGATTTTCAGGCTCTGGCCTCTAGAACTGTGAGAGAATAAATTTCTGCTTGTTTAAGTCACCTAGTTTGTGGTAATTTGTTACAGCAGCCACAGGAAACTAATACAGAGTAGAACTACTGGGTCCTGTGGTAACTCTCTCTGTTTAACATTTTGAGGAACTGAATCACACTTTTTTCCAAAGTCATGATACATTTTACGTTCCTACTAATACTGTATGAGGGTTCCAATTTCTCCAAAACCTTGTCACCACCTGTTGTTTTCTGTCTCTGATTATGGCTGTCCTAGTAGGCATGAAGTGGTATCTTATTATGTTTTGGGTTTGCATTTCCCTGATAACTAATGATGTTTAGCAGCTTTTAAGGTGCTCATTGGCCTTTTGTATATCTTCTTTACAGAAATGTTTGTTCAAAGCTTTCGTCCATTTTGAATTGGGTTATTTGTTTTTTATTGTTGAGTTGTCAAGTTTTGTACATTTAGTTCTTACCTTAGGACTGTGATCCACTTGAGGTAATTTTTGTATGTGGTATGAGCTATGAGCACAATCACTTTTGGGAATTCTTGGCCATTATGTCTTCAAATATTGCTTTTGCTTATTCTCTGTCCTTTCCATCCAATTGCCTGCATAATAAATGTTTTGACTATCTCACATATCTCTTATGATCTTTTGTTTCTTCCTTTTTTTTTCCAAATTTTTGCTTCAGTTTAGATATTTTCTATTGATCTTTGAGTTCATGAATGCCATCTTCAGCCACCCCTAGACTGCTGTTTTACTTATCCAATCAGTTTTTAATTGGAAGTGTATTTTTCAGTTCTTGAATGTCTATTTGATTCTTTTATTGTTTGTTTTTCTTATTGCAGTTATTTGAAATTCTCTTTTCTATCCATTTTATACATTTTTTCTATTTTATTTAACTTATAATAATTATCTTAAAGTCCTTGTCTGTTAACTCTAGTATTTGGAGCAATTCCTGATTTTTACAGATTCATGTATTTATTGTCTCTTTATTTTGAACCTGTGGATTTAAAAAAATCTAGATTTCATTTTTAGCGTGGTACTAACAACTTGTGGTAGAAAGAGGAAGAACAGGGCAGGCACTGGCCCTTTTGTCAACTGAAAATAAGGTTTGTTTTTCTGGGACTGCCTATATCATGTGCTGATTACTCCGGATAGACAGTAAGAACAATAGCATTAAAGAAAGAAGAGATCAGTATGGCATAAGTGATTAGTGGAATGTCAAATATATATGTGTCTTACCTGCTCACGTAATTTGTAAATGCTTTGTAGAGACAGGCACTGAGCTAAATGTTTTCAGAAAGTGATAATTATCTTGCTATTGTAGCTTTACTAGGTATGATTCAGATCTGTGCTGTTTAACGTAACGTGTTAGTATTTATGATCTCATATAATCTGTAGATTTTTCTTTATGTTTTAGCATCGATATATGTATCAGCTAAGGATATTTATGTGAGTTAGAGACAAGCTTTTAATTTAGTCCCCTAATAAAACTGTCATTTCCTATGCATTACTTTTGCAATATAGTAAAAATATTTAGTTTAGTAACATTTGAGAGAGTTTTTCTGTCAAGGATGATAAGATACTAACTAACAAAAGTAAACATTTCTGTCTACTGTATTAATCCCAATGGGTTCTCAAAGTTGATTATGATCATGACATTAATCCTATAATTATTTGTATTGTACATTATTTCCTCAATTCTTGTGTGCAGTGCACTTTTCTCACTTTTTGGAGTGTTCATTTTCTTTTTTTAAGAACACGGCTCGATGAACTGAGAATGTTCTTAGAGAATGAGACTTGGGAACTTTGTCCTGTTAAGTCAAATTTCAGCATCTTGCAACTTCATGTAAGTGTTTCTTAAGAACAAAGAAATCTGTCGTTTAGTCATCTTTTTTACCCTTTTTCTTTGGAAAAAAAAGTCCGCAAATATATGGAAACATTTATAAAATAAATTAAGGAGCAGTTTCTTATCTTCCTTCCTTGAAAGTCATTAGTTTTACAGGAATGACCCTTTTATGGTTGTGAAAAATCAGTCTTCTTTTATAAAATTCAGTTTACATACTTCAGGAAATCTCTTTTGCCTAAAAAGAGTTACAGTTAAAGTGATATTTTTTGTTTGTTTTGAATTCCAAAAAGGGCTGACTGCTGTATTTAAATTTTGCAAATAATTAATTAGCTATATTTTGGCATAATTTAATACATATACAAATATAATACAAATCATTATATTTATAGAATTTTTTTATTCCTTAAAGGGACTAGTAAGTTCCTAATTTGTGCTGCAATTCTTAAATTTGCCTGTAATGAAAAAATGCCTCAGATATAAAAGAGGCACTTATAAAAAATACTCTTAACTAATTTGTATGAGTTAATCAGTTCCTCAAATACTTACAGAATAAGCAATCTGCGAAAAAGTCTTTAATTAGTTTGATTTTTCCCTTGGTTGAAACACATTGTAGATAAATATTCCTGTGTGAAAGATTGTGTTCTGCAAATACCAAGTGTCAAAATGCAGTGCATATAGTTAGATTCTTGTTCAGAAAGTACGGGGTCTTTAGTTTTTGCCTTTGGAAGGAATAGCTTTCTAGAAAGCAACTTTCTTACTCTGGATAAATGTACAGAATACATAATTAGAAGGTTTTTTTTTGATAGGGATTGATTGTCTTTATGCTTATATTGTACAATAGCTTCTTATCCAGTTTTTTTATATTGTTTTCCTATTATAGAAATATTAAAAACACTGGAACATAGTGATTATTAAATGCTTTAAAGACAGCAAAATTGATGTTAATGTTAATTAGTATTAACATAACAATTAACATTAAATTAACATAGGATTTACGAGTTCTCAAAGATTTAAGGTAATTCCTTAACGTTATTTAGAATTCTAAGTTTAACATTCATTTTAGAATATCTATTAAATAATTTTATTTGAACTCCTTTTTAACCATCAGATTGTGTGTGTGTGTTGCGACATTGTCACACTTAGTATAATTGTAAGACATGTTTTTTAAAAAAGGCATGTTAAAACATTCCCATCTAGGTGAACATTATCTTCTTTAAAGTAGTTACCTTGAAAACTATTCAGAACTTAGTGTTCACCTGACATGCATTCCTGTGGATTGGATTTTCTAAAAATTAGTCTCATTGATGTATATTCACTCCTTGTTTAGAATTATAAAAATAATGGCATGATTCTTAGGCATTATTAATGTATATGATTAAATGTATAGTTGAAATGTAAAAGGAAAATAAACACATATATCATTTAATACAACAAGTCAATGTACCTTTCAAGAATTTTAAGAATACCTTTCAAGAATATCATTGAAATTTATATTTGGGATTTAAATATTGGGATTATTCCATTTAGTGAAAAGAAAAATGTTTGTTAAATTTTGTGATAAATCATTAAATCAAGATTTTGGTAATTCAAAGGAACTTTAGAGATTATTCCCGCTTTTCCTCTAATTAGCTGTGTGAGGTTGAACTTTGCACTGAATCCCTTCAAACTGCCTCAGTTTCCTCATGTGATTAATGCATAATTTAGACTAGGTCTTACAACTCTTTAGCTTTGCTAGGAGTAGAGGACACATCATATGACTTTGGCATATATATTCGTGTTGTCTGTTTCTTGGTATATAGAGAAAAGTAAATGAAAGTTTGTAGGCATCAATGTAACACATATACACTTCATACTTTGTTTCTGATGTATTTGTATAGAATATCTTAAGTGGTGCCAACATATGAAAAAGCATAGTGTTTTACTTTAACAATTAGTTTTCGTAAATGACTTTATTGATTAGGATTTTTGCTGTTCTGTTAAAATTTTTAGAAGACATCATTCAGATTTCTTAAGCTATTTTAAAAAATGATCTCCGCAGTTTCTTAAAGGAAGCCAAAAGTAGTTTGATGCAGATGATACTGTTTTAAGTGATATCATTCGCTGAGTTGTCTTTAGGAAAGCCTTTAGACATGTATTTCTAAGTGTGTACTTTTAGATAACTTGAAAGATTTAAAAGTCAATAACTTGAAGATCAAGATGTTGTTTTTCTGCTAAGTCTACATTTATATTGAGGGATTCAGTTTATGTGTTAGAATTTTATTGTTGCTAAAAGGTATCTGGCTCCTTTTTTAACATCTAGGAATTTAAATTCATGGAACAGTCTCGCTCCCCATCAGTTTCACCTAGTAAGCAGCCAGTCTCAACTTCTTCAAAAACAGTGACCTTGTTTGAGCAGTACTGTAGTGGTGGGAATCCATTTGAAATTCAGGCCAACCACAAAGATGAAGAAACAGAAGATGTCTTAGCTTCTAATGGGGTATGTGGTGTATGTGAAACATAAGTGAGATTTTTTTTAGTTTAAAACTGTTCTACTCAATGAGCAAGGCAATTTACTACATTGGTTATGAATTATTATTAAAAAAGATATCCATTTACTACCCATTTATGTATCCATTTACTACCACCCTGCCCACCTATATACTTAATGTATCTATGATATTACATTTATAGATAATGACTTTACAATATGCTTTGTTGACCTTGTCCTCTTGAATAGTAAATTTTCCCTTTATGTTTGCTTTATGTTCTTATTACATGATGTTCTTATCAGGTTGCTAATCAAATAGTAGTATAATTTCTTCACTGAATATTTATGTGATATATTATGTGAATATGATGTGATATATTGTGAGATGAGTGAGGGAATGGATATCATCTACCCTTTTTCTCGACACCCTTTATGGGTCACAGATTGCTTTTGTTCCATGTCCCTTTGTCTAAGAGAAAGTGGTAATGTCTTGCTTAATTGCTTGGCAGGGATATTTTTTTGAGATTTAGAAGTACAATGTTTTAACAACACTTTTTAGGACCTCAAAAACAATATTAACTAGATGTAGTGTGAATTAATGTAAAGGATTTGAAGGCAGATAATGAATATCATCTTTATTATTTATCAGCTGTGTGGCCCTTGGCAAATTATTTTAACTTTGTGACCCTCAGTTTCTCCATATTTACAGTGAGAGGAATGCTTGCTTCACAGCTACTTGCATGGTATTTTCACAGTATTTTACTTGACTTAATAAGTTGTTTGATGGTTTCTTCTGATCTTCATAATTTCCATAATGACTCAATATAATTTTTATTTTTGATTGATGAAGCTAAAGTGAAAACCATTCAGATGTGACAAAAATATGTTGAAGGATTTGTCTTTATATTTTATGTTAGTTTTAGAATTTATTTTTCATTTGGTGAAGATGAAATTCATGAAGTTTAAATTGTTTCATAGTAAGCCATATTTAAAATTATGATTCAGTGATTCTTTGTGACATTTTGCCTCTGTGAAATTGACTAAACTGAGAGGAATTTAAAGTCATTCCAATTATTTTGGAATAACATATCTCTCTATAAAAGTGATTCACTAACTAAAACTTACATAACCTTTGATTCCCATTATTTGCAGCAGTGTGTTCTATAAAGTTGCTGTGAATATTGATTTAACAAATACTCAACCATTACTCCCAGAGCAAATATAGGATTAGGTTCCTATAAGCCTCTGGTTACAACATATTTATCAGCCCATCAGTACATAATCTGAATTCATAGTCAACAACACCATAACTCTTGCCTAAATGAAGCTTATCAGACACACATATTTTATTTCTAAGGCACATCACAGCCTTCTTGTGCTTAGAAACACTACACAGCACTTCAGGGCTACACTTGTGGTGGCATTCTAAACAGTTAAATCACCAACAAAAAGCACAAAAATACAAAGAACTTGGCACTAAATAGGTCATGAAAAGGAAACTTGTTTATAGTATGAGAGCCTAAGCAAGAAGACAGAGCATGCTTTGTATTCAGCTGGGAACATGCATGTTGGATGACTCAAACTTTTCACTGTTCTGCACATTTATGAATGACTCCAGAAATATCATAAGTGTTGACTTTAGGGTTACAAATAAATTTCAGTGAGCAGGCAAATTTGCAAACATTGAATCCTCAAATAATGGGTATCTGTGATACGATGTGGTCACAAAACTCTGTTGTTGTAATCAGGACATCCTAGTTTGTGTAGAATACCTTTCTGCATAGCATCAGGATCACATTGTGTATAAGTATAAAGGAGTACCTGTAAGGCTTGTTTGCAGTTATTAATGTGTGATCTCATCTTCCCAGGTGCAACTTATGTCCTTGAGAATCAGGGTCCACGTCTAAATACGACCTTTTTATTAACAGACTCTCAAAAAATAGTTGTTGAATTAGGGGACTAAATTATTTCCATGTTGTTATCATACTGGTTTTCTCAACTGTCATGTGGAGATAAAACTTCCTCAGAGAAGTGTCTGTACAATTAAATGAGATAATTCATGAAAGAATTTAGCATAATACTTGGTTAAAAACTCAATGTTAGCTATTATTTAATCATACTAATATTAGCCATTATTTAATCATACTAATCTATAACATTAATAGATGATGATGATGAAAGTGCTGTCACTGCTTCCTTTACTGTGCATGAATTCCACTGTCCTTTTCCGTGCTGGCATTGGGCCATAGTGCCATAAAGATGATGAAAATGTTAGGAAGACATCCTTCCTCTCAGGAGTAAATCCACCATTTTTGTCCTCATTCTCAGCAGGTCACTGTGTTCTAAGCTTAATTTTCTAAGCTGCCCTTGAAATTAAGTCTTATAGTGAATTAAAACATCAGCATGTGTGTTGTGCATGTTTATTAAGCTGAAGTAATACTTGCAGAGTGCCAGAATTGGATATTGAACCTCTTTTTAATGAATTTTATTAGCAAATTGGAAATATGTATGGTGAAACTTCTGAGAGACTTTAAGTTAAAAAAAAAAAAAAAAACACGTGCTTATGTGTACTCTTCTTCTCTTTTTAGGCCTAGTGGAATGTTTGTTAGGTTTTCGTTTATGGTGATTTTTATTTTGTTGCACATTTCAAGCTTTTATAGGTGTAATATTTTTCTTTTGTGCTGATTAAGGTAGAATGATGAAGACAATGGAAGAATAATCAGATTCTTGGTGACAACATTAAAACTAAACTACGGATTTTCTTGTATTTAGTGGTTTCTTGTAAAATTGAGTACTTTCGCTGTGTTGAGACACCCCACGAAACGAGGCCCTTTATACTCATTTTTTAATATCCTGTGTTTTCTTCAGTATGAATCTGATGAACAAGAAAAGAGTGCCTATCAAGAGTATGACAGTGACAGTGATGTTCCTGAGGAACTCAAACGAGACTATGTGGATGAGCAGACAGGAGATGTTCCTGTGAAAAGGTGATTGTTCTTAAATTGTGTGGTATTTAGCATTTTATCTTGTGCTCTTAACATATAGGATTTCCTTTAAGGTTAAGAAGAAATAAAAATTATGTTTTTTGGTACTTATTATGTCACCTGACAGAAGTTAGTATGTTTTAAATGATTCCTGGAAGGCTAAAAATGTGTTTTTCCTCCTAACATTTCATAACTGGATTTCATGAAAAATAAAATAGTTATATGAAAAGTTCTGCCTAGCAAAACCTTTGCCAGCATCTCACAAATCAGTTCATTTAACTATGAACTGGATTGTTAATGTGTCAAAAAAGAAATTGATTTAGCCATTTAAAAGTTCTTAAATGGCTAGTTTTAATGTAGCTTTCCTTTGAGTTATGTAGTGTGTTTGACATTGCTTTTTGTAGCAAGATTCTAATTCCTTTTTTATGGCATCACGAAGTTAGTCATTTTTTAAAATCTGTTAAAATTATTGTCGAAAATATTGGGCATAATCAAAGAGATTAGTTTTTGCAGAGGAAAAAGCCTTTAGATTTATAAAATCAATCCTGCCTTTGGTGGCCATTTATGCGATTTACATAGATAAATAAAAAACCTCAAGGAGAAAATGATCATTTGTTTTGTATGTGGAGTTCTTGCTTCAATCTTGTAAACACAGAAAATCACCACTTATTTCCCCTGTGTCATTTTTGTTCACTATTTGAACTTTCTACCAAGGTGTCCTATTAGTGGTTGAGTTTTGTTTTATGATAAACTGACCTCTTCAAAACTATGATAATTATAACAGAATTTTTTCTTACCTTTTGCCAGTTAAATGGGCCTGATTCTGGAATGTTGAAATGACTTGATTTCATGACTATCATACGTTTAGTGACTATAAATGTACTTTTTTTTCTTAATGGTAGTAACGATAAGTATACTCTTACCGTTTAACGCCATGCTACCTATTTAATACTGTTTAACTTGAAATCCTGACTGAAATAATACTGTTTTCAAAAGTGAGCAATTCACGAAATTGTAGCTATTTTAATTGAAAAAATTTGTTCTATTGGTTTTTGCATATGTATGATATTAAGTGTCAGTATGATCTACTGTGAACTAAATAGAACTATTTTGTTGGAATTCTTTATTGGATGTTTTGGGCATATTTTGGCCAAAAGGAAAGGTCTATTTGAATTGAAATATACAAGTAAGATAGTGTCTGCCATGTGTATATACCTCCATTTTTGGTAGGGTTACTGCAGCCCCCTAAACTTACCCCTAAGAAGTTTGAATTGAACGAATTAGTGCCTGAAGCCAATACATTAAGAGTTATTATCAATTCTAACTTGTGTCTCTTGAGTTGACCACTTTTTCTGGCATTTCACCACTACCATTCTAGTTTATCCCAAAATTATCTCTGTGCCAGATTATTAAATCAACTCCTTTACCTTGGATTCTTGTCTCTAGGCTTGCTCCATTCCAAACAACTCTTAGATTTAAATTTAGGGTTTTTTTTTTTTTCATAGTTACAAATTTAATCTTGCTGTTTTTCTGGTTAGCTTTTAGTGACTCACCACTGTATTCAAGATAAGGTTCATATCCCTCAGGTTTGATTGCTTTCAGGGATATCCGGCCTTTACTTGCCTCCTTTCTTATTACTTTCCCCTCTGTTTATTTCTTCTACTTGCGAATGTGGTGAACTCCTTGTACTTTTCTGAGCACACTCTGTTCTCTCTTATCTCTAACCCTGTTTTATGCTGGCCCTTTTTTCTGTGCTGACCATATAACTTTTACTTTTCTTTTGAACCTAACCTAATGCTGCCCCTTAACCCCAAATACTGTCACCAATATTCTCTACTTAATTCAGATTCTTAGGATGGTATTTTTTCATGTTTATAAGTTTCTGAAATCAAGAAACATAGTACATCTGCACCTAGATATGTAATTATCTTGGAAAATTTGTTTTTTAAAGTGATTAGTTTTTTTAGTGGTTGATAATGTTTTATAATCGAAGAAATGCATTATGGTACTTTATTTTTTTGCTTACTTATTTCCCTTACTTATGGATTGTAAATTTTATAAGGATAAGAAGTTAATCTCTATATCTTTACCTAATGCATAGTACGCTTTTCATTAAATAATTAGTTAATAAAGGCTATGGACTAATCTGAGTAACTTATTGGTTTATTACTTGACAACTCTAGCAACTCTGTTTTGTTTTTTCATATAAAGTGTTTCTCGGGAAACTCTAAAAAGCAGGAAGAAATCAGATTACAGTCTAAATAAAGTGAATGCCCCTATCTTAACAAATACAACGTTGAATGTAATAAGACTTGTTGGTAAGTAGCTACACATTTAAAAACAAAGAAAAAGAAACATTATAACAGTTAAATTAGTTTGTTACTGAATGACTTTTACTTGTGGTTTTCGTTGTCTGGTATACTGCAGTGCTCTCTGCAATAAGGGATTTAAGGTTATCATATGTCTATGCTTCTCATTTTAAATGTTCCAAATACTATAATACTAATAGTAATGCCAGTTTCTCTTTTTAAGTCTTTGTATCTTCCAATTTTTCTAAAATATTTCAGTTAATTGAAATGTGATGAAAAATTCTCTAGGTAGGTTAGAGGTACATGTAAGATAAGATAGTACCAGTTTCACATTTATACAATATTTTTCTACTTTGTTGTTTCATAGATCTTTACAGTATTCTGTCAGGCAGAGTGAATAGTGACTTTCTGACATTTTCAGACTTAAGGGATTTACAAGCTAAATGTTCAGATTATAGGAAATGTTGTTCTTATTACAGATAAGACATTTATTGATGATTTTGTAGAAGGGAAACAATATGAAGAAATGACATTTTAAATATTCGGGTTTGAGGATGATGTGGATTTTTTTTTAATGTCAGTATTTCAACATCTTGTATGTTTTTAGCCTTTCTATCTCACTAATAAGTCTATCTATTTGACAAATAAGTTATAGAGATGTCTTCTCATATTAACCTTCATTATTCCAATCAGGAATTTTAGTGGTTTTCTATAAAAATCTCTAAGATATGGAGATGGTATTTACCTATTGCCTAGTTTGATTAATCTTAGCTCTGTTGAAATAGTCCGTGTTCTTTAAGATAATTATTAAATGTAATTAATGAATAGGATAAAATGTATAGAATGCTTTTTAGGAGTCACGGTTTCTCTAGAAAGAGCAAAAAATGTTACTGAACTGAGAAGAAAAGAAAGGTATACATTTTCATGATGCTCAGAAGAAAGAATAGATTCTAAAAAGCTATTCTGTGACTAGTTATTGCCAGGGAACTAAGCTTTTCTTCTTCCAAGAGAACTGACTGAACATAGTGTCAGAAATAACTCTCTAGAATTTGTAGAATCAGAATTGGAAGAGTGCTGAGAGGTCATTGGTGTAAGTTCCCATGAAGTCGGTTGTCTTTCTGTAATGTCTCTAATATGTGGTGGCTGTCTAGCTTCTGTTTCGTGATTCCCAGTCATTGGAAACTTAGTGGTTTGCAAGACTACTCATTCTATCATTAGACTGATCTCATTAGTAGAAGTCTCTTCCCCAAGATAAACCAAAACCTGTCTCTATGTTTCTAGCTTTTGATCTGTCCTTTTGGTCTAAGAGTTCTGCCCTTAGAAGCAAGAAGAATAAGTTCATGCTTTAAAAAAATTTTTTTTTCTGTTTCTATTTATTCTGTTCTATTTCTTTTATCTTCTATTTCTTCTATTCTTCCATGTGATCACTTTTCAGATATGTGGTGGTAGTTGTCCTGTCCTTCCTTTTCTCATACCAACCACCCCACAATCCATTTTTCAGGCTTCATGGGCTCAGTTCCTTTATCTTGTCCTCACTGATAGAAATTCAGACATTTCAGAATAATCGTCATCCTCCTTAGCCTTCTAGACTCAGCACTTTTCAGTGTCTGAACACATCACTTGAGATGTAGTCAGCTTTTGCTAGATTATGTTGAAGTAACAAGCAGCTCTTGGTGCATCAATGACTTTCAACCACAAAGTTTTATTTTTCACTCGTGATACGCATTGTCTCCTGATTATATGTAGCTCTGCTCCGTGTGTCTCTTCATTCTAAGATGTAGGTTGAAAGAATAGTACCAACCAATCTGGAACATGGGAAGAAGAGCAAGAGCAAACTCTGTTATGACTCCTGAAGATTCTGCTTCCATGTGTCAACCTTGACTTCCTCTGACATGTCATGGCCAAAGCAAGTCAGGCTTGGCAAAGGGAGGGAGAAGTATGCTTCTGCCACAGGAAGCACTGCAAGTCAAGGAAAGTGGGCAGGACTGTATCATGCTCTTATGGGAAATTGGGAAAAATAATATAATTAAACATATCTGTTTATATTTTTTACCTTACCTAGTTCAAAAGGGGCTGGAGGTAGTCATGTTGCTGTTTACTCTGAAGGCATATTTTCATAATAATCAAATAAAATAAAATACAAGGCTAAGGCAAAGTTGAGGAATGGGCACATCATGCTTTATCATATCATATTTAATGCAGACATCAAATACAGTGCTTAACTTCTTGGTAGGCATAAGGGAATTCACAAAACAATGTATTCCACTATCCTTATTATCTGTGAAAAAGATACAGGCCTTTATAATAATGGTAGAAATATGCTCCTGGTGCTGAATTCAGACGATAGTAACAACAAATTCTTACATGAAGATTGCTGATCAACACAGTGGGCCTTGCTTTTGAACAGTGGGTTTATAGGAACTGAGAAAAGCCACATTCAAGAGCCTTTAAAGTATGGCACAGTCCTGAATAAAACCTTACTCTGTGAAGAGAATTTGACTATTGCAATTTCAGCTTTCTACACTACCATATCTTTTACTGGACTTGCAATTAGGAAACAATGCCAAGTATGACAATTTAACTTTTATATCTTTTCATTTAGGACTGGGATTAGGTGCTGCCATTATCACCTCAGTTGGGATCCCCAGTAGACTTTTATTCTTATCATTTTCTCTCTCCCTGGGATGTTTTTATCTTCAGTTTTTAGATATATACAAAACAGAACTTTAAGGAAGCCACTGTCTCAGAGGTCTCTGACTAGTAAATGCACTATTCCATCCACTGTTGTTATTGCATAGAAGTGCCTGAAGATTATAAACTGGCAAAAGTCATGCCTCTTCCTACAAAGGGAGAAGTATGGTTATATAAATAAGACAGATTAATTTTTGGTACTTGAGAAGATGAAGGAACTAATTATTGAGTATTTCGGAAACACATATTAGAACATTAAAGGCATATTTAAAATGTCCCTTTCAAGTAGTATTTACTTGGCAGATAATTAGCAGAGAGTAAACAAAAGAGTGTTAATGGGGCTCCCTTACCCCAGGTGGTAACTAAATTTATTAGAAAGGCTCAGGGAGGCTTTGCACTAGTGGAGAGAACTGATCAGAAGACTTGCTTGTATTATATAAAGAGAAAATTCTGTCAGCCTGATGGTTTCTTGCAGACAGAGAAAGAGAAATTTTAGGAAATGTGTCTCATCAGTGAAATAGCCTTGGTATTCATGGTTCTCTCTCCTGGAGACAGCTCTCACTTGAGCAGGTATGATAGGTCTGAGGAGCAGGAGCTAGATTACCGAAGTCCATGCTTATAACAACTGCCGACAACAACAAAATTACCACTTTAGTAGCTAGAAAAAAATATACCCTAGCACGTGCATCAGTATTTAAAATGAAAATAGGATATGTGCATCTAAGGGATATTTAGGTGTAATATATATTCTTTTAGGTATAATATACATTCTTTTCCTTGGGGGAAGGTAAAATACTAGATGACAGACTGTTGAAGTTTCCCAGCACTTTAGTTTGCTGGCATACTCTTTATCATTGAGCATTTTAAATTGAAAGGTAATGCATGAAAGTGGTTAAAAATTAAAATACCGCAAGGTATAAGCAGAGCCCCTGAGCTGCAAATCTCCTTCCCCAGACAAAACGACTCAGTTTCTCCTGTTTTCTTCTGGAAATATTAGTGTTAGTACAAATATATTTAATATGTGTATCTCCTCTCTCCTATTTTTTTTTGTTGTTTTGTTTGTTTCGAAAATTGAATTACACTATACTGTTTTTATCTGGCTTTTTAACTTAAAATATCTTAAGGTTACACTTAAAATAACTTAATGTATTACTTATCTTAGTATGTGTGGATTTCATTCTTTTTTCCTATTGTGTAGATGTAATATTATAAGTGCCACAATTTATACGTCTTCTACTTTTCAACATATAGGTTACGTCATTTCATACTACAAACTGCCACAGCAAGTATCCTTGAAGCATATACCGATAGAGCTATAGAACAAATTCCTATAAATGCTTCCTCTAGCTGGATGAAAGAGTATATACATTTCCAGTTTTGATGGACATTCTCAATTTACCAATGAGGTTACTAACGAGCTTACTAACAGAGTTCTGTTAGTTTACTCATTCATCAACAGTATTTGAGGGTAGCTCTTTTCTTAGTCTCAGCAACACTGTATATCCTCCAGCTTTGGGTCCTTGCTAGTCTGATAGGTTAAAAATGCCATCTCATTCAAAAATGTGTTTAATTATGAGTGAATTGAAGCATCTTTTCATATGCTTAAAAGACATTTCTATTTACTTGCGAACTACTTATATCCACTGCTCATTTTTATGTAATAAGGAAATTATAGGTTTTAATTTCAACATTAAGGAAATCAGTTCCTTTTTTGCCATGTATATTGCATCAATCAGTTTTAGTCCAACAGATTTTTTGTTTTTTTGAGTCACTACTTTGTTTCCAGCTAACTGTTGGAGATACAGTCATGAAGAAACCATAGTCTTTCTACTTAAGGAACCCAACGAGGGAAATAGCATACAAATAAAAAAATTTACAGTGTGTTGTTATAAGCATAAATAAACAGAAAAGAGGCGAGAGAAAGAATGATGATTAATTTTCCTTTTTGGGTGGGAAGTGAAAGGACTGATTCACTGTGGGGACTGACACCCTAATTGAGTTTGAAAGATGAATAAGTTCTCATAGATGAAGAAGTTGGTAAAGGCATTTTGGACAGAAAGAACATGTGTAAGACATGATGTATTAAGAGACTCCAGTAGTCTAGTTTGCTGGAATGTGAGAAACATGATGGGGGCTGGAGGCGGAAGCAGGGGAGACGTGACGAGAAAGATGGGCAAGAACCGATTATCAGAAGGCCTCATAGACTGTCCTATGCAGCTTGGACATAAGCGCCTTCAGGGATTTCTAACAGGGGAGAGACCCCAGCAGATTTGTTGTTTTTAAAAAAGTGTAAATAAGGGATTGACTTTGGCTAAGGGGAAACTGGAGAAGGTCAAAGACTGGATGGCAGACTGTTGAAGTCTCCCAGGTAAGGGATGATGAGGACATAAGCCTGCATATGGATGGCAGTGGCCATTGTAATAGAAGGGCAGATTAGAGAGATTTTAGAAATACAACAGACAGAATCGATGAATCAGTGATGAGCGATCACTCAAATTTTAGGATTGTGTGATTAACTAGTGATAATGCCAGAAATGAAAAAGGAAAGATGAGAGGAAGACCAAGTTTGCAGAGCTGATGATAGGGTAGACTTTGGACGTATAGAGGTACCTCTGGGACGTTTAAGTAGAAATAGTCTATAGGTAGTTACATAGATGGATGTGGAGGTCAGGAGAAAAAAGATGATCAGGATACATAATTTGAGTCATTGTTATAAAATAGTTAAAACCGTGGTAGTGGATGAGTTTATCTTGGCAGAGGCTCTTAACCTTTTGAGTTCATAAAAAATCAGACAGAAGTTCTACTACCCTTCCTACACACAAAAATGTATAACACAAGATAGCTGAATGTGGAAACCTAGGAAACAGCAGTGGATATGGATATATTAGAAGGGCAAAGACAAGATCAGACAGTGAAGGAGGTCATGAATGAACAGCAGAAAGGAAGGAGAAAAATTAGGAGGTGAAGTAGAAGTCTTGAAAACCAAGGCGTGAGAGCCTGTCAAGAAGAAAGAAGAACTGTGCTTTATTGTTTTATTCATCTTTTATGGTGATCTAGCCTTTGATTTTTAAATTTTGGCACGCACCAGAATCACCTAGAGGGCTTGTTAAAACGCAGATTGCTGGCTGGGTTTGGTGGCTCACACCTGTAATCCCAGTACTTTGGGAGGCCAAGGCAGATGGATCACTTAAGGTCAGGAGTTTGAGAGCAGCCTGGCCAACATGGCAAAACCCTGTCTCTCCTAAAAATACAAAAATTAGCCAGATGTGGTAGGGCACTCCTGTAATCCCACATACTTGGGAGGCTGAGGCATGAGAATGGCTTGAACCCAGGAGGCAGAGGTTGCAGTGAGCCAAGGTTGCAGCAAGCTGAGATTGCACCACTGTACTCCAGCCTGGGTGACAGGGCAAGACTCTGTCTCAAATAAACAAACAAAACACAGATTGCTGTCCCCCACTCCCAGAGTATCTGATTCAGTAGCTCTAGGGTATAATCTGAGAATGAGCATCTTTAACAAGTTTCCAAGTAATGTTGATGCAGCTGGTCTAGGGACCACACTTTGAGAACCTTTGGTTCCTTTCTGTTATTTTCCTAATTGAAATGTAAAACAATGTGTATTTAACGGGAAAATTCTTGACTGCATAATTAAAATGGTAGCTTCTTTTGTTTTTTTGAATATAAGTTGTTTTTAAAGTATCCTTGTTTCAGATATTTGGATAAAATTAGAGTTCAATGAAGTCATAGTGTAGTCTTACAGAAGTATCACAATACTTTTTTATGTGTTTTAAAATTTTAAAACCATGTTTTATGATTAAGTTATCTTTTAAGCAAACAATATTTTCATATGTAATGTTTAAGAAAAAAAAGTTTCTCATTCTCTTTAAACTACATGCTAGTATTTCTGTTTATAATCATATTATAATATAATCATATCATTAATATACTATAATTAATATACATTATATAGTATATATAATATATACATTAATATAATAGCATGTAGATAATATATACACTATACTATATATTATATATAATATATATGCTACTATATATACTATATGTAGTATAATATATATACTATACTTATATATACTATATATTATCTACATACTAATACTATAAGATAATACTATGCGATAACATATATTTAGATGTTATTTACATGAATTTATATTTTTAACATTTAAAAATATTTTCTGAATTGCTACCTGTATGTACAGCCTTATCTTTTGAGAGCATAATCCTAAAAGCACCATCCCTCAGTACGTGTCACAAGAAAATGACATTGGAGATTTGGGGGGCTAAGATATAATATTTAAAAAATAAAACTGGTAGCCAGGCACTTAGGTAATGGACTTGTTAATTTTTTACTCTGGTCTTCACTTCATTATTCAATACCTTTTTCTGAATTGTCCAAGCTGAACCAACTTTCCTTTCCTTTATGCCTCCTTTATAGCTTTTCCAGTTTGTCTTATGTGCTATTATGGCTTTATATGCCATTTATATTCATTGATGGTTTCTTAAATTAGTGTACTGAAATAAGAATAATGACTATTCTTCCGACTCAGAATATGTTCCTGCTTGTGTCCCATCAGGTTATAAACTCTAATAGATGAGAGCCTTAAATCATTTTTGTAGCATCTATATGTGGCACCTGGCCAAGTGCTTTTTACTTTTGTAGGAACCCAATAGATATTGGACTGACAAACCTTAATTTTTAAAATCTTCAATATAGGAGAAACCCATTTTCTCTCTTATCATATCCACAATGGGAAAAATTTCTCCCCCGTATTTCCAGCATTGTTATGGAACTCCTACACTGTTTTACAAATGTCACTATACAAACAACATCAGTTCTCTTTTCCAGGAGTTTCCATTTAAAATAATTTCTTTGAAAATGTGTAAGTTTAATAGAGTAAAATACAATATATTTAAGAAAATATTTATTTTTATAAGTTTATATATATATATAGCAAAAGTAGAAAAGCAAGAGAAAAAATGATACACACAAGGTACTGCCCATTCCCCTGAATCCTAGCCCTGTGAAATCTTGGGTCAGAGGCCAAGAACATTTCTTTATCACTATATATCATTCAAGAGCACAATATCCACCAGGTGCAAAGAACATATCTTTCTCATTCCTTTTTTTGGAAGATGCCAATATTGTATTCCTTTTCCTCTAAATATATAATCAGATATAGTCACAGAAAAAAAAAAACACAATAAATTAAACTTCTGCATTTACAAACTTGCTAATGTATTTGAAGCATTCAAGTGTGGTAACCACACTTCTCTCTGTGTCTCCCACTGATGAGTTGGCTAAGGCAGGCCCACTATTCATTCTCTTGTTTCTAGTTCTTATACATGCTGCTACTTGGTTGGTTTCTTTGCCAGTCCCTCTGTGTATCTCTTCCCCATGGTTTAGTTATTTCCCAGAAAAGACTGATAAGAAGTAAATGTTTGAATTCGTGTCAGTCTGAAAAATGTCTTTTTTTTTTCTCTTTCACTTGAATGACAATTTAGCTATGAATAGACTTGTAGATTAAAAATTATTTTCTTCTGAACTGGAACTTCTAGCATTCTATTGTGTTGCAGATGAATTTCTCTCTCTGTCTGAAAGGTTTTAATGTTTTTTTCCTTGATGCAGAATTTTATGTTGATGTGTCTAGGTATGATTTCTTTTTCAGTAAGTGTGTTTGATAGTTTGTGGACTCTTGATCTGAAGACTCCTGGGTTCCTCAGCTATTACTGACACTAGTATTTCTTTGATAATTTCCACCTTTGTATTTTCTTTGTTCTCTCTTTTTAAAACAATTTCCTCCATTACTAAAATTGGTCCTTTATATCTGTTTTCTCAAATGTTTCCCACAGTATTGTCTTTTACTATACCTTTTAGGAGACTAAATTTAACTTTTTATTTTAAACATTATATTTTTACCTTTAAGAAGTCTTTTATATTCTCTTTTTTTGATAATCTTTTATTATTGAGTTCTACATAATTATTATATTTCTGTTTTTAGCTTGAATTATTCTGTTTTGTTTGGGATCAACTTTTCTTTTTATTTTCACACTCTGAGTTTTCTTTGTGTGCCTGGTGATTTTTGATTATCTATTTAGATTTAAAATGGAAGGCTTACATAGCCATTGTGGGTTTCTTGTGAGTAATTAGAACTATGTTCGAGCTGGCTCTTTCTCTTCAGTAGAAATTCTGACTGGGAACTTCGTGTGAAATAGGAGAGGGCTTGGGTAGATTTACTGGCAGTCTTTATGGGGACAGATCCTCTAAATCCCAGAATTAGGTAGAAGCCTTAGCTTTTCAGTTTTTTTTTTTTTTTTTTAAGTTCGTTTGCCCCCCCCCCCCCCCCCCCGTCTTTTTTTTTTCCTCTCGGTTTGTTTATCATTTCTTTCTTTTTCTTTTCTTTTTTTTTTTTTGAGACGGAGTCTTGCTCTGTCGCCCAGGCTGGAGTGCAGTGGTGCATCTCCACTCAATGCAAGCTCCGCCTCCAGGGTTCATGCCATTCTCCTGCCTCAGCCTCCTGCATATCTGGGACTACAGGCGCCCGCCACCACGCCCGGCTAATTTTTTGTATTTTTTTTTTTTTTTAGTTGAGACGGGGTTTCACTGTGTTAGCCAGGATGGTCTCGATCTCCTGACCTCGTGATCCGCCCATCTCAGCCTCCCAAACTGCTGGGATTACAGGCCTGAGCCACCGCGCCTGGCCTATCGTTTCTTTTAGAGAGGAACCCTAAGGGTTTCTATTTTGTTTTGTGGGTAAATTCTAGCAGCCTACACCTCTAACTGCTGGAGAGGAGAGGGGAATAGTGGTGGTGCTGGGGAATGTAGACTGATAACAGCTTGTCCCATGTGAACCTGTAGCTTGATCCTTTTTCAGTCCCGTTTCTCACTCCTACCATTCCAGCTTGATTCTAAGTAGTTACTGTCCTAGTGAATAGCTTCCACCTCCTTTGTGGCCCTCTTATGGTTTTATTGGCTTCTTATGTTTTTCCATCAATCTGTTCCTATCTACTGTCTGTCATCTAGAACAGACGTTTTGAGATGTCAAATGTTTTGAGCTGCTGGCTACTTGTTTTTGTAAATAAAGTTTTATTGGCACACCCATGCTCATTTGTTTGCATATTGTCTATATGGAGCTGCTTTTGTGCTACATTGGCATAGTTGAGCAGTTGAAACAGAAGACAGCAGAGCTAAATAGTTGCCACAGAGACTGTGTGATATGCAAAGCCTAAACTATCTACTCTTGAGTCCTTTACAGGAAAAATTTGCCCATCTCTGGTCTAGAAATGTTTTGACATTTTTCATTTTCTTGTGCTCAAACCTACCAGCCTCACCTTCTCACCCTCTTCATAGATAAGTAATTAATTCATTGTAATGTTCTCTTTTAATTCAGTAAGATCTGAGGAGGCATATAAGCCTCCTCAAGCCTCCAAATGTCTACTGTCTGCCTGTTCTGTCCTCTTGAACTGGAAAGACAGAGTCCTCATTCTTATACTCTGTAATATACTGATGGTCTGCTTATTAATTATTGTCTTCCATGTATAACCTTTTGAGGTGCAACAGCCAGGACTGTGTGTAATTCCTTGTTCCTTAATACAAGGCCAAGTATACAGTAAGCCTTCACAACATGTTTGTTGAATGAATAAATTAATATCCTTATGTTTGAATTTTCTTTTCAAGGTGGTGAGGAACAGCTATTTTTTTCTTCTGAATACACATGTAAAATTCCTTTACCTATTAATAATTCATTTTTATATCCTTTTTCAAGATTAGGTGTATAAACAATGGTTAATCTTATCGGGAATGGAGAGGACCTCGTGTTCGAGAGGCATGCCAGCCTACTTATTTGCATTCTACCTCTTTCTACTTTTTCATGTTTGTTTTTTTTTTTAACTGAGTAATGCAATATGTTATTTTTTTCTTCACAACGTTGCATTATTTTATATGTTAACAAGTTGTAGCTTAAGTAACCATATGTTTTGTAGCTGAGGAACTACCTGCATAATGATCCAGAGTGTTTTAGGAACAGTATATTTCAAATATTTTTCAAATGTGATTTTTCAAGAAAATGTCTGACTGTGTGAAATGATTGCAAAGGATGATTGTGAAACAGAAGAATTTTAAAATAGGAATAAGAATAAAATCTTAGTTGAGTATTGTGTTTTGATGTATATTTTTGTTTGTGTTTCTCTTCTCGACCATCTGACTATTATTTAAAATCATTTCCCACATAAATTAAGAACGACGTACTAAGTTCTTAAAGAAATGATTTTGATAGTAGACATTTCCATTGGAGTACGTTTGTCATTTCTTGTACTGCAGTGAATGTGTTTTCTCTTGAGTCATGGTGTCTTTAATAGTACCAATTTAAAATCATAGCAGTACGTGAAGTAGAGTCAGCACCTGAATTATTGGCTTATTTGGAAATTAAGTAAATGGCCTCTTTTAAGATCTTCTGCAGAAGAAAGTATAGAGCATTTTTAATAGATATGTTTCTTTTCCTATTATTTCCCATAAAAAAGAAACAGAATTGGGGACTTGTAGTTATTTGTTATTTGATTCATCCCATCTCTCTTGAACTCTTCCAATACATTAGCAAGTTTGTAAATGCAGACGTTTAATTTATTGTGTTTTTTTTTCTGTGACTATATCTAATTATATATTTAGAGGAAATGGAATGAGATATTGGCATCTTCCAAAAGAAGGAATGAGAAAGATGTGTTCTTTTCACCTTGTGGATATTGAGCTCTTGAATGATATAGTGATAAAGAAATGTTCTTGGCCTCTGACCCAAGATTTCACAGGGCTAGGATTCAGGGGAATGGGCAGTACCTTGTGTGTATCATTTTTCCTCTTGCTTTTCTACTTTTGCTATATATGTATAAGCTTATGGAAAATAAATATTTTCTTAAATATATTGTATTTTACTCTATTAAGCTTACACATTTTCAAAGAAATTATTTTAAATTGAAACTCCTAGAAAAGAGAATCAATGTTGTTTGTACAGTATCATTTGTAGAAGAGTGTAGGAGTTCCATAAAAATCTGGGAAACAGTAAAATGTAGTCAGTGGAAAATATCATTGTAGTATTTACATTAGTACTCTTCAGTATAATTTTCCAAGATGATGGAACTATTCGTAATCTGTGCTGTCCCATACAATAGCCATTAACCACATGAAACTACTGAGTACTTGAGACATGGCTACTGTGAAGGAGTGCAATATTTCTTTATATTTAAATATTTTAGTACAGTAATTTTATTGTCCTTTTGTAATTATAGACTAACATTTTAATTTTGTTCTACTTAATTTTTTATTCTTTTTTCTTTCAGGAAAATATATGCAGATGATGAACATTCTTAAGCCAATTGCCTTTGATGTTATTCATTTCATGTCTCAACTATTTGATTATTACTTGTATGCAATATATACCTTTTTTGGTCGGAATGATTCAGTAAGTCCACCTTTAGAGGGAAAAAATATTTCTTCTAAAATTTATTTTATAAATGTCAAAGTTTTTTGTTCTCTTTGTGGAAGATACACAAATAACATTATTTTGGGGAATGCATAAAAAACAAAATTATTGATACCAGCTTTCTGTCTGCCTTATTGCCTTACTTTTATATTAATTTTAAGCTTTCGTATGATAAACACATTCAACTTTTTGGAAGAAAAAGTGCAATGTCTGTTTCTAACTTTGACATATTTTGGCAATGAAAAATGTACAGATTGCTTTATTTAAATCTGGCTCTATGTAAAATACAAAACAGTAAATGAGACATTTTAAATATTGGCTAACAACCTTAGCAGTCACTGGTACATCTAAAAGATAATGAAAAATATTTATTAAAATAATTGAAAATCTGAACTGAGCCATCTACCTGCCATAGAATTAATGTTTTTCTGCACCTCCTTTTTGCGTTTCCAAAACAGTTATTGAGTATATCTTTTTCTACTACTCACAGAAAATAACACAATATTAGGCAAGTAACTAATTTGATACTTTAAAATTAATTATGTGATTTGCATAGATGTTTGACAGTTTTCTGTGTAAAAACATTCCATTGAGTCCTATGAATATAATACTAGTTATATTTCATATCTTTTTAAAAATGTAAATTTCAATGTATAACTACATTCATTATATAAATATTTATATCCTTGCTGTGATCACAAGTATGTCAAAGACATAATCATTTTATATAAGACCCGAATTTCTGGGGTTCTTAATTCTGAAAAATATTTCTTAGAAAGAATGCTAATATGACCAGTGACAAAATGTTGCTGCAGAATTTATATACTATAAAGTATGTATTAATTCATCACCCTGAATTTGGAAACTCACTAAATATTAATCAAGGAAGACCTTGTAGAGTTTTAGCTAATTGTCAGAATGTTTTAGTCTTGTAGGTGAGCCTTACTTTGTCTTTTGGGCCATGCCTCTAGACCGGTCCTGTCTAAGAAATTTCATAATAGTAGAAACATTCTGTGTTAGCAATGTCCGGTATGGTAACCACTAGCCATACATGGCTTTTGAGCACTTGAAATATGTATGACTAGTGACTTAGGAACTGAATTCTTAATTGTGTCTAATTTTAGTTAATTTACCTTTAAATATAAATAGCCACATGTGACTACTATCATATGGGACAGAACAGTTCCAGAACACATTATTGATAAGGTGTGTTAAAATAAGATCTTTCTGAAACTTTTGGGAACCAAATGGTTTTGGATGTGATTTCCCAGCTGATTATATACTGACACAGAATTTTTTCAGAATGACATTCTCTAGTACCCCAGAAATTTAGCAAAGTATAGTTACTTATTGTAAAATATATTGCATATTTGATTTAAGATTTGTTATGAACACAGTATTCTGATATTTTACATTTAAACCATTTTTAATTCTGTAAGACTCAGTAAGAGCTATTTAATTATACTGAAACAAAGAAAATCTATACATAAATAGCACAAATAAGCACATGCATGTGTATAATATTGAAGTGGTAGTTTTTAATTTCCTAAGAGAATAAGCTTTTCAGGCCCATTAGAAATCATAGAAATTTTCATACTCATAAAAATAAATAAATACTCCAAATTTACCCTATTAAGTGTTGAATCTTAGTGGTACCAGGGGAGGGGGAATCAGGTAATGTGTAGAATGGGAAGAACAGGTTATATGGTTGTATCTGCTTCTCTGTCAAAAGAAAGGGACTTGTGTGAGAGAATTTAGATGGATGCTTTTTGTGGAAAAATAAGCATCTTTTTCTCAGGGGTTCTGGCTTCTAGAAATCATTGGTTGGGGACACAGTATATACATTAGTCCAAAGGATTCCTCCTATTAATACTATTTCCTCCAGAAACTCCTGCTATTAACTGAACTGGTTATTACCTACTTTCTCATGCTCTATTTTATATCTGATCCATTGGATTCTATTATAATAATGTTATTCATAGTATTGCTTTATCTTGCCTTGTCCCCAGCTTTCCATTGTTCACCTCTTAAGTTATGTTTTCTTTGGTCTTTCTGGTTCACATTTTTTTGTGAAGACCATCTGTAACTTACTTAAAACAGTAGTAAACACATAGTAGACACTCATGGTGTATGGATTGATCTTCTAATTATTTGCCATTCCAGTAAATCTTATGAACATTCTTATTTGACAACAGTTTGTGAGCCTCGTTTAAGGTTACCTTTCATTAGTAAAACTGTTTCTTTGTAGAGAGCCTATAAATAGGTATCTGTATATTTAAGAAATGAATTAACTTCCAATTCCAGGTATGACAGACTAAAACCTTTCTAGATAATATTTCCTGCAGAAAACAACTATAAAATCTGAATGTTATAGAAGAGGCAACTATTTGAAGACACTGGAGAGTAAACAGAAGCAGCAAATAGACTCTGGTGAGGGGTCCATGCTAGTCTGCAGATGGGAGAAAGGGGAGCTATGAAAATAAATTTTATCCCCGTGGCTTTTTAGCTCAGGGCTAAGTGCAGTCCATGTGGCCCACGGGTGGAGACAAGCACAGGAAGACCTGAAGTTTTTATGGACTGGAGAATCAGAAAAGTGGAGCCAGAAAACTGGAAACACTAAAAATAGTAGAGGAGGCTCAAAAGAAAAAAATCCAGAGAGGGGATTTCCAAATTCAGTCCACCTATATCTCAGACTGTGAAATATGTGATTCCATGATCCATGATTATATGGAACAAACTGCCTGCAGCTCAGTGAAAGAAAAAAAATATAAACAGAGACAAAAGCTGCTGCACAAGAGACAGTTTATAGTTAAAGCCCAGCCAAGAAACTTAGGTACTGAAAACAAAGGAAATGATGTTTATGGGAGAAAAATGACAGTATCCAGAATCTCCAGAATGAAATCGGTCATGTAATCTAGCTTTACGTAACAGACACAGCACCAAATCAATCTAGTTTAACTCTAAGATACTGGAACCAAGGGATAAGGATTTTAAATGGGCTTTTATCACTGTCTTCAATGAATTAAAACAAAATATATTTTAAATGCTTGAACATCTCAGCAGAGAAATAGTAAATTCTGGTAGTGACAATGATAAAAAAAAAAAGGAAATCCTAGAAATGAAAAATATAATTTCAAACACAACAAAAAAGTTTACTCTATATACTTAATAGCCAAATGGACATGACAGAAGAAAGAATATGTGAACATAAAGATAATCAAAATTATTCAAAGTGAAGAGCATAAAAAAGGATTAAAAGGAAAAAAATCTCACAGACGTTTGATTATATCACATGGTAAAACATACACGTGATTGGAATACTAGATGGAGAAGAAGAGAGAGAGAATGAGTCAGAAAAAATATTTGAAAAAACATTGGCCAAAATTTTGCAGCTACAAGGTGCTAAATGAACAGCGAGAAGAGGAAGCATAAAGAAATGTACAGCGGAGTACCTATGATGAAAATTTTTCTTGAAAAACATAGTAGATATATTATATAAAAGGGACCAATAATCTGATTAACAGCTGACTTCCCATTAAAAGGCTATGGGGGCTTTTTGTACCTTGAAGGTACAAAAGAAAAAGAAATACTGTCTATTCAGAATTTTATATCCAGTAAAAACATCATTTGAGAATGAAAGTGAAATTAAGATATTTTTAGATTAAAAGAACAAAAAACTAAGAGAATTTGTCACAAGGGACATATAAAAATTCCTAAGGGAAGTTAATGAGACTGAAGGGGAATGATAACACATGAAAACCTAGATCCTCAGAAAAGAGTGAAGAGCATTGGTAATGGAATCTACCTGTGGAAATTCAAAGATAATTTTTTCTTTTTCCACTTACTTTCTTTATAAACCACAGGGCTGTTTAACAGTGAAATCATAGCATAGTCTTCCTGGAGTTCATAATACATGTAGATGTATTACATTTAAAAACTATAACAAAGTATGTGGGGAGGGTGTGGACGTATAAGATTGCAAGATTTCTGTATATTAGTAAAGCAGTGATGAATATCGTAATCCATAGGACAACTATGAAACATAATACAAATAACTTTAACTCTTTAGCTAACAGGGATATTAAAGTAGAAATCTAAAAATATATTTATATAATTACAAAAGGCAGGAAAGGAAGAACCAAGGAGGGAAAATAGAGATAAAATATAACAGTAGGTGCAAACTCAACTAATCATTGCATTAGATGATAATGGACTAAACTCTCAAATGGCAGAGATTGTCAGAATGGATTAAAAACAAAGTCCACACTAAAAAACAAAAAGACATACTTTAAATATAAAAAAGAGGCTGGACAGGGTGGTTCAGACTTGTAATCCCAGCACTTTGGGAGGCTGAGGCGGGAGGATCTCTTGAGCCCAGAAGTTCGAGACCAGACTGGAAAATTTGGTGAAACCCAGTCTCTACTAAAAATACAAAAATTAGCCAAATGTGATGGCTTGCACGTGTAGTCCCAGTTACTCAGGATGCTGAGGCAGGAGGATCGCTTGAGCCCTGGAGGTCAAGGCTGCAGTGAGCTGTGATCACACCACTGCACTGCAGCTTGGGGACAGAGCGAGACCCTGTCTCCAGAAAAAAAACAACCAACCAAACAAAAAAAAACCCCAAACAATTGTGCTGGAGATCCTAGCCTTTGTCATAAGATAAGAAATATAAGGCATATGGATTGGAAAAGAAGTTAAGTTGTCCTTAATTGCAGATGACATGGCAAACCCTAAGGAATCCACAAATAAGCTTCTAGAACTAATAAATAATTTAGCAAACTGCTAGAATATAAAGTCAGTATACAGAAATCAATAATCCAGTTTGAAAATGAAAAAAATTTTTAAAAAGCTTTACTTACAGTAACATCAAAATTTTTAAAGAAATTTAACAGATAACTTGATAGGTTTGTACACTGAAAATATTAAATCATTAGAAAGGGAATTAAAGGCTATGTAAATAAATAATGAGATACACCATGTGCATATATTAGAAAACTCAGTGTTGTAAAGGTGGCAGTCTTCCCCAAATCTATAGGTTCAGTACAATCCCACTCAAAACTATAACAAGGTTTTTTTTTTTTCCAAGAAATTTAGAAGTTTATTTTAAAATTGATACAAAAAGCCAAAGATTCATAATGGCCAAAACATTTTTGAAGAACAGAGTTAGAGGATTTTTATACCTGACTTCACAAAGACTTACTCCAGAGCTACAGTAGTTGATAAAGTATGGTACTGGCCTAACAGTAGATCAGTGCAACAGAAATAGACACACTTACATGGTCAATTGATTTTTGAAAACGGCACTAAGGTAGTTCATTAGAGAAAATAGTTTTTTTAGCAAATGGTGTGGATACACTTGGATATAAGTATGAAAAGAAAAAAAAAGCCTCAATCCCTCTTCTTCATACCATACACAAGAATATAAATAAACATTGTTTATAAGACCTAAAGAAGTTCCAAAACTATGAAACGTCTAGAAAAAACTAGGAGAAAATCTTTGTGACATTTGGGTTAGGCATATGCTTCTTTGAAAAGACACAAAAAGCATGAAGCATAAAAGAAAATATTGATAAAATGGGCTTCCTCATGGTTAACAACGTTTGCTAAAGAGGCAGAAATACGAAAAGTCAAGTCAGACCAGGAGAAAATTTTGCAAACCATATGGAGAAAGGCTGTGTTCACACAAAGTATAAACAACTCTTATAGCTCAATAAGAAAACAACTCACTTAAAAAATGGGAAGAGACTTTATCGGGTATCTGCACTGCAAAAGAAGATATGAGAATGGCTAATTAGCACACGAGAAGATGTTTGACATCACTGTCATCAGAGAAGTGCATGTTAAAAGCAATTCCAATACGTCTGTGCAACCACTAGAATGGCTAGTTAAAAGGCACTGACAGTATTAAGAATTGGCAAGTTTGTGGAGTCTTTTAGTCTGCTCCAACTTCCGTAGCAAAATAGTGTAGACTCGGCTGCTAAAGAACGGAAATTTATTTCTCAGAGTTCTGGAGGCTGGAAGTCCAAGATCAAGGTGGTGGCCAATTCTTTTTATGGTGGGGGGCACCCTTTCTGGCTAGCAGATGGTTGCTTTCTGCCTGTGTCTTCACATGGCCTTTCCTTTGATCACGTGGAAGGAGATAGTAAACTCTCTAGTGTCTCTTCTTAAAATGTCATGAATTCCATCGTACCAGGGACCCACCCTCATGACCTAATCTAAAACTGATTTTATTTCCCAAAAGCCCCATCTCCAAATGCTATCACATTAGGGGTTAGGGCATCAACATGCATTTTGAGGGAAAACACAAACATTTAGTCCGTGACATGGAACAACTAGAATTCACATACATTGTGTGTGGAAATGAAAACAGTACAGCTACTTTAGAAAACAATGTGGAAGTACCACATTGTTAAAAACATATTTAGTATATGAATTAGAAAGTCCATTTCTAGTTATTTACCCAAGAGAAGTGAAAATAATATGTGTCCAGAAAAGGACACACACATGAATGTTCATAGTGACATTATTCAAATAGCCTAAACCTGGAACCCAAACGTTAGTTGACCGAATAAGTAAACTGAACAAGAGATTGTACTGTATCCATACTACTAAATACAATGAAGCAATAAAACACTACAAAATACCACCAGACCCAACACAGATGAATCTCAAAAGCATTCTAAGTAAAACACATCAAACACAGAAGATTATATACTATGTGAATCCATTTATATGAAATTTTAGAAAAGGCAAAAACTACAGTGAGAGAAAGCAGGTCAGTGGTTAAGGGTGAGGGAAGGGGATAAGGGCAAAGGGTATGAGGCCATTTTTAAGGGTGAGAAAACTCTATCTTTTTATGGTGCTGGTTGCAAGATTGTATGCAATTACCAAATTCATCAAACTATACTTAAAAAGATTGAATGTAATTTATATATAAATAATACCTTAATGAAAAGAGAAGAAAAATGGATTGATGAAGTTTATAAAACCTAGAGAAAATAAAAGGTATTACATATCATAAAATTAGCATATAAAATCAGTTCATGTTTTGTTGCACAGTGTTATGGCACAACTATTTTCACTTAAGACTCTCTGACACATGTAAATAATTTCTCATTCTTGTGTCTCAAATGGGAGAAGAAGAGGAATAATAAATGTTCATGTATGCTTGTGTGTGTGCATATAGTCACATAGTCATACATACATAATTTCTGACTATGTTAATGACATACATTTTATAGCTTACTCTTAATAATGTTTTAAATTTATTGGCTCATAGAGGACATTGTAACATTTTTCCAAATGCCTTTAACTATGTATGATTACCTCTAAATTACCTTTATTTTCATCAATGGAATCATCACACAGAGAGCTGACTAACTGGCTTTTCATGTCTTATTCTTATCCTTCTCAGTTATGCTCTTGTGAAGGTTTTTATAAATGCTTTGGCTTTGTTGTAGTGAATAGATTTCTATCTATACTGTGAAATGTTTACCAAGCCTAATAGAAAATTGTATTGATTTTTGAATGAGGATTTAAGCTATCACTAATTTGTATAGGAAAAATAAATGAGCAAAAAATATAAATAACTTTATGTTGTTATGCTGCTACATGAACACAGCACATTATATCTTACATACAACAGAGTATAATATCTTTATCTAAAATCTCAAGTTTTACAACTAAAAATAATGACTCTTGAGAAAGAAATTCTGGAGAACTCTCTTGATAATTCTTAAGATTGATACTTGTTAGTGTGTCCTGTGAATGCACACAGGTAAATGTTTCTTTGGTTCCCTTGAGATTTGACTCCTTTGCTTGATGTATTAGAATTTGTAAATGCAATTTGGAAACCCTCTGAAGGCTAAGTATCTGAGTGAAAACTCATCAAATACCTTGGTTAATTTGAAGATGTAACATTTGCAAGATGATCTCTAGAATGATGTAACAAGCCTTTTTCTTTTTCAGTTGGAATCAACAGGACTCGGCCTTAGTAGTAGTAGACTAAGAACAACTCTAAACAGAATACAAGAAAGCCTTATTGATCTAGTAAGTAATGAATCGGAATATATTCTTTTGGATTATATAAAATGCAAATTAGCTATTCAATCAATTTTGTATAAATGTGTCTATATGTATATTGAGTAGCGGAGTCCTCAGAATTAAATGAGTGCATATAGGAAGTAAAATAGATTGCTTATAGTCTGATCAGAGAGAAACTAGTATACATAAAAGAATATGATATTGGTCATATGTCTAGCACAAGTTCAAAGAAGAGAAAGGTTTATGTGAAAAACTAATATCAGAGGAGGACTAAAGGAAGAAGTGACACTTGTGCTAGACTTCGAAGACCAGGCATAGGATTAATGGGAAAGGGAAAAGTCTTTAAATTAAGGTACACAGGGTGAGCAAGGGCCTTGAGGTGGGTGCAGTACGAAGTGTGACAGATCTTAGGATTGGGACACTGGTATATGCTGCAAAGTTAGGTTGCATTGAGTGTTTGGGACACTTTATAAATGGCTTTGAAATTCAAGGAGAAAGTTTGGGTTTAGTTGCTGTGTAGTAGGGAGCCCGGTTTTTGACTATCATCATAGGATGAAATGCATGTTTTAAGAAGACAGGTTAGATAGCAGCACAGGGTTGACCTCCTGTAGTGTTTCAGCTAACATAAGCATTTAAAATGAGAAAAACTTTCTCATGGTTGGTCACTGTAGCCCGAAGTTTATGTTGTTTAGACATTTCTCCACATCTATTTTAACCCCAAGCTTCTCTGAATTTTCCTTTATTCCTTCAACCTAACACGAACAAGCAATCATTTTCCTCATTTTTCATAAGCTCTACATTATGTGCATACTTCTGTTATTGAAGCTTTTTATAAAGCCATGATTATTCTTTTAAGGAATACTTATTGTAACAATTGGTATATGCCAGGCATTGTTATAGAGCTGGGAATTCATCAGTGCACAGAAGAGATATTTCCTGTCTTGGAACTTGTATTTTATTGGAGCAGAGAGACAAACAAATGTATAACATAGTGTCAGATACTCATTGAATACTAAGACAAAACTGAAGCAGTGATAGGATGGGGATCTTGAGCAGAGCTGTGAATAAAGTGAGTGAGGCATGTGCTGATATCTCAGGTGAGCGCTGTTTGGGCAGAAGAAATAACTGGTATCCTTCTCTCTTAACATTTGGAGATCCTTTTACCCAACATATTTTTTAAAATATAGTCATATCACTTACCTTGGCACATAGCATTGCTTCAGTAAATGTTCATAGAGTAGATGAATATACTCCAGTCCCTTAGTTTCTTGTTTCTTGGCATAACTTGGCTTGTTTCCTTGGTTATGATATTTGTTTAATCCTTGATCTTCAATTTCAGAGTCAAGGCTCCTTATTTGACCCAGCCTTTTTGTTTCTCTTTTTTCTTTTCTTTTTTGTTTTTAGTCTTTGTTTTGTAAAATCCACTGGTCTCAGCCCCACTTGCAGTTTTCTGTGTTTCAATTTTGATTCTTCTTATTCGATACTTCAGTATAACCTTGAGCATCAAATCTTATTCTCCAGATCTTATTCCACAGCTAAAGTTTTTCTTGTTTCTGACTGAAAGGCCCAAGATTAATGGGCCAAATTTTACCACTAGAGCCATTCACCCTGGCATTTCTGTGTCATTCCTGCTAGCTACTGTCTTGTGATCATCGAACACCAGTTCTAGATTTGACCCTTAAGATGTGGATTTCTGCTTCAGATTTTGCCACATAGTGTATAATGAATTATTACTCATACTGATAAACATTGGTTTGTTATTTTAGAAAATATATTTGTCATTTATTAGAACTTGCTTGATCTCAGGATTTTTTTTTTTTTTTTGAGACGGAGTCTCGCTCTGTCGCCCAGGCTGGAGTGCAGTGGCCGGATCTCAGCTCACTGCAAGCTCCGCCTCCCGGGTTTACACTATTCTCCTGCCTCAGCCTCCCGAGTAGCTGGGACTACAGGCGCCCGCCACCTCACCCGGCTAGTTTTTTGTATTTTTTAGTAGAGACGGGGTTTCACCGTGTTAGCCAGGATGGTCTCGATCTCCTGACCTCGTGATCCGCTCGTCTCGGCCTCCCAAATCTCAGGATTTTTTAAGCTGGTATGTATTAATTTTCTTCACTTCATTAATTTGCATTTACATTGGCAGAATACATTAATTGATTTCTTGCTACTCAATACATTCTTTGGCTACTGAAATAATTTATAGCTTAATCAATCTGAAACCAACTAGATGGAAGTAATATTTTTCCTTGTATTTCTCTTGCATGTCACTTAAAATCTTAATGAATACTTTTTTGGTAATTTTATTTTCTCCATATAGATATTCTAAGTTTTACTTCTCTTTAAGCTGTAAAAGGCAAAATAGAATTATTGTGGTCTTAAAAATGCTGCCTGAAATAATTTATCATATAAATTCAGTGTAAACTAAGAAAATTTGTTTGTCACATCAAATAAAAGTTTAAGAAAAGTTGTCTAATAGGAAAAGTAAGAAAGGAAGCTGGTATAGGTGATAGTGACAGCAGGAAGGTGAATTTTTAGTAACCCATTTGGTTATGCTAACTAAATTGTTTGCTTTAAGACCTTTAGCCAACTTATTTATTCATTTATTATTTATTTACTTATGAGACAGAGCCTTACTCTGTCACCCAGGCTGGAGTGCAGTGGCAAGATCTCGGCTCACTGCAACCTCCACCTCCCAGGTTCAAGCGATTCTCCGGCCTCAGCCTTCCGAGTAGCTATAATTACAGGCTGTCACTACCGCGCCTGGCTAGTTTTTGTATTTTTAGTAGAGATGGGTTCGCCACGTTGGCCGGGCTGGTCTTGAACTTCTGACCTCAGGTGATCCTCCTGCCTTGGCCTCCCAAAGTGCTGGGATTACAGGCGTGAGCCACTGCACCCGGGCCTTTAGCCAACTTTAAATTTTTGATAATAATATTTTAAATTTGTCCAGAAAAATTCATAAATGTGAATTCTCTTTGTAGTAGCACATTGGTGGTAGGAAAGGTTAAAAAATGTGACTCTCACAGTGAGAATAAAGGTGGTTAAGGTTTCATTTTTCAGTCTTTAAAGGGTTATAGCCTTTACTTATTGCACTCCTGTAAACTGAAAAAGCCAGTTTAGGAGCTTTTTATTTAAGTGTGCAGTAAGCACATACCATTTATTTATGTCAGCTTGACATTTTCGTAACTCTCTTGCTCTCTTCAAGCGTATTTTCCTAAATATAAACACAGAACTTTAGTCTTTAAGCAAATAATTATCATAAATTTTATGCCTCAAATGCCAGGCATACAACTGGGAACAAAGGAAGGTATTTTAATGAAAGCCTTTTGAAGTGGGGGCAACAATTCCAGTGATCTTCTAAAGAATGCTTTTGTGAAAGAGCTCCCTGAGTAGAAGGGAACTCAATGCATTTGTGTTGGAGGCATTAAGGAGGTAGTTAGGTAAATGCTTTTGGCTCCTCTTGTCATATGAAAGATAACTGTATTCTCTCAGACTATAGATATACCCTCTCCTTGCCTTCCATTATTTTCTAGAGCCACCTCCCTGTTCTATCCCTAATTAACTAGTTAGTACCTAAATTCAAAGAAACTTAGTTTTATAGATATATTGTGTATATGATATCTAATCCGAAAGAATGAAATTTAAAATTAACTGCTATTATAAGTGTTTGGTATTCATGGAGATCCTTGAGCTATTTTGAGTTTGAGATTATACAATATTGTCAGAAAATTCATATTAGATTTAGCTTAATTATACAATATTTTAAAAGCAGAAGTGTTTGATGCTTAGAAGGAGTTTTGTTATACTGTTGGAGTATAATCTTCCAAGATTTTACTCATAGAAGGAAACTTATCTGTGCTCATTTAACCTGTACAGCATTCATACATACCTAGTAACCATAAGCTTCTGCTTGAACATCTCAAGTGATGTTTTTTTGAGAACTAATAACCACCAAAAGCAGCCCTGCTTGCCTTACATCTGCCTGGTAGAATGTGCTTTGTTATAATGTAACCAAATATGCTTATCTCTTGAACTATTTTCTGTTATTTCTATTTCTACTTCTTTTGGATCACTTTGAGTAGCCTAGCCATTTTGCCCAAGTGAGTCCTTTCTTCTCCCAGTTCCTTTATTCGTTTTTCATGTTTCAGAGTTTTACATCTCCTCATCATTCTTTGACTTGTTCTGAAATAGTTATTTACAACTCTGAACTAAGAAGAAAATTGAGAACACTATAAGAGGTATTGGAAGCAGACAGAAAACGAGCTATGTGATGAGGGTGCAGGATGAGATACAAGATAGTTGGATAGCTATCTTTATTACTAATTCATTCAACAATACATATTGCATGCCTAGGTACTTTGTGGTAGACTGATGGCCCCCAGAGTGGAGGAGGTAGTTAAGGAATAAATGAAGATCTAATTTAACGTTAGATTGTGTTGAGAGCAATGAAGAACTTAGGTGAAAAGTACAGAGAGAGAAAGGGTGTAATGTTATTTGGGCAGTTAGAGAAGATCCCTCTAGGAAGGACCACTGAAGCAGATCCCTAAAGGAAATAGGAGCGTGAGCCACCCTTATTCAACAAATGTTTATTTAGTGTCTGTCTGTTGAACACTCTATATGGTGCCAAGCACTGTTCCAAGAATTAAGGATACAATTGTAGGGGAAGGTGGGGAAGCCAGACAAAACTCCCTACCCATGTAGAGTTTATTTTCTAGTAGGGGGAAGATAATTTGGGAAACAGTGTTTTAGGCTAGAGTTAGTTGTGAACAGGTAATATGGTAACATGTTTAGACTTTTTCCTGGAAGGAATGGATTAAGGCTTTAAAACCAGGGAGTGTTATGATCACATCTCTATTTGAGAAAGTTCACATCAGTATTGTTGAAAAATCAGTCAGTTAACTGTATGGAAACTGGCATAGAAATAGGAGAAGCTAGAGACAGAGCTCTCTATTCATGGGCTTTTAGAATAGTCCAGTCAAGACTGCTAAGGAACCTGTGACCTGTTTAAATAGTAATATCAGGAAGGAACAAATGAGAGGTGTCAGTTTAGGCATGTTTTCGTGATTGATTGGATGTGGAAGGTGAAGAAGGGGAGTCATGAATGACTTTAAGGTTCCTTACTTGTTTCTTATCAATAACTACCAGAATTAAATAGGATAGACAACCAATTGGTGCCAAACAGTATTTAATTTTGTAAAAATTTTTTCTCCTTTTTTTTTTTTTTTCCTGCTGGAGTAGGGTTATTTCCTTTTTAGAGGGAAATGAATGATGGAGATATGACATTAATTAACTTGCATGGATCCATGATCCTGCTTCTCCCTAGAGGAAGCACAGTTATTCCCAAACTAACTTTTAAATGCTAATTGAGTAATTAGAGATTGAAAAGAGACACTGTCTTTAGGAGAAGATAGGAAATGAAAAAAAAGATAAAGAATTAAACCATTTTCTAACTTGAAAGGTTTTATAAATTTTATTTGCATTTTGCTAAATTTATAGGAGTAAATTATATGTATGCATTTGATGTCTCATTTATTCATATGGAAAATAATTGGAGATTTGTTACTATAAAGTTGCTTTAAAAAGTAATCTGGCTTTATATATTGTACACTATTAGATGTGTTTACATCCAATTTTGTGCTAAATTTTCTTTGAGGTTCTTTTAAAGCTATTTTGCATTTAAACATTTAGTTTTGCTATCTGCCTACTCATATGTTCTCACCTTTAAACTCCATAATAGAGATAACCATGGAGTGTTTTCCACACTGAAAGTAGTACATAAACTGCAGGGGTTGTATTATATAATGTTTAGCATCTCTTCTAACTCTTGTCATTCTATGGTTCAATCAACATTTTAAAACTTTGAGTGGGTGCAGGGGTTAACTTGTATTCAGGTTAACTTTAAAAAACATAGCTGCACTTTTGTACTATGAGCTATTGCTTAACTTACATAGCTTTTATTCTATTTTTTTTCTTTTTGTAAATTTCTCTCATGAAATTTTTTTTCAAAATTTAATGAATGGAGTTTGTTGCCATGTCAGTACTGCAAAACTCTATACTTAAACTAAAAGTATAATGAACATTTGTAATTCAAGCTCATTGTTATTAGAAATAAAAAGTTCTTAATGACCTTCACAGTGAAGTGACTCTGGATTATACTGTCATCAGTAACATTAAGATTCATACAGTCTCACTGCCTTGACCTCTCTCCTTTGTGCCCCAGAAAACAATAATTAAAAGTCTCTTTCTCTGACGTGTAATGCGGCAACTATTCGAATAACTATTATGATGATGTCAGTATTCTAAACAGCCTTCTTTCATGTTCTCTGTACAAAGGGAAACTTATTCACTAAAATAAGTTTATATTAAGTTAAATATTGAAATATTTGGAGTGATTGGTAACTCTTGAGCTGGCAGTCTTCTGGTACTCTGTCAGCTCCTCCAGGTAGCCAGCCTTGTGCATCTTTACCCATGATCTCAAGATATTCCCACCCTCCTGGCAAAAAAAGATGACCAGTATGCCTGTGAATTGAAGTGTGTTTTTGTTTTTTTAATTGTTTGCTAAGAGCTTAGTAAAAAATGAGTCCCTTGCTATGTATTGAGTAGAAGTTGAGTAAGTGTATCTTTGAAACTCTTCCTTTGCCAACCTGTTTGTTTACAATATAGGGTATGTTTATATGAAGTCAAAGAATGTACATAACTCATATCCAAGGCACTCCTTGCCTGGCATCAGAATACCTAGAAAGGTAAATTAGTAATGAGAAGATTTCTAGTGAGTATATCATCAGATGAAAGTAAAACTGAGAAATTTGAAGTCTGATGAGTTTTCCTGACCACAAATTAGACTGCATCACTCCTATTGACTACATGGCTGTATACCTGAATCAGTGGTTCTGTCCTGGACAGTGCTGAAGGGCCTGGCACATCCTGCTTCCTGGGTATCCCTTTCCTTTGTTCACATTGACCATCTTCCTTCTTATCAGTAGTCTGTCCCCAGATATATACATTTGGCTCTGTTCCAGTTTATAACTTCATTCTAGTCCTGCCTCCTTGAGATTATATACCAAGGTAAACTTCATTAAAATTTGGGTGCGAGATGGTTAATCAAACCATAATTTTGGATTTTATCAGTGTGGTTCTCAAGGAGTAATCATATTTCTCTCATTTACAAGTTCTTGAGGGCCATCTCACTATTGTTGCTATGAAACATCTGTCAATTCATAAAGAGTCCGTGTGTTGACAGACTTTAGGTCATGCACAGATGGTAGCATTTAGATTTGGATGATATTATATAGGCTCATTGTCAATTAGGATTAAAAAGAAGGTTCCAATAGTTACAAAACATGACAGCAGGATAAAAAGAACTGAATCTAAATGTAATTAATGTATGCCCCAAGAGTATTTTAATTTTAATTCTAGTTATGTCAAAATCACGTGATTTATTACTGTTAGATTTGTTATTTCAGGTTATATATGTATTGTATTTTCAGGAAGTTTCTGCTGATCCTACTGCCACACTCACAGCAGCAGAAGAAAGAAAGGAGAAGGTGCCAAGTCCACACCTCAGTCACCTGGTGGTTTTGACATCTGGGGATACATTGTATGGGTTGGCAGAAAGAGTGGTAGCCACGGAATCCTTGTAAGTTGTTCAAAACAGTTGCATTGCCATTAAATATTTAAGAAAGTTTATAAAAGTAAGCATTGTTTAATTAGACTTCTAGTTAGCTGCATACATCTACCACTTCTAAATATCACTTATATGTTTCTGGCAAGTATATTCTAACACAGATTACCAATTGATTTTTTAAACTGCATGGTTGGTTTTTCAGTTATAGAAATGGAAAGAAGGAAATCTTTTAATTTTCAGTCTTTAACAACATGATCCACGCTTTAAGTATAGCTTTAGGAAGCGTTATACTATGCTTCATATTTTCCTATTGATGACTCATGATCCTAGGAGAAGCTGTAATTGCATTGTCAATTTAGTGCTAAGTATAATTGACCCTTGACATCAATAAGAATGCTTCCTGACCTTTATAAATCCCCAGAGTTATTAATACAATTAACGCATATAACTTCTGCATTTCTATAAAATGTAGTCCAATATAACGTAAGAGTTTTTGCATTAATAACAAAAAGCAGAAAAAGACAGTGCCTGGATGCAGTGCATCTGCAGGCAGTAGTCCAGGCTCCTTCACCAGCCCACTGACTCCCATTCCTGTATCCAGCCTCTGGCACCTGTCGTTCATTTGTGATACTCAGCCAAGTTACAGTCTGCTGCCTATTAGAAATGTTGGGGTTACTTCTGAAAAGTGTCAGATATTAAAAGTGTCAGATATTAAATCTGAGATTTCAAGAGTCTGTTGTATATAACTGAATGAGATCTTTAAAAGAAATCCTTTAAAAAATACCCTTGTGTTCTTTTTTCAACCTGCTACTCTGGGCTCACATCTTACATTTGAAGCACATGACCCTACACCTCATCGAAAGCTGCTTGGCTCCTTTGAAGTTGCTTTTCTTTCTCTTAAACTTCCATTCAGTCATAAACTCAGCATTATTTATTGTGTAGATTATAAATGAACATGTCAAGTGGTATTACAGGGTCATCCACTAAAGTGAAAAGTAATTTTTATTGTTAAAGTTTTGCTCAGAAATGTTAAAAAAATACTTATACGAAAACATGACAGGCTCTAAATCCTACACAATTTGTTTACACAGTGGGTTATTTATTCCCTTTAGGGTATTCTTGGCTGAACAGTTTGAGTTCCTTCAGCCGCATCTGGATGCTGTGATGCCTGCAGTCAAAAAGCCCTTTCTTCAGCAGTTCTATTCTCAGGTCAGATATGGTCTCGTATGTCATTTCAACTGTGAGCAAGATAGAACACAGATTATTTAGATTTGTTTGTTTGTTTGTTTGTTTAACTAGAAGTCAGTCTTGAAAACCCAGGAGAGCCAGATAGAGTGTTCATTTATTCACTCATGAATTCCTGTGTTAAATACATACTATTGAGCACCTCGTGTAACTTTTAGACTAGTGAGAGAGAAAGCACCAGTTAAAACTATTAAAATAAAGCATGATAAGTACTGTGGTAAGGGAAAAGTGCCATGAGGGTATTTAACCCAGAGTGGAGGACAGGAGAGGCTCTGGGTGGGAGAAGGTTATCTAGAAAGGCTATCTAGAGGAAGTAATGTTTAAACTGGACCAGCAAGGTAGAGAGAGTGAATGAGGGATGGGTTCTAGACAAAGGGAATGGCATACGTGAAGACCCGTGAGAAAGAGCATGGTGCATGCGAACAGCTGAGGAAAGCTCGTTGGAGTAGGGAGGAGGTCTGGGAATGAGAAAGATGGCTGGGGCAATCAGCAGGAGCCACTGGCATATAAAGCACCCTGCTTCAGGAGTTGGACTTCATTTGGAGGGCATGGAAGCTCCTGGAGGGTTTGAAACAGGTGAGTGGCATGGCTGGATTTGTGTTTTAGAAAGAGTTTTCTGGGGGCATTGTGAAGAAAGAACTGTAGACGGCAGTCCTAGAGACAGGAAAAGTAATTTGAAGGCTGCTACAGTATTGCAGGGGAGAGATGGTGGAATCCTGACATCATGTAGTGGGAGTGGAAATGGAGAGAAGTAGAAGAATTTGAGAAGTAATTGCTAGGCTCCATGAAGAGCTCTAGTTCTTTTACAGTTGCAGTGTCAATGGCTTCAAGTTTATTGAATGTCTCAAAATTATGTTTTGAGTAAGACCTTTGCCTTCACTCAAATATTTAAAATATTTTTGTAGTTTAAATCTCCAAATATATAGTGTTTTATTTTCAGATATGATATATACTGGAAACAGGGGCAAGTATTCTTTATCAATATGATACTTTTAGAAAATAATTGTTTCCATTTCTGTGAAATTTATTTCAGACAGTCTCAACTGCCAGTGAACTACGCAAACCAATTTACTGGATTGTGGCTGGTAAAGCCCTTGATTATGAACAGATGCTGCTCCTCATGGCTAATGTGAAATGGGATGTAAAAGAAATTATGTCACAGCACAACATATATGTAGATGCACTATTAAAGGCAAGTGTCCTGGGAAACACCTTTGCTAAAGATCAATCTACTAAGAGAAGTGTTCCTTTATTGCAGTTGCTCTAAAATAGTAAGATTATAGTTATTACCACATTTCTAGCATTGTGGTATTAAAGACCCTGAATTGAAATAGGCTTATTTTCTGAATTTGTCTTCTATTAGATCTAAGAATACATCATAGACTTTTTTAGCTTTGTTCACTACCCATTTTGAATTGTTGTATGTCGTGGCTGACTTTCATATTATGTAATCTCAGTAGCCATCACTATAATGACAAGAAGATATTTCAGTTTAATTAGAAATTATTTCTGTAGTTTAGCATAATATTCATTAGCAAGAGACCATGCCTCTGATTATTCCGAGTAGAAAATCACACTACTTTTGCAGTGTGTCATACAAACACCTCTTTGGAGTCAGTGACCTGTGTGTATACGTTTCCTGGAAAGAATTGTGGTTTTTTTTTTTTTCACTTATGCATGAATAGATACCTGTAGATCACCTGGCATGTGCCACACACTGATAGAAGTGCTGGCAGTATAGCTGTGAATTCGGGAACTTATGTGCCCTCAAGGAATTTACATGCCAAGGCAGAGATAGCAGTAAAGAGATAAATTGAGATATAATGTCAGATGATGAATAATGCTGTGAAAAAAACCAAAATCATCTGAAGAGAGACAAAGAATGACAGGATGTGGGTGGAAGAGGAAGACCATGTATTTGTCATGCTCGGAGAAGGACCCTGATAAGGTGAGACTGGAGATGAGGCCTGCGGGAAGTAAGGAAATAAGGTGTGGAAAGAGCATCTGAGAAAATGAAAGTAACTTTCAGAAAAAATTTTTTCATTTTTGTAACTGAAAAGAAAAATGTCCCTTCTTAACCTCCTCACTTTAATCTCATTTACACAATCATTCTTACCAGCTTAGACCAAGTCAACAAATAAGAGCCTAGGACATCTGAGAACCAATGAACAGAACCATAGATTTAAAATGGAGATGGTAATGGAGTTTCTTCAGTAACCAACTCCCAGCAATTTATGGTCCCCTTCGGAGGCCTAGGTTGAAGACCGTGAGGCTGTCTCCAGACTCTGGGACTAATCATGCCAACATCAGTAAGCAATTGCTAGGAGTTTCCATAGAGATCTTAGCGGGGAGTGACACCAAGGGTGCTCTATATTTGCCACTCTGGAATTCAGAGATTATTGACCTTGAAAGATAATCAAAGCAATAACTTGGTTTCTAGAGCACCCAGGAGATTTCAATTGCAAATTTTCATTTGGAATGTAAAAGACAAATGTGATTTATAAATAATGATACCCCCCCTTTTTTTTTTTTTAACAATTCTGTTTTTGAAAAAGTGGTTCTATTTTTTATGACATGCTGTCTTAGTCCTTTAGGATACTACAACAAAGTTCCACAGACTAGGTGGCTTATAAGCAGAGCAGTTATTTCTCACAGTTCTGGAGGCTGGGAAGTTCAAGATCAAGATCACGGCTCAGGCAGATTTGGTATATGGTGAAGGTCTGATTTCTCATAGATGTCACCTTGCTGTACCCTCACATGGTAAAAAAGGCAAGGCAACTCTCTGGGGCTCTTTTATAAGGGTGTTAATTCCCTTGGTGAGAGCTTGGCCCTCATGACCTAATCACTTTTAAAAAGCCCCAACTCCCAACACTGTCACCCTGGGATTAGGATTTCAACATATGAATTTAGGGAGGACACAACATTCAGACCATAGAACATACTAACCATGGACCTTATAGGGGTGCAAGAGAAAAAGACTTCTGTGCTCAACAAATACACATACTATGAGGAGGCTGCTTTTTTCAGTTATTTGTTATTCCAGTTATAAGAAAGAACTCGTGTTATTCAGATTATTAACCTAGCCCAATTTTTAGCAGCTTAAGGCCTTCTTTATGCATAAAGATTAATTATCTGTGATAACGTTTGTTCTTTCTGTTACTTTTCTAAGTCTCAGCATCTAAGTCTAGACAGTTTGCTTATGTTGCCCCAAAAGAATCATAAGAAAAATGAAATGTTTGTATGATTCATTTTATGACAAGCATTTTTGAACATTGAATTTAGCAATAAGTAGAATGTTATTTTGTACAGAAAGCATTTTATACATATAGCTTTATCTTTTAAATATTGATGAAAAATATTGAATTATGACTCTTGAAATCCAAAGCAGTTTAAGGAATGCATAAATAAATACAGTAACAAATACTACTACTCTCCTAGATCCATGAAATGAAACAACAAAGAGCAATTATTTATACAGTTTTGATTTTTCGAAGATAAATTTCATGAATTGACAATCCACTTCTTTTTAATGATTAAAAGCAATTAATTGTTAAAAATAAATTAGCAAGAAAAATTGTGATTTAGGAAGAAGAAGCAAAAGAGCAGAGGATAACACAGTTATCATTATGTGATTGCCTGAGTGGTGATCAGATTAGATTTTTTTTCTCCTATGTGTTGTTAGAAAAGTTGAACACATGTCAGTCATGTTAAACATTGTGTAGCTTCTCTATTCAGGTAACTAAAGAAAAATGTCATTTTAAGATTTCTTTTTTTTTTTTTTTTGAGACGGAGTCTCGCTCTGTCACCCAGGCTGCAGTGGCAGGATCTCCACTCATTGCAAGCTACGCCTCCCAGGTTCACGCCATTCTCCTGCCTCAGCCTCCCGAGTAGCTGGGACTACAGGCACCCGCCACCACGCCCAGCTAATTTTTTGTATTTTTAGTAGAGACAGGGTTTCACCGTGTTAGCCAGGATGGTCTTGATCTCCTGACCTCATGATCTGCCCGCCTTGGCCTCCCAAAGTGCTGTGATTACAGGCGTGAGCCACCGCCCCCGGCCCAAGCCTTCTTATATTTGAAATATATTGCCAGGGAAGAGTCAACAGCATTTACTTCATTAAATATTAAATGAGTATATTTAAATAGTAATAGTCCAAAGAGACCAAAAACACATTCATTGAAGGCTAAACCTTCTGTTGTTTCCGTCTAATTATTGGACTTGTCTAAATCAGGTATATGTATTTATATTTTTAGTACGATCATGTCATAAAAGACAATAAAAATACTCAGTTTTTCTGTAGGTAATAGAAACTGTGTTTTATTGTTTCCATTGTACTAAAAATTTGTGGATAGAGTATGATTTTTTGACCATTTGGTATACAGTTGAGCATCCCAAATTCGAAAATCTAATATTTGAAATAATCCAGAATCTAAAACTTCTTGAGTGCCAGCACGACACTCAAAGGAATTGGTCACTGGAGCATTTCAGAATTCTGGTTTGGGATTTTCAGATTTGGGATTCCCAGCCAGTAGGTATAATGCAAATATTCCAAAACTGGGAAAAGTCCAGAGTCCAGAAACGCTTCTGGCCCCAAGCATTTTAGATATGACATCCTCAACCCATATAATTATTTACTTTTAAAAAATGTTTAGGGAAAATGATAATGTATTAGATTGCATTCTGAGGAGTATAGCTACAAATCACAAATAGTTCTGAACTGAACACATATCAAACCATGTTTTTAAACCTGGGTTTCTTGAAGATATTTTTGAAGCCAAATTAGGTCATTGAGCTGTATTAATCTGTACTGACAACCATAGAAAATTTTGAGACATTTGGACATTGTTAACATGGTTTAATCAGTTAATGACACTTACTCCTTTTGCAATAAAATGTAGTATACTCTGTATTATAACATCATCTATTCAAACTAGTGCATATACATTTTCAAGACCTTCATACTAAGTCCAAATTATCTTTGGCATTATCTTTTTTTATTTTACTTGGTTTGATTATGAGTCTTTTTAAATCTTTTTTATTTAAACCATTTTTATGGGAGAGCATTGTGGCATTTTAATGATATTCACAAATGGCTACTATTTGTCTTCTTAGGAATTTGAGCAGTTTAACAGGAGGCTAAATGAAGTTTCTAAGAGAGTTCGAATACCCTTGCCTGTGTCTAATATACTTTGGGAACATTGTATACGATTGGCTAATCGAACTATCGTAGAAGGGTAAGTTTTTCATGAAAGCATTATTTGTTTCTTTAATGACAAATTGTAATATATGAATAACATATGGTATTAATGGTTGGAGAGAATAAGTAGAAATAATGATAACTAGCAGACAAGTTTGGGATATAATTAGAGAAAAAAACCTTAGACCCCACTGTGTCTGTCTTTGTCTCTGCTTTCTTTTCTTGCTAGTGGCATAGACCCAGCTAGTAGATGAGTGAGGAATGCAGAATCTAATGGTTATCTGAAAGTTAAAACTAACAGTTATTATTACCTAATAATAAGATTATGATGATGATGATTGTTATACCTAACATTTTTTGAGCATTAACTATGTGTTATTTGCTGAACCAAACATTTCACAGGATTATATCACCAAACCTGAAATAAACTCTCTTTGCAAGGTACTATGATTCTGTTTCATCAATGAGAGAACCTAGTCTCAGAAAACCGAGGCTTAAAGAGGTTAGGTAACAAGTTCACACAGTTTTTAAAGGCATATGTACCCCTGATTTCTTTTTTTCTTTTCTTTCTTTTTTTTTTTTTTTTTTTTTTTTGAGACAATCTTGCTTTGTTGCCCAGGCTGGAGTGCAGTGGTGCAATCTGGGCTCACTGCAGCCTCTGCCTCTCGGGCTCAAGCAGTTCTTGTGCCTCAGCCTCCTGAGTGGCTAAGACTACTGGTGTGTGCCACCATGCCTGCTAATTTTTTGTATTTTTAGTAGAGACAGGGTTTCACCATGTTGGCCAAGTTGTTCTAGATCTCCTGGCCTCAAGTTGATCTGCCCACCTCAGCCTCCCAAAGTGCTGGGATTACACGTGAGCCACTGTACCTGGTTGTACTCCTGATTTCTGATGGCAAAATCAGCCCTCAAAACCCTTATATCATCATTAATAAGAATCACCATCATATCATTGTAAGCTGTATAAATCTTTCATGTGTTGAAGTTATAGATCTATTAATAGTAATTTTCCCATTTACTCAGAGACCATGCTTACTCTGCCCATAACATCTAGGATACAAATAAGGATCAGTAATACATTTGAAATATCCCTGAGAAGCAAACAGCTATTTCAAAGACCCTGTACAGTGCTCCAGAATTGCACATCAGTTGAATTTTCACACTATCATTTGTCTGATTTTCCTTTTGTTCTCATTTGTTATACAAAAGAATGTATTAGAAAGTGGGAAGGTGACAGTGACAAGCTGACAACAGTCTTGGCACTCTGTATTGAAACCAACGGTGCTATAAATTATAAAACGGCTGTGTTAACAATCACGAAGAGTATTTTAAATAAATTTGTTTAATTAAGTAGAAATGTGAATAAATATTTCTGTATAAAATACTCTTTATTTTTTTTTTAAAAAAAAGCTTGGTCATTTTAAATAAAATAAGCTTTTATTTTCTTGTAACTTTCCTTAGGATAGGTACCTCATTCCCACAGTTGAATTTTCCATGTTTTGTATGATTGATTGAAGAAAGGAAACACTGACTTAATGAATAATAAAGTGTTGTATTGTTAGGGTTAGTATATTTGTCTTTATTACTAGTCCACCTTAAAACACACTGTTTCAGTAGTGTAGAATGTCAGAATAAGTCTATAAACTTTTTATCACGAAAAATATGTATATACTTTCTATGCTTACATGCTTACACATTTCTTTATGTTTTCAGAGTATTCATGGGAGAATTATTTCATTTGTTTCTTTTGCATTGAATACTTACAATATTGAACAGTTTCATAAAACTAAGATTACTTTGAAGTATTTAAAGCTTAGTTTTATAATAACTCTTGGCAGCCAGATTAACTGGAATACCAGTTTAACTTTCTTACAGACGATTATATTAATTGAATACAGAGAACTATGGTCTGTAGCACAACAAAGTGCCTTGAACTCATTGGATCTCTTTGCAAATGAGAAAATTGAGGCCCCCATAGGTAAAATGACAGGGCACAAACACAACCTAGTCTTTCTGACTCAAGACTTATGTTCTCTATTTCCTATAACCCTCTCATTTCTGGGGAATCTGTCCAAATATAGGTTAGAGAAAACTTCAAATACCCGACAGTTTTTGCTTCTAATTATTCTATAATGTATTTTTTTATTGTTTTGCATCTTAGATATGCCAATGTCAAGAAGTGCAGTAATGAGGGTCGTGCCCTGATGCAATTGGATTTTCAACAGTTTTTAATGAAACTTGAAAAACTAACAGATATTAGACCCATTCCTGATAAAGAATTTGTGGAAACTTATATTAAAGCCTATTACCTAACTGAGAATGACATGGAACGCTGGATCAAAGAGCACAGGGTGAGAGCTGGAAAACAGTTAATTAAGTTTTTATTCCTTTTTCTTCGTGCTGTTCTTGTCGCGTGTGTTATTTAATCCAAAATCTTGAGAGTGAAATATAAAGAAACATTTACTTTTTTAATACAAACTGCTTAGGTCAGTTCTTTACCATTTTCAGACTAAGGGCACTGTATCTAAGCAGTACCCTTTGACTCATCAAATCTTTTTCAGCCCTTTGTGAACTGTTACTGTAATTATCTAGAAATACAGCCAAAGTCAAGACATTAGCTAAATTTTTCCTGCAACTATATTATAGGAAAAGGCTGAAGTTGATAAATGCTGAGACAGATTGAATACAGAAACAATGAAATGATTCATAAGCCATAATCGATTATGTAACTTAAACCTCACACAAACCTTCTCGTACTCCTCAACAATGAAATGGTAACATCGTACACACTGACATGTATTAGTGATGATTGAAGACATTAATATTTAAATGGCTAAACTTAACTTGCATCTTACATTAGATTTTACCTTTAATACAGATTTGATTATTTTTCTTTTGTATGACTATATAGATAAAGAAAAATACTATTGTTACGTAGGATGCCGAATTTTTGACACAGTTCAACTCAGTGTGCTTGGTATGGGAAGCTTTTCTGTATATGGTATGTGTTAAAATCATCACCAAATCCTCGTTACTTTGATAACTCAAGGGTTCACATTTTCTTAACCTATGAATGTCATACGTAAAAGCTAAGTCAAGTTTTATTTCATTTGGGTAAGGAAATGAATTATTTGTATATACCTGCTCAGACTCATCCTTTCTGGCCTTAACGCTGTAAAGAGATAAAATGAACATTAGCCTAGAATGTTCACGTTGGCCTGAATCTTATGTGAATGTCCTCACTCTTAGTTGGTTTTGGATCTTTAGAAGCAAAGTAGAAATGTATGTGTTATTTTTAATGAGTTTGGCCAGTAAGCCAGAATGAGAAAAACTTCACCACGTTTAGCCCCACTGACATTTGAGAACCAAAATGTTAAACCTAGATGCAGATGGACTGCTGAATGTTGCTAGAATCCATTTAGTAAAGTAAGCTGTAAACACTTCTGGGTTGGTACTGAGGAAAGGGTTTTGGGAAAGAGTACAAAGTAGCTGAGGAGAAAAGGCGCAGCTCTAAATACACATTATTTGATGCAAGAATGATGCCCATTTTTTGGATTTACTCTTTTAATATAGTGGACTGATTTTTTCTTTTCAGCTTAGTACTTTGAAAGAGCTTTAACTGATTGATATTTGTAATTCAGTGACATTTCCCCAGCAGCAGCAGGGACACTCTTTTCTGTCTTTGAAGGAAACTCCCCAAAATGTTGGGTCCAGTGATTACTGACGATGCATCCTCACTGAGTGCTGAGTGGTTAAATGAGATTACTTACCAAGTGGGGACAGGTGCTCTCAGAGATCAGATACACAAGCTGAGCAGTTTGCTAAGTTTTTAAAATCAATTCTTTCTCCTGTTTTGAAACTGTACTATATTTAGTGGTTACCTTCAATAAAGACACATTTTCTTATTAGATAATAGTACACAGCTATCTTTCCCTATCTGAACTCTTGCTATTCAACCTCCAGTACCAAATCAATCTGCAGAAATTTCTGATGAATCCCTGTTTATTCTCATCCTGGCAATTCAATATCTGAAATTCAGGAACCAGATGGATTTGGATTGCAAAAGATACTTGTAGTCTTAATTTTATTTGCAGCTCCCCTGACTTTGTGTTCTTTGTTACCTTATTCATTCGTTGTATCTTAGAAGAGTTGTTGTTCTCTTGTTGGAGATTTTTTTTTTTTAACTGAAGTGTTTACAGAATGTAGAGGACCAGAAAAATACTTCATCAGTAGCATTTTAAAAATTTGAAATGTCAATGTATTTTGATGACTCAATAACAAAGACTATCACAGAACAAGTGTAAAGTGTGTGATCATCAAAGTAGTAAGAAGCATATGCATGTCAGATTACTTTGCCATGTTAAAACAGATTCTAGTGCTTACTATTTGAAATGTGTACTATAGTATTCTTATTTCCTCCTATTACAGCTCAGTAAACAATTTGCCTTTCATTTGCCAACTGTAATTTCCACTGTTTTTCACTGGTTTATAATGCTCAGTAACTATCCACTGCACCTGAATATCCGCCTATTCTTTTGTTGCACCAATCAGATACATTCCTTTTAGGGTACTAAATTTGGATCTTTCTTCTTTGAGCAGGAATATTCAACGAAGCAGTTGACCAATCTGGTGAATGTTTGCCTGGGATCCCATATCAATAAGAAAGCAAGACAAAAACTTCTAGCAGCTATAGATGATATAGACAGACCTAAAAGATAATGAACACTGCTCTTTTTCCTCAATGGCATTGATCCTCACTCAACATATATGACCTGAAAGCCAGTTTTTTAATGCACTTCTGACAACTATCTGCTAAAAAATCTTTGTGCATGTTTTTTTCGACTGGAAAGTGAAAAACATTGAAATGTGTGTGGTGTTCTCATGACTTTTATATGCTGTGGTCTCTTCAACTTTTGGTCTCATTTGTTGTAATCTGAAATGATATTGTTGCCTTGTCATAACAATGGTTATGTGACTACAGTTATACATTTTACAGAAGAATGTACCATAAGTATATAATTAGAAGAACAGTGGCTTAATATATGTATGGGAAGTTTATGGAGAATGAAGTTGGCATTTTTCTACCCTCTGAGCTTGGTTCTTACTAAGCATAATGTGAGGGTGAATGTGTAGTATCTCGTAATTATGAGCACTGCATGAGAATTAAAAAACACGTGTAAGTAACATAGATGAAAAATCAGTATGTTCTCTGTTTTTAAAATGTCAAAGTTTATGTCAGGGTTAATTTAGTTATAACAAAGTGATCATAAATGAAATGTAATAAATATACTCGAGTATGATCAGCCTATGTGAGACTACATTTTGATTTTTTGTGTGGCATGCAGATGTCATGAACTATAGTGCAGCTTTTAGCGTGTTCTAATTTTAATTGTTTTGTATCCTGAAACCAATGGTGAAAAGTAATTTCATTGAGTGTGCCTTTTCAATGCCTGGGTAGCATACAGAATCATGATTATGAGATTTTCTTTTATCTTTCTTTATAAACATATGGTTTTTTTTTTTGTTGAAAGTTTTGGTCTCTTTAAATTCACATTTTGTCCTAGGACAGTAAAACCCAGGTCAACTGACTCAGGAAGCAGTTGTCTGCTAGTCACGCATATATGTATGGTCATATGTTCACTCTTCTTAAATATCTGCCTTTTGTAACACAAATGTAAAATAATATCAGTCTAGCCAATGATGAACTCTGGAATCCACTTGGTCTTCAGTAAGTATGTGTTGTTCCTCTAAACTTTGCCCTGAAGCCAGGGATCTTCTCCTAATATATGTGACATGAAAATCCATTTTCCATGTACTCTTACCAACTATCTGATAAGGAATTTTGCGTGTGTTCTTTCTGACTGGGGTGTGGAAGACATCTAAACTTGTGTGGCGTTGGTCCAATGATTGCCATGCATGACCTGTAACATCAACAGCTGACGGAATCCTAAGGAATCATGTGAGAAACAGGCCTTGGGTCTTGTGAGTCTCTGGGACCTAAGGTGATAAAATGGATGGCACAGGATGGCATGTGATCAAGCATGGAGGTGATAAGGAAACAATTGCTACTCTGTGTCCATCAGCCCCTGTGATGTCTGTAAGTGCACAGTGTAATGTGAAGCACTTTCAGAATATGCTTGTGTGTGTCTGTATGCTGAGTGTTTTCATCCTCTCACTTCACAGTTCATTTACTGTCAGTTTAAAACTTTCCTCTTGTAAAAAGGTATGAGTTTGGTGCCACTGTGATTTGCTTGTGGCTAGATTATGCACTCGTGAAGTAGATTCTGCCTGTAGCCATTATTTATATGCAGCCACTTGAAGAAAACAAACATGAGATAAGCTGGGTCCTTGAGTTTAAATGGCACATTTAGCTGGGCACATAAAGAGCTAATCAATCTTTTTAAATTTTCAATTGATGAGGAGCTGCTTATGTGTCTTTTCTACGTGGATTTTATAGTTGCTTCCTTTAATTTCTACTTCAGTTGGCCCTAGATAATATGAACAGTAATTACCTGCCTGGTAGAGCCCAGTGTTTTCCAAGGTAATAGGAATTGATACAAAAGAATTACTTATCTTGTTAGAGACTCAGCCATGCAATCTGACAGACATTTTAACCTACCCTTACTTTGCTCTCTCCATCTTCAAATGAAATGGTGAATATTTTTAATGCTTTTGAAAAAAGTTTCTTTGGTTTTTGGTTTTTTTTTTTTTTTTTTTTTTTTTTTCATTAAAAGGTGGCTTAATAAGTGCTAGCTAGCATCAAAACAGTAACAGGAGATTTGAGTCATGAAATTACCTAATCACAAGAGAGTTACCAGACATTTCTCAAATACTTTATACAGTAATATTGAATTATAACCATGTAACATTTTGTGAAACTAATTTTAAGATAAATAGAATTGAAAAGCTGAGAACGTAAATAGAATTATACATGTTCCAAAAACTACTATCATTACCAAAAATGTATTCTTTTTGAGTCTAAACTTTCCTTAACTTTGATATTTTCCATGAAAGTGTCCTGTAGAATTTACCATGGGAGCATGGTAAATTAGCATTCCCTGAGAAAGAATGATTCTTTCTACAAATACATTGTCTTGCATTTAAAAATGCTAGGGGGACACATAGCAATTCAAATGAACTAGTTTGCTTTGGTTTATAAAACCAACAGAGATCTTGTAAGTTCACTTTAACTAATAAACTCATTTACACAACTTATGAAATGAATTTCTCTTGAAACCAGGGCCATATGGTATTTTACCATATCTTTAAATAAAATTTCGTTTCAAAATTTCTATTTGGCTGAGTGCTAAAGTGAAACTTTGTTATATTAAATACCTTTTTCTTTACTCACCGAAAAGTAGTAAAAGGCTTGTAATTCAATTCACCTTGTAAGCATAGTTGTCTTTTGTAATAAAAAATCAGATCTGAAGATGAATTGATGAATATAAGTTGTGCTCAAAGTATACAGAAGTACAGGGTGGGGGGGATTTCCGTATATATATATATATATATACACACACACACACACATATATATATATTTCTCTTTTGGAATAATTTTGATTCAGATAAGTGGTTAACAAAATGATACTTGGCTTCTGACAATGATTAATGACAAAAGAATTATTAATACTCTGGTGTAATCTTTGTAAATGTTAAGTCTGGTGCAGCTTTCTACAGATTTTTTCTTATTGTGGAAAATATTTGCTCAATTCCTATCATCCACAGATTTATAAAGGCCATGAAAAAGTTTAAGCAGTACAGCTCTCACAAGGACAAAACTGTGTCAGATTTATACAAGAGAACTGTTAGCTGTTTCAAAATGAATGGAGAAAAATAATCCATTTGCTTTGATATGCTTTTCTTGATTGACATATCCTTTTTGAATATTGCTAAGTATACCTAGATCATTTTTTTCAATATGAAAACAAAACCACAGCTAAATATTCTCCTTCACTTAGAAGTATCCCTCTGGAATTTTAGTCCTTTATTGATACGATTAATATAGAACTCTTTTTGGTCTGTTTTTGATAAAGAACCATTTTTATAAGTTAATTTAGACGTCACTTTTTGATCCCAAGACTGAGAAGACTTGGCCCTGCTGAGGATTTCCAAATTTGCCCTGTAGGTATTTTTTCTCACTGAGCTGAGCCTTTCCATCCAGGGAAGGGATTTTCTTCATCAGTAGTTTTTGTTTTACTCTGTTCCTTCCCAATCCTAGGTCCCAAAAGGATTTCTGCTTTAAAGAAAAGGCATTTCCACAATGTGGGCATTTTAATCCAGCTACACCAAATAACAAGCATGCTAATCTTCACCCAAAAAGAAAGGACTTTGTAGTCAGGGTTTCCATTTTGACACCGCTCAGTACTAGAGCCTATGCTGAAGTGTAGTGACACCATCAGGTAACCACTGGGAGACTATTTTTGCTGGCTTCCTGCTACCTGCCTTACCTTACTTCTGTTATCCCTGCTTTTCTAATCACAATCCCACCTTTAAGCACCCAAGCAAAATGCTATCCTTTCTGTGAAACTTATCCTTTCCAAGGAGAGATGCTGTGGAGAAAAACTGATAGGGAGTTGTGATGGTCACGATGATGGCATGACTTTAACAAGGATCGTGGCAGAAGGCCTCCCTTGGGAGGAAGGAAAGAGTCTTGCCATGCAGATGTCTGAGCGAGCGTTGCAGGCTGAGGGAATGACAAGTGCAAAGGCCCCAGGGTGGAGGCTGCTGTTCAGAGAACAGCAAGGAGGGCAGTGTGGATGGCATAGTAAGCAGAAGAAAGAAAGAGCAGAGAGAATGTGGCAGGAGGGGACACATACAGGGAAGGACTTTGGATTTCACCTTCAGATGGAAGCATTTGAAGGGCTGTGAACCAAGTGATGACCTGATTTGTGACTTAGGGTTTACCAAAACCACTCTGTATATTTGAGAAAGGGCTAGAGAGGGACAAAAAGCAAAGCAAGGAAACAAGGTAGGAAGCTAATTTGGTAAACCATGGGAGGCTAGGATTGCAGTAGCATTGCAGGATATGGTGAGGGATGGGCAGACGCTGGACATATTTCGAAGGTAGAAACAAAATGATTGATATTTGAGAAAAGTGTGCTTAAAGACTTTCTGGAGGAAGTAGAAGTCTTTGGGGAAGACTGGGTTTGTGAACAAGATCAAGAAAACAGTTTTGGACAGAGAAGTTTGAGATACTTGGTGATAAATTGTTGGAGGTGTAGGAGAGGGTACCTGCATGCAAGTCTGGAGTTCAGAGAAGAGGTCAGAGCTGTAGATGTAAATGTGGGAGTCATCAGAATATAACGTAAAACCAAGATTTATTTAGGAGGCAGAAAACTTGCAAGCATAGGACAGTAAAAAATTTTTAAAAGGCACTTCTCCCCATCCCCTTGCCATTGTTTCCATGAGAGATGAGACAGGACCAGGGTACTGTGCTGGAGGGGCAGTTTTCTGGAGCAAATATGAGAACATCTTGCCACCCAGGGACCTACTGGGTGGACATTTGTAACTCCTTTAACTGGACATTGTAACTCCTTTAACTGGGAAGCCGGCACTCTTGCCGGAAGATGCACTCTGGTGCAGCTTGTCATCTGGGCGACTGAGTGAGTTTCAGGACCATGTGGTCCCAGAGTGTCTTCCTCCATGACACTGGCTGGGCATTAAGAATGCTCTAGTAGATAAGACGAATGACGTGTGCCCTCAAGGAGCTAAAATCTAGCAGGATAAATAGATGTAAAACAAACATTTCATTACATATTGGTGAGTATTCCAAAGGAAAATGCTGGGGGTTAGTGTTCAGGAAAGACTCCCGTGAGGAAGACATTCAAGTGGAAACCGGATGAGTAGGAGTTGAATGAGGAGGCTGAGGGAAGAGCATGTTTGAGGATCAGAAAGGGCAGTGTGTTTGGCCTATAAAAGGGAGGCGGAAAGAGGCACAAGAGGCGGAGGAGGAGCTGCAAACGTAGAGGTCTTCAAGCAGGAAACTCGCAAGTAAAGCAGCAAATGTTATTCAATAATGAGTGACTAGCATTTTGAAAAGTGGACAGTGTGGGCCAGGCTGTACCTACAGGCACTTGAATTATAATTTTAAACTGCATCCAAATGAACTAATCACTCCTGCTGGCCCATTACTTGAGGGGAAGAAGGGAGTCTGTAGAGAAGAGAGACTCAGAACTTCATCTGTGGGTTCTGCTGTGCATCCTCGACAGCATCTGGCACAGAATCTCAGCTAAGATGGATGAAACCCTCTACTCAGGCCCTTTGAACTAGAATTTTTGCCTAAACTGAACTAAAGAGTTGGTGAGTTCCTTTGGGGCAGCACTGACACATATGTACTCCTTACACTCCAAAGCTGTCTGTCCTGGATCAAACACGTAATACCAATTTTTCAATATTGTTGAAAGAAGACTAATTACTAAGTAATTGTTGAAGAGAGATGTGCATTGGCATTTGAAGCTAAAATATTAGTGGTTTATAAAGAAGCAAAACTTACCTCAATTCCTTTTTTTTTTTTTTTACATTTGCATGCTGAGTAAGTTGAAACTTGTCTTGTTGTATTAGACTGCCCCAGACCCCTGATTCTAAAAATGTGGTTCCCAGTAGCTTCAGCATTTATTACCTGGGAACTTGTCAGACAGGCAGATTCTCGGGTCCCCCCACCCTGCCCCTAGACATGCAGAATCAGAAACTTGGGAGGAAGCTCAGTGATGGGCATTTCAACAAGCAATGATGCACACTAAAGTTTGGGAACCATTGCCTTGCACTTACTTGTATACACACACACACACACACACACACACAGAGAATGAAAGCGATCCAGAGAAGTTCACCTGTAACTTTCCCCTAATTTAAAAAAACTACCGTATAGCTATTCCAAACAGACGGAGGAGAAGGCCTTGTTTTAGTTTTTAGAAAATTATTTATCTTTTATCCACTTAATAATTGTTACTATTCTTCAAGATAAATCTTAGACACAGAATACTATTACCTTTCCTGAAGGAGCCTCTAAGTGACTGGTGTTTGAACAGGCCAGCAAGCATGTTGCATGTCCTTCACACTGACTTGAGTTGATTAACAAAGATTCTCCCAGGAGATTTTTAATTGGTGCATGAGTCATGAGCAGTGAGACAGGTGGAACTATAAGACTAATGTAATGTATCTTACAGTGATTTGGTCTTTGATTTTCTTAGCAGTTAATTGAATCAGGTGGAGAGAGAAGCCAGGTCATGATCTGGTAAGGGAAGCTAGCCATCCAGATGGTTATTGTATGTGAATCAGCTTGTAAAATTTCACTTTGCTGAGAGTCCCCCAAATCTAAGAAGTGCTAAAACATCTGACAGAATTGGTTAATGTGCAACTTTGTATTTGCAAATACAGAAGGATTTGTAGAGGCACCTGTTTCTATTACAAAGCCACAGCTGGACTCTGTAAAGGTGGTGTTCAAGAACATCTCTTTTAGCTTTTAAAATGAAAAAGTGGAGTTGTTAAACTGAAGTTATTCTGAAATTTCCACAAAGCTCAATACAAAAAAAGGGCTATTATAATTCTTTTCCTAATAGAATACATCAGGTTGATTGAATTCATCAGTCAGAATTACTGGGGGAGGGGATGGCTGGAAAAGTGACTTAAAATCAGGCACAAGGCACAACATTTTTTTTTTTTGTATGTTCCTTATAAAACAAATTCTAAGAACTACACTTTCTGAGAACTTTCAAAGATCTATCCTTTCTCAAAAGAATATGTGTCCAACTTACTTTTGTCTTGCAGACAGCCTACAAAGCAAGCCTCCTCCCATGACCTGTCTCCTCTGTATGGACGCCATCTTCCAGTTCCTCCCAGTAGTCCTTTGCTGTCACTACCTCTTTAATGGCCTCTGTTTCTATATCCACATTCACCCAGGAATCCTCTCAGTGACGGCTTCCTGCCAGCAGCATCAATTCCCCAGCCTACCACTTACACCACATTCCAAGCTCTTCATGCTATGTTATCTTGGATATATTACCTTGGCTTGTCTCCTGTGCAAGGGGCTATCCACCACATTTATGTGTCTCCCACAACACTCGAGCCAGCACTGAACAATTAGTCACAATAAACTTAGTGTATAACATTCACCAAGCATGCCTTAAATGATTTACCTTTATACATTTAATTCTAACAAATCCATATGGCAGCTAGCATTATTATTACTCCTACTCTCTACAAATGAGGAAATTATATAATCCATTTAATTTCTGTGTAACTCAGTAAGTGAAGGAGGTGGGTTTGACTCAGCCAACAATCTACCATGATTCCACAGCCTGTGCATTTATCTATTACCCTAGAAGTCATCTGAAGCAAATAATTTTTGTTTGATTAATTTAGGAAAGACATGTCTCATTCTAGATAGAGTTAATGTAGCATTCCTCTCCTGTTTGTTTCCATGTCAGACTCACCACCAGCCTGACATGAGTTAACGGTTGGGGCTCTATTGAGTTCATTTGTTTCCTTGCCTAGTCTCCAGTTACCCTTCTGTGCCATTTCCTTTTCTCCAAGATGGGAATAATAATAGTGTCTACTTCCTAGGGCTATTGTAAGAATAAAAGAATGAAAAAATACTCGGAACAGTGTTTTGTATATAGTTCAGTGAATGGTAGTCATTATTATTAACCTTGTTTTGTGGAGGAGGTGACTGGGGCTCAAGAGTATTAGACAATTTTCCCAAAACCACAGTGCAAGGGGTCGAACCAGATCTTGAATCCACCACTCTTTCCGTCACTGCTTCCAGCAGCCATGTGATCCAGGTATGGCCACTGATGGACCTCATCACATTTCTTCAGGTCACTAGTCTGCCAGATTGCATCCCAGTATCAATTCCATGGCTGTGTATTTCACTCCTTCCCAAAGGGTTAGTTAGCATACTCAGAACGTATGCTGGTCCTAAGTGGAACTCCTTCAATTTTTAGTGCCTGCAGATTTCATAGCATCATATTGCTAGTAGTGAGTAATGTGACCCAAAGCAGGGGAAGTAAGAATCAATGGTTATTCCATATACAGGTGAATGCTTTAAAGCCTCTTCCTTCATGCATTCTTTTGATAAACCACCTAAGAGACACTATTCTGACTGCTAAGAAATTCATGTGCCAATGGCACTGTTTGTGCTACCACACAAGCTCCTAAGGAAATTCCAACTGTTATGTTCACTTCTACTTCAATTGTGGGGAAAGTGTTCCCTTTATCCTTCTCCCCATACAAGGTATACAGCTCTCCCATCCTATATTCAGGGGGCTTAAGTTTGGAGTTGCTGAAAGGTAGGGAGCACAGGTATTAGAAACATCCACACTTAGGGCAGCCCAGCATTGAGTCCCTTTTACTCCATTGCTTTACCCACACAGGAAGTGATCTGCAAGTGGGCACATTTTAGTCCATGCTTAGATCAGCAATTCCTTAGACTCCTTTTCAGCTTGTTTGAGGGTTGAAGGAGGGAAAATGACACTTGGATGCTAATGAGATGCAAAGAAAACAAATACACAGAAAACCAACAGAGGCATTAATAGGGAAATAACCCTGCCATTGATCAATATCTTATTAATAAGATTATTGGGAGAGTACTCTCATTTCTTTTAGAAGAATTCTTTGTAGTTTGTATATTTATAAATACGAAAACCTAATATTTTCATCTCCAAGCTCACAAGCTCATATGTACACACACACACACACACTTCCTCCTGCCCTAACATCACTGACTAAACAAATCTACTGCCTGGTATGTGTTTCTTTAGATAATGGGATGGTTATTTTAAAATCTATTTGAGCTGAGGTCCATCAGTTACCACTGCTGAGTCATTAATCTTTGAGACAAGGCTTGCTGCAAGCAAACTAATTGCAGTTTTGTCCCTGAGAGTTAAGTGTGTGTCAATAATAAAATTCTAAGTGAGATTGTAATTAGTGCACATCCAGGGACTGAGATTTGTCAGTGCTTGATAACTTGTAAGTACTTTGTCTTTAAAAGCTCACTTGTTGGAAGCTGGTTCAAATACTTTTTAAACCATCTTGGAGAGATGAGCCACTTGATCACTTTCAGCGTATTAGTGGAATTTTCAATATATTGGCAATTTGAAATCTTGTTTGGCTGGAATTAACCATGATGATAGGAACTTGGCTTTTGTGAAGATAGTTAAACCATTCTGATGCTTTTTTGTTTGGTTTGGTTTTTAGCTAAAATAAACTTGGTCTTTTCTTGTAAGCGGTCAAATATCCTCTTTTCCTTTGGCTATTTTTTTTTCCTCTTTCGGCTCTTAGATTTCATCTTCAAGAGAATATGAACTTTGGGAAGAGATTATGATTTGATTAAACTAATGGTGGCATAGAAAACTTTGTGCCAGGATAGGGTGGCAGGGATTGACCAGGTGGTGCTATGAGCTGTGACTCTTCAGCTTCAGGGACAATGTATAAATGATATAATTGTGGCATTTGAAACAGGAAGATTTAGCAATGACAGTATCACACTAGAATTGTCCACCTGGCAAGATAGTATAGGAAGGCAAAAAAATTTTTTAGTAAAAACATACACTGATCGTGCAGAAGAAAGACACGAAATTATCTCTGCCATGATTTAGGAGGTCCACAGTGGAATGGCAGGGAAGTGAGGAGTGGTGATTTGGCAGGTGGTGTCAGCAGTCTTTTGTGAGCCTGAAGTCCAGGAACATAATGCTTACCTAGGATCCAGTAAATCTGTGTGGGAGTCAGCACATGGGCCTGGCAGCAGGGATCTCAGAACATGTAGCTGCAGGGGATAACATGACTGAGAAGCTTTCAGAGTAAAATATAACAGTTTTGAAGCTAGTAGGAAGCTTAGACATCACCTAGTACCATCTTCCACTAGGAAGGTTATGGATATTTATTATCCACAGGTCTGTATTCTACAGCACTCTTAGCTACTTCCTAAGAATTTCCAGTGATAGGAATTTTGTTTCCTTCTGAAGATAGCTTTGATCATCAGAGATCTTCGTAGATCTGATATTGCACTTCACAGAGTCTACAGTCATTGTCTCGTGTTCTGCCCCTCTGACCAGGGAGAATACAGAAACCTGTGTATCTCCCTTCCATTAATGCTGTCTGCAGCTGCATTGACTGACAACAGCAAAATCATATACAGAATGTTAATTCATTTTGGGCATGTTGTCAACTGAAACTCTTGTTCATTCAGTGCTATTAAAGTCTATCCCCATCAACATGCATATGATGGGTTGTTTGAAATGTAAATAAATGTAAATTCAAGATTTTGAGAAATTTTCTTCTAAATATTATTTTATTACTTCTGGCTTTGTTGCAGCCTGTCTGGAATGTTTTGGTTCCATATTCTGTCCTTCAGAATATCCAGCATGTTCCACGTTGCTACTCACGTGATAAAGTATTTCTTACAGGTCATCATCCAAGTGGATACAAATGTGAGTGGGATAGAACCAAGGGCAGAGCTCTTGGGCCCAGCACAAGGCAACTCCAGTAATCAGACCTCTTTGAACAGATGTATTCAAGCCACGATGCACTACCTTTTATCATTTTTTTCATGCTTTTCCAGTTTGACCACAAAGGTAATATGAAATTTTGTGAAATTCTTTGCTAAAAATAAAATACCAACAACACCCTCAAAATGAAAAGTGGAAATATTTTGATATTCTTGTCCTCACTTGAAACTACAATGGCTTTTAGTGATGATCTTTTATTTTTCTAAGTACTCATAACCTATTTTTTAATATTCCATTTTTGAAGTCTGGCAAATATTCCATAGTAAGCTCACTGGATAATTGTGAGAGCTAATTCCTCTCAAATTAGAATGTTATTCACTTAATTCCAGATTTCAGACACTTCTCCACTCATATAACTGTGCAGAAATTTTTTTCTAGTTCTCACTTCTAGTTCCTTTATAACCACAAAAAAGGCTTGAATTCATGTAAAATTTCTAGTTGTTTCTTTACCCAATGAGGTATCATTGATATCTGGCTCTCGTTTATATTAACTGTGTTTGTTCTTTTCTTTCTAATTATAAATAACTTCTTTTTTTCCTTTAAACCTAATAAATATTATTCTATATGCTTCAAGCAGTAACATGTTTTCATCCTTCTTCCCTCTTAGAACACATATGTAAAAACCCTTAGAGTTGTCCTAAGTCACCTTATATTGCAGGCCATGCTACACGTTAACCTCCTGGAAGGTCTCTGCCACTCTTTGGTGTGTGATTCTGGTTTTGCACTGCTCTTCTTATCTTTTGTACTATTTACAGTGGGGTGAGCAGAATATACTTCACTCAGGCACTCTGGCTTCTTTAGATGACTTTTTCCTTCCTCAGAATGATTGTTTTGAACTCCATAGTTACAATTTCTTTGTTTTTAGTCTTTTTTTTATTTTTAAAGTGTTCTTCCCCTAGAGCTAAATTCCCTTCCAGTTTCTGCACACAATACTATGATACCTTTTCCTGATCATTTTTTAAAAATCTGCTTCATTTTGGGAGAGACAGTATAAAGCATAGTGCGTAAGCAACTCAGTTCCAGATTCTAACATGCTAAGAGAACTTGGGCAACTTATTTAACCTCCATGTGCCTTGGTTTCTCATCTGTAAAATTGGAATAATAGAATAACATGTCATGGAATTAAATTAGCTAAAATGTGTAAAATACAGAGTAAAGTAAAGCACATACAATATAGGCATACCTCCTTTTATTGCATTTTGCTTTATTGTGCTTCACAGATTTGCATTTTTTACAAATTGAAAGTTTGTGTTAACCCTGCATCAAGCAAGTCTATACATTTTTCCAGCAACAAGTGCTCACTTCATGTCTCTGTCACAGTTTGGTAATTCTCATATTAAACATTTCCATTATTATTACATTTATTATGGTGAACTGTGATCAGTGATCTTTGATGTTACTATTGTAGCTGTCCTGGGGTGCCACAAACTCCACCCATATAAGACAACAAATTTAATGGATAAATGTTGTGTGTTCTGACTGCTCCACAAACCAGCCGTTCCCCTAACTCTCTCCCTCTCTTTGGGCCATTCTATTCCCCGAGATACAAAAATGTTGAAATTAGGCCAGTTAATAATCCTCTAAGTATTCAGTTGAAAGGAAGAGTCCCATGTCTGTCACCTTAAATCAAAAGTTACAGACTATTAAGCTCAGTGAGGAAGGCAGGCCAACAGCAGAGACAGGCCAAGAGCTAGGCCTTTTGTACTAAGCAGCCAAATTGTGAATGCAAAGGAAAAGTTCTACAAGGAAATTAAAAATGTTAATCTAATAAACACACAAATGATAAGAAAGTAAAATAACTTTATTGCTGATATGGGGAAAGTTTGAGTGATTTGGACAGATGATCAAATCAGTCACAACATTCCCTTAAGCCGAATCCTCATCCAGAGGAAGACCCTAATTCTCTTCAATTTTATGAAGGCTGAGAGAGATGAAAAGCTACAGAAGAAAACTCTAAAGTTAGTAAAGTTTCATTAACTGAGGTTCAAGTAAAGAAGCTGTCCCCATAATATAAAAGTGCATGGTGAAGCAGCAAGTACTGATGTAGAAGCTACAGCAAGTAAACTAGAAGACCTGGCTAAGGGAATTGATGAAGCTGGCTACACCAAGCAGATGTTCAATGTAGACAAAATAGCTTTATAGTGAAAGAAGATGTCATCCAGGACTTTCATATCTAAAGAGAAGTCAATGCTTGGCTTCAAAGCATCAAAGGACAAGCTGACTCTCTTTTTAGGGGCTGATATTAGGTGACGTTGAGTTAAAGCCAATGCTCATTTACCATTTCAAAAAAGTAGAGCCCTTAAGAAATTATGCTAATTCTGCTTGTGTTCTGTAAGTGGAAACACAAAGCCTGGATGATAGCACATTTGTTTACAGCCTGAATATCTTAAGCCCACTGTTGAGACCTACTGCTCAGAAAAACAGATTCTTTTCAAAATATTACTGCACATTGACAATGCACCTAGTCATCCAAGAGCTCTGATGGAGATGTACAAGGAAAAGAATGTCATTTTCATGCCTGCAGCCCATTGAATCAAGGAGTAATTCTAACTTTCAAGTCTTTTTCTTTAAGAAATAATTTCATCCTCTTACTTCCTCTCTTGCCATGTGATACGCCTGCATCCTCTTTGCCTTCTGCCACAAGAGGAAGCTTCCTGATGCCATTACCAGAAGTGGATTCTGACATTACATTTCTTGTACAGTCTGCAGAACCATGAGCCAAGTAAACCTTTTTTGTTTATAAATTACCCAGCCTCGGGTATTCCTTTATAGCAATGCTAACAGGCTGACACTGAAAACTTGTACCAAGGAATGAGGCATTGTTATAAAGATACCAAAGATGTGGAAGCAGTTTTAGAACTGGGTAATGGGGAGAGGTTGGAAGAGTTTGGAGGTCTCAGAAGAAGACAGGAAGATGAGGGAAAGTTTGGAATTTGTTAGAGACTGGTTAAATTGCTGTGACCAAAATGCAGATAGAGATACGGACAGTGAAGGGAAGGCTGATGACGTCTCAGATGATAATGAGAAATTTTGGGGGAACTGGAGCAACGGTCACCCTTGTTATGCTTTAGCAAAGAACTGGACGGCATTGTGTCCATTCCCTGGGGCTTTGTGGAGGGTCAAACCTAAGAGTGGTGACCTGGGGTATCTGGCAGAAGAAATTTCTAAGCAGTAAAGTGGTCAAGATATGCCATGGCTGCTTCTAACAACCTATGATCAGATACAGAAGCAAAGAAATAAAATTATAGTTGCAACTTGTATTTAAAAGAGAAGCAAAGTGTAAAAGTTTGGACAATTTGCAGCCCATCCATGTGGTAGAGAAGGAAAGCATTTTCGGGAGAGGAATATAAGAGGGCTGGGGAGCAACCACGTGCTAGAGAGATTTGCATGACTAAAAGGGAGCCAAGTGTTCATATCCAATACAAGGTAGGGGAAAGCCACAAAAGCTATTCAGAAGTCTTTCAGGCCACCCTTCCCATCACAAGGCCAGACACCTATAGAAAGAATAGTTTTGGAGACCAGGCCCAGGGTGCCACTGCTGTGCAACACCTTAGGAGACTGCTTTCCTGCATCCCAGCAGCTCTAGCTCCAGCCTCAGTTCAAAGGGCCCAGATACTGGTCAGGCCACCACTTCAGTGGGCTCAAGCCATGAGCTTTGATGATTTCCATGTGGTGTTAAGCCTGCAAGCACTACAGAATGCAAGAGTGAAGAAAGTGATAGCTTCCATCTAGATTCCCAGAGGATATATAGGAAAGCCTGGGTACCCAAACAAAAGCCGGCTGCAGGGGAAAAGGCCCTGTAGAGAGACTCTACTAGCAGTGCCAAGGGGAAATGTGGAGTTGGAGACCTTACACAGAGTCGCCACCAGGCACTGCCTAGTGGAGCCGTGGGAATGGGGCCACTGCCCTCCAGACTGCAGAATAGTAGAACCACCAGCACCCTGCACCTGGAAAAGCTGTGAGCACTCAACTCCAACCCGTGAGAGAAGCCACAGGAGCAAAGGTGCCCAAGGCCTTGGGAGCCCACTTCTTGTACCAGTGTGCCCTGGTTGCAGGACATGGAGTCAAATGAAATTATTCTGGAGCTTTAAATTTTAATACCCGCCTTGCTGGGTTTCAGACTTGCATGGGGCATGTTGCCACAGTGCAGTGTAAACATAACTTTTATATGCACTGGGAAACCAAAACATTTTTGTGACTTACTTTATTGCATATATTGCATGTTTCACATAAACATGATCAAAGTCATGTTTTTGATTTTACAGGCTCATAGGTGAAAGAAACTTACCTTGAGTATCAAATGAGACTTTGGACTTTTTAGTTAATCCTGGGAGACTATTGGGAAGGTACAATTGTATTTTGCAATGTGAGAAGAGCATGAGTTTTGGGGATCCAGGAGTGGAATAATATAGTTTGGATGTTTGTTCCCTCAAAAGCTTATGTTGAAATGTAATCCTCAATGTTGGACGTGGGGCCTGGTGAGAAGTTTCGGGTCATGGGGGCAGATCCCCCATGAATGGCTTGGTGCCCTTCCCATGGTAATGAGTTCACATGCGATTTGTTTTTTTTAAAAGAGGCTGGCATTGTCACCTCTCTCTCTTGCCCCCTTTCTCACCATGTGATACACCTGCTCCCCCTTTGTCTTCTGCTGTGAATGGAAGCTTATTGAGGCCCTCACCAGAAACAGATGCTGGCACCATGTTTTTTTTACAGTCTGTAGAACTCTCAGCCAAATAGACCTATTTTCTTTATAAATGAAAAAAAATTTCATAAGGCTATAACTGCCACAGATAATGATTTCTCTTATGACTGAGCAAAGTAAATGAAAACCTTCTAAAAAAGATTCTATCATTTCTAGATGCCATTAAAACATTCATGAATCATGAGAGAAGTTTAAAATATAATTGACAGGAGTATAGAAGAAGTTGGTTTCAACCATAAGGGATGACTTTCAGGTGTTCAAAACTTCGGTGGAGGAAGTCACTGCAGAGATGGTGAATATAGCAAGATAACTAGAATTAAAAGTGAAGCCTAAAAATGTGACTGAGTTGCTGCAATCTCACAATAAAACTTGAACAGATGAGGAGTTGCTTCTCATGGATGAGCAAACAAAATGATTTATTGAGGTGGAATCTAATGCTGGGGAAGATGCTTTGAACATTGTTAAAATGACAGCAAAGAACTAACTTGATAAAGTGGCATCAGCATTTGAGAAGATTGACTGCAGTCTTGAAAGAAATTCTACTGTGGTAAAATGCTACCAAACAGCATCACATTTCTACAGAGAAATCTTTCGTGAAAGAGTAATTTGATATGGCACACTTTTATTGTTGTCTTATTTTAATAAACTGTATATAAAAATGTACATGCTATAAAAGCCACCCCAACCTTCAGCAATTACTATTCTGATTAGTCAGCAGCCATCAACATCAAGCCAAGACCCTTCACCAGCAAAAAGATTATAACTTGCTTAAGGCTTGGATGATCACTAGTATTTTCCAGCAATAAAGTATTTTAAATTAAGGCATGTACATTTTTTCAGACATAATGCTATTACACATTTAATAGACTACAGTGCAGTGTAAACATAACTTTTATATGCACTGGGAAACCAAAACATTTTTGTGACTCACTTAATTGCAATATTTGCTTTATTATGGTGGTCTGAAATTATACCCACGATATCTCTGAGGTATGCCTGTATTTATCCAAAGACCACAAAATCAGTATGTTGAAGAGATATTTGCACTCCCATTAATATTGCAGCACTATTCACAATAGCCAGCATAGAGAATCAAACTAAGTGCCCATCAACAGATGAATGAGTGAATAAAATGTGGTTTATATACACAATGGAATATTATTCAGCCATTTAAAAAGAATGAAATCCTATCATTTGCAGCAACATAGATGACCTAGAGGACATTATGTTAGGTTGAACAAACGAGGCCCAGAAAGAGAAATATTACATGATGTATTAGTCCATTTTCATGCTCCTGTTAAAGACATGTCTGAGATGGGGCAATTTACAAAAGAAAGAGGTTTATAATGGACTTAGCATTCCACATGACTGGGGAAGCCTCACAGTCATGGCAGAAGGCAAGGAGGAGCAAGTCACATCTTACATGGATGGCAGCAAGCAAAAAGAGAATGAGGAAAACACAAAAGTGGAAACCCCTAAAAAAACCTTCAGATCTTGTGAGACTTATCCACTATTATTAGAACTTATGGGGGAAACCACTTCCATGATTCAAATATCTCCCATTGGGTCCCTCTCAGGACATGTGGAAATTATGGGAGTAAAATTCAAGATGAGATCTGGATGGGGGCACAGCCAAACCATATCGTTCCACCCCTGGCTCCCGCCAAATCTCACGTTTTCACATTTCGAAACCAATCATGCAGTTACCCCAAAAGTCTTAACTCATTTCAGCATTAACTCAAAAGTCCACAGTCCAAAGTCTCATCTAAGACAAGGCAAGTCCTTTCCGCCTATCAGCCTATAAAATCAAAAACAAGCTAATTACTTCCTAGATACAATGGGGATACAGACATTGGGTAGATACAACCATTCCAAATGGGAGAAATTGAACAAAACAAAGGGGCCACAGGGCCCATGCAAGTCCAAAATCCAGTGCAGTGGTCAAATCTTAAAACTCCAGGATGATGTCCTTTGACTCCGTGTCTCACATACAGGTCATGCTGATGCAAGAGGTAGTTTCCCACAATCTTGGGCAGCTCTGCTCTTGTGGCTCTACAGGGTACAGGCTCCCTCCTGGCTGCTTTCATGGGCTGGTGTTGAGTGTCTGCAGCTTTTCCAGGTGCATGATGTGAGCTGTTGGTGGATCTACCATTCTGTAGTCTGGGGGATGTGACCCTCTTCTCACAGCTCCACTAGGTGGTGCCCCAGTAGGGACTCTGTGTAGGGGCTCTGACCCCACATTTCCCTTCTGCATTGCCCTAGCAGAGGTTCTCCATGAGAGTCCTGCTGCTGCAGCAAACTTCTGCCTGGGCATCCAGGTATTTCCATATATCTTCTAAAATCTAGGTGGAGTTTCCCAAACCTCAGTTTTTGACTTCTGTGCACCTACAGGCTCAACACTATGTGGAAGCTGCCAAGGCTTGGGGCTTGCACCATCTGAAGCCACCATCTGAGGTCTATGTTGGCTCCTTTCAACCATGGCTAGAGTGGTTGGGACACAAAGCACCAAGTCCCTAGGCTGCACACAGCTCGGGGACCCTGGGCCCGGCCCATGAAACCACTTTTTCCTCATAGGCCACCAGGCCTGTGATGGGAGGGGCTGCCATGAAGATCTCTGACATGCCCTGGAGACATTTTCCCCATTGTTTTGGGGATTAACATTCAGCACCTCATTACTTATGGAAATCTCTACAGCCAGCTTGAATTTCTTCTCAGAAAATGGGATTTTCTTTTCTATCGCATTATCAGGCTGCAAATTTTTCCAACTTTTATGCACTGTTTTCCTTTTAAAACTGAATGCCTTTCACAGTACTTGAATCACCTCCTGAATGTTTTGCTGCTTAGAAATGTCTTCTACCAGATACCCTAAATAATCTCTCTCAAGTTCAAAGTTCCACGAATCTCTAGGTCAGGGGCAAAATGCCACCAGTCTCTTCGCTAAAACATAACAAGATTCACCTTTGCTCCAGTTCCCAATAAGTTCCCCATTTCCATCTGAGACCACCTCAGCCTGGGTTTCATTGTCCATATCATTATTAGCATTTTGGGCAAAGCCATTCAACAAGTCTCTAGGGAGTTCCACACTTTCCCACATTTTCCTGTATTCTTCCGAACCCTCCAAACTGTTGCAATCTCTGCCTGTTACCCAGTTCCAAAGTCGCTTCCACATTTTCAGGTATTTTTTCAGCAACAACCCACTCTACTGGTACCAATTTACTGTATTAGTCCATTTTCATACTGCTGATAAAGACATACCTGAGACTGGGCAATTTACAAAAGAAAAAGGTTTATAATAGACTGTACAGTTCCACATGGCTGGGGAAGCCTCACAATAATGGTGGAAATCAAGGAGGAGAAAGTCACATCTTACATGGTTGGCAGCAAGCAAAAAGAATGAAGAAGATGCAAAAGTGGAAACCCCTGATAAAACCATCAGATCTAGTGAGACTTATTCATTACCGTGAGAAGAGTATGGTGGAAAACGCCCCCATGATTCAATTATCTCCCACTGGGTCCCTCCCACAATAGATGGGAATTATGAGAGTACAATTCAAGATGAGATTTGGATGGGAACACAGAGCCAAACCATATGACATGATGTCATTCATTTGTGGAATCTTAAAAAGATGATATTACAGAAGTAGAATAGTAGTTACCAGAGGCTGAGGAGGGTAATGGGAAGGCGGATAGGGAGAGATTATGCAATAGGTACAAAATTACAGTTAGATAGGAGAAATAATTTCTGCTGTTCTGTGGCACAGTAGGGTTGACAATACTGTTAAAACTAGAACAAATAACTAGAAGAGAGGATTCTGAAAGTTCTCATCACAAAGAGATGATAAATGATGTGATGGATATGCTAAATAACTTTATTTGGTCATTATACAATGGATACATGTATGGAAACAACATATTGTACCTCAAAATTATGTACAATAATTGTGTCAATTAAAAAGAAAATAAACTTACAAAAATAAAATAAAAAGGGAGGTGCAATGTCAAAACTTACAAAGATACGTATATAAACTCAGATTGAGTTTTACTGAATCCTAAGTATTTACAAAGTTGTCAAATGATTCAGCCTTTTAAAAATCTGGAATAGTTTTTCTTCTTTACTAGTAAGAATCTAAAAGGAAGGAAAGTCACATTTATATTTTATCTTATTCTTTGAATCACTATTTACCACCTACAAGAGAAAAAAGCAACATAATAAACTAGGACTATGAACCATGAAAAAAGAAATCAGATGTTTGAAAATTGTTCTTCCAGAACAATGGTACAACTAAAAGCAATTTCTGATTTCACGAACATTTGCAACTTTAGTTACGTTAATTACTAGTTGACAGGATTTTAAGGAATGCATTTAACTTAATAATACCCTCAAACAGAAAAACAGTTTGCAAACGGTAATTTCAGTCTGTTAGGTGTTTACCACAAGTCTTACCCAGCTTGGTAAATATTTGAGTGCCTACTAATGGTTCAAAAGTGGTACTGCACCATAAAGCCTCATCTGTTCTAAAGCTGCGGAAATTGAAGGGTCCTGTGTAGTTGATTGAGAGTCTACAATAACCAACCAACTCTGTTTTCTGTTTTTAAAAAACTAAATCACTTGGGGAAAATAGGAAAATAAAATTTAGTAGATGTTATTTTAAAAAATACAACCTACAAATACCATTTCCATTTTCTTGAAAACAAAGCTTCCTTTCTGCAAGAAACAATGACAGGTAAATGTGAAGTGAGCTGGAGTATGCTGAAAGGACCGTGGATATGGAGACCAAACACCAGTGTTCTCAGCCTAATACTGTCACATTCTATGTGTTGGTTTCCACATCTAAAATGAGGCTTTTTCTGGCTTTACAATTATGACCATAGAAAAATTTCCTCAGTAAAGATTAAACTTCCAAAAATATAAATAAAGTGGTTGTTTTCATTTTACAGCATTTTATAACTGAAATTATAGCTAACAAAAGTTAACAGAGGTTACCCTCATTGATGGACTCAGTTATTTTTATTTTCTTCTTTAAATTCTTGGTTTTGTTCTGAATTTTCGTAGTTAGCATAGATTACTCTTACATTCATAAAATGGGTTTCTTTTTCAAATTTGAAAAAGAAATAAGTGAACAATAGTTCTTTCAGTAGTATAAGTTACATGGCATCCATGAAAATTTTCCTCCCCATTCAATCCCAGCAATAAAGAACATATACTAGTAATAGTCATTTAGGCCATCACAGAGCTATGTTGCATTTTTAATGTGGCTGATGGGTGTTTCTTTTAATAAGAATAAATTAAAAATGGAACTTTTTTTTTTTCATTTCCAAGCATCTTGATATAATAGGAAGAGAATGGGTTTTTCCATCCCTGTATGTCTAGCCAAGAATCCCATCCCTTCTGCTTCCCAGCTGTGACTTTGGGCAAGTTGGCCAACATTTCTGAAGATGAGTAGGGTTTCTGTATGGGATTACTGACAAACTGTCTCTTGAACATAGTGCTAACACTCTCTTCTGTATTCCATTCTGGGGTGGTAAGTCTGAGGCTCTGGAAACTTCATATCCTAGGTTTCCTTGCCAGCTGGATTCCAGTATGGTTTCATCAATGTGAGCCATTGGCTGGTGATTGACAGATTTCTAGATTCTCTCAGCATCTGCCTAGTTGCAGATGACAACTCCAGCGCCAGCTCCAGTTTCCAGTTTCTCTAAGCGCTCTCAGTCCTAGCTGCACTAAGTTCAGAATAGCAGGTAGCTGTTCTGCATCAATTGGTCCAAGCACTCCACAGTGTGGGCCTGAGAGGTATCAGCATCAGCCACACTGCACATCTCCTGCTCTATGTTCTCCCTAAAAAAACCAAGCACCATGGGGCTGGGCCCTCACCTCAGGGGTTCAAGCATCAGCTCTGGAAATGGAGGAGGGGGGTCTCTCCTTTGATCCCCTGGGTTCTAACAATTTAATTGTGCCCTTCTTTTACCCAATGTGAATGCCTACTAGTCTAACCATATAACTAAGAAACCCCTTTCTTCATTTATCCTTGCAGTGGTTTTGTATCAAATTTGTGCCGCAGCAAAACACATATTTTCGACCCTTTGGGTTGCTTATGAGTTGTCCAAATGGTGTTTTTTAAAGTCGACCATGTCATGGATCTATTGTACTTCTTAAAACTGTTAATAAAAGATCAGTCAATAAACCTGACTACATCTGCACATCTGCAAAGAGTATTTCAAAGTGTGAAAATTCCTTTATCCTCTGTAAAGGCAATTTAGCCCCAGGAAGTTCCACGTCCTAAGCAGGTAAGTTTCCAGTTGATCAAATAACTGATTTCCCCAAATAAAATTTTAGTCTTTCCCCCAAATCACTCACTTTTGACTCCTTACGCCTTCATTCCATTTTTTTTCTTTTGGGTGGAGGTAGGGAAGCAAATAAACTATAGTAATACAAATTGTTATTTTTAAAAAGACCGCTACTTTAAAGTTCCCTAGAGTCCCTTAAAATTTTTTCAGTCAGTAGGTACTCCCTCCAAGATAATGCTCAAAGTACTAAGTCTTTTTATTCATACATTTAACTTTTAGTTGTGACAAGACATTATCACTGATGTGATATATACATGACATATACAACTTCTCTCTCTAGGTAAGAAAAAGAATACAACATATTTCTAGCATTTCCTGACAGATTCAATAATCAACAAGTAAAAGAAATCCCATCAGCCCATAAGTTTGTTATTAGTCAATATAGGCTTTTGATGGATGAAGTCATTTTGTGAAATTTCCTAAATTCTAAGGTGTATAGAAGGAGGATAACTGGATCTAGATTGTCCTCTGAGTCCTGTGCTTCTCTGGATCAATTTTAGAGAACATGAAGTTTTAGTCTCTTTTTCCACTTTGATCACTTTAAATCAGAAGGAGTACCTGGATGAAACAAAAATGAGTTTTCCCAACTTCCATATTGACTACATGTGCTCCAGCAGTTTCACAAGTGTTGAGTTTCTTTGTCACACGGAAGTCTCAGGATTGAATTGTCATGCTCATTTAAATGTATGATGGATTGATTTGTCTCGCTTTACTTTTCTCTCCTACTGCTTGAGGTTCCTGGGAGGAGTTGTTTGGAGTGAAGGGAGAAGGGGATGGTCTGAAAAGCTTTGAGGTCTGTCTGGAAACAACTTTAGATGTATAAATTCTGCAGAGCTTAAGGCTTCTCCTTCCTTTGTGATAGAGACAGTTCTCTCAACATAGCGTGAGTGGTCCTGGCGGGCCCTAAAGGAAATGCAGTCCTTTCGAGGTGTGTAGGATGAGGTGCTATTGCTGGGGCAACACAACAGAGTCTAATTGCAGGAGTTAATTTACTACCTGGAAACCAGAGGAGGGCTGTGAAAAGAAATTGTGGTGGCATCTGATCCTGGACCAGCTAAGTTTTGAGTCTTTAAGAGGAGGTAGTTTTCAAGCAGAAAGTGAAGAAAACATTTTCACAAGAGACTTGGTGAGACTCAGAGCACAAGAGGTAATGCTCATGTCCAGGTACAAAGTTATGCTCAGTGTGGGAAGACAATCACCTTGACACAAACCACAGAGTAGCTCAGGTACAGTAAGGATTGAAGGCATAAAGCACTGTTTCGTGGCAAAACCTTAGGGTTTTGCCATTTTAGCAATTGAAGGTGATTATACTTTGGGCTGCTTCTTAGGACGATATCCAGGAGGATCCACCATGGGGATGTGACCAAACACAGGGAATGACTACATAACTTGGCGAATGACCAAGGGACAAGGCAGCATGGCCCAAGCTGAAAGAAGAGCAGCACCCTGCTTAGGGGTGTGAGTCACTCCTGGGGGACAAGTGTGCTGGGAGCTGGTCCTTTCCAGTTAGACACATGAAGGTTACCAAATATATAACCACAGACTGACTGAAAGTGGACAATTTCAGATTACATCTTACTTATATATTTAACTTTATATTACCATCATATGTTAAACCTCGCATGTGTCTAAAATGAAGTTATCAAATGTTTGACTTGCAAAATATTTTCCAATCTAAAAGCCATAGTTTTCATTGTTTCATCAAGACCATTGTTCTTGAGATATCTAGTTAAGTGTCTTTAATTCAGTCTTCTTATCTTTGTGGTTTTCCAATGCCACCAAACTAAGACTCCAGTTAAAAACCATTTTCCTTTGCAATGACTAAAATCAAACATCTTCGATTTTTCTATCCAAATCATTACCCTATTTACCATTACATTTCAGTTCTGGATATGTCTGAAAGTAAAAATAAAAATGTTTTCTATATCACAAGAAAGCATATTTGAATAGGAACTTCTGGTTAATCACAGTTTCTATTCTACCTCTGTTAAAAGAAATAAGCAAATGCAGGAAGAAAGACCTCTAAAGAAACATTTTAGATCTCCTCTGGCACTTTGTGTCTTGATGAATTGTGCATTTACTCCAGTTGGGCTTTTCTGCTTTTCTGCTGGGTTTTGCTGTGTGCATTTTGATGGTGAAATCTAAAAATGTGTCACTGCTGCACTAATGTGGTTTACTGCCAAGCACCTGGACCATTATAATGGAAACTCTGGGCTTGTGAGACACAACCACTTTTTAAAAAAAATTAATTTACCTTTAGAATCATGTCTTATTTTTCAGCAAGAACTTGTCTTTATATTTCCCACTAATTTCAGAGGAAAGCCTGACAAGTTAAATGTTAACAATTTTAATTAATTAATCAAAACAAAAAAGGTGATTGCATAGTTGGTTCTATTTGGCTTTCAGCTGTCCATAGAGATGATTAAATGTTTTGGCAAAAGTACAAAGGCTCAGCAGAATTTGATAGACCAACTCTTTCTCCACTAACGGACGTGGCTGATATATAGTCTGGGAAAGGAGAAAGAGAAACTGTTTTTGATAGTGGATTAAAGGCTGACCTCTGCCATGACCTAGAAAAGAAAGTGCTAAGATGAACTTTCCCTTAAGTTCTTGAAGGGAACTTAATCCTACCTCTTTCCAGAATGACTATTGTATATTCTTTATTGCTGCCTGGCTGGGCTTGGGGTTCCACTGACCTTACTCTTCCTGTTGATGTGCAGAACTTCCTCCAGCATTCAGAAAAGTAGGGATGTGGCTCTGGGAGAACGTGTGGGTGACACTATGGTATAGTAAGTAACGCAGGCCCAAGAACAGGTAATTTAAATGCAATCCTCTATTAAAATTACTCCAGATGACAGAATGTGCCCCGGGGGTCTGCAAGGAAATTTGTTAAACCTCAGGGACAGAAGGACTATATACTTAACCCAAAGAGGATGTTATCTGAGCCATCTCAGTAAGAAAAACCCCACATCTTTCATTAGAAGACCGCCAGAGAAGGCAAGCCATGTCTACCTCATTCTAGTACCCTGGAAATACACCACTCTGTCAGCTAGGATGGTGTTCCTGAGTACTTTCTCTGGTTTTCTAGCCAAACCACTCTTAAGCTCACCAAATCTCATCCTCACTTTACTACTGTTGACATTTCTAGTGCCTAGCAAACAGTAGAATATTTCAAGTTACAGAATGTTCTTTGCCAAGAGCAAGCAAGAATTGTGAACTGCTCATATATCAGCAGTCAGCACTTTCCAAAATTGAAACAACTGTTTTGTTTTATTTTGGATTGATAAAGGGCTACACTTTTCCCTCAAAAAATAGAAAATAAAATACATATCATAAAATGACTGTATTTGCCTGTAACTTTTCATTTTTAATTCAAACATTATCTCAGCTCGAAGATCCTCCCTCTTACCTACCATCGTTTGGATTGGTAACTTCAATTTATAGTTACACTCTTACTTTATAGAACATCACAGTTAGAGATGTTATTTTAGGAAATAATTTCACAGCACTGTTTCTCACACTCTACAAGTGTTAGTCAACAGTGGCATTATACTCTCTACAGCTACAGAGAAAAAAATTAATCCTTAAGGAGCTAACAAATTTTCATTCCAAGCTAATTGAGTCCCTCATTTCAGGCGCCTAAAAGACCCTTACAGGCTAGCCCAACTCTAGCTCCCCATAAACGGAATTTTATGCTCTATGCTCTACTTGCTTTTGACTACAGCATTTTAATGACAATCTTCTATGAATGTGAAAACACTTCTCTGAATATATACATGTCCCAGGGTTCAGATGACCTGTTCTGAAATCCCACCTTCTTATTTTCGGAGAAACTGAAAAAGTACAAAATAACTGAACATGAAAAAAATAACTCTTCAGAACATGTTGCTAAATCCCTTGTAATTGACGGTGTAGACAAGGACAATGGCTTGAGATTATCTCCTTCCAACATCCTATTCAGATGTACACATTTACACTCCAGCAAGCACCCGGAGTAATTTCTAAATAATTTTATCATAGCTTAAATCAACTTTGTATTTAATCTAAATATGGTTATTATTTTGAAGGTTTGCCAGTGATAAACACTGTAGAAATAAACACAGAGACTAAAGTTAAACAGAATTATTTTACCAGCGCTGAAGAGGAATGCTTAGGTAGACTAACATTATCCTTCCAAAGAAGATGTTAGTATGTAAAGAATGAATACACTACTGACCTGTCTTTGCATCATTGCTAATTTATGAAAAGAAAAAAAATAAATTGTCATAATTTGTAGCCCCATTTCCATTCTCACAAGGTTCTAGCTTCCACCACATGATTTACAGCCCTTTATCCACAGTGTGATCAATCAAGTACTACCGAGACCAAATTTCATATCCCAGGTATCTATTTAGCCATTTCTCTGGCTCTTACTCTAATTAACATGTTTCTAGATTGACTTTTCAGTGGCTCACAACTTGCCACTTAATATTTATGGGCTATGGCTTCTCATTTTAGAAAAATATATTCCCTCTTTAACCATTGCCTCTAAACAAGTAACAAGTTTACTGGTGTGAGCAATCACCTGCCCTTGTAGGATGGGGCCTTTCCATGATCCACAGGCTTTACCATTGCCAGTTTACTTTTTTCTGGTTTCTGCATATGTTTTACAGCATAAGACTCTGGTGCTAATTCTGAAGAGCTGAGAACCTTATTCATCTCTCCAATTCTATGATCTAAATTCTTCCATTTCCGTTTAGAGGCCAGTCCACAACCTCTTCTCAATGAGGACTGCATCTGTCTCCTGTCTCCCAGCAGGGCTCCAGTCTGAACCATGCTGTGTAGAAAGCATGAAACAGCAGCCTGTGGAGCTACTGAGAGCTGTCTGTCTTCTCCTTACATTTGCCGTTACAGAGCACATGAGTAGTAGCTGCATTATAGTAGTGGGAAAATCCCTGACCCACTTTCCACCTTTCCCTTACTTCTACTTCACATGTCAGAAAGAAAGTTTGGGCAGAAGAGAGCATGAAGAATGTACTTCAAAAGCATGTCCACATGACACTTGCACAGCTTCTCTCCACATCAGTGCTGCTTCTGCTCTATTTTTTTGATATGACAAGGAATGTACCATCAGCAGAAAAAGGAAGGTGGTTTTAAATCTATCATCACCTTTTCGCATAGGAGAGAATCAAGGTGCAAATGGCATTAAATGCATTGCCCCTAAGTTTGGGAAACTGGTGAGCAATAAAGTTGGATTAAATAAATGAATGATTGGTCTGGGTCAACACCAAGCCCATGATTCTACTGTTCCTCAAGGAATGCTTCAGACCCTAGGTTCACTCAAAAGTGGCATGTGTATTGAGGTTTAGCTTTTCTCCTTTTCTTCAGCTCCCAACTAGACCCTTCCAATCAGCCCTGCCCCAGGTCAGGATATAGGACATGCAGGGGCATTTAGAGGGTATTAGAAAAAATAATAATGATACTGGAAGTATGGGGAGGCTGATGAAGGGAAAAGGAGTATAACATGTTTCTAGTACATTCTTCCTTCTCTTTTACCATATACTCTTTCCTGCCACATAGTTCAGAAGGGTAGGAATTGCATGGAAACTGTCAAAAGTTGCTTCTGATTTGAGCCTCAGCGTTAAGGTCTATTTTGCCATTTCTAGCATAAACCAAACAGAGGTTTAAAAATGGCATGCTTGGGAAACCGTGGGCTGCCATGGTAGTATTGAAGGATCAATACAAGAGACTCGAATGCAATGCAAAGAATTTCACAGCATTAAAGAAGGACAATGGCACAATGGATGAAAAGTGGTAAATATCAGAAACATGTACTCAAGATAGAGAGTATTTTATTAATTCAAGCAGGACATACTAAGAACTTGGAATCAGCTAATGGTAGTGTCAATGAAAAGGAAATAGCAAGTATGAGAGGAACTTTGTGGGCAGAACCAACTAGAATTAGTATTCCATAGGTTGTGGGAGATGAAGGAAAATGAGGAGTTGGAAATGGCTTCAAGATTTCCAGTCAGGAGACTAGAAGGATGTTTACGGCATTAACTAAGAGAGGAGCTTGGTGAGAAGGAAAAGATGTGAAGAAAGAATATTGTAGGTGGAGAAAATGTTGGGTTGGATTTATAATATGTTTCAAATATAAATAAAAGCATGAACAAATGAACAATATCGTCCAAGTTTGTCAAGAAACTTAAAGATTGACATTTTATTCTTTTTCTTGCTGAAATTTATAGTCTTACCCAAACCCAGTTCTTTTTTTTTTTTTTTTTTTTTTTGAGACGGAGTCTCGCTGTGTCTCCCAGGCTGGAGTGCAGTGGCGCGATATCGGCTCACTGCAAGCTCCGCCTCCCGGGTTCACGCCATTCTCCCGCCTCAGCCTCCCAAGTAGCTGGGACTACAGGCGCCCGCTACCACGCCCGGCTAGTTTTTTGTATTTTTGGTAGAGACGGGGTTTCACCATGTTAGCCAGGATAGTCTCGATCTCCTGACCTCGTGATCCACCCGCCTCGGCCTCCCAAAGTGCTGGGATTACAGGCTTGAGCCACCGCGCCCGGCCCCCAAACCCAGTTCTTATTAGGAGATTAATGACTAAATATATATTAAACTTTCTTTCTCTAAAACTCTGTTCCCCTCTGTGGGAGATAACAACTAACAAATTATGACCATGAATCAAGTAATCAAATAGTTCATAACTATGAGTAGTTCATAAACAAATCACTGCTTCTTTGAAGCAGGCTATAGATTCACACTTCTCTAGCAGCCTCTAATTTTAAGCAAATAAGTGAGTATGTATAATTTTCCATGTTATTAAATAAACTTATAATGATAAGCCATTAGAATAATTATGTTCACCATTTTCATAATAATAAAATGTCCAAAAGATTAGGGCAGCCACAGTTGGAGAAGGAAGAATATTCCTTATATCATGCTCAATTTAAATTTCCTTTACAAACTTAGTAGTTATACTCAAAATATATAACTTTACAAGATTGTATAATCTTTAAAAGTATAATCCAGCATATTTCAGTGATCTGAAGCCATAGTCAATTTTAGACTTTTGCAGCAATGATTGTTCTGCTTTTGGATAAAGCCAGCAAGTATTTTCCTAATAAACTAAAGTGACAGTTTGAGTGCTCCTCTTTAAACTTCACGTTTAATTCCCACGAAAGGTTTATAGAAGGTTCTTCCCTATAAAACTAGTATGTTATATTTAAATTTCAGTTATACGACAAGTTACACTCATTTAACCTTTCATGCACGATTTCTGCTCTCTGAGTTATAGTGTTTCTGCTTCTTCCAAGTGATAATATTTTTTTGTGAGCTTAAAGGCAAAAATCACCTTTCACCCAAAGCCAAAAAAGAGAAAGGTAAAAGACAGGTAAAAGGCCTTTTTATTTAATAACCTAGATCAATCCATCATTCATTTATTCATTTGTGTATTCATGTAACAAGTATTATTGAGTATCTCCATGTACAATTACTGTGATAGATAATTGCAGTTACAAAGTTGACCAACATAGGCCCTCTCTTAAAGTTTAGTAAGAGATGTAGGCACGTAAACTAACAATTACAAATACTGAATGATCACAGCAATGATGGAATGACTTACCAGGTGATGTGGAAACACAGAGGATGGAAGATGATCTATACCACAATGGAGGAAGTCAGAGAAAACTTTCAAAAAGGCTAAGCCTCAGGTGAGTCTTGAAGGATGAATACAGCCCCTGTCTCTTTAACAACTATGCTTGAATAAAATACAAAGACGCCAAATGCTATGACTGAAAAGACCCTAAATGTCCTTCCTTATAAACATAATCCCTACTAACATGCCACCTTGTAAGTCATTTTATATTAAGACTCTGCCTGAGGAAGACCATTGTCAGATGAAAATTCTTTAACTAGAAAGGTTAACACAGGAGTAAACAATCATCCATATATTTACAGATATACTTCATCTATTTCTCAGCCATGGGCTGGATGAAGAAATGGGATTCCAAATAGAGATATTTGGCAGCAGGGAGCAAGAAGAGTCAAAATCCCACAGAATTCTATGAAGGGCAGATCCCAGTGGGGGTACAGCTATAGAGGCTCAACAGATGCTAGATTCTTGGCAAGGTTGTGGCTACAGGTGGATGAGGAATAGAGCAGCCCTCAAGAGAAGAAAAGGGAGAAGTGGACCAACTCATAATTTCTCCTCATGTTAAATCTTCCACTTCCCAGAGAGGGAGCAGAAAACGCTTGATAGTTTTGATCTCCTCAAATTAGAAGGAAGCCATTCCAGTGAGCAAAAGCCAAAAGGCAAAGCTTGGGCTTCAGTTTTTGTTTGTAATTGAAAAGGCACCAAACATAGCCACTGAGCTGTCAAAAATAATATGAAGGTCAGAATCATGTATAATTGCAAACACAAATCAAATGTGCAGCGTTGACTCCAAGCTGGCTGAGAAGATAGGAAACTGACATCTATTCAGCCCACATACATTGAAAAGCAAGCAGTAGGTAGCCTTGCCTACAACAAAGATATTGTAAGGATTCTGGTATTTTATTTTTTATTGGATTATTATTTTATTTTTTAAAAACCATGCTGAGAACTTGCACTCCCAGGAAAATGAAGTATATGTAAATTTCTCTATTCCTTCCTGGAATAAAACCCTGGAGGTGATACACGGACAGATGATAGATAGATAAGAACTCTGAAAGATGCGAGGAAGAAGACAGACAAGCTAGAGACCTCAGGACTCCCTGGCAAAAAAAAAAAAAACGGTGGTAAATCCCTTTAGTTTTCTTTTTGCCTCATATATCCCAGAGTAGAAGTTGAAGAAGCCAGCAACACAGGAAAACCAATGGGCACAGATCAGAATGAGCCCCAAGAAAAGCCTACTCTCTCTAAGCAAAGGACCAGGAAAGAAGCTGTGATGGTTAACACTGAGTGTCAACTTGATTAGATTGAAGGATGCAATATTGATCCTGGGTGTGTCTGTGAGGGCGTTGCCAAAGGAGATTAACACTTGAGTCAGTGAGCTGGGAAAGGCAGATCCACCCTTAATCAGGTGGGCACATCTAATCAGCCACCAGTGAATACAAAGCAGGCAGAAAAACGTGAAGTGACGATAAAATCCTAGCCTCCCAATCCGTATGTTTCTTCCGTGGTGGATGCTTCCTGCTCTCGAACATTGGACTCCAAGTTCTTCAGTTTTGGGTCTTGGACTGGCTCTCCTTGCTCCTTGTTTTGCAGACAGCCTATTGTGGGACCTTGTGATCATGTAAGTTCATACTTAATGAATACTTAATAAATATGTGTGTGTGTGTGTGTATACATACATATATATATATGTGTATATATATATCTATATATACTGACTAATACAGAAGACTAGCAAAAAGAAAATATTTTAGAAAAAATTACCCCACTGCTCAAACACCCCAAATAAAATGGTGGACCCACTCTCATCTAGGCTACCAAAGGCTAAATGAGGAGCCTAGGCTTCCACCACAACCAAGCTATAAGGAAGCATCCCAGTCTACCCTGACTTTCATCAGGGTGTTGTCAGGGAGAGCTGAATAAAGAGGCAGAACTTTTATCCCCACAAGGCAGTGCCAAGGTTCACTCCCCATCATCACACCTGCTCACTCCCCACCTCACCCTACTCTCTGTACTTTCCTCCTGATGAGGGGCAGCAACCAGCAGAGAAACCTAAATGTCCACCTCTTCTCAGCAGCATTACAAGGAATAAAGAGAGCAGACACAAATTACTAATATCATGAATGAAACAGAGGATGTCACTATAGACTATACAGGCAACAAAAGGGTTAGAAGGGCATACTACAGATGACTCCACACATACATTTGAAAGCTTAGATAAAATGAACAATTCCTCAAAAAACAGAAACTACTACATCTCACCTAGCATGAAACAGATAATTTGAGTAGTTCTATAGTTATTAAATAATTTAAATTTGTAAGTTAAAATTTTCCAGAGGGGCCGAGAGCAGTGGCTCACACCTGTAATCCCAGCACTTTGGGAGGCCAAGGCAGGTGGATCACTTGAGGCCAGGAGTTCGCGACTAGCCTGGCCATCATGGTGAAACCCCATCTCTACTAAAAATACAAAAATCAGCTGGGTGTGGCATCAGGCATCTGTAATCCCAGCTACTCGGGAGACTGAGGCAGTAGACTAGCTGGGAGGCAGATGTTGCAGTGAGCAGAGATCGCACCATTGAACTTCAGCCTGGGCAACAGAGTGAGACTTCATCTCAATAAATAAATAAATAAATAAATAAATAAATAAATAAATAATTCCAAAAGAAATTATTAAACCAAATCTGTGTAATCTCTCCCAGAAAAGGGAAGAAAAGAAAATGCTTCCTAATTCATTTTATGAAGCTGGTATTACCCTGATACCAAAATCAGACAAAAACATTAAAAAAGAGAGAAAACTACTGACCAATATTCTTCATAAATATTGATGCAAAAATTATTAGGAAAATATTACCAAATGGATTTTGGCCATATATGGTAAGAATTATATACCATGACCAGGGGGTTTATTCCAGGAATGCAAAGTTGGCTCACTAGTTGAAAATCAAAGTAATCACTATCTTAACAGGTTAAAGGAAATCACATGTTTGTGTCAAGAAATACAGAAAAATTATTTAACAAATTTCAGCACACATTCATGAGAAAAAACCAGAAAAACTGTAGTAGAGGAGAACTTTCTAAACTTGATAAAGAGTATCTTCAAACAACCTACAGCTAACATTATACTGACTGCTTTCATTCTAAAATCAGGAACAAAGCTAAGATGTCCACTCTCTTCTTATTCAGTATAGCACTGGAAGTTCTAGCAATTAAAGAAAGAACAAATAAAAGGAGTAGAAATAAAAGTCATACAGATAGGAAAGGAAGAAGTTCACCTGCCCCTATTTGCAGGTGACATGAATATTTGCATGAAAATTCCAAGGAATGTATAAAAATACTTTTAGAACTAATAAAGTGAGTTCAGCAGAGGCCCAGGATACAAGATAAGAATATAAAAATCAGACTTAATACAAAAAAAAACACAAAAAAAACAAAAAAACAAACACACACACACACAATGAATCACAGATAAATGTAAAACTATAAAAATGTTAGAAAAACACAGGAGAAAATCTTTGAGATCTAGGGCTAGGCAAAGAATATTTAGATTTAACACCAAAACATGGTCCATTAAAAAAAAACTGATAAACTGTACTTCATCAAAATGAAAAACTTTTTTGCAAAAAACTCTCTTAAGATGATTAAAAAACAAGCTTCAAGCTGAAAGAAAAATTGCAAACACATATCTAGCAAAATACTAATATCTAGAATAGATAAAGATTTCTCAAATCTCAATAGTAAAAAAAAAAAATCCATTAAAAATTGGGCAAAAGACACAAGAGATTTGACCAGAAAGGATACACAGATACAAATAAGCACATGAAAAGATGTCAAACCATTAGCCTTTAAGGAAATTAAAATTGCACTGAAATATCATTACATAACTATCAGAATGGCTAAAATAAAAAATAGTGACAACACAAAATTCTGGAAAAGATAGAGAAATTGAATGACTCATTGCTGGCAGGAATGTAAAGCGGTACAATCACCTAGAAAAAGGTTTTGTAGTTTCTAAAACCTAAAAATGTAATTTTCATATGATCCAGTAATTTCACTCCTAAGCATTTATTCCAGATAAATAAAAATTTATGTTCACGTGAAAACACACACATGAACATTCATAACAGCTGTATCCATGATAGCCCAAACTGGAAGCTATCCAGATGTCCTTCAAGAAAAGAATGGTTGAAAAACTGTGGTATACTCATACCAAGGAAAACTATTCAGATACATGCAACAACCTGAATAAATTTCTATATAATTATGCTGAATGAAAAAGCCAATTCTAAGGTTATAGTCAGTGTAATTTCATTTATATAGGATTTTGACAGGATAAAATTAGAGACATGAGAACAAATTAGTGATTGCCAGGAGGTAAGGAGGAGGTGAGAGTGAGAGGGAAGTAAGCATGTCTTTAAAAGAGCAACAGGAGGGATCCTTCTGGTGATGAAGACATCCTATATCTTGACTATATCAATGTCAACCTCATGCCTGTGGAACTATAGTTTTGCAAGATGTTGCCATTGGGGAAAATTGGGTAAAGACTAAAGATGATCTCTCTGTATTATTTCCTACAACTTCGTGCTAATCTACAATTATCTCAAAATAGAAAATTTAATTAAAAAGTCAAAACAAAAAGTGTGCTGTTTCTCTACCTAAGGAGAGTGGAGAAACTACATGGGGGCCCAGAAAATAAGAAAGCAAGAGCCCACTCAATCCTGGCTAAGGAATTAGAAACAAAGAAGAAACTAGGAAGTAAGACAAGATTTCCTTCTTATGACTCGGTAAAGCTGACAGTTGAGCCTGACATGGAAGGTTAGGTGGTTGGGTTATGGTCAATTGCCATTTGCTATATGCTCAGTGTATTAGTCAGGGTTTCCCACAAAACCAGCAGGATGTGTACATAGACAGAGAGAGATTTATTTTAAGGAGTTGTGTGTGGTGTGTGTGTGTGCATGCATTCAAGCAAGTCAAGTTTTAAAAACTAGGAAAAAAACCATGACTCACCTGGTGGGAAAAGATAGTTATAACCATCAGACAAGGCATCCTATACTTCCATGCTTCTTTAACACTAGCAGAAAAAGTAACTCAATAACTCTGCTGCAAGATGACTGGCTGTTTTCTAAACTATCTGAAGTTCTCTCAAGCCATCCGTGGGATAACTCCATTTTATTTTCTCTTCTATAAATATTTTAGGTGTATTCTCGCATGCCACAATTTGTCACATAGGTCACCTGGGTATGATGGTTTGATTCATAAATTTCTCTTATTCTCTGCTAATTTTCCTCTCTCTGGTTCACCCCCAAAGCCCAAGCTTCTCTTTTAACTCATAAGACATTTTAAAGATCCATGATCTAAGCCAGAGAGGCCAGTCTAATTGAACAGCATTGTCAAAAAAGGGGTTAATATTATATCTCCAAAAAATTGTGTAGTTTTTATTATTAGAATGCTTTTCTCTATACTGTGCTTTAAAATCAGAGTTGTTTACATTTTCTTATATCTTTACATATTTTAACACTTCAAGACTTTAAAAAGTTTGAGCTTAGAATGGACTCACTTTAAATGCTTTTGTAAATTAAACACAGTACGAAATAAATACACCCTGAAAGGTCATAATGGCTTTGTTCACCTTTGCATTTGGTTGAAGAGATTGAACAGAAAAATCTGAAGCACAGCATGGTTTTTGGAACATAGCTTACTTGGTCCAAATTGCCAGGAGTGCATCAACACATACAAGACTCTTAAAGCAAACTAGAAACATACAGATGGCCTATCCTGACAGAAAAATTACACACACAGAGGCCCCTTCCTCTGCACGGCCTCTTGAAGCTGGAAGTAACTTGTAGGGGTTGGTCCTGGAGGAAAGGAAGATTTTCCATTTTTGAGGGCTGAGTGCATAGTAGGATACAGCAACTCTATCACTACTTCTTGTGAAAAAAGTCACATATGCTAGACCCTTAAAGATTCTGGTCCAGTACACTTTGAAGTTGCTCACCCAGCATCACATATCAGCATCCTGAAAAATGTCCTTGTTGGTTTCTCTATCCAGTTTTACGTGCTCATTTTGGTCCTTTCCACCACATCCCCCTTCCAAAATAGTTCTACCACACTTACGGTAGTTCTACTACACCTACCATGGTGCTACTTCTTCATGTGATGTTATCCCCTCACTGTGTGCTCAGCTTGGCCAGTATTTCTAGGTGGACTATTGGACTTTTCTGTATCTTTTCCTGTGGGTTAGATTTTCAAGGCTATTGGTCATGTCTGCTACTTATCTCTGAACTCCTTCCATTTTGCCTACACTTCTCAGGTAGTGAGCTGCTCACCACAGTATAACAGAAGGAACACACAGCCTCCCAAGATTATGATGGAATTCCTTGGGGTATGCTATTTGGTAATTTTAAAAAATTAATGTCCCATTTAAGATTTGGACATAATTTTATGTCTACTAGTAACTTTAGTTATATTTCTTCTCCTTGGATTTATCTTTTTAGTTCAAAAGTTATTTGTGAAAGTATTTCTCCAAATGGATTAGTTTTGGTTTTTAGAAAGTGTCATATTATTTGTATCATTTACTTTTTTTTTTTTTTTTTTTTTTTTTTTTTTTTTGAGGCAGAGTCTCACTCTGTCACCCAGGCTGGAGTGCAGTGATGCAATCTTGGCTTATTGCAACCTCCACCTCTTAGGCTCCAGCCATCCTCCCCACTCAGCCTCTCGAGTGGCTGGGAATACAGGTGCATGCCATCACACCTGGCTAATTTTTGTATTTTTGGTAGAGATGAAGTTTTGCCATGTTGCCCAGGCTGGTCCCGAATTCCTGAGCTCAAGTGGTCCGCTTGCCTGGGTGTCCCAAAGTGCTAGGATTACAGGCATGAGCCACCGTGCCTGTAAAATTAAAATTTTTAAAAATTATCTTTTAAAGGTAATTTTTGTCCTTATTCAAGGTTGATAAATGTCATGTTCAATATCCTAAAATGAACAATTTACAATTTTTTTTGTAAAAACATGTAAAGATGTAAAAATACATCTTTAAAAAGATGTATTTTTCAACCTGAATCTGACCAAAAATTTTGCATAAATGAAAATTAAAAAGTACTCTTTAAAATGCAAAATCTTTCAAGTACCCTATTAGAAATCTGTTTAGAGAGTGCCAAGCTAAATCTATTTACATAACAAATTCCTACAAATTGCTTTTTAAAAGCAGGATTAAGGTGCATTATAATTAACCTTCTGCTTTAACACAGCATCAAAATAACAAAGTACTTTGCAAATTATGTAATTTTCTAGTTTGTCAGGGGAAAAATGTTCTCAAGTGTGTCTTATATAAGAATGATCATTCCTGACTATTTGAATTATAGAAATACAAATAATTTTAGAATTTTTAGGAAATGTGAAGTAAGCAATAAAAAGAATCTTCAAATAATATTAATTCAAATGTATATATTCATAGCGATATTTTTTAAGAATAAGACATCACTCTGTGCGGTAGTAAATACCAAAACAAACAAAATTTACTGGTTTTGTCAAAGAAGAAAATAAAACCAATCAAAACAAAACTCTTCTTGCCCATCCAGGCAGCTGAGGAAGGCAGGAAGGCAGGTAAGGTCAGTTCACTGAAAATCAAATGCTTTACCAAAAGTGAAGAACCATTTATTAAAAAAAAGCCTTGTGACCACCAAAAGAACTACCACAAAAAAGAAGCTGTCATGGCCACGTGTGCCTGTAATCCTAGCATTTTGGGAGGCCAACGTGGGCAGATAACTAGAGCTGAGGAGTTCAAGGGCAGCCTGGGCAACATGGTGAGGATTATGCCATGTTGTGTGTATGTAGGGGGTGTGTGTGTGTGTGCATGTGTGTGTGTGCGTGTGTGTGTCTGGAGCAGATTCTGGCTGCCCCAGACTCACTAATGCTGCCTCCTGGTTGTATGTTCTCCAGGAGATAGTTTTGGATCCTTCATCTATTATAAAATTAATTTTGTGTGATTTTCTCCCTTTTGCATTATATTGCATGATATCAGCTTAAGGAAATAATCCTTTGGAATTGTTAAAAAAACAAATAAGAAGCTGTGATGTGACGATGAAAAACTGCTGGGTCTTAAAATATTTGTAAATTGTGCATTTTAGGATATTTAACATGATATTTATCAACCTTGAATAAGGACAAAAATTATTCATAAAAGAGAGAATACACTAAACAAATGTTGTCTAGTTGTATTTGACAGGAAAGGTTTTCCTCTTTTTAAAAAGATAAATCATAGGTCCAGCCCAGCCAAAGAGCAACACTGAATCATTTCACATAACTGAAGAATTGACTTGTTTTCACCTGAAAGTTTTCAGAATATTCTATGTTTATTACCAAATGGTAAGTCAGGTATAATAAAAATAGACACCAACCATCCTCCTAGGAAAGACTTGAGTAGAAAGTAATGGGATTCTTATTCCTTTCACACAAAAGACACATATGGTAATTAGTTTATTCTCCTCATGTATGGTGTAAATAGCAAAATGTGACTTTGAGTGGTTATTGTTGGCACTCTTTCCTTAGAAAGAGTTTCATTAGAGTTTGAAAGTATTTCTGGGAAAACATCAACCAAAATATTCCATGTTGCTAACTGCAATGTATGTAAATGGGGTTTTCCACCTTTTGGTGACGCATCTTGACTTGATCCTTAGACAGAATTAGGAAATTCCTAAATTTATATGTGGAGGAAACATGCTTTGGGGCTTCCCTCCCCAGTAAACTAATACTTAATGTAAGCTTGACTTCAGACATTGTTATAAACCGGGGGTCTTAGTTGGCCCTGAAAGATTTAACTTGTGTTGTAATAGGACTGGGACTATGAGGAATCAGATGTAGGATCCAGAAAAGGAAGACTTTTTTGGACTGACATAAATATCCAAAATACCTTAATATTGTACTTCAAAAGTAACTTGAAGCAATTTTTAGTAAACCATACATACATATTTAAAAAATAAATCAGACATACATGAAGAGGGAAAAACACTGTACCAGGTTTCATTTCCCAGAGAATTACTGATATAATACAAAAGCATTTGTCTAATCTTCATGGCAGCTGAAGAGAAAAGGAAAATAGGGCATGTTATGTAAAAATCAAGTCTACTTAAAGGCAGTTCCAGGTACATTTATAGGGATCAGAATTGAACTGAAGCTTGTACCTTCTTATGAAACTTTTTTTTACAAGACAGCTTTGTGTTGGAGGATAACTCCGCTTGCAGACAGAACACAAAGGAAGAGGCCCTGGAAAAACTTGTAAGAATTCTTTATTAAAATACAGTCATCACAGGATATCCATGCGTCTCTCTCTCAGTCAGCCTGTCTGTTTATCTGTTTGTCTAATCTATTTATCTTATCTGTCTGTCTATCTTTCTATGGATCTAATCTATCTATTCTGTTGTCTATCTATCTATCTATCTATCTATCTATCTATCTATCTATCTATCTATCTCCTATATCTGCTTTCAGATATATAGTCGGTATATCTATAGGGACTAAAATAGAAAAGACCTATATAGTGTACTGCAATGCAAATCAACTTATTCTCATCTTATACTGTTCAGTTTGCCCTGCCTTCTTTTGGGAATTGTATCTTTCATCTTCTGGGAACCTTTCTTTCCACCATTGCAGCCATAACAGAACTCTCATGGTTTTATCCAAAGTTGTCATTTCCTGGCGACAAAAATTAATCCAAGGATGGCACTACTTCAAGCTGAGCCAGTCATAACCCTTCCCCGGGATTTTAAAAACTGAGTCCAGAGAGTATAATCTTAGTACCCTTTCATGGGTGAAGCTGAGACTGGAGATATTAGAAGCTGTAGATACCCATGTTTCCAGCATGGTAGAGTCCAGGCTGAGAGAATGAGCCTGGCACACAGGACTAGCACAGACTTGAAGAGAGAGACTGTCCTGGCAGTGTCTGAAGTTCCTGAAGCCCAGCTACTCTTGTGCATTCCCAGTAGTTTGATTTTGTGAACCAAAAATTTCTTTTCATTGTCTAAGTTACAGTTGGTGGTGGTGTTGCATGTGGTCAAAGGGTCCTGACTACTTTTGATAGGTATTTGTAGATTTTACTAGTCCATCATCTTTTTCTTCTGTTTCTAGTGACAGCACTTTGATTTTCTTTTTGTGAACCACCCCTCCTTATTCTGGTAAATTGGATCACACAGACTCTTATATACCCGCTTCTCGCTGCAAGCATGGATATATAATCCAGGCATGGCTAATGAGACTTATTCTCAATTTTAATTGTAGCTGGGGAAGAGAGAAGCTAGAAATGTCTGGGATTATTAATTATTATTAATCAGAGAAGCTTAAGATATAAATCCATGGCTCATTGTAAGTCACTTTGCCTTGAGAATACATATGTGTCAAATTTTGATATATAAAACTTTACAACCAAACTCTGTTCAACAAACGGTAAGAAGAATGGAAAAGTGATTTTTTACCTAATGAAAACCTTAAATTTACAGTTACACTTCACAGTTTGCAAAGTAACTTGGTGAGGCTGTCAGTGTCAGGGCTGTTGCCATTAGTATCTCTAGAGAGGCCCAGTGATTCATCTAAGGCCAGAAACCCTGGTCTTGGACCCATGCTCTGTCTGACCCGAGAGCTCCTTCCACCACCACACTCAGCATTCCTCAAACAGGCTCTGAGGGGCTCCCCCAGTGCCCTGGGAAGACTGCGCTCTTTGTCTGAGATTTGTCATTATCTTCATGAAGAGATTCTCATAAATCATGACTTTTTCTAATGCTAAAAGTCCTCTGCCAAGTAAACACAAGTGCTTATTGCAATAGTAAAATCTTCAAAGTGTTGGTTTTTACAAAGGCCACGAAAAAGGTTCTTTCAGCTAAACCTCCCTATACTATTTATTAAAGTATAGTGAGGACTGGAGAATCACATTTCAACATATAAAGTCACCTAGAAAAGTGTTTTTCCAAGACTGTTCTCCCAAGATATTCCCTGAGCAAAATATACCCATGGTTTTATTAGTTTTATATGGCAGCTGTGTAACAAATTACCAGAAACTGGGTAACTTAAAACAACAGAAATTTATTGTCTCACAGTTCTGGGGGTCAGAAGTCTGAAGTCAAGGTATTGGCAGTGTTGGTTCTTTCTGAGGGTTCTAAGTGACAATCTGTTTCATGCCTGTGCTCTCCTATCTACCAGTGACAGCCAGCAATCTTTGATACTCCTTGGCTTTGAGGTGCATCATTCCAATCTCTGCCTCCTTCTTTCCATGGCTGTCCTCTCTGTATGTGTCTCTTTCTTCTTATAAGGACACCAGTCATATTGGATTAGGAACCTGTCCTACTCCATATGACCTTATCTTACCAAATTACTTCTACAGTGACACCATTTCCAAATAAGATTACATTCTGAGGTACTGGGAGTTAGGCTTCAACACATATTTTTTTGGGGGAAACAATTCCACCCATACACTGGTCAAATAAGGTTGAGAAATATTGCACACTATACAATCCTCTTTGCAAATGTGTATTAGCACATTAAAGGTTTTGAAGTCAATGAATCATCTGATTTTCTTTTAACCTAGCATTTCCAAAATGTGTGCAACCACACATTATTTTATTCACTTAATATCAATTAACATCCTGAGACTCAATGTTCTGAGCGGCACACCATTTGAAATGTTCATCAGGATGGCCTTCAGCATATCAGCATATCAGAGACACTCCCTCACTTCCTAGCTGTTAATGAGAACCTCTGTGGCTGACATGCTCAGTTTGTTGGTCAGTTATAACAACATGATTGGAAACACAGCAAAACTTTTTCCATGATGCTATATAACCAGCACCTGTGCATCTCCTTATAATTGACTCACTTAGCAATATGGCAAATTCATCCCAAAAAAGATGTGGGTGAGAACTTGTACTTAGGTAAATATAAAGCCTTATCCATTGCTGGGACAAGATAACTGGAAGAACATATCCTGTGGCTATTAGCTAAGAAGCACTATGAAACTTTTTTTCCAGTTAGAAAAGTTGTGTGTGTGTGTGTGTGTGTGTGTGTGTGTGTGTGTGTGTGTATGTATTCATCAAGGGCCAAATTTACACCTTCCTCATGTTCATGTATTCTAATTTCCTAGTACAGTGCTTTGGAGTCACCAATTCATTTAACATTTATTTTTAAATATGTCCACTGTAATTAATCCAAAATGTATTTATTGAATACTAAGCACTGGGGATGCAGCAGTGGATGAGAGGAACAGAATCCCTGGTCTCGGGAAACTTGTATTCAAGTGGAGTAAAACAAAAAGTAAACAAGAATAAAAATAAATAAAATTTCACCAATACTGATAAATACTATGAAAAAAGAAAATGAGTCAGGGTGACATAATACAGAGAAACTAGGTGACTGCAGGGAGAATGATACTTTTTAGATAGAGTTACCAGTTGAATGAGTCAAAGTTTTCCAGAGAAATGTGTGTGTGTGTTTGTGTGTAAGATATACATAAAATAAGGATTTGGCTTATGGCATAATGGAGACTGGAAAGTCCAAATTCTGCACAGCTGAGGTCCCAGTTCAAATCCAATGATCAAAGATGCTGTAGAACCTGGAAGAGCTGATGTCCCAGTTTAAAAGTTGTCAGGTAAGAGAATTCTCTTACTCAGGGGAGGTTCAGCCATTTGTTCTATTCAGGCCTTCAACTGATTGAATGAGACCTACCCACTCTAGGGAGAACAATCTGCTTTACTCAGTCTGTTGATTTAAATTGTAATCTCATAAAAAAAATCCTCATGGAAATACTCAGAACAATGTCTGACCAAACGTCTGGACACCCCATGGCCCAGTCAAGTTGACATATGAAATTGACCATCACAACGGGCATCTTTGAGCAATTTAGATTTGCCCTGAGGCCTAAGTCATGAGAAAAAAAAAAAAAGTCATCCAGGGGAAATCTGCTGGGGAAATAGGCACCCTCTACTTAGCAGTGTATGGTCTTTAATTTAGATGCATGCCTCGCATAATGTGGGTAAACTGAACACCAACTGAAATAGAAACTAAAGTTGGGGGAAGAAAGCCTCACCACAGTCCTCTCCTGGGATTTAGCATAATGGAACTTCTTTATATGTACTCTTCTGAACACTTTAGGTTTCACAATCTGAGAGACACAAAGGAAATCCTGAATAGCATCTCTGAAAAAGGACATGATACACTAACTCTAAGCTTTCAATGAATTTCTTATGCTCACATAGCGACTTTACAAAGGATCTACTTTCAGGCACTGTTGTGGTTTCTCTTTCCCTTTACTTTCCCTCTTTAATTCCTTTTCTTCCCACCCATTCAAGACATCCACTAACCAGAAATCTACAAGGAATCCTTTTAGAATGTTTAGGAACACAGCATAGAGTGTTCTTCTCCCAAAACCTGCAACCCTGTTTTAGAATACGTCCCATATCTGGTGCAGCCCAACTAGACCTGGTTGGTTGGTCAATTCAGGAACTCCAAACAATGCTAAAGATTGTATTTTTCACTTATAAACTCACTAGACAGAAGACTGCTCACTGCCAAAAGCAGAAATGGTTTAAACAGACATGCACATGTTTACTCAAATGAAGTTTTTTTACTCTCAATGGGAATATTTTTCTGTAGCTGACACAGAAGGAGAGACTCTGGTCAAAGCAATGACTTTCTGAAATCACCCATCTTTTCTGAAATGGCATATTTCATATGTGTTAAAGCTGTTGAGCTCAGTAAGATAAATGAGACCAGAGAAACTAGCCAATACTCATATCTCTGCAGGGCCCAGGAGGATGCATTCAAACTAGGGAAACTTATTGGATTAGAATTCCCCAGAAAAACTAAACCAATAGGAGATGTGTGTGTGTGTGTGTGTGTGTGTGTGTGTGTGTGTGTGCACGCTCTTGTGTGATTTAGACCTTTAACTGATTAGATGAGACCCACCCACATTAGGGATGACAATCTACTTTCCTCAGTCTACTGATTTCAATGCTAGTCTCATCCAAGAATAACCTCACAGACACACCTAGAATACTGTTTGACCAAATTCCTGGGCACCCTATGGCCCAGTCAAGTTGACACACAAAATTAACCATTACACTTCCAAATAAAAGTATACCTTATGCCAAACATTACAATTAATTTTTTGATGGAGGTTATAGAGGCTGTTGTGGGAAGTCAGGGACCCCAAATGGAGGGACTGGTTGAAGCTGTGGCAGAGGAACATAAATTGTGAAGATTTCATGGACATTTATCTGTTCCCAAATAATACTTTTATAATTTCTTATGCCTGTCTTTACTTCAATCTCTGAACATAAATTGTGAAGATTTCATTTTAATATGGGCATTTATCAGTTCCCAAAATTAATACTTTTATAATTCCTTATGCCTGTCTTTACTTTAATCTCTTAATCCTATTATCTTTGTAGGCTGAGAATGTTCGTAACCTCAGGACCACTACTATACAAATGGATTGCAAAACATGTGTGTTTGAACAATATGAAATCAGTGCACATTGAAAAAGAACAGAATAACAGCAATTTTCAGGGAAGAAGGGAAGACAACCATAAGGTCTGACTGCCTGTGCAGTTGGGCAGAATAGAGCCATATTTTTCTTCTTGTGGAGAGTCTATAAATGGATGTGCAAGTAGGGAAGATATCGCTGAATTATTTTCCTAACAAAGAATATTAATAATTAAGACCCTGGGAAAGGAATGCATTCCTGAGGGGAGGTCTATAAATGGCCGCTCTGTGAGTGTCTGTCTTATGCGGTTGAGATAAGGACTGAAATATGCCCTGGTCTCCTGCAGTACAGGCTTATTAGGGTGGGGAAGAAACCCCACCCTGGTGAATTTGAGGTCAGACTGGTTCTCTGCTCCTGAACCCTGTTTTCTGTTGTTTAAGATGTTTATCAAGGCAATACATGCACAACTGAACATAGACCCTTATCAGGAGTTTTTGATTTCGCCCTTTGCCTTGTGATCTTTGCTTTGCCCTATGCCATATGATCTTTATTGGCCTCAGAAGCATGTGATCTTTGTTCTCCTTTTTGTCCTTTGAACCATGTGATCTTCATGACCTACTCCCTGTTCATACATCCCCTCCCCTTTTAAAGTCCTTAATAAAAACCTGCTGGTTTTCCAGTTCAGGTGGTCATCACAGTCCTACCGATATGTAACGTCACCCCCGGAGGTCCAACTGTAAAATTCCTCTCTTTGTACTCTTTCTCTTTATTTCTCAGTTGGCTGACACCTAGGGAAAATAGAAAGAATGTATGTTGAAATATTGGGGGTGGGTTACTCCAATAAGAGGCAAAGACTTGCCTTTTCTCATCCAAAAATTAATGCTCCACTCAGAATACCTTCAGGTTAAGGGTGCCAATATGAAATACTGGAATTTTTATGCTATAATTTTTGTGTGCAATCTGAATTATACCTCATTAAATTTTTTGCATTCAAGACTTACTGAAGTTATTTAAAGATACAGATTCTCTGTCTATTGTCCCTGTCATTAAACAACTCATAAACTTCCTTCATGAAGGATCAAATTGTCTAGATATCCACTGAGCAGCTTCAGAATAAAGATAAAATCTCAACCACAAGTTTGATTCAATATCATTTTTGATTCAGTAGCATTCCTTTTGCGAAAACAGAATACAGTTAAAGAAGCACAAATCACAAGATTTAGTGAAAATACTAACCCCCCAAAAAGGACAGATACAGTTGATCTCTTTCATGTATATTGAAATGTTTGAATTTTAAGACTTAATTCTGAGATTGATGACTCTCAGTTACTATAAGGTATTTAATCACTGTCGAAACAAAAACAAAACAAAAAATGTCTCAATTAACCCTCAGCTATTTACCAATAGTGTGCATTTACCAGACTGAGATATTTTAGAAACATTATGTCAATAAATATTAGGCCCAAAAGGGTTTGAAGGTTCTGCTTGAGTTTTAGAGTCAGGCAGGCCTCAATGATAACAAGTATAATGACGTATGGGAGTAGAACAAGTTTCAGAAGGGGCTTTGTGTTTTGTTCTCACTGCCGGAGGAACCTAAATGTGTTTTTAGTGTGGGCCCCCTTTCCCAAGGAGACTTCAAGATTTTGTGCTTCCTCACTGACATAGAGCTTGTTGGGTACTGCTTCCTTTTACATCTCTCTTCTGTGCAGGACTCCAGATGGGGCTAGGAAGGCAAGGAATGTTGCAGAGGGTAGCTGCAGAGCCCTAAGATGCTGCAGGGGCCTCTGGGTCTGAGCCTTTGACTTGTAAATAACAGGGAGTAGGTTGTCTCTGAGGTAAACCCACGTATGATGACCCAAGAGCAGAGGTAGAACCAGACCCCACAGCAGCATCAGTAGCAGCAAAGGTCAATGGGAATGGGGAAGACCAGGTTCCGCACCCATTTTCCAGAAACCACGGGAGACTCTGTAATTCTTATATGGTCTTAGTGGAGGGAAGGGCCCCTAAACATGACTGAAATTGAACTTCTTAACATTGTAGCAAGTGTAAAATAATTCATAAGTGTATTTTTTCAGCAGTTTTATTGAGGTAAAATTGACATACTATAAACTGCACTTAAGATCCCTTAATAATAGCTAATGATGTCGAGCATCTTTCCATAGTCTTATTGTAGCCAATATATCTTTTATGCTGAACTATCTATTGTATATTTTACTCATTTTTAATTGGGCTTTTGGCCGGGCGCGGTGGCTCAAGCCTGTAATCCCAGCACTTTGGGAGGCCGAGATGGGCGGATCACGAGGTCAGGAGATCGAGACCATCCTGGCTAACACCGTGAAACCCCGTCTCTACTAAAAATACAAAAAACTAGCTGGGCGAGGTGGCGGGCGCCGGTAGTCCCAGCTACTCCGGAGGCTGAGGCAGGAGAATGGCGTAAACCCGGGAGGTGGAGCTTGCAGTGAGCTGAGATCCAGCCACTGCACTCCAGCCCGGGCTACAGAGCAAGACTCCGTCTCAAAAAAAAAAAAAAAAAAAAAAAAAAAAATTGGGCTTTTGTTCCCTAATGTTTGAGTTTTGAGGGAATTTTAGATACTCTAGATGTAATAGTTTCATCAGATATATGATTTGCGAGTATTTTCTCTTAGTTTACTACTTGTCTTTTTTCTTTTAATAATGTCTTTCAACATGCAGTGCATGCCTCTACTAAAGTGCAGAAGTTCTTATTTTTTATGCAGTCCAATTTATAAATATTGCTTTTATGGAACATGCTTTGGATGATGAGTCTGAGAAATCATTTTTTTCTTTTTCTTTTCTTTTTTTTTTTTTGAGATGGAGTCTTGCTCTGTCACCCAGGCTGGAGTGCAGTGGCTCGCGATCTCGGCTCACTGCAAGCTCCACCTCCCGGGTTTACGCCATTCTCTTGCCTCAGCCTCCCGAGTAGCTGGGACTACAGGCGCCCACCACTATGCCCGGCTAATTTTTTACATTTTTCGTAGAGATGGGGTTTCACCGTGTTAGTTAGGATGGTCTCGATCCTCTGACCTCGTGATCCAGCCGCCTCAGCCTCCCAAAGTTGCTGGGATTACAGGCATGAGCCACTGCGCCCGGCCGAGTTTCAGAAATCTTTAATCCAAAGTCAGAAAGAATTATTTCTGTTTCTTTCTAGAAGTTTAATAGTTTTAGGTTTTATATTTAGGTTTAGAATTCATTTTGGGCTAATTTTTGTATCTGATGCAAACTATGAATCCATTTTTTTTTTTTTTTATTTTGGGGGATTTTTGAGAGTGCTTTTTTCTTTTTCGTTTTTCATACAGATATCCAATTGCTCTGGCACCTCTGGAAAAGACATTCTTTCCCAAGCAAATTATCTTTGTATTTTGTTGAACCTCAATTGACATATATGTGGCTCTATTTCTGGACTTTCAACTATGTTCCATTTGTCTATATGTCCATCATGACAGCACTACCAAACCATCTTGATTACTGCATCTTTATAATAAATCTTGGAGTAAAAGCAGGTAAGAGTGTTGAGAGCAGACATCCTTGTTTTGTTCCCAGTCTTGAAGGGAAATAATTTAGTTTCTCACTGTTAACTACAATGCTGGCTGTAGTGTTTTGGTAGGTACTCGTTAGCAAGAGGAGTAGGTTCCCTGTTATTCCTTTCCTTGAGAGTTTTTATCATGAATAAATACTTATTTTTCTCTAAATTGCTTTTTGTGTACTATCCTGTCGCCATTGAATTTATTCCAACGGAACCAAACTGGAATCAATAGCAAAAAGCTAATAGAAAAATCTCCAAACACTTGGAAACTAAGCAACACACTTCTAAATAAACTATAGGTCAAAGAGAAAGCCTCGAGGAAGTCAAAACATAAATTGAACTAAATGAAAGTAAAAATACAACATATTAAAACTTGTGGGAAGGAGCTAAATCGCTGCTGAGAGTGAAATTGTACGAAATGCTTACATTAGAAAAAAGTCTCAAATCAATAATATAAGTATCTACCAAAAAAGAAGATCAAAGTGTTTTGAGAGCCTCCAAGTAAATTGGGGTTTCAGTACCAGAGTGGCTGGCAATCTTGCCCTAATAGAAATTGAAGAGGAGCTGGGTGTGAGTGTTTACAGCATGCCTTTCATGGGAGATCCTTTTTTCCTTTTCTTTTCTTTTCTTTTCTTTAACCCCGGAAGATGGCCTAAAGCCTAGTTGTTTGACTGGAGACACAGGGATCCTTTATGCCGGATCCTTGTTTATAGTGGTAAATGCCTTTGTGGTTCTTTTCTTTATACCTGCCTGGTCTTTACCCTGGTACTGGGAGCCCAATTTTGTGCTCTCCCTGTCATTTGGGGAAAACTCAACCTGGGGCAGCTGTTACTTAGTCCTTCAGATGGAAGATGCAAATTCAATATGCTACTACAATAGAGAACAAGTTCAAAGATTTTTGCTTACAGATTCTGGGCAAGGAGGGTGCAATGAGTTGGGAGGGCAGGCCTTGTTTGGGTCACATGAGGCAGGAATGCAGAGTCAGGTAGGGAGAGATGAGCACAGGGCAACTGGCAGTACATATAAGGGATGAGGATGTGGGTCACTGTAAGTTCCCAGGCAAGAACTTGAATGGTTTGTCCAAAAAAGTGGAAAGAAAATGAGGAGAGATTCCTCTGAATTCCTATCTCTGGCCACCAGCTTGAGCCATCTGGATGTGTTGTACATCTGGAAACTGTGTCAAGAGTGACTTTCAAGTTTATGAAAGTAAAATTCCCAAAGTCAAGGGTGACTGGGCTCTGCTTCTGGCTTGAGAAAGTTAAATTTGTATTAAAAATGAATACTGAGGCAACATAAAATTATAATTCATTATACAAAGGAACCCAAAGAAAGAAATTAAAGAAAAAAAAGAACAGAAGTCAATCAAATTGGAAACAGAAAAGCAATAGAGAAAAGTCAGTGAAACAAAAGGTGGTTCTTTGCAAAGGCCAGTAAGGTTGTCAAACCTCTAGCAAGATTTACAAATACTAAAAAAGAAAAGACACAGATTACCAATATCAGGAATTAAACAGGGATGTCACTATAGACACTGCAGACACAAAAAAGATAATAAGGAACTATTACAAGCATTTGATTAGCTCTGTATCTACTAAAGAAACTATAATTGTAATTTAAAATTCCCAAAGAAGAAATCTCCAGGTCCAGATTATTTCACTGAAGAATTTTATCAAATGGTTAAAGAAGAATTAACACCAATTCTAAACAATCTTTTCCATAAAACATCAAAAGAGGAAATATATCCCAATTCCTTTTATAAAGCTGTTATTACTCTAACACCAAAACCCTACAAAGACCATTCAGAAAAGAAAACTACAAACCAATATTCCTCGTGAATGTAGATACAAAAAATCTATATTCTAATCTAATTAAAATATTAAAAATACAATTCGGTAATATATAAATGAATTATAAACCATGGTAAAGTGATGTTTATCCTAGAGATGCAATATTTCAATATTTCTTAAAGCAACCAATGTAATCTACACAGCAATGAAATGCAGGAGAAATTACATGTGGATTACACTTTCCTCACTGCCCAGAAGTGCAACTACATTGCAAACACAGAAACGTTTTTCCACCAGACCTTCTCTGAGCATCTCTCTTCATTTACAAAAACCATCAATTTATCAATCCATGCCACAATGATCACCACCCTATTATGGAGCTCCACCTACCTTGAAAATTTCTCTGACCAACCAGAAAAGGAAAAAGGGGGTTGCCAGTTATTTTTAGGAGAACAAAAATTGATAAGAAGAAAGAGTTGGGGACAGCACTTCTGGCCTCAGATATTTAGCATGTACTGAGATTTGGCAGTAGAGGGAAGACTCTGAAGTAATGACTCAAAAGTATCACCACAGCTGGGAGGACTGAGACATTTGATGGGAAAACAGTGATAGAAGAATAGATCTCGTTAAAAAGAAACTGATCTACAAGAATGAGTAGAGAGTAGCACTGGATATAAGGACAATGCCAAACAGGGAACATTTGTGTTGGGACAGAAGGAAATCAAGTTTAACTATCATATGCTTATGCAACAAATCATCAAGCTAGAGGTTGTGGTGGGGGCGGAGTGTGGGGCTGAGCAGTGGAGGACTATCTCCATTCACTCACCAGAGTACAACTGTGTGAGGATCTGTCTCAAGCACTTTCACATATATTGTCTTATGTTGACCCAATGTCAACCGTTAGATGTAATTCCCATTTTACAGATGAGAGAACTATGGTTCCCAGTCACAGATCGAGCAGTGAAGTCAAGTTAAAATTAGGCTGGAGATCCACTGTAGCATTCTATCATCTTTCCTTCAGAGGCAAGATAGAGCAACGTGGTGAACCTCAAATCTGAGAGTACCTTCTATAAGGCTTATTCTGCTAAAGGAAGTTTATTCTGCTGAGGAATTCTTGTCTTGCTTTCCTGATGGTTTCATCATTCAGGAAGTAGTGGAATGAACAAGGGACAGTGAACATTTTTGAGAGGCATTTGTTCCACTGCAGTTGATATGAATATTGTGTGCCACCCCCAAAATTGTGCAGTATACGACATGCAGCCTCAGGAACAGCTACTTTATTTTTTAAAAATTTTAATATAACTTATATTTTAGGTTCAGGAGTGCATGTGCAGGCTTGTTATACAGGTAAACTTGAGTCATGGTGGTTTGAGATACAGATTATTTAGTCTCCCAGGTATTAAGCCTAATACTCAAGAGTTATTTTTTCTATTCCTCTCCCTCCTCCCACCTTCCACCCTCCGGCAGGCCCCAGTGTCTGTTGGAATAACTACTTTAAACATCATTCTTCAAATAGTAAACTGACTAATAAGGTAAAGATGATAAGAACCTTGGTAGAATAGAATCAGATTCTTAGGATTCATAGTAGCATGGTCAAAAATGGTCCCTAGACCATAATAATAACTTAATATTTACCCAGCAGTGGGATTGCTGGATAATATGGTAGTTCTATTTTTAATTTTTTGAGAAATCTCCATACTGTTTTCCACAGTAGTTGTACTAATTTACATGCCATCAACAGTGTATAAGGGTTTCCATTTCTCCACCTCCATGCCAGCATTTGTTACTTTTGGTCGTTTTGATAATAGCCATTGTAGTTGGGATGAGATGATATCTCATTGTGGCTTTGATTTGCATTTGTGTGATGATTAGCGACATTGAGCATTTTTTTTTTCATATAGTTGTTGGTCATTAGTAAGTCTTTTGAGAACTTCCTATTTAGGTCTTTTGTCCACTTTAAAATCAGATTGTTTTTTGCTATTGTTTAAGGTCCTTACATCATTTGTATATTAACCCCGTGTCAGATGCATGGCTTGCATGTATTTTCTCCTACTCAGTAGTTTGTGTCTTCACTCTGTTGATTGTTTCCTTTGTTGTGCAGAAGCTTTTTATTTTGATGTAATCTTATTTGTTGATTTTTTATTTCATTGCCTGTGCAAGAAAAAATCCTTCTGTATACCATGAAGCATTTATGCTGTCTTATCTTCTAGTAGTTTTATCATTTCAGGTCATACATTTAAGTCTTAATCCATTTTGAGTTGTTTTTTCATAAGGTGAAAGATACTGTTCTAGTTTCATTCTTTTGCATAAGAATACTCAGTTTTCCCAGCACAACTTATTGAAAATACTCTTTCCCCAGTGTATGTTCTTGGTGTCTTTGTTGAAAATCAGTTTGCTCTGTGTGGGTTTATTTCTGTACTCTCTATTGTGTTCCATTGGTCTATGTGCCTGTTTTTATGCCATTACCATGCTGTTTAGGTTATATAGCTTTGTTGTGTATTTTGAAGTCAGGTAGTGATGCCTTCAGGTTTGTTCTTTATGCCTAAGGTAACTTTAGCTATTTGGGGTCTTTTGTGGTTCAATAAGAATTTTAGGATTGTGTTTTCTATTTCTGTGAAGAATGCCATTGGTATTTTGATAGTGTTTCTATCAAATCTGTAGCTTGCTCTGGGTAGTATGGAAATTTTAACAATATTAATTCTTCTAATCCATGAATGTAGAATATATTTCCATTTCGTTGTGTCTTCTTCCATTTTGTTCATCAATGTTTATAATTTTAATTGTAGTGTTCTTTCACCTCCTTGGTTACATTTATTCATAGGTGTTTTATTATTTTTGCACCTATCGTAAACAGAATTGCTTGTCTGATTTTTTCCCTGGATAGTTTGCTATTGGCATATAGAAAAACTACTGAATTGTGTGAGCTGATTTTGTATTCTGCAACTTTACTGAATTTGTTTATTAGTTCTAACAGTTTTTTTTTTCTTTTTTTGTATGTGTGGAGTCTTTAGGGTTTTCTATATATAAGATCATGTAATCTGCAAAGATTAGCAATTGGACTTCCTCCTCTCCGATTTAGATTCCCTTTCTTTCTTTTTCTTTTTCTTTTTCTTTTTATTTTTTTTTTTTGAGACGGAGTCTTGCTCTGTAGCCCGGGCTGGAGTGCAGTGGCCGGATCTCAGCTCACTGCAAGCTCCACCTCCCGGGTTTACGCCATTCTCCTGCCTCAGCCTCCGGAGTAGCTGGGACTACAGGCGCCCGCCACCTCGCCCAGCTAGTTTTTTGTATTTTTAGTAGAGACGGGGTTTCGCGGTGTTAGCCAGGATGGTCTCGATCTCCTGACCTCGTGATCCGCCCGTCTCGGCCTCCCAAAGTGCTGGGATTACAGGCTTGAGCCACCGCGCCCGGCCTAGATTCCCTTTCTTTCTTTAAACTAGTTTCTCTGGCTAAGACTTTCAATACTATGTTAAATAAAAGTGGTGAAAGTTGGCATCCTTATCTTCTTCCAGATTTTAGAGGAAAAGTTTTCAACTTTTCCCATTTCAGTATGATGTTGGCTGTGAGTTTGTTATATATGGCCTTTATGCTTCTTTTATGCCCCATTTGTTGAGTTTTTAATCACGAAGGCATGTTTTCTCAAATGATTTTTCTGTGTTTATTGAAATTATCATATGGGCTTTGTCTTTGATTCTGTTAATGGGACGAATCATATTTATTGATTTGCATATATTGAAACATTCTTTCATCCCCAAGATGAATCCCATTTGATCACTGTGAATGAGCATTTTAATGAGCTGCTGAGTTTGTATGCTGGTTTTCTGTTGAGAAATTTTTCATCTATGTCCAACAGGAATATTGACCTATATTTTTTTTTCGTTGTTGGATCCTTGTCGGGTTTTGGTATCATGATAATGCTGGCATCATAGAATGGGTTTGGAATAATTCTCTCTTCTTTAATTTTTTTTCTAATAGTTTGCATAGGATTGGTATTAATTCTTTAAATGCTTGCTAGAATTCAGTAGTGAAGCCATCAGGTCCTGAGCCTTTCTCTGATGGGAGACTTTTTATAACCCATCCAATCTTATTACTAGTTAACGGTCTGTTCACATTTTCCTTTTCCTCATGATTTAATTATGGCAGGTTGTATGTGTCCAGAAATTTATTCATTTTTCCCAGGTTTTCCAATATGTTAGTAGAGAGTTGTTTATAATAGTCTTTTATGATCCTTTGTATTTTTGTGATATTGGTTGTAATGTCTCCTTTTAAATTCCTTATTTTAATTATTTGAATATTTTCTTTTTAAAGTTCATTTACCTAGAAGGTTGTTGATTTTGTATACCTTTTTAAAAAGCCAACTTTTCATGTTGTTAATTTTCTGTATTTTTTTAGTCAAATTTCATAAATTTCTGCTCTGTTCTTTATTATTAATTCTTTATTATGTCTTTCCTTCTACTAATTAATTAATTAATTAATTCTTTATTATTTCTTTCCTTCTACTAATTTTGGGTTTGGTTGGTTTTTCCTTTTCTAGATCCTTGAGGTGCTTCATTAGGTTGTTTATTTGAAATCTTTTTACTTTTTTGATATAGGCATTTATTGCTATGAAATTCTCTTTTGTACTAATTTTGCTGTATCCCATAGATTTTTGTATGTTGTATTCGCATTTTCGTGTATTTCCAGAATTTTTTGATATCCTCCTTAATTTCTTTATTGACCTATTGGTCATTCAGGAATATGTTTTTACATTTCCTTTTATTTATACAGTTTCAAAACTTTCTCTTATTATTGATTTTTAGTTTCATCCCATTGTGGTCAGAAAGGATACTTGATATTATTTACATGTTAAAAATGTGTTGAAACTTATTTTGTGGCCTAACATACAATCTATCCTGGAGAAATTTCCATGTGCTGATGAGAAGAATGTGGAATGTTCTCTAAATGTCTGTTATGTCCATTTGATTTAGAGTGTAGTTTAAATCTGATGTTTCTTTGTTGATTTTCTGTCATGATGATCTGTGAATTGCTAAAAGTGAGTGTTTAAATTCCCTATGATTATTGTATCTCTTTTTAGATCTAATAATATTTGCTTTATATTTTTGGGTGCTCTGGTTTTGGGTACACTTATATTTACAGTTATATCCTCTTGCTAAATTGACATCTTTAGCATTATATAATAATTGTCTTTGTCTCTTTTTACTGTTTATGATTTAAAGTCTATTTTATCTGATATACATATAGTTATTCCTGTTCTATTTTGGTTTCCATTTGCATGTTATGTCATTTTCTCCTCCTTTAAGTCTATGTGTGTTTCTACAGGTTACCTGACTATCTTATAGACAGCATATGGTTGGGTCTTTTAAAATTTTTACCTTTTAATTGGTTAATTTAATCCATTTTCATTCAAGGATATTAACCCTTGCCATTCCGTTAATTGTTTTCTGGTTATTTGGTAGACATTTTTCCCTCTTTTTTTCTCTCGTTTACTTTTGCAGTTTTGTGGATTTTTATAGTGTTGAGCTTTGTTTCCTTTCTCTTTCTCATTTGTGACTCTGCTGCATTTTTTTCATGATTACCTTGAGGCTTACATTAATAAATACTATAGTTACAGATGACTATTTTAATCTAATAGCAACTTAATTTTGGTAGCACATAAATATTCTAGACTTTTACCCTCCTGGTCACATTGTTAATTTTTTTGCTTTAATTTACATATTTTTATATTGTGTAATCCTTAACAACTAATTTTAGCTATGGTTATTGTAGACCATTTTGACTTTCCCCTTCATACTAGACATTTGAAAGATTATATTCCACCATTAAAGTAATAGAGTATTCTGAATTTGATTATGAGTTTACCTCAGTGAGTTTTACACTTTTGTGTGATTTCATGGTAGAAATTAACATCTTTTTGTTTTTAACTGAAGCACTCCCTTAAGCATTTCTTGTAGGGCTAGCATAGTGGTGATGAATTCTCTCAGCTTTGGTTTGTCTGGGAAAGACTTTTTTCCTCTTTCATCTCAAAAAGATAGCTTTTCTGGGTATAGTATTCTAGGATGGAAGTTTCTTTTTCTCCTTCTGCACTTTTAATGTATTATTCCATTCATTTTTTCTTGGTCTGCAAGGTTTCTGCTGAGAAATCTGCTAATAATCCAATGGGAATTCCCTTATATGTGAGTTGACACTTTCTTTTGATGCTTTGAAAACTCTCGTGTTTGATTCTGACAGTTGATTACAATATGCCTCAGAGGGGACCTATTTGGGTTGAATATAATTGGGATCCCTTGGGCTTTATAGATCCGGATATCCATATTCCTCTAAAGACATGGGATGTTTCCAGCTATTATTTTGTTACATAAGCTTTCTGTGCCTTTCTCTATCTCTTTTCTTTATGAAAACTCCATAATGTAAATTTTTGTTTGCTTAATGGTTTCTCATAGGTCTTGTAGGTCTTTTTTTGGTCATTTTCCATTCTTTTTTCTTTTTATTCCACTGACTTATTTCAAAAAGCCTGTTTTAAGTTAAAAAATTCTTTCTTTGGTTTGATTTAGTCTGCTGTTGAAGTTTCCAACTGTATTTTTAATTTTTTATTGAAGTCTTCAGTACCAAGATTTGTTTTTTTAAAGTGGTATTTATCTCTGTTAAATGTCTCATTCAGATAATAAATTGTTTTTCTGATTTGTTGAAGTATCTATCTGTATCCTCTTGTATCTTGCTGAGTTTCCTTAAGTTCATTATTTTTAATTCCTTTAAAGGCAATTCATAAATTATGATTTCTTTGGGGTCAGTTACTGGAGAGTTACTGTGTTTCTTTGATGAAATCATCTCTCATTGATTTTTCATATTTCTTGTATTCTGGCATTGATTAATATCTGTGTGTCTGGTGGAGCAATTACCTTTTAAAATTTTATAGGATAGCTATCATAGAAAAAAATTTTCGCTTGCAGTCTTGTCCTAGGGTATTGGTTGGGTAAGGTGCATTGTCTTTGGTTCCCAGTGTGTGTAGTGTAATCTCTGTGCAGTTTCTTCAGCCGCACTAAATGTCAGTGATGCCTGTGAGTGCCACAGTGGCCTAGGCTGGAGGAGTTTTCACAGATGCTCTGCTGAGTCAAATCTGGCTCCCCCATTGGGGTTGGGGGTGCTGGCTGTTCTGTGTGCTGAGAGTGTGCAGGGGATGCTCTGCTTGGTCAGGTGTGGTCTCCCAACTGGGAACAGGAGCACCAGGCTATTCCTCATGCCAAGGGTACGTGGGAGCTGCTTCGCTGGATTAGGCACACGTCTCCATACTGTGCAGAACTGCTTGTTCTCTAGGGGACAGGACATTACATGAGTTTAGATGCCAGAATTATGGCTGTTCAGCTGGACTTAGGCTCTGAGTAGTTGGGTTTGGGGTAGTGCAGCCATTAGGATGGGGAAGATGGAGTGCCTCCTATGTAGTTTATTCCCAGTGTGTATGAAGCTGTAACTACTCTGCTGGGGAATAGTGTTAGCATGTATATGTGCCATGTAGTGGCAACAGAGCCTCAGGGATGGAAAGATGCAGTACCTACTGGCCCCTAGAGCAGAACCTGCTTTAGAAGTGACTCTGGTTTCACAATGGGGCTTGAATCATGGGAGAGAGGAGAAGGGGAACAACATGAAAGTCTTTTTTGGAGTAATTCATCCAATATGAACTCCAGACAGCTTACTGGACTGGTTTCAGGGCCTATGAGGACTACAGGGTTCTCGAGCAATGAAGATTGTAGATGTCTGCAGCTTTAATGGGGATAATTGGAGGTCCCCTGCTTACCCTTTTCTCACAGGGAGAGTCACTCCTGGTCCCAGGCTGATCCCAACTGGGAAGACAGAGTGGCATAGGCAGAGTGGGCTTTTTTCCCCCCTTTTTAATGTGGGCATCCTGAATCTCTGCTTCCCAGAGTGTCTGCCATTCCCCTGTTGTACTCCAACCCTCTCCTTCAGACACTCTAGTCGAAATATGATTGTTTTATTAATTGTTTTGGGTGCTTTTTCTGTAGGGGGATGAATGTTAGGCACCTTTAGTAGGCCACCTTGTTGATATCACTCCAGAATATTCTGTATCTCTTATAAGACTAATGTGATATAAAGGTTTGATTCGTGTAAATCCATAGATATTATGAATTAGTAAATCAATCAGAATTTCAATCATAAAAGGTGTTTCCATTGATAAGAATAAGATTTTTTTTTTCTTCAGTAAATGAGGTATGGCATGGGCTTACCTCACCCAAGGTCTGTTCCAGAAGTCTAAGAATTTGAATTCTTTGTTTAGTCTTTCATTTTCTTCACATTCATTTTGGGAAACATTCCCTGAACTATAATTTTTAAAAAGTGAGAGGTGGGCTTGTCTTTGTAGGCTACAGTCCTGGTTTAGATTTCCTTGATTTAGCCGATTTTAAAAATCTTAACTGGAAAAATGTATGGCTGTTCTCTCCTAGTTGAGTGTCTCTTGTCACTTAATGGTTGTGTGACATTGAGCAGGTTAGCTGGCTGAGCCTTAGTTTTGTGATCCATACAATAAGAATATTACCTTTGTGGATACAATGTTTCAGGCAATTAAATGAGATGATGTAAGTAAAGTGCTCAGCATAGCATATAACCAAAGTAAAACCTCATTTATCCTCATTGAAGAAACTCTCCTGATTTGTCAGGTGAAGCCATGTTGTTTCTTCCCTTTTTAAAACATACTAGTGGGTGCCCAGGGCATGCTGAATGTGATATTTAGTTAAATTATGTAATTACAAAAGTAAGAGTAACTAGTATCAAATGACTTGGGAATGAGTACTTGTTATGCAGGTGTGGTGCATAACACATGTTATGCATGTGGTGTGGTCAAGGACGAACAGCAGTTGGCATCACCTGCATGATTATCTGATGTTAGTAACCCAACCTCAGACCTGCTAAAGAGGAGTCTGCGTTTTAACAATCCCCAGATGATTCATAATCACTAAAGTTTAAGTGATTCATAGTCACTATTACAAGAATATCTGCATAACAAGTACTTGTTCCCAAGTCATTTGCTACTAGTTACTCTTGCTTTTGTAATTAAATAATTTAACTAAATATCACTTAAAGCTAATAAGAGTGTGAAAAGAGAGTTGTTTTTTTCTGAGAAAATTAAGTTAGATTCTTTGGAACAACAACGATGAGTGAGTTACAAAAATTATTGTTGAACTAAGGATGAGTGAGACAACTGTAAAGATTGGAAAATGCTAAAAATATATACAAATATTACTCTTTAATTCTTCTCTTGCATGTTTTGCTTCTGGACTTTACCTTAAAGAAATTTAATAACATTTAATCATTGGCTGGTGCCACCTTGAGAAGAGTGTACACTCAGCTTAAAAAATGGGTACTGGGTAGCCAGTACTTTCTGAGAGGGGTAACCAAATGACACTCTCCATGTCTGTCAAAACCCCAATCTGTGTTCTTTTAAATATGTAAAGCTGTGGATACAAGCTTGGTATAAATAAATAAGCCTAGGAGGCCAATGTCTCACTTACTTTGTTGGATGGAAACTGCTGCCAATGCAAAGACTTTGAACATCCTGGGTGCAAAAATAATTTATAAATTTTAATGATGGTGCTTGGAACTTGGCAAACAACCAATTATGCTCTCTGCACAGCAATCTCTGTAAATATAATCATCAACGGTCATCCCCAGAGCTGTGAATTAGTTCCTATTTTCAAATTATTGTGCTTTTGCTAACTAATCAAAATTCTGAACACAAATGGGCTTATTGCGGATACATGATGCATACTAAGCCACCAGGGAAGTATCTGAGTGGGCTTAGTAATATGTCTTCCACCACTTCTACTAAATTTTACAAACTAGAAACAGTCAATAAAAAGAAATGTTTTTTCCTGAAGCACCTACGTGTATCTCAAGGTTTGGCACATAAAGACAAGCTGATTTGGCGAAAGAAGTGAGATTTGGAGTATGAAAGCCTGTGTTTAAGGCTGGCCTCTGTCATTTATTTCCTGACTTAATGTCATTAGGAAATTGGTAATGACCATATTATCTGCTGGAAGCTTGGGAAGGAAAAAGGAAGTTGATTTGTTGATTTCTTACAATGAGTCAATAATGGTGTTATATTTACATATGACTAATTTAATTCTCAAAATGCTGAGAAAATTAGGCATTATCTTCATTTAATAGATAGAGAATATGATATGCAGTTACTAATGGCAGAGGTAAATTTGAACCAAATTCTATTCAATAATAGAAGCTGTGTTCATTTCATTATACCAACCTGACTACAAATAAGAAGTTTGTGAAACTCATATACATATATGTTAGTATTATAAATAGAATGTCAAAATGTGTCCCATTTTTAACTGAGACTAGAATGGCCAAGAACAATATGTTAGGTGTCTAATATCCCTACAGAATGCCTGAAAGCAAGGTGTTAGCCCACACTGGAAGTCCCAAGGTATCGTAAATGTTTTCCCAATATTGTTCTATCATGCACTTTGAGGCACTTAAAGGATTGAAGTAAAGAGGCCTGAAGAGAAAGGATTTCCTTGGAGAGCTGTAAATATGTAACAATCCCCAACTTCCCCTTTTCTCCACCGATGGCATAAGGAAGGCAATGTCTTCCTTTCCATCATAAACCAGAGTAGAAGTGCTGAAAAGAGTCGCATTGAGAGGAAAGAAGTTGATATACTGAAACGAGTGTAAGAAAATGGCAGAGGTTAGATGCCCACCACAGAGCCCGTAATTGTGAGACAGATTGAAGCTGCCCTGCCTTAATGGCAGGTAGAGAGGGTTTCTGGGCTTGCATTCAGTGGGGTAAAGATGAATGCTCTCCAGGGATCAAATGTGAACTTAGTGAAGGAGAGCCAGCCTGGAATGAAGAGGTGAACTTACCAGAGGGGGTATATTGTGGAGTCCCAGGCTGAGAGAAAGTCAGCTTATAAGAGAGTAGTGTCTTCCCTTACCCTTTGCCCCCATAAATAAAGCCTCCGTCAGAGGGTCAGAGGGTAGCAACCTCTGGGCAACGATGTCTGAGGACCCTGCACTAGAAACAGCCAGAAACTCTAGGTCCTACACATCCAGAATGAATAAAGATAGATCACAGATATAACTACCATGTAAGACAACTTTTTTCTCTTCTAAGACTGCCATCCCTATGCCTAACTCTGGAGGAGTCAGAAACATCAGGTAGAGTGTGGGGTAGAAAAACCGATCGGCACTATCTCCCCTACCTCCACTGTAGTTTTCTCTGCTTGAGCCTAAGGGGGGAAAAGGTTTTAGGTTGAAAGAATTTTGAAGTTATGTGCTTATTGCACTCTCTTAAACATTTTAATTCCAGACATGAGATTGTTCTTCTGAATGCAAAGGTGCCTTTCCCAGACATTATCAGGAAGTGTGGAAGAACCAGTTTACAAAATGAGTTTAAAGGAAATGATGAGAATGAATGAAAGTGCTTTTGATTTCTCCCTCAAGAGGTGAGATAATTCACATACCTGCTTTACGATTATCATCCAAATTGTGGACTTGCCACTGTACTTCATTCACACTCACCAGGTTGTAGGTGATGTTAGAGGTCAGGTGATTGAGGTTTCCTGGTGTGGAATTAGAGATCTGGAAGAAATTTTTATGATCATTGACTATCTAGCACCCAGCACACTGCTCCACATCTTACAATATTAAATGTTCCATCAACACTTGTTGAATTGAATGTAAGCCAAAAATCTTCACTTTACAGATTCGGAAAGTGATGTTCAGAAAGGTGAAGTGGCTTGACTAAGGTTGGATAACTAGTCAGGAGCATAACTGAGACTGTCTTTCATGCCATGATCCCTTTATTACATCTCCATTCTAGTGTAAGTTGCTTCAAAAAACCCAGTTATGAGTCTGAGTAGGCTAGGTTATATTGTTGTAACAAATTAGCTTACAAAATTTGGATTTAACACAACAAAGTTATTTTCTTGCATGTCGCACATGGCTGATGCTGGCTAGGTGAGGGCTCTGCTGCAGGGAAGCCAGGTTGTCAGAGGCTCTTTTGCCATCTTACGTTGCTGTGACTTCTATAGTTGCTGCAGCAGAGAGCAATGAATAAAGCACACTTTTCTCACTCTCTGCACACATCATTTTCTACACTCAGGCCATTGGCCAGAATAAGCACATAGTGCCGTTATGTGCAAGGAAGCTGGGAAACCTTCCCATGTGCCCATGACAGAGAGAATAACTGGATATAATGAAGCTAGTAACTGCTCTCACGTGCAGAAATTAAAACTTGTTTTAACCTTTGTTTTCTTGTTTATAGACCCAAACTCAGAAATGGTCTCTGTCAATCGTAAGGTCACATAGGAGGACCGCTGATGGATTTTTCTTCTTCTTCTTTTTTTTTTTTTTGATAATAGTCATCCTAAGAGATGTGAGGTGACATCTCATTATGGTTTTGATTTGCATTTACCTGATGATTCGTGATGAATGTTTTTTCATATACCTGTGTTGCCCATTTGTATGCCTTCTTTGGAGAAATGTCTATTGAAGTTTTTAGCCCATTTTTAAACTGGATTAGTTTTTTATCGTTGTTGTTATTGAGTTGTAGGAGTTCCTTATATATTTTAGGTATTTATGCCTTCTCAGATATATAGTTTAAAAATATTTTCTTCCATTTCATAAGTTGCCTTTTGCTCTGTTGATTATTTCCTTTGCTGTGCAGAAACTTTTTAGAATGATGTATGTCCATTTGTCCATTTTTTTCTTTTGTTGCTGTGCTATTAGTGTCATATTTATAATCCTTGTCAATACCAATGTCATGAAGCTTTCCTCCAATGTTTTCTTCTATTAGTTTTACATTATCAGTTCTTACTTTTAAGTCTTTAATCCATTTTGAGTTGATTTTTGTTTATGGTATAAGATAAGGGTCCAATTTCAGTCTTTTGTAGGTGGATAAGTGTTTCCAACACCATTTGTTGAAGAGGCTATCCTTTCCACATTGTGTATTCTTCACACCCTTGTTGAAATTCAGTTGGTCATATATGCATGGATTTATTTCTGGGCTCCCTATTCTGTTTCATTTGTCTATCTACTTGTCTTTATGCTGGTACTATTCTGGTTTAATTATTTTAGTTTTGTAATACATTTCAAAATCAGAAAGTGTGATGCCTCCAGCTTTATTCTTTTTTCTCAAGGTTAATTTGGCTATTCAGAGTCTTTTGTAGTTCCACAGGAACTTCAGAATTGCTTTTTCCATTTCTGCTAGAAAATTCCATTGAGATTTTGGTAGCAATTGCATTGAATCTGTCTATAACTCTGGGTAGTATAGAAATTTTAACAATATTAAATCTTCCAATTCATGAACACAGAATTTCTTTCCATTTTTGTTTGTATTTTAAAATATATTTTATCAATATTTTCTCATTCTTAGTGTTAAAGTATTTCCCCTCTTTAGTTAAGGTTATTTCTAAGATTTTCTTTTTGGTGTTATGTTATTATAAACCAAATTATTTTCTTAATTTCCTTGTCAGTGAGTTTTCTGTGTATAAGATTATGTCTTCTACAAACTGGGACAATTTGCCTCTTCATTTTTTCTTTTTTCAGGTTTTCTATGTAGATTATCATGTTTTCTGCAAACTGGGACAATTTACCTCTTAATTTAGATTTTTTAAAAGTTTTTTCTTCTTTTTATTGTGGGCATTTAGTGCTATAAACTTCTCTTTTATTACTGCTTTTGCAGCATCACATAAGTTTTTGTATGCGGTGTTTTCATTTTTGTCTCAACATATTTTCAAATTGCTCTTTTGATATTTTTCTTTGACCTAGTGTTTGCTCAAAGAGTGTGTAGTTTAATTTCCACAACTTTTTAAATTTTCCAATATTTTTCCTGCTATTGGTTGTTCCATTCCAATTTGTTAGAAAAGATACTTGGTATGATTTTAATCTTAATTTTGTTAAGACTTGTCTTGTGACCTGATATGTGAATTATTTTGCACAATGTTCTGTATGCACTTGAGAAGGATGTGTATTCTGCTCCTGTTGGGTGCAATATTCTGAATTTTTTTTATGTTCATTTGTTCTACAGTGTTGTTCAAGTCCACTTTTTCTTTATTGATCTTCTGTCTGAATGTTCTAGACATTATTGAAAGTTGTGTATTGAAATAAACTACAATTGTTGTATTGCTGTGTATTTCTTCCTCCAGGTGTCTCAATGTTTGCTTTATATATTTGGTTGCATATATCTATATAATTGTGATAACTTCTGGGTGAATAGATCCTTTTAGCATTATAAAATGTTTTGATTTCTCTTGTGATGGTTTTGACACTTAAAATCTATTTTGTCTGATATAAATATGGCCATCTCTATTCTCTTTTGGTTACAATTTGTGTGGAGTATCTTTTTCTATCTCCTCACTTCTGCTCTATATGTGTTTTTAAATTTAAAGTGAATCACTTATAGGCAGCATATAGTTGGATCTTGTTTTTTTGTCCATTCAGTCACTTTATGTCTTTTGATTAGGGACATTTTAGATTTAAAGCAATCACTGATAGGAAATAACTTATTATTGCTTTGTTGTTAATTGTTTTCTCTCTGTTTTGTAGTTTTTCCCCCTTCTTTTCCTCTCCTGCTGCCTTCCTTTGTGTTTTGTTAATTTTTCGTAGTGACTTTGATTTCTTCCTCATTTTTTTGTGTATTTTTGGCTTCAATCAATTTGTCCTTCAAGCTTCTTGAGTCTGGATGTCCATTATCTTCCCCATATTTGGGGATTTTTTTGGTCACATATCTTCAAATCAACTTTCTGTTCCTTTCTCTTTCTCTTCCTCTTCTGGAACTCTCACAATGCATATATTGGTTTGCTTGATAGTATCTCATAAGTCCCCTAGGCTTTCTTCCTTTTTTTCTGTTTGTTTGTTTGTTTGCTTGTTTGTTTCTCTGACTGGATAATTTCAAGTAATCTGTATTTGAATGAACTGATTCCTTTTTTTCTGCTTAATCAAGTCTTCTGTTGAACCCTTATAGGAAAATGTTCAATTCAGTTATTGTATTTTTCAGCTCAAACATTTCTGTTTCGTTTTTTAAATATTTATCTTTGTTTGAGATTTTTATTTTGTTCATGCTTTATTTTCCTGAGCTCATTGACCATCTTTATGACAGTTATTTTGAATTATTTGTCAGGCATTTCATATACTTCCATATCTTTGAAGTTAGCTTATTTTATTTTTTGATTGGGCCATATTTCCCTGCTCCTTCCCTTTATATGTAAGCACTGGTTAATTTCTTGTCACTCTTCTTCCAGTTCATGAATTTGCTATATCTCTGCCTAATCTCCAATAAAACTATCCCATCAACTCTATCTCAAATATTATATTTTTCATTGTAGAAATTATGTTCAATTCTTGTACCATTGCATCACACTGTATAATTGTTTTATCATTTGCATATATCTTAACATTTTAGTATGTTTAAACATAGTCAGCAAAGTTGTTTTATAGTCTGTATATAGCAATTTCAATACTTGATATCTTCTCATATTTTTTTCCCAATTGTCTTCATATAGCCTACTTTCTTATGCGCTGAATTATCTTTGACTGTGTGCTGGATAACATATTTAACTTTTTCTTGTTTGACTATTAAAAAAGCTTACACTTTTGCCAAGCACTTGGGAGCATAAGTATTTCTGGAGAACTTAAAATAAGTTCAAGAGTTTACACTAGGGAGTGAAGTGAGCTTATAACTCCATAAGAGTTGTTTCTTTCTAATTCATCCTTATCTTGAAGGGGATGCCAGCTTAACATGGGGAGAATTTTTTTGCCTGTTATTTGCCTGTTCTCCTTTTTCTTCAAAATTAAGATTTACATTGGCAAATACCCTCAGTGTGCAAGTGGCTTCTTCCTATTGTTTTCTCTTTGCTTTTCAATTTTAGGCTTCTTTTCCTTCCTCTTTTCACTTCTATGCTTTTAGCAGGATGATTTTAACATTTAATCAGAAATTTTAGTTGTTTTCTGAGACAAAATTATCTGAATTACCTGATTAAGCACTAATAGAAATAAGAGCTTCAGGTATGCATTTTTCTTCATAATGTGCTTCATGCTGCTTACAGAGTTTTCTGAATAACATACTGATTACTTTAGATGCTCTTTTCCCCTCTCCTCATCAAGTCCACTTTTGGTTGTACAAGCAAAACAGTGATTTTTCTATACACTTGTAAAATACTATTCTGGTCTTCCACCCCTTCAATAGGTGAGTCCTTAAAAAAAAAAAAAAAAAAAAAAAAAAAAACAGAAAGCTGTCACATTTTTTAAATTGCTGCTGTCTCTGTAACTCTGTAATATCCATGTTACGTTACTTTTCTATTGGTTTTCAAATTTCTAATTCACCATGGTGTTCCCAAGCTGCCCTGTTATATAATGATTGTAGGATGTACAAATTATTTCTGACTTTTTCCCTAGATAATTTCCCATGAAATGTATCCTATTCTTCTCCTGTGATTCTATTTTATCTGTCTGCTGGGCTCCTCCAGAAAAGATTTTAGAGTTATATGTGGAAACCATTATCCCTTTCTGTCTAATGTTTCAGTTTAAAAATGTCTTCATTTTACCATAGGTTTTCTGTCCAATGGAATCCTTTCAGCCTTTAGGGTGGACAAACAGGCCCTCAGCAGTTACTCAATGTGCTGTTGCAATAAGACTCAGAAAATCAAATTCCTTTTTTCACTGATATCCTCAGATGGATTATTGTTATTTTATCTTCATTTCTGGCAAAGCTGCTACTTCATTTGGAAGAAGAAATGAAAACTATCTGTGCTTTCATGATCTTCAGCTTCTTACCTATAACCCTCTGTGAAAGGAAACATATTTTTGACATTACTATATATTCTCACGGGAATAAGAAGAGTATATCTGTTCCATGTAATGAACCTTTGTAAGCTTTTGTTCAGGGCCTAGATATATGGTCTTAGAAGCTAATTATTCTAGCCAGGCCAAGTTGTGTTTTTAGGAAAGAAACCCACTCAAAGTATTTTAAGACAAAAATGGATTAATTGTGAGAATACAGGGAAATATTATAGAATTCTGTTGTGAGAAATACAGCCATGTCTCTTAAGATAGCATTAGGAGAAATACCTAATGTAGATGATGGGTTGATGGGTGCAGCAAATCACCATGGCACATGTATACCTATGTAACAAATCTGCACGTTCTGTACATGTACCCCAGAACTTCGAGTGTGTGTGTGTGTGTGTGTGTGTGTGTGTATGAATAATCAAGCAACTATTTGGACTTATATCTCTAAGGTCCATCACCATGGTTAATAGTTTTTATATCTCTTATTTAAAATTTCCGAGAGACAATTTGATTAACCCAGCTCAAGTTAGGTGACTGTCAACATCCAATGTTCTATGGCAAAGACAGCAAGGTCACCTGGTCAAGACAGGTCTGCCAAAGCCATGGGTAGGGGACAGTCTCTTAGATAGTGGTGTGTACGAAGAGGTAGTGAGTGGCTTATTAGTATATCAACACACTCACTGTTCTAGAATGGGTAGAGATTTATCCATTTTTTAAGTACATGAGTTGCCTTCTTTGATTCAATCATTTCAAAACATATACTGAGAGTAGGCAGTAGACATGTTATTTCTTATTATTAACCATCTTGTAGGCTGGTGGGTTTTCTCTGTTATTATTCTTGCTGTTGACTAAACACTCCAATTTTACTCTCTATGATCACTTAGCTATCTCACAAATCACATAAAGTTATCTTTTCTAAGTGTGTTTTTCTATTCACTAAGTTTCAAACTTTGACTTCATTTCCTTTCTGATATTTCAGAATTACTTTCTTCTATTCTTTATAGTCTTCCAATAAACTGGAGGAGGGTTGGTTTCCCCCAATTAGGAATACCTGTTTGTTCCTAAAGTACATAACATCTGTGACAACTTTTGAGTCAGACAAATATAATGGCTACTTTTCAGGTTCCCCTCTGTCACAACATTGGGTAGAAACTCTGGTGGTTCTCCCGAGAAATACTAAATACTCTGTTCCTATGTAATAGAGGCATCATTTGAGTAAGCACTTGTCTGCTAATTAATGAGTCTGTGCCTATCTTCACATACTTGTTAACCTTTTGGATTACCTCTGTTGCCTCTTCTGTAAACTGCCTGTGCATATCCCTTATCCATACTTTCTTGTTGATTTGCTGAAGTTCTTTTTATGTTCTAGATATAAATTCATTGTCACATTTGTCCTTAATGCTATCATTTGTCAATTCAAGTTATCTGTTTAATAAGGGACACAATTTCTTATTGAACAAATATTTGTATTTTAATGTAAACAAATATTTCTTTCTGCCTTTTGATTTACACTGATAATTTTTTTCCTACTGTAAAATATTTTCATACATATTCTTTTTAAAAATGTATAGATTGATCTTTTAGAATTAGATACATTTTCTCCTAGGAATCTACCTTTTCATGTGAGATTTTTCAGAGTTCAGTTTTATTTTTCTCCATGTTGTGAACCTGCTTTTCTAACATCATCTATTAAGTAACTAATTATTTTTCCCTGATTTGTAGTGCCACCTTCATTATATATTCTGGAAAATCTTATATATTGGAAAATTATTTTAAGATAAAAATTAATACTTCCTCAATACATTTCTTTCTTTTTTTTTTTTAACTATACTTTAAGTTCTAGGGTACATGTGCATAACGTGCAGGTTTGTTACATATGTATACTTGTGCCATGTTGGTGTGCTGCACCCATCAACTCGTCAGCACCCATCAACTCGTCATTTACATCAGGTACAACTCCCAATGCAATCCCTCCTCCCTCCCTGCTCCCCGTGATAGGCCCCGGTGTTTGATGTTCCCCTTCCCGAGTCCAAGTGATCTCATTGTTCAGTTCCCACCTATGAGTGAGAACATGCGGTGTTTGGTTTTCTGTTCTTGTGATAGTTTGCTGAGAATGATGGTTTCCAGCTGCATCCATGTCCCTACAAAGGACACAAACTCATCCTTTTTAATGGCTGCATAGTATTCCATGGTGTATATGTGCCACATTTTCTTAATCCAGTCTGTCACTGATGGACATTTGGGTTGATTCCAAGTCTTTGCTATTGTGAATAGTGCTGCAATAAACATACGTGTGCATGTGTCTTTATAGCAGCATGATTTATAATCCTTTGGGTATACACCCAGTAATGGGATGGCTGGGTCATATGGTACATCTAGTTCTAGATCCTTGAGGAATCGCCATACTGTTTTCCATAATGGTTGAACTGGTTTACAATCCCACCAACAGTGTAAAAGTGTTCCTATTTCTCCACATCCTCTCCAGCACCTGTTGTTTCCTGACTTTTTAATGATTGCCATTCTAACCGGTGTGAGATGGTATCTCATTGTGGTTTTGATTTGCATTTCTCTGATGGCCAGTGATGATGAGCATTTTTACATGTGTCTGTTGGCTGTATGAATGTCCTCTTTTGAGAAATGTCTGTTCATATCCTTTCCTCAATTTTTGATGGGGTTCTTTGTTTTTTTCTTGTAAATTTGTTTGAGTTCTTTGTAGGTTCTGGATATTAGCCCTTTGTCTGATGAGTAGATTGCAAAAAATTTTTTCCCATTCTGTAGGTTGCCTGTTCACTCTGATGGTATTTTCTTTTGCTGTGCAGAAGCTCTTTAGTTTAATTAGATCCCATTTGTCAATTTTGGCTTTTGTTGCCGTTGCTTTTGGTGTTTTAGACATGAAGTCCTTGCCCATGCGTATGTCCTGAATGGTATTACCTAGGTTTTCTTCTAGGGTTTTTATGGTATTAGGTCTAACATTTAAGTCTCTAATCCATCTTGAATTAATTTTTGTATAAGGAGTAAGGAAAGGATCCAGTTTCAGCTTTCTACTTATGGCTAGCCAATTTTCCCAGCACCATTTATTAAATAGGGAATCCTTTCCCCATTTCTTGTTTTTCTCAGGTTTATCAAAGATCAGATGGCTGTAGATGTGTGGTATTATTTCTGAGGACTCTCTTCTGTTCCATTGGTCTATATCTCTGTTTCGGTACCAATACCATGCTGTTTTGATTACTGTAGCCTTGTAGTATAGTTTGAAGTCAGGTAGCGTGATGCCACCAGCTTTGTTCTTTTGACTTAGGACAGTCTTGGAGATGCGGGCTCTTTTTTGGTTCCATATGAACTTTAAAGCAGTTTTTTCCAATTCTGTGAAGAAACTCATTGGTAGTTTGATGGGGATGGCATTGAATCTATAAATAACCTTGGGCAGTATGGCCATTTTCACGATATTGATTCTTCCTTTCCATGAGCATGGTATGTTCTTCCATTTGTTTATGTCCTCTTTTATTTCACTGAGCAGTGGTTTGTCGTTCTCCTTGAAGAGGTCCTTTACATCCCTTGTAAGTTGGATTCCTAGGTATTTTATTCTCTTTGAAGCAATTGTGAATGGAAGTTCATTCATGATTTTGCTCTCTGTTTGTCTGTTACTGGTGTATAAGAATGCTTGTGATTTTTGCACATTAATTTTGTATCCTGAGACTTTGCTGAAGTTTCTTATCAGCTTAAGGTGATTTTGGGCTGAGACAATGGGGTTTTCTAAATATACAATCATGTCATCTGCAAACAGGGACAATTTGACTTCTTCTTTTCCTAACTGAATACCCTTGATTTCTTTCTCTTGCCTGATTGCCCTAGCCAGAACTTCCAACACTATGTTGAATAGGAGTAGTGAGAGAGGGCATCCCTGTCTTGTGCCAGTTTTCAAAGGGAATTTTTCCAGTTTTTGCCCATTCAGTATGATATTGGCTGTGGGTTTGTCATAAATAGCTCTTATTATTTTGAGATACATTCCATCAATACCGAATTCATTGAGAGTTTTTAGCATGAAGGGCTGTTGAATTTTGTCAAAGGCCTTTTCTGCATCTATTGAGATAATCATGTGGTTTTTGTCTTTGGTTCTGTTTGTATGCTGGATTACATTTATTGATTTGCGTATGTTAACCAGCCTTGCATCCCAGGGATGAAGCCCACTTGATCATGGTGGATAAGCTTTTTGATGTGCTGCTGGATTCGGTTTGCCAGTATTTTATTGAGGATTTTTGCATCGATGTTCATCAGGGAAATTGGTCTAAAATTCTCTTTTTTTGTTGTGTCTCTGCCAGGCTTTGGTATCAGGATGATGTTGGCCTCATAAAATGAGTTAGGGAGGATTCCCTCTTTTTCTATTGATTGGAATAGTTTCAGAAGGAATGGTACCAGCTCCTCCTTGTACCTCTGGTAGAATTCAGCTGTGAATCCATCTGGTCCTGGACTTTTTTTGGTTGGTAGGCTATTAATTATTGCCTCAATTTCAGAGCCTGCTATTGGTCTATTCAGGGATTCAGCTTCTTCCTGGTTTAGTCTTGGGAGAGTGTAAGTGTCCAGGAAATTATCCATTTCTTCTAGATTTTCTAGTTTATTTGTGTAGAGGTGTTTATAGTATTCTCTGATGGTAGTTTGTATTTCTGTGGGGTCAGTGGTGATATCCCCTTTATCATTTTTTTATTGCATCTATTTGATTCTTCTCTCTTTTCTTCTTTATTAGTCTTGCTAGCGGTCTATCAATTTTGTTGATCTTTTCAAAAAACCAACTCCTGGATTCATTGATTTTTTGGGTTTTTTTTTGTCTCTATCTCCTTGAGTTCTGCTCTGATCTTAGTTATTTCTTGCCGTCTGCTAGCTTTTGAATGTGTTTGCTCTTGTTCTCTAGTTCTTTTAATTGTGATGTTAGAGTGTCAATTTTAGATCTTTCCAGCTTTCTTTTGTGGGCATTTAGTGCTATAAATTTCCCTCTACACACTGCTTTAAATGTGTCCCAGAGATTCTGGTATGTTGTATCTTTGTTCTCATTGGTTTCAAAGAACATCTTTATTTCTGCCTTCATTTCGTTGTGTACCCAGTAGTCATTCAGGAGCAGGTTATTCAGTTTCCATGTAGTTGAGCAGTTTTGATTGAGTTTCTTAGTCCTGAGTTCTAGTTTGATTGCACTGTGGTCTGAGAGACAGTTTGTTATAATTTCTGTTCTTGTACATTTGCTGAGAAGTGCTTTACTTCCAATTATGTGGTCAATTTTGGAATAAGTGTGATGTGGTGCTGAGAAGAATGTATATTCTGTTGATTTGGGGTGGAGAGTTCTGTAGATGTCTATTAGGTCTGCTTGCTGCAGAGATGAGTTCAATTCCTGGATATCCTTGTTAACTTTCTGTCTCGTTGATCTGTCTAATGTTGACAGTGGGGTGTTGAAGTCTCCCATTATTATTGTATGGGAGTCTAAGTCTCTTTGTAAGTCTCTAAGGACTTGCTGTATGAATCTGGGTGCTCCTGTATTGGGTGCATATATATTTAGGATAGTTAGCTCTTCCTGTTGAATTGATCCCTTAACCATTATGTAATGGCCTTCTTTGTCTCTTTTGATCTTTGATGGTTTAAAGTCTGTTTTATCAGAGACTAGTATTGCAACCCCTGCTTTTTTTTGTTCTCCATCTGCTTGGTAGATCTTCCTCCATCCCTTTATATTGAGCCTATGTATGTCTCTGCATGGGAGATGTGTCTCCTGAATACAGCAGACTGATGGGTCTTGACTCTTTATCCAGTTTGCCAGTCTGTGTCTTTTAATTGGAGCATTTAGTCCATTTACATTTAAGGTTAATATTGTTATGTGTGAACTTGATCCTGCCATTATGATATTAACTGGTTATTTTGCTCTTTAGTTCTTGCAGTTTCTTCCTAGCCTCGATGGTCTTTACATTTTGGCATGTTTTTGCAATGGCTGGTGCCGGTTGTTCCTTTCCATGTTTAGTGCTTCCTTCAGGGTTTCCTGTAAGGCAGGCCTGGTGGTGACAAAATCTCTAAGTGTTTGCTTATCTGTAAAGGATTTTATTTCTCCTTCACTTATGAAACTTAGTTTGGCTGGATATGAAATTCTGGGTTGAAAATTCTTTTCTTTAAGAATGTTGAATATTGGCCCCCACTCTCTTCTGGCTTGTGGAGTTTCTGCCAAGAGATCTGCTGTTAGTCTGATGGGCTTCCCTTTGTGGGTAACCCGACCTTTCTCTCTGGCTGCCCTTAAGATTTTTTCCTTCATTTCAACTTTGGTGAATCTGGCAATTATGTGTCTTGGAGTTGCTCTTCTCGAGGAGTATCTTTGTGGCGTTCTCTGTATTTCCTGAATTTGAATGTTGGCCTGCCCTACTAGGTTGGGGAAGTTCTCCTGGATGATATCCTGAAGAGTGTTTTCCAACTTGGTTCCATTTTCCCCCTCACTTTCAGGCACTCCAATCAGACGTAGATTTGGTCTTTTTACATAATCCCATACTTCTTGCAGGCTTTGTTCATTTCTTTTTCTTTAGATTTCTCTTCTCGCTTCATTTCATTCATTTGATCCTCAATCGCTGATACTCTTTCTTCCAGTTGATCGAATTGGTTACTGAAGCTTGTGCATTTGTCACGTATTTCTCGTGTCATGGTTTTCATCTGTCCATTTGTTTATGGCCTTCTCTGCATTAATTATTCCGGTTATCAATTCTTCCACTCTTTTTTCAAGATTTTTAGTTTCTTTGCGCTGGGTACGTAATTCCTCCTTTAGCTGTGAGAAGTTTGATGGACTGGAGCCTTCTTCTCTCATCTCATCAAAGTCATTCTCCGACCAGCTTTGATCCATTGCTGGAGATGAGCTGCGTTCCTTTGGAGGGGGAGATGCACTCTTATTTTTTGAATTTCCAGCTTTTCTGCCCTGCTTTTCCCCCATCTTTGTGGTTTTATCTGCCTCTGGTCTTTGATGATGGTGATGTATTGATGGGGTTTTGGTGTGGGTGTCCTTCCTGTTTGTTAGTTTTCCTTCTAAAAGTCAGGACCCTCAGCTGTAGGTCTGTCGGAGATTGCTTGAGGTCCACTCCAGACCCTGTTTGCCTGGGTGTCAGCAGCAGAGGCTGCAGAATATAGAATACTGCTGAACAGCGAGTGTACCTGTCTGATTCTTGCTTTGGAAGCTTCCTCTCAGGGGTGTACTCCACCCTGTGAGGTGTGGGGTGTCGGTCTGCCCTTAGTGGAGGAAGTCTCCCAGTTAGGCTACTCAGCGGTCAGGGACCCCCTTGAGCAGGCAGTCTGTCCGTTCTCAGATCTCAACCTCCGTGTTGGGAGATCCACCTCTCTCCTCAAAGCTGTCAGACAGAGTTGCTTGCGTCTGCAGAGGTTTCTGCTGCTTTTTGTTGTTGTTGTTGTTGTTGTTGTTGTTGTTTAGCTGTGCCCTGTCCCCAGAGGTGGAGTCTACAGAGACTGACAGGCCTCCTTGAGCTGCTGTGAGCTCCACCCAGTTCGATCTTCCCAGGGCTTTGTTTACCTACTTAAGCCTCAGCAATGGCGGGCGCCCCTCCCCCAGTCTCGCTGCTGCCTTGTGGTTAGATCACAGACTGCTGTGCTAGCAATGAGGAAGGCTCCGTGGGCGTGGGACCCTCCCGGCCGGGTGTGGGATATAATCTCCTGGTGTGCCCATTTGCTTAAAGCACAGTATTGGGGTGGGAGTTACCCGATTTTCCAGGTGTTGTGTGTCTCAGTTCCCCTGGCTAGGAAAAGGGATTACCTTCCCCCTTGTGCTTCCCAGGTGAGGCGATGCCTCGCCCTGCTTCAGCTCTGCCTGGCGGGCTGCAACAGCTGACCAGCACTGATTGTCTGGCACTCCCCAGTGAGATGAACCCAGTACCTCAGCTGATAATTCAGAAATCATCTGTCTTCTGTGTCGCTCACGCTGGGAGCTGGGGACTGGAGCTGTTCGTATTCGGCCATCTTGCTCCGCCCCCTCCTCAATACATTTCATAGAACTTAACCATAAAATGATCTCAGCCTGTAGTTTTTGACTACGTGTTTTACTCAAGTTCTCTTTTTGTGCCTATTTTGTTCATATATATGTATCTTTAGAAATTTGTTTCATCTAAGTTTTCAGATTTATTCATGTATGCTTGCATACTGAACATATTTATGTGGACATCATAATTATATTACTGTTTTATAATCTCTGTGGTACCTTTATTATTCACCCTTTTATTACATATATTTGAAATAAGAAGCCTCTTTACTTTGATCAGTCTCACTAGAGACCTTTTTTTAAATATACTATATTTTCAGACACCAAATTGACATTACTGTTAAACAATCTTGTGTTGGAAACAAGAAATATTTCTAAATAACTCTTACTTTTTATAGAATATTAAGAATTGTAGAATGTTGCCTCAGTGTCAGGTTAGTTTTAACTAATATGGTTAATTTTGTTAGTTTTGGTTTTTTTGATCTTCTCTCTTACTCTTTCTCTCTCTCATTCCTTATTTCACTGATTTCTGTTTGAAACACTTGTCCCTTTGAAATATGTGTTTGATGAGTTATTTTAGAACATTCGATTCTACTACAGAATGAGGAAAGTGAAAAAGAAGTATGAATAACAAGTAGTTAGTAAACTGTGAGATATAGTAGACAGAGAATGAGTTGAATAGAGCAGATGTGTGTTTAACATAGACTTAAATCTTCTACCCATGGTGACACCTATTCTACTTCTTGTGTCCTCTGCCCAAGAAGTGCAGATAAAACCCATAGCTGATAATAATTAGAAAGCTCAACAGTAGTCACAAGTACTTGTCCCTGCAACTCCTTGATAGAGTAAGTACTATATGTTGGCTGTAGTCACTTTTCATATCCTGTATCCCACTGCTAAGCCTCAACTCTGGTTTCTCACATCCACATCTTCAGCAGGGAATATGTGATTAGAGAGGACATGTGAACACTGTACCAAAGGATTCACGTAGTGTGGCTATACTACCATGCTAATGCTCTATCCTAGGTGTGCTAACCTACCTCATCTCCTTCCTAAAGCTTTCCACTAATTGCTTAAGTAAACTGCATGATTTGAGCATCTTAACTTAGTCTGTGAGCCTTCCTGGGATAGCTTGCATGCAAATATACTTGGAGGTTATTGTTACATGAAGGTAATGTCTCATATGACATTGCCCTCCTTGTGTTTTTGCTTTTACTCTGTTGCTGACTTTCTGATTTGTTCTTAAAGGCATCTAAATTTTAAGCTTCCTTCTAGGAACTGCTCTAGGCATGTTCCATAAATTTAGAGATGTAATGGTTTCTTTATCGAAGTAGTATTAATACAGTTGGCCCTACATAGTTGTGGATTCCACACCTGCAGATTGAGCCAACTATGGATAAAAACTATATTTAAAAAACAGTACAATTAACAATACAACGACTGAAAAAATGCAAATGGAAAATATATTATAGTAACTATGTATTATTTACATTGTGTTAGGTATTGTAAGTAATCCAGAGATAATTCAAAGTATATGAAAGGATGTATGTAGATTGTATGCAAATACAACACCATTTTATATAAGGAAATTTAGTATCCTTGGATTTTGGTATGGGAGAGGGATTCTAGAACCAATCTCCTGGTGGACATCCAGGAACAACTGTAGGTAAAACTAATATGTTTTGACTGATATAAGATTGGTACCATTCTCTAATTCTTACTATCCTTTTAAAGGCAAGGATTATTTAGATATGTTTATTGTCTCCAACATCAGATTACTTAGGCTACAATTTTGCTATTAATTTCTAATTTTTTTGCATTATGGTCAGAGATCTTTGGCATGGTGTACATTCTTTAGAATTAATGGAGGTTGTCTTTAGGATCTTAAATATGGCTGTTTAGTAAACATTCTCTGTATATTTAAAAGAATGCACATTTCCTGTTTGTTGAGTATAGCGTTTGGTATATTTTTAATTGCTTGAGATTGACAGTTGTATTTTTTCAGGTATTTTACCATACTGCTAATATTTTATTTGTTTGATCTAGCATATTCTAAGACAGATGTGTTAAAATCCTCAATTACAACTGATAAATCATCTGTAGGGTCTGAATGTTTGTGTTCTCTGAAAATTCGTATGTTAAAACTTAATCCCCAATGTGACAGTATTAAGAGGTGGGGCCTTTCTGGGAGTGATAAAGTCATGAGTGTGCCTACCTCATGAATGGAATTAGTGCTCTTATAAAAGAGGCCTGAGATCCCAGTTACTCAGGAGCCTGCAGCAGGAGAATAACTTGAACCCAGGAGGCAGAGGTTGCAGGAGCAGAGATCATACCACTGCACTCCAGCCTGGGCGACTCAGCGAGACTTCATCTCAATAAATAAATAAATAAATAAACAAACAAATAAATAAATACATAAATTAGGCCTGATGAAGCTCCTTTACCTTCTTCCACCATGGGAAGACAAATAGGAGATAACTTCTTTGAGGAACAGGCCCTCACCGGATACCAAATCTGTTGGTGCCTTTGTCTTAGACATGTCAGCCTCTGGAACTGTGGGCAATCAACTTCTGTCTAAATAACCCAGTCTAAGGTGTGCTGTTACAGCAACCTGAATGTATCAAGATGCTGCCCTTTATGATATTTTTTTTGTCCTAAATTCTATTTAGGGCCAGGCCCAGTGGCTCACTCCTGTAATCCCAGCACTTTGGGAGGTCGAGGAGGGTGGATCACCTGTGGTTGGGAGTTCGAGACCAGCCTGACTAACATGGAGAAACCCCATCTCTACTAAAAATACAAAAAAATTAGCCGGGTGTGGTGGTGCCTGCCTGTAATCCCAGTTACTTGGGAGGCTGAGGCAGGAGAATCACTTGAACCCAGGAGATGGAGGTTGCCGTGGACCGAAATCGTGCCGCTGCACTCCAGCCTGGGCAATAAGAGTGAAACTCCATCTCAACAACAACAAAATTCTATTTAGTCAGATATTAAGAGAGAACTTCCAATTTATTTTGGTTCATATTTCCCCAGCATAACTTTTCCCATTCATTTTTGATCTTTTGTTTTCTTATTTTCTTATGTATATCTCTTATTGCTTGTTGTGCTTTGTGTCTTATGTGCATCTCTTGTTGTCTGTGGGTTTTTTTTTTCCAGTAAGAGAATCTCTGTTTCTAATTGGCAACTATGATCACCTTATTATAAATGTTATATGAAGACTTATTTCACACATCTTAAGACTCATACTCATTAAGTTACCCACACTGCTTTTTAAATTACCAAATCTCTCTCTTTCTCCTAAAAGAGAGAATCTTTATCCTGCTCTCAGGTCACGATTTCTTCTTGTCCTAATCTTGTCAATATTAACAAAACTTTTAGCTTGGGGCATTTATTTGGCAATTTTGGAGTTATTGCTAGTTGAGGTCTTTTGTCTTTAACCATAGAGAGTTTTAAAACATATTTCTGTGAATATGTCCCCTTCTCCATTTTCATTTTTTGTGTCTTTCTGGTATTCCTACTGTTGATATTGGCAATTCAATTTCTATATCTCTTGGTTTTTCTTTTCTGCTTTCTATCTCTTTATTATTTCCTGCTTCCTCTGAGATTTCCAATCTAGTTTTTAACTCACTAATTAATTTTTAAGTAGTGTCTAAATTATCACGTGTTATTTATTTCAACTATTCTGTATAGTGTTACTTCAGGTATTGCATTTTTATAACCAGTAATCCCACTGGCATCCTTTTTTCCTGTTGTTTCTTTTAAAATTAATTACTAATTATTGACATGCGTGTGTCCTCTCTGCTTCTATAATTTGTCCAGGGTTGGTATCCAGAGAGGGAACTAGCACCCTAACCAGTTTGCTGTCTTGGCTGTCCCTCCCGTTCCTCAGTGTCTCTTCTTTCTTGACTCTCTACCTTTTTTCATCATCTGTTGCATAGTTGAATGGTGAATGATATTCATAATCTTCATCACCCTAACTATTCAGACCCCAATTCTCGAAACTAATAAGTGGAAATCCTGCTAAAACAGTATTAAGTGCAGCCCTGACTACTTATATGTAGCTTTTTTGCAGGCCTCAAATTAGGACTAGTGTGTCCATTGAGAAACCATGAAAAGTTTCCCAAAACATGTTTTGTCTCTCAAATATCTGCACAAAGACAACATTCAAAGTGAAGAAGCTGCAAACTAGTGTTGTGTGTGAAAAACTCGCTGGCTAAAAATAGAAATCACTACTATGGAAAGAAACCCTTAAAACTATAGAAAAATAAATTTTATCTGAAGACCCTTTTTGGTTGAAGGAATCTATGGACAATGAATTAAGTTAATTTTGGTCCAAAAAGATACATGTTGTGAATGATCTCTCTTCTCTTAACCAATGGGAATTTAATATGTAATATTTTTTAGAGCTAAAAAGGGGAACAGCCTTACCTCGAGTGGCTGGCTGGTATAGTAGGACCCACCAAGATGGCAATTTAAAAAACAGAGGCATTGGACAGCCTTGATTCAAATCCTAGCTCAGCTACTTACTAACTGTGTGATTGTGGTAGAAAATTTACCCAATTTCTCTTCCATGTAATTTTCTCATCACTAAAATGGGCATAAAGAGAGGATTCATAATGTTATAAAGAGTAGGTGAGCTAATGTCTGTTGGTCTATTATATTGAGTACTGTGTTTTAATGATTAATGTTTATATCTCTCTCTTCTTAAATCATCTCTGTTAAAGGGGTGCTCTGAACATCTTTAAACCCACAATATTTCTCTCCTGATGAGAGCATACAGAAGCTGCAATGCATGAGTGCAGTGAAGAAGAGACTACATCCTGAGAAATGCTTGCTGCACGGAGACTAGCCACCAATTCTGCTGTGCAGAGATTTCAGGAGTTTACAGCTGGTTCTATGTTTAGTTGTATGGCCTCTGTATGAGAGACCAGTGTGCTAGCTTTAATCAGCCAGTCTGGCAGGTTTGGATGGAGACAGATTTCTCAATCTTTTCTGATTTTTTTTTTTCATTAAAGACATCTCAACTGGTTGTATTGAATTTCTACTAGGCACTTCACCTGCAAGACTCTGAGATTTTATTGGAGGCAAAATTCTCCAAATTAAAATAACAGTTCTCTTAAGCAAAGAGACTGTAGTGGCATGAGGTGACATTGCTGGTCAATAGATGAAGAGGCATGGCACAGTTTGTGTCTCAGTGGAGGATTGCTGGGAAAGCTAGATAGAAGGCATTGAATTTCTGTAAATGGAAAATGGCATTGATCGGTGACTTAAGAGACTGGCTGGCCAATGCTTAAGATAATGGAAAATCTCTGAAAATTGTCAGAGATGCTTGCTAATCTGAATGGAGGAAGACATAATATTAGAAAACTTCCTGTCCTTTGTTGGTTACAGTTTCAGTGACTGTGTTTTCTTTCCTTCAATGCTTCATATTATTCAGAGATATTAAAAAATGTTAATTTCATGTCCAGAAGAAAAAAATCAGAAATACAGTTAGTTCTTAATTTGCAAACGTTGCTTCTCTGTCTTCCTTTGCCCTCACATGCACATATTATCATCCTTTTCTGCATGTTTCCAGTTATTGTTTCCTGTAACCTCCTGCTTGATACAAGTTATTAGTTCAGTAAATCTACTTTCATAAGCTTAAGTTAGGAATGTTATCTTGTTTACTCTGTCAAAATAGCAAATAGAATTTCCTTCTGCGTTTACCTGATTACTCTTCTAAATATGGATTCTGATCTACCCTCTTCATAAATAATTTCATTTTAAACCCAAAAGCGTTAACTCCTGTGAGAACTAGTTAAGCTGTAATCTAACCAATGAAAGAACCACCATTTTAGACCTTGTCAAGAAAGTGACTCCTGCTTGAGCCTTTGTCCTGAGATCTTGTTCTGAGAATATTTCTTACAACTAGAGCTCTTATGTCCAGTATTAATGAGGGAAGATCACACTCAGCTACCACCTCCAGCCACATGTTTCACTTTGCTCTTCCACCCCAAAGATATCAATGGTTATGGTTTTAGGCTAATAGTTTACTTAGAAGGTTTATATTTTTACCCCTGCACTGAAAAGAAGCAGTCCCTACTGTAAAGAAGGTTTGCCTTGATAACTGCTATTAATAAGTATTTGTTATATAGCAGGATGGAAGGCATATGAAACATCTGTTGAATCGATGTCTAATGAGCGAAGTGATGAATGAGAATGATTGTAGCTCAATGATGATAGCATTTTTATCGTGTTTTTTCCAACATTTTCCCCTGCAGTAACTGTAATATTCATTTGCACCTAAAGGCCTATTTTGGGTCAACAAATAGGAGCCAAAGCTAAAGGGAAGCTGACCATCTGAGTACAAATTTATCTCTTGAGAAATCATGTTTTATGGTATGATGCGAAATTGTTTTGTTCTTTAAGATCACAATGATAATAATATTTATTTGTATTCACCCCTGGAATGTAAGGGAAAGATGTAATCCTTACATATCCTTTCAGAAGAAGTTTCCCAGATCTCATGAGGCCACAATTTTGGCTGCTCTCCCATAATGAGAAGAATCTACAAATTGCTCCTGTTCCCCTTTATTAGTCCATCAGAGTTCTCATTTAATCGTCATTTTTTCCATTTCATGCTTTCCAGATCTGAAAACCTTTCCAGTGGTGGCCTTTATGCATTCTAATGATAGTTAATTGGTTGTCTTTCATCTAGCCTTAGTTTCTCTCCCAAACTATATTAAAAGCCAATGATTGTAACAATTCTAATGATCTGATGTGATATTGGACAGATCAAGTCTGGTCCCAGAATAATTAATAAAAAAACAAGAATAAAAGGATATAATACTTTCTTACACTTGATTTCTTTGCTGTGCTTCCTAACTTATGCAATATTGATTGACACTGGTGTGTGGTGTTGGGTTATCAAGGGCATGAGAACAGTGTCACTGAATTTACAATCAAATTGAGACTAAAGATGGTTGTACTAACAAAGATAATAAATTTGATATGTTTGCGTATGGTTTTTAACCTATGCTTTTAGATTATCTTTCCCACTCCTACAGTACAAACGAGATGGGATGTTAGCAGCCCATGGCTGAAATGAAAAACAGCATGGAATGAACAGGAGACGAGATGAATGAATGAAAAGATGAATAATATATTTCTTTAGAAAAATATGCAAATATACATCTTTTTGCTTTTAACATGCTTTGTATTAATTTATACATATACATATCATAAGCATTTCACATAATTTGGGCAGAACTGTGTGCAATTCTATAATAAGCTATTTTGTTTTCTTCAGCCACTACTATATTAGCATAATAACATCTAAAATGTTTTAGCAATATATTATCACATTTGTACCAGAGCTGCCAGAAATACTCTGTTTTCCATGCTTGTAAACAAAAATAGAACAACACTACATAACACTGTGATTGGAAAAATACCTTCTTTTCAATTCCCCCCTTACATTCAGTAAAGGAGACTTAAACTACTTTAGTATCCAAAATTCACTTTCTCTGTAGAAATATAATTTTCTCTGGGTGCACTAAATATGTAACCATAACAAATCAATTTATTATCTTTCCACAACTAAATCACTTCTGAAAGGCAGTGGCAAAATATGACACAGATGAGACTGGAGATTTGGAGGGTTTCAATGTACCTCCTCATTTAGTGCACAAATTAAATAATGGTAACTCTGATTACTGTTGTAAATTCACAAATTAATTTCAGGTGCCATTAATGATACTAGTTTATTCAGGATTGTCAAAAATCTTATACTGGGAAGTAAAGAGAGATATGGGAATACAATACTGGATTTTAATGAGAACCGTTAAACATGAATTAATTTATGGTTAAATTTGCAGCAGCTAATTTTTTCCCCCTCCTATTTTGGTAATAACAAGAAACAAGAGGTCAACCACAACATGATTTATAATTAGCCCTCCTGAATCTTCCTGGAAAAGACTGAGATCTTGTTAAGCTTTGAAGCTGGGTGGAAAGCAGTTAATGGACTTATGTGGAGTCTTTTAATTACCAATTTTCAACAAATTTATCTCTTACTGCTAGATAGCACCCAAGGGCAAGAGGTAATCTGCTTTATAAACCTTGGAGTAATTTGCTTTATAAATCCTGGAGTTTAGGAAAGTGGAAAACTCTCTTTAAAGGGAGTATTGTCTTCCACTAAGAATTATATTTTTGGCAGTTTTGTAAAAATTTTTAGTGATAGATTTTTTGTGACCTCTCAGTTTATAAATGTCAGCAACTAAAGTACATTCAACATTAAGACCAATTCTTTACAACAGCTAGGGCCTGCCCAATGGACAGGATTATCCAAAACCAAGCTGAGCATGTAATGTTTCCAGCAAATTGACTCTAAATTTCTTTTGCATTCAAAGCATACATCTTCCTGCCAAATGCAGGTATTTTTCTTCACATATTTAGTAATCTCTCTATTAGAAAGCCACTTTGTCTTGCAGAGGTCATGTAGTTCATGTGGTTTACATTGTAAGGATAGTAAAACATCTCAGTAACATCAGAATTGACTGAAATTAAAAAAAATAAAAATCAGATCCATAGCCAAATACAGAAATATTCTAATTCAAAATCCAGAGTTAAAAAGAAAAATATTGACAATGATTTTAATTTTTCAAAGTTATAAATGGCTCAAAATTAACAAGGAGCACCCTGTATCTGAACTAGGTCAATTTCATTGTTTTTCTTTGATACTTTGCTTGCATTACTGTGACATTTGCATCTCAGTCCTGGATGAATGATGGAGTTCACAAGTTGCAGTGGGAGATTCCATTCCTAGACTGTCTCCCAAAGCAATAGTACCAAGATTAACTTTCTTCAAATTTACTATGGACAAATTCACTGAATAATTCTTCACAAATGATATGTTCGGTTCCTGGGAGGATGGAGAACACTTTAAACACATGGTGTTTCTCCCAGGAAATGATGGCTCAGTGATCACGATGCTGTGTTTGCTTCACATTCAAGCGGATGTTTCTTGCTCTATGATATTCAAAGGGATGATCTCAACACTCTCCTCGCCTTGGTTGTTGGCTGGTTCATTCCTCGGCTCCTGATGGCAGATGTAAACCCGGATGTCGCCGGCCTCCGCAGCAGCTGCAGCGCGAGCCGAGCGGCTGGAGGGGCGCCTCCCCCAGCGCTGGTTCCATTGAATTTTGAATTGGACCCATTGGCGCTTCACGGTGGTTTGGACCTGGAAGAGAAAAAGCAGCCTGGTTTTTATATGATAGTCAGAAACGATCCATGCAAAGTTTATGAACATCATTCTTAGAGCTTATCAGATGTTAAAGAAAGTTAAATTGTAATTCTCATCTAAAGGGCTGGGCTGTGTATGCTGTGGCCACAGAATATAGTTGGAAGAAGAATTTGCAAATGGAAGAACTGAGTTACTTGCCTAAATTGCCCCGGACAAGGTTGTTTGCTAGTTTTAAGAACAGGTTTCTTTAGCTTTCATATCCAGTGAATAAAAATTGAGTTGGTTTACCAGGTAATGTGGTATGCATGTCATAATAGGGAGAAAAGTTGATAAAACTTTTTATATGCTACCATCCCTGATAAGGCAGAAGTTTTTATTTAAGTGTGCACATGAAAAATATATATGTAAACCATAGCGCAGTTCTGGATTTTATGATAACAGCCTCATACCGTGAACTTTTCCTTGTCCGACATGACTTGAGAGGGGGTATGCCAGACACACCTCTGGTTAATGCCATGACAACTTCTTAAGAATAAGATTTCAATCTCTTTCTTTTGAAAGACTTCTAAAATGTAAATAAACTTTCCAGACTTGTTTTATAAATACGATAAATTATATATTGAACACAAGAGGTGAAGATGTTAACATCAGAAAGCTCTAAATATGAAAACTACAATAACCACAACTGAAAACAGTATCACAGACAGTGAATTTGCTTGTCTAGCTCTGCTTTTTATAGAACCAAATTCAACTTAGTAGTTAAGTTCCTCCTTCCTGTTGTCTCCAAAATTCTTGCTTTTCTCTATAGCTGAACAAAACTAAAAAAGAGATTATTGCAATAATCTCTATTCTGTGTTTCTGAGTTTCTATTGCTTTGTACATATGACAAGCTTACCTAAAAATATTTGCATCAATTTATTAATACATCCTTAGTTCATTCTGCTGCCAAACTCACATATGACAGCTAAACACATGAGAGAGAAACTGGGGAATATATAATGTGAAATAAATCATGAAAACTACTTGATCATGGAGAATCATTTTATCTACTTTACATTTGTACAAATCTGAAAGATGAGAAAAATGACAGCAAAACCGATTACTGTTATAAAACTGTATGTATAATATAAGGCTGAATGGTTCTGTGGCAAATATACTTTTTTTCTGTATCTAGTAGAGTAACAGTCTCCTCTGAGAATTATATTGTTCAGATATTTTTAAAGATATTACTCAGGGAAAGACAAAGTCAAATGATTCCTCAAAAAGCAACTAAACGGAGTACAGAAATTGTAGCTGGAGAAGTTTATCTTCACATAGCACAGCAACCGTAAGGTTTGAGGTGACAAATGGCAATCAGAATTATTTAGCAATCTGATAGTTTGGAATAGTAGACTTTTCAGATTATGGAGGCAACACATCCTGCGTTTTGTTTTACTTTGTTTTGGAGGTAATGAGTGCTTGCATGCAGGGTACTTTATATCTAAAGTGATTTAAAACAGACAAAGACAAAAACTTTAAGTGCTAAGGAATAAGGTGGGCCATGCAGCTAAAAGTTGTATTGAAAAAAGCCACACAGGAACAAAAGATAGAATAACAAGTTTCAGCTGTTCATTGAGTGTTTACTATGTACATAAGTATGTGATCTGTATTAACTTATTTAATCCTCACAACAGCCCTATGGGAAGGGCACTATTATCTTCACTTTACGGATGGGGCACTGAGGTTACTCAATGTGTCCAAAATCATATAGCTAGAATGTGGCAAAGCCACAGTACCAAGCAGAGCCTGGCTTTATTTGGATGGTACCATTACTGTAGCTTCAAATGCCAGGGTTATAATCTAGGAACCATCAAATGCCCCACTGAGAAACTGGGAAATATACAGGTTCAGCACGTTTTTGGAGAAGCAATGTCTCCAGTCAAAGGAAGCTAAGAGGCCAGGTGTGGTGGCTCACACCTGTAATCCCAGCACTTTGGGAAGCCGAGGTGGGCGGATCACGAGGTCAGGAGATCTAGACCATGCTGGCTAACACAGTGAAACCCCATCTCTACTAATAATACAAAAAATTAGCCAGGTGTGGGGGCGGGTGCCTGCAGTCCCAGCTACTCAAGAGGCTGGGGCAGGAGAATGGTGTGAACCTGGGAGGCGGAGCTTGCAGTGAGCCCAGATTGCGCCACTGCACTCCAGCCTGGGGGAAAGAGCGAGACTCTGTCTCAAAAAAAAAAAAAAAAAAAAAAAAAGGGAAGCTGATAATTTCCACTAATTCAGTATCTCTTAAATACCAAGATTTTCCTTGTAGCTGAAACTTACACATATATTTACAAGTATCCAAGCAGGCAGTTACGAGTTTAGAGTTAGTTTGCAAAAGGATCCAGCATGAAAAACAGGTCTTTTATTTCTCACCTGTCCTTTTAAAATAACTCCCATTAGAGTATCCATTTATATTAATAAAGTACACAGCCCAGCATGGGGCCAAACGGTTTGATTTCTATTTTAATTTTGTAAAGTTATTATTACAGAAAGGATCATGGCCTTCTCTAATCGCATCTAAAATTATAACCTATCCTTTTGTGTGGAGATGGCAACCTGCTTTGATTTGTAAACTATTCATATAATAACAGGCCCTTAGCAGCATATAAAAGACACCTAAAGAATTATAGACTAATAAGGGCAATTATCTCCTACAATATCACAGGTTGAGCCTGATGCTGCTCTGATGACAAGAATAAGGGCATTTAATCTGAAAAACAAAATAAAACAAAACAGGGAGAGTTTTGTTGCTCCTGAAAATAAAAGAAATGTTATTAGTTGTAAATGGGATAAATGTAACAACAACAAAAAGATTTGAATTATATAAATTCATCACTCACTAAAAAAGCAACACACATTTTACATTTTTTCCTAATTATATCCATTTATGTATTGCCAACTTAAAGAAGTAGAGCCCTGGTCTTACAGTTTGAAGGCATAACTATTACATCTGGCTCTATTAATAAGCTTTGTAAAGTTGGTATGTTTAGGTCTCAGTTCCTACATTTGTACAAAACAAAATAAGGTTAGAGTCTTCACGGTTGGATTTGAACGTTTTTGTCTTTCACCTTTCTTTTCCTGAGTTCATTATAAGCACCTACTATAGTTACGTACTGCAGAATGGAAGGTGAGGTTTAACCTGGGAGTTTTGATCCAATGAATGCAAAGATTGTAATGCCTACTCCTTCACACTGTCACCACAATCTAACAGACCTGCTGCAATCTGAGCTTAAGATTTAGAAATCATGATTTAAAAAAAAAAAAAAACTTTAAATTCCCTGGAAGTTAAAAAGTAATTGCACACCTTTTGTTTGTTTGTTTGTTTGGTGTTTTTTTTTTTTTTTTTTTTTTTTTTTGAGATGGAGTCTTGCTCTGTCTCCCAGGCTGGAGTGCAGTGGCGCAAGCTCAGCTCACTGCAAGCTCCGCATCCCGGATTCAAGCGATTCTCCTGCCTCAGCCTCCCAAGTAGCTGGGACTACAGGCGCCTGCCACCACGCCCAGATAATTTTTTTTGTATTTTTTTTTTTTTTTAGTAGAGATGGCGTTTCACCATGTTAGCCAGGATGGTCTCAATCTCTTGACCTTGTGATCTACCCACCTCGGCCTCCCAAAGTGCTGGGCTTACAGGCGTGAGCCACCACGCCTGGCCTAGATGGTTTTATATGACTTCTGAAAGCCAGATTCCTATTAAGTCCTATTAATTAGATGCTAAGGGATACTTGTGAATATTATTTACAAAGTTGTTGCCAACATTCTTTTCAGCCTTTTGGAGGCCATAGTGGCAATATCTCTACTGGTCTCTGATTTTATATTACAAAATCTATATGCTCTATAATTAAATTATTAATTTATCTATAATTAATCTATAATTAAGTACATGATCAGGGCTTTTTGATTCCCATTCATTATCTCTTTTCCTATGTTTGGGGAAGATTCCTTGTTCTAAAAGATAGCAATACATAAGTATCATTTATAATAAGGGTAAACTTTTTGAAAACATTTAACCTTTGTATTTCTTAATTTTCTTAAATAAAATTTCCCACATCTCCCCAATTCATTAAGTCAAGGTCATCCACTGCTTGAAACACAAGTATGATTGTGTCTAGAATCGTGGTTCTTAAAGTGTAGTCTCTGGGTCAGCAGCATCAGTATCACCTGGGAACTTGGTTAGAAATGCAGGTTCTCAAACCCCACCCCAGACCTACTGAATAGGAAACTCTGCTGCTAGGGTCAAGCAATCTCTGGTTTCACAAATCTTCCAGGTGATTCTGATGTACACCCAAGTTTGAGAATACTGGTCTAGACCAAAGAAAATTATTGCTTAGCTTTGAGACTGTGAGTCTCAAAGCTGACTTTCTTATATCTCTAGAAAGACATTGTATTGAAAATCAGGCTTTATTGAGTGGAGAATTTCTAAACAGAAAAAAACTTCTCTTTGCATATCTTGTGAAAATCTTACTGGTCTGCAGATAGTATTTTACTAAAAGCTACAGGGTAGAAAACATGTAGAATATGATATAGGTAGAGACCCTCACAGACAGGAAGGGGAAGTGGTGAGTGCACAGCCCTAAGAGGCCTGAGAGGAAGAGGAGAGAAAGACAGTTGCACAAATGGCCTTACATTTCTCCTTCATGGTGGGAGTACCTGGGAAAATGGGGAGAAGAAATCAAGCAAGAGATAATTTGCTTTCTTAGGAACACTCCATTGTATCAAGTTTTTCTTTTCGATTCGAAAGCAGAGTCTTGAAAATAGCTAGCCCTGAAAAGAAACTCCACATTTGCCCCTGGCACTATGTCCAACAGCGGAGCAGCAACGGCTATGGCATGTAAGCAAGATAGATTCACAGGCTCTATATGGTGTGAAGAAAGGAGCTGGAGTTCCAGGCTCCTCAGGTGGCTTGGCGGAAAGAACTCGTGAATCAGAATAGGGCTGTGGCTTCATCAAGGAGGCCACAGAGTGAAAAGACCTCTTGAGTGCTTAGTAGTAAGGGGAACCAGTGTGAACTTCAACAGTGGGTGCTGGCATTATAACTTGGCAGCCAGTTGCTCTTTTGGACAAAGGCTTTTTGAATTTACTGAATATTTTCTACAAAGAGACTGCTGTAAACCACTAGAAGCTGGTGGAATAGTCTCTTGAAAGCAGGAAAAGCTACAGGAAATAAACAAAATTTTAGCTTTTGCACACTCCAATTTGTGACAGTTAAATGGAGATGTTTCTGATCATGCTACTTTCATCTATAATCTATTTTATCCACGATGTACAGAGAATAGCAAGACACAAGAAAAGGGAGAAAATCCAGTGTGTTGTTAGAACTTTCATTTCTAAGCTACTTCTTGGAAACAAATTGTGCATTTTTTATAGCTGCAATCATCTTTTTCAGGTCTTTTAGATACCTAATAATTTACTGATATGTTTGGATAATCAATGTCTACTCACTTGGAAGAGTCATTGTAGGAAATGCTTGATACATATGCATGCTCTATGGTCATCTCCTGATTCCTGTTACTTTAATTCTTCACATTCCTTTCCTGCTTCTAGTCTACCCACTGAATCTCTATATGATTCATTTTCATAATGATCATTTCACCGATAACATACCAATCATGAATCAAAATTCAAAAATGAAATAATCATTTCATTGATAACATACCAATCATAATCAACATTAAATTGCACATAACACAATGTGATGTGATCTCATTATCACATTGAGTTAGCCCCCTAGATTTCTGCTAAAACTCAGGATTCAGTCAGGCATCGTCCCATCACAGCCCTATCTTAGATGCAGCTGGAAATAACTTCCCACATGTGTGAGTGCCCTGCCTGTGTTCAATGTTGTAAGGTGACGCATTCACAGAATGCCCAGCTGAGACTCAGATGCCTAAAATCCATGGGCCTGTGATATTACATTTGGCACAGTACACAATTTCTACATTATTAGAGATGTCACACTTGTACCTTCCCCCAGTAACAGGATCTTAATGAAAATGGAAATGGTTTCTTTACTTCAAAATCAGAGATAACATACACTCAAATGAACTCGAGACATTCAATTGCTAGGGTACCCCTGGGTTTTCTTTCTATGTCCGACACTTCCAATGACAGTATCATAGCTAAGACGCAATAAATATTGTGGTATTTTTACAAATGCATGCAATCCTCTTGTGTTTTTCCAGGTATGCCCCACAGAGCTTGATTTCTTATATCAGCTCTATTTTGATATTATTTTAGATGAAAAAGTTTATTTTGCATGCCACCTGAAACAACCCAAAAGGCATGGATATACATTTACAGAAATTGATATAAACATGGGGTGACTTATGCCCTACTCATTTATTAGCTTTTATCATTCTAAAAAATATTAAAATTCTAAAAATATTGCCACTGTAACAGCTGGCAATGGAAGGATGTCTTTTCGTTTATATTCTAGGCCCTTAGTCTAGCCCTTAGCAATAGTAAATGCACAATGTATTTTTGTTGAATGAAGGAATGAGTTGGTAGATGAATTGATGAAGAAAGGAAGGAATAAAATGTAATAATTAAAATGAATAGGAGCAATGAAAACTTTGTCATGTTGGGGTTGGAAACAGGTATGAACAGGTCACAGAATGGCAAAATATTGTCGGTGCTCACTAAATATTATTTAACTTAGAAAAAGGAATAGGGAAAAATTATCAACTGACAATGGTTAGAAACATTTCTAATTACTAATAGGAAAGTAATATATTGATGTCTTGGCAAAATGTGATTTGCCTTGTATGGAATTATTCTTAATAGGAATTGATTTAAAATGTTCGAATATGCTTGGGCATTAAAAGTTGTGTAGTTCTAGAAAAAGTATACTAACATAGCTCCAGGAAGGAATTATAGATATAGGTAAGTTAATTGGGACTTAGTCAATTTAATTGAAAATCAGGAAATCTGTGTTCCAGTCTGGGTTATAACCATAACTGCATTTGTGACATTGGGTAAATCACATGATCTTTCTGGAGTTTAGATTTCTTCCCTGAAAAATGAGGAAGATTTTGAATCATGTTCCCTAAAACCCTGGAAGTTCTTTGGAAGGACGTCTGGAGCTATAGAAGTTCCACTTTTATGTTTTATAGATTTGGGTCCCAGGAAAGATTTGGTTGGAAGAAAGGGTAACTCTGGCTAAAAACACCCTGAGAACAGAATGGATCAGCCATATGGCTCTCTAGATTTTACTGATCTAAGTATTCGCATTGTAGATTATTTGAGAAATCTTTTTGAATCTTAACTTCGGGTGATTTACAAACTCTGAATAAGTAGTAGGGCGCTAGCACCAAGCAACTGGAAAAGAAGGTAGGAACTAGCACAAACCGAATGGAGATTGTCTGCCCTAATTAGGGCTTGGGTCTTCCAAAGGGAATAGGCATATGACTTCTCTTTCTAATGGCATCCAGAATAGCTTTCACTATTGCTGCTAAGGGTGCTGATCTGTTCAAGATGCAACCCGAGGAAATTAGCTGACTGTCTGAATCATATTTACCATTGTACTACACATCCATAGAAAAGATTGAGCTTGGAGTAGTGGAAAAAACATAATGTTGCTAATCACAAAACCCTATGAGGTCAACTGTAGAAGTGAGATGAAATGAAATGTGCACGGAGGCCCTTTGGAAAAAATGCTGCCTTTACATAAATAAGTGATAGTATTATAAGAAATGCCTGCTTACCTCATTGTTGCAGAAGCAGTAGATGGTCGCAACAAAGAAGCCCTAAAAAGGGAAGGAAAAATACAGTTCAAGTTATTTTTGTGCTCATTTTGTTGTTTAGTAAACAATATGATAGACTGCCCGGAGAAGGCTCGATGAAGGAAAAAAAGCAAGAAAAAGAATTATCTACCATTCATAGTCAGTGCTGCACTATAAGAATATTCCATTAGAAATATATTTTTTCTTGTTAGGATTCCATTGTTTGGCTAAAAGGACAGCTCTAGTAAATCTAATTGATATTTTGCTCCCTTTAACATGGAGATTTATAGCAGCATATGCTGATTATGGTGAATTTGAAAAAAACACCACGCTTAGAAAATTTAAAAATGGAGACCTTGTAGAATTCAGTGGAGGGATCTTTTACAAGGACAAGTGTCACAGTGGATGGCTGTGGGTCTGTGTCCTGTGTTGTCACGGTGAACTAGTGCAGTACCATACCCACTGCCAAGTTCACCTCTCAGATAAGGACATGGACTAAGAAACAGCCTGAGTCCTGGTCACTGCTTGAAGATTTCTTGTGCCCAAGGTTTGACTATGGCCAAAAGCACAGCTTGAACTATTCAAACAATCCCTACACTTTCTTTCTAGTCCTATTCATTTTGACCTCCTCCTCACATTAAACTAATATAGAAAATAAAACTATTTTGAAATTTGTAATAGAGACAGCAAAACTCTGCCTAAGAGCCTGTGATAGAATTACTCCTGCCGAGGACTCCCACATCCTATCTTGCTATCCAAATTCAGCAGTATGCTTTCAGTGGGGCTTTAGATCTGGGGAAAAGTGAATGGAACTAGGGCAGCCATTCTTCTATCCAGTGTGGCAGACACGGGACAGCCCAGGACAGCCCATGAGAGTCCGATGCATTCTCTCCTACATGAGGAGAGGCCTGGATACAACTTCCCTTTATAGCACTGAACCGTCATGAATGGATTCCTGACATTTGCCTGACAAGTGGAGGGTGACAGAGCAGGAGGCATGGACAGCGTTGTGCAAATTCCTCATTACCCTAGAGCCAGCATTTATCTATAAAGGAAAATCTGACAATTTCTGTATCTATGACCAGGGAGAACATGCCTGGATGGGACCAGCTGAGGGCCCTGGGAATGACAGGAAAGCAGGTGCAGAAAGAAACAGGAAGAAAGAGCCTCAAAAAAACTGATGTCCTTAAGAATTTTGTCTGGGCTTATTGAATTGGAGGCTTAAATGTTATGACATTTAAGATCATGGGTTCGTCAGGCATGCGCAGTGGCTCACATCTGTAATCCTAGCACTTTGGGAGGCCGAGGCGGGCAGATTACCTGAGGTCAGGAGTTCGATACCAGCCTGGCCAACATTGTGAAACCCCATCTATTAAAAATACAAATTAGCCGGGCATGGTGGCACACACCTGTAATCCCAGCTACTCGGGAGGCTGAGGCAGGAGAATTGCTTGAGCCCGGGAGATGGAGGTTGCAGTGAACTGAGAGCGTGCCACTGCACTCCAGCCTGGCGGACAGAGTGAGACTCTGTCTAAAAATAATAAATAAATAAATAAATAAATAAATAAATAAATAAATAATAAAAGATCATGGGCTTTAGAGTTAAAATCAGCTAGCTGAATAAACACAGTAGTTGCATAAATACACCTTTGGCTTCCTTACCTGGAAATGAATCAGAGAGTGCATCACGTAATCATATATCTTCCCAAGTATCTTGTTGGAAGGTCTCCAGGGAAAGACGACAAACTGGATTCCCAGCAGGGGCACAAGGATCATGGTGGCCTTCACAGCCTTCAGGTACATGTGGGATTCCGCCTCATGGGTTTCCCTCATTTTGGTCACAAGCACCCGGACAATGTTGAGCAAAAAGAAGAAATTGACCTGCAAATATATGGTGTTATGAGCAAATCATACAGAAAAGTATCACTTAAGAATGTGCACTGTCCTCAGTTTTTGTTTATCCAGTGTGAGCAACAAATGTTACCTATGTAGAACTAGAGACTCTACCCGGGAGGTAGCACAATTTGCTCAGTATTTCTAGGGCTCTGGAGAAGTGGTTTAATTTTATGTTCCCTCCAGCAGTATATAAAACAGTTGCTTATCATCCTTGCCAACACTTGGTATGAACACTCTTTTTAATATGAGCCTTTCCACGGTGGGGGTGGTGGAGGGTAGTATTATCTCATTCTTGTTTTAATCTGCATTTTCCTGATGATACATGAGCTGAACACTTTTTCATACATTTATGAGTCTTTATTTGGAACATTGCAGATACCTTCTTGGACTCTAAGGTTTGTCTTTTCAGTCTTTAAATGTTGTCTTCATTTTAATGTAGCTGATTTATCAATCTCTTCCTTAAGTGCTTTTTTTATCCTGCTTTAGAAATCTTTCTGTATCTGAAGCTCATGAAGATAGTCACCTAATGTGTCTTTTTTGGGGGGCCTCTATTGTTTGGTCTTTCACATTTAAACCTACAGTTAACTGAAAACACATTTTTTTTTGTGCCTAGTTGTGGAAGGAATCAGAATTACTTTTTCCCCCACACATATGCAATTGCTAAATACATGTTTGATATTTTTTCTGTATGTATATCTAATTGACCATCTCCTTCCTCTGCTCAAAACTGTTGCTGTCATAAATCAAGTGCCCATATTTGCATGGACAGCTCTTTCAAAATGATAATTAATTGATGAATCATTTTTTTTTTTTTAGTTTTGAAATGCACTAATGTGCATTTCCTTTAGTCATGAAATTAGGAATTCCAAATATATCAATTTCTGTTAATTTATAGTCATTCACAGTGAAGTATGCGTATAATTATCTCAGATACACATTTTTAATTTGGATCCTGGAATCTGCATTTCCTTAAAAATTCCTAGATAATTAAGGCAAGAAATGTGTGTTTTAGAATTTTAAATATAAGAATAATTGCTAAAGATTTTACTTCATTTATTATTTTATTAGGAGATATTTTATAACCATGAATTTATGAGTAGCTATTATTACTTTTGTTATTTTTAACAGATAAAGATATGGAGCAGTACTAAGTTTTAATGACCTAGAGTTAGAGATTATCTTCCAAAAGTACCTGAAAGACTATTTAATCTAACTTTTTCCTTAAAAAAATCAGGGGACATTTTTAGGTTAATTGATTTATCTAAATTTTCAGAGCTGGTAGATGATAGAGCTAAGACATGAGGCCAAATCTACTGAATCCTAGGTAAGTAAGAACCATAGCATCCTCAGGAAGAATCTGACATTTGGCTGGAGTCCACTATTTATTACTATCTCACTAATTGAGCTTGTGTTGAATATTTGAATTTCTGGACCTTAAGTTCACAGAACCAAAGACTTTTAGAGCTCTGGAAAGTCAAAGTTTTCAAAGATCCTAGATGTTCATAACATGAGCAAACTTCTTGCAGCCCCTTGGCCTCTCACCTTTACCTAGGGAGTCTAGTTATAAAAGTCTTAAAATATGAGCTACATTGCTGTTATAGTGTGAGTCTGTAATGAAAATGAGCTCATGATAACCCCTCCACGTGTAAGTAAAAGGCATTTTTTTGAAGATTCTAAAATCAAATTTTTTTTTTTACTATAGAATGCCATCAAATTAGCTTCATTTTGAGGTTATAAAACATGATACACAGAACCATATACACAGAAATCTCAACTAAGAGATAACACTACTAACATTGCAGTAAAAAACTAATTCTCACCACAAGTGCCGCCATGACAGGGCCATGGATTATGTAAAGCAAATGGGTTTCCACACTCAGCCAGCAGCTGAAAAAGGGCGAGGGGACACATTAATACACAAATACATTTTATTTATGAATATATTAACTTAAACATTACCATAATACTTACTTGTCATTGAAGTACACGGCCCTGGTAATAGCATGGATAGTGGTTGGCACCAGCGGAAACCCTACAAATGTGAAAAGTACAAATTACACTTGGTTTCTTGGTCATAACCTTTAAGTACAGCTGCATGGAAAATGGTAGTGTACTTGCAAAAATACTGGCAAATTGAGTGAATCTGTCAAGATGTTCCCCTGATATTTTCACAAAAATCGTCTTTGGTCAAGTCAGTCAAAATGCTCCCAGTTAGAACATCATGTACTCCCGGAGAGTTTGGTTAAGAGCATCCAAATAATTAAAAGCCTTTTACAAATTGCCGAGTGTAGTAGGTACACGATGACTATTATTACCATTGTTATGTTTGTAATGGTGACTATTAACTGAGACCAGAAAGCCTTTCATTGTAGGTGAACTGGGCTCTCTCATGGAGAGGAGCTGGGTCACCCCAGAGGGATGTGACCTGGGACTGTGTATGAAAGCAATAGTCTGATTGCTCCTAAAGCCTTAGCTGATGTTCACATTCTTTCTTCTAGGCTTTTTTGTTTTTCTGTCTGTTTATATCTCATGTGGTGATTCTGTTTCCTTTTAATATGAATACTTCAGAGAAGCCAGTATGTTCCCTACTTTCTGTGGGTTCTGGCTAGAGAAACTTTATGAAGGCAGCTTACTGTACCTCCCTGACTAAACTCAAAGTGCTAGTAAAACAAACAAACAAACAAACAAAAAACAACTTTTAAATTTATAAACAGGAAAATGGAGACAGTTATTGGAATATGTCCTTCTAGATTATAATTTTTAAATCAATTTGTATTCTATAAGTATAACCTAAAGTTATAATTTTCATTAACAAAGAAAAAATAAGTATTTTTACTCAGATGTACAACAATAGAATATTGCTTGATTTGACTGAGACATCTGTAGAAAGAAATTTTGTTATTGTCATCAGATTAAGAAATGTGTCTTAGGAAAGAATGAAATCAATGCATTTTTATTTTCCATGAGTTATATACAAAAAGAGGTCTCAAACTATTGAATTTTCACCTGAGAACAACCTCAGCTTTTAAACCCAGGAAGCATATATTTAATAGGACCATAGATTTAATGTTTGGCCTGAAATAATTTTGAGTTTCTTTACACAAAACATGATTGTGTTATTCGCTGCAGTTCTAACATACCATTTTCCCACTTGGGCTCAGAAACAGAAACAAAAGTCTCTGAATTTATTTTGAGATGCATATTTTAGAATTAGACAGAAAGAGAGGCATATGGAAAACTGAATCCCACCTCACCATTTTGTAGAAAGGAAAGTGCTTTCTACTTCATCTGGAGAGGAGTATAGACCCCACACCTTTTAACATCCGGGGCTCTTTGCCTTCCTCTGGCTATGATGCCTCCTTTTAGGTAGTTTGCTTTTTCTGTTTTTTTTTTTTTTTTTTTTTTCTTTTTTCTTTCTATTCTTCTCAAGGTCCCAAGAGCCATAACAACCCATTCTTCCCACCAAAGATGATGAGATTCAGAATAATCCTGTCTCTGTAGGGTTCATTTTTTAGAAGGATTTAATAAATTCTATTTGTTCAATGTAGAAATCCATGGGGGAAATTTCCTTCCTTTGATTTTTAACAAGGGGAAAACCAGCAAGGCAAGGTGAAGAAACAGTTTGAAGAGGGTTGCAAAATAAATGATTTTGCTGAGAGCTAAACTTCAGTTTTGAAGTTACTTCGATTGGAGAGAAATCAACGACTAAGTGGTGCCATGTAGACTTGGAAGGGAGTAACTACTGAAAGAACCGTTCTTTGATTTTCTGTTGGGCAGAATTTCACCATCAGATACTTGTTCACCCAGTGGCTGATGTTTACAATGTCTCTTATAATTCTTTGAGATTGGTTTCAAATCCTAGAGTTGGTAACATTATTCACAGCTGAATTAAATGAATGGGCTTTATATCACCTGCAAACAAATCAGGTGCTATAATACAACTGGGCGTTTTTGGGCCAAATTTTCTGCAGTCTAACTTTCAAGGCTCTTTTAAAAGTAGGTAGGTTTTGCTTTTTTTCTGGCATTGTAAAATTTAGAACCTATCATACTGTCTTCATGTGAAAAAAATTTTCAAAGGACTATAAAAATATTATCCAGAAGAGATTTATTCTCTTGCTCTATTAAACTTTATAAAGTTTCTGTGAAGCTATTTTTTCTTGAGAAATTAATTGGTATTAATTTTACCCATTGTCCTCCCATCCAAAGATAATGCTTGCTTAAAGTTCTAAGAAAGGAGCCATTGCTTTAAAATATGTTAATTTTGTTCTCAGAGTTCAGATTTGGCAATGTGATTTTTCAGTGGTAACAAGTTTGGTGGAATTTTGGGGTGTGTGTGTGTGTGTGTGTGCATGTAGAAAGATAGTCTTAGCTTTGGCATGCTAAAAACATTACATTTTAGAACTATTTGGTTGACTATCTTTCCAAAAATCTATCTACAGAAGTACAAATCCCTCCAATTCTTTTTTCAATTTAAATTTTTATATTATTGTGGCAAGAACAATTAACATGAGGTCTACCCTCTAAACAGATTTTTAAGTGCATAGTACAATATTGTTACCTATAGGCACAATGTTGTACAGCAGAAACCTAAAATTTACTCATCTTGCGTTACTTAATCTGTATAACCATTGATTAGCAACTTCCATTCTGTGCTTACCTTACTAAGTGTAATGTTCTTTGGGATTCTACTTGAATCACTCTAATGAAGTTTTAAATAGTTGTTGATTACAGAAGCTTAAGGTATCACATAAACAATTTACTTATTATGATTGCCTTTGTTTTTGATACAGCTGAGCAGCTTGTTCCTTTTTTCCTTTGAATTGTTTATGTGTTTTAAGCAGATATCTTCATTGAGCTGTCCATGATGATGCCAAAAAGTTTTATAACTAATTCACAATGCATCAGGATACTCCAAGAACAGTATAAATTGTTCCTTCCAGGGTGCCCTTGTCTCTGCTGAATGTCACAGACAATAATAAATTTACAGCCTTTTTTTCCCATGAAAAATTTTCTGAGTGTGGCAGATAGTTGTTTTGAACAATCAAAACTGGTAAAAGAAATATACCATAGATTTTATTTCAAAGGAAATAAATCTGGTAGAAAGTGTGTGTTTGTATGTGTGTTTGGGGTAGAATGTTATTATCAGGTCTTTGGAAGGCATTTGATCAGCATAAATTATTATGATTGTGATTATCAGAACTGCCATTGGAGTGATTAAATTGTATTGAGTCTATTCTTGGCATGACCAGATTTGGAAGTCTGGAAATTGTTGAGAGGGTGTACATACGGATGAGAAGGCCAGGGAAAGGAAAAATTAGTCTTTTTGGAAGGCTGGGGCTAAAAGAGAAGAAAAATAGTAAAAGGCCATTTTGAGAAAATTTTGTCCTGTTTTAGGACAGGAAAGAGCAGGAGAACTGTTACCTGATGTGGAACCAGCAGGATAGTGATAGCCTGATTTCTAACCTCACTGGATGGTTAAGGAAACAGGGTGCAGCTGCTTCCTTAACAGCTGCTCCATGTAAGGGAGCAGCCATGCAGATGAGGTGATCTGTACAGCCTGTACAGTTCACAAAGACCCCTTTCTCAGTCCTTTGCTGGAGGGTTCACCATCCCTAGACATGTTCACACTATGTGACAACATCCCCCTCAATTTTCTTGGCCACAGTTTATTGAACCAGGGTAGGCTATCTGCCTACAGTTGGATCAATCAGATTCTCTTGTCCTGCTATTCAGAACTGGAACTTAAAGATAAGCATTTAGTTTCTGTGAGTGCCTAGAACAGAAACATGTGTACTCAGGAAACTATGGGGCAGGATATATTTACTATGAACTGGATGGAACAGAGACCCTGTGGTCTATGGTCTGTAAAGAAAGAGAAGGGTAAAAACAGATACGCAGAGGAAAAACAAAGACAAAAGGCAGAGGGAGAGAGCTCCTGGTTTATCCGGTCCCAGGCTACAGCCCTTTTAGTTGCCTGGCTGTATTTCTGCCCTTGGATTCCATGAGATACACTAGATTCTGACAACTTCTCTGCATTTGCTTAAGTTAGAACATTTTACTCTGTTGCTTGCAACCAGATAATTGTGGCATCATCAATTCAATTTTGAGGCATCCCACCTATCTGCCCCACTGACCCACCATTATCGGATTATCCCATTGGGCTTGGGGAATGCATTTGGTTAAAACCATGTACTCCTGTCATGTAAGGGTGTTATGGAAACCAGTATGGCATAACACCAGCCCCTTTCTGCAGTTTGCAGACTGCAGGAAAGACTCCAGGCTGCTTATATGACTTCCCAAGCACATTTCTATAAAGTTGGTGACAATGCCTGTTGGGCAGGGCTTTAAATACAAAGGGTGATGTTTTAAAAAATCCCTTGGATTATCCTCCCTCCTCACTTCATCTCTCCTCTCTTACCAGTATTTGGAGGGACTCCCCAGCCTGCTGCATTAAAGGGCAAGCTTAGTTGAAGGCCATCCACAGCCTCTGCTCTCAGAGTCACAGTCACCCATCATGTGGTATGGATGTGGTGAGAGAAGCCTTTGGCTCTATAGTCAGTGAGGGATGGCCCGCGAGTTCCTCCTTTGGTATAGAAGTTTCAAAGTAAGGCTGAAACTTTTTTTTTGATAAGGCAGTAGGTGTTTTTATCGCAGCATTTAATTTTCTTTCATTGCCTCACCTTCTGTTCAGTTCCCTTCCACCAGGGGGAGCTGGACTTTCAGCAGCCCTGGGGGAAAGGGAGCAATTCTAGAGCATCCCTGAAGGACTTCAGCACCCTCCCTTAGTTTGTACAGAAGCAGCCACAGCTTAAACAATCCAGCCCTAAGCTTTCTCAAGCCATTGCCATGTGCTGTGATGTCACACCGGCTCTACTTGGAAGCCCATGTGGTTGTATCTGCCTCTCAGCTGGACTCCGCTTCCTGAGCTTTCACTGGAGGAATCCTGCTGATGGATTGACAGGAAGAAATGTTTTTGAGAAAGGAAAATGAAGCCAGGATAGGGGAGGTACATAATTCAAAAGGTGAAATTCTCCTTTGCTCTACAAATGTGATGAATAAAGCAGAAGGAGGCCTAATCAGATCTTCTCTCAATAAGGGAATGTTTTGTGTCCATTATTAGCTAGGTTTGTTCCCTGAAGCCACCCTTTGGAAGTCACCCTTATAGTCATACGTTCCTTCTCTGTGCAGACCCTCCAGTCAGCACAGTTGGATTGAGATTGTTAAAGGGCTTCTACAAGTCTTTTGGAGACTGAACTCCTGCCAGTACCTGTGTTCCATCATTCCTTGAAGGACCTGGGACTTTATTCTCTGAGATCAAGACTAGAAGAAGACTGAAAGCATACAGACAGAGGTGAAAGTGGCTCAAAACTTAGCTGCAGAAAATACATACCCCAGCCCAAGAGATAATACCACCGCAAGCGTTGCTTCTCAGTAAACACGGCCATGACGATGAGTGTATGAAGATAGATCCCTTCACAGAGCATCCAGAAATAGTTGCAGGCCATCATGTACTGGTGGAAAAAATGCAAAATCTTGCAGCTCACCTGTCAGAAAGAAAGGAAGATACTCAGAGGAAGACACAGGTAAAGATCTGGCAGTGAACACAGAGTAAATGTGAAAAGAAGCCAAAGTATCTACATTCAGTTTCCCAAGCATCTGTAAACATGTGCCACCCGCTATACCCACAAATCAGAGTGAATGCACAGATCACTGGTATTACATGTAAATAGCCAAATAAGCCAGTGGAAAACTAGTCTACAAAATGTTCTTCCTTGTTACATTCTGGGGACTTACACAGATGGGATCATTTTCCTTCAATTAGTCAGACTCATAATCTTAGGCACTGTCTAGGGATTTGATGCATGACTTTTATGGCCCCTTTTCTATGGTCAATGAAGCAAATAACCCAATATTTTTAGTGCTCCTCCTGAAATTCACTGATTTGTTGATGATGTCCCTTTAGCAGTAAAGAGGAGAGAGTCAGGTGATAAATTTCACGTCTAAACCCAGGAGATATGCTGAGCTGCTGTTTATGCTTTTGTTTTCATATGGGAGCCTTTGTTTACATATTGGGATCAAGCCCTCTCTGGGCACAGAGATTAGGATGACATCCTTGCTGAGAACTCAGTGCAGATATAGGAGCTATACCCTTGGAAGAGTCAGATCAATATTGTCTGTATAGAAATAACCATTGCTTATACTGCATAATGGAATACTTTTATTCACTAGTCACTCCTGGAATAGGATTTTTCATCTTGGTACATTAGCATTTTGGAGTAGTTTTTTGTTGTTGTTATGGGGGCTGCCTTGTATATTGTTGGGAGTTTAGCAGTATAACTAATTTCTATCCATTAGATATTAGTAGCATCTCCCACACACCCTCGACAATCAAAAGTGTCTCCAGATGTTGCCCAATCTCCCCTGGGGAGCAAAATGCCCCTAGCTGAGGATGCCTGACTGAGGGTACTTAGCTGTGCTGATCTCTTAACAACTATAACAACAACAATAATGACAACAGAATTTAGCATTCAAAATCTTAGGTATTAGGGAGTAGTTATTTGCTTTACTATTATTTTACCAAATACTCTGTTTTACATTATGTTGCTTCTTATTTTGAATTTGACTGCATTTTAGGCCTTTTCCTTAAAAAGCAAGATAGCCATGAAGTGACTTTCAGTACTGTAGCAACCATGCATTTTATTTAATGCGTAAGAGTAGTAATTCATTTACTCAGAACCTGTTGTGCTGAGCCAACAGACATTATATTGTGTTTCCTTTTCTATCAGGGTTTATTGAACATAAGGAAAAGCCCCCTGGGCCCAGGAGAAGGCAGATATGGCATTGTCAGAGGTAGAATCAACCTCTGATTCTGACCAAAGTGGTACAGTGGTGCAGATAATTAAAAACACCAGGTAATCTAAAAGTAATTTCTATTTGGCTCAGAAAAGCACTGGCTTCCCTTCCCCCCACCTGATTACCTTCCTAACTGGGATTATTTGATTTAATATAATGTTAGTTTTGTATTTTCTAAGCAAGTACTTGCTATATTTACCTAACACCCAAATATATAAGTAAAATATGAAATTCAGTTGTTACTCTGGATTCATTTGGAAGACTATTCTTATTTAAAAGTCCTATTCCTTCTGGATCCAGAAATTAAGCATACGGTTTGGAGGCTGCCACGTGGGGAGAAGAAGATGGGAAGAGAACAAAGATGATGGTCTTATGCCTTTGTCACCCAGAGCAATTTTGGCTTCAAATTTTATATACAGTTAATTATTGTCATTTTCAGTAGTTATGGTCTATAAAGTTGCTTCAAAAACTGAAATAGCAAATACTGAGCCATTGCTCCTAGGGGAAACACATGGTTAGGTTCCTATAAGCCTCTGGTCACAACATTTTCACCCAGCAAACAATAGCTAACTTTGTTTTATGTGTTTTGTTTAAAGACACCTTATTTAACGTATGTTGTTGCTTCATTCACACTGAACTCTGTCAATAGCACTATAACTTCTACCTGAAGAAAACTTCACTGACACACACATATTCTCTGTAAGTCACATCACCGCTTTCTTGTACTTAGGAACACCATACAGCACTTCAATATTACGCTTGGGGGGCTATTTAAAACAGTAAAATCACCAACAAAATTCATAAAAATGTAAAAATCTTGGCAATAAATAGATCACAAAAAGGACATTTGTTTATAGTATGAGAAATGAAACAAGAAGGCACAGAGCATTGCCTTGTTTAACCTCAGCTGGGAGCTGCACATCAGGTGGCTCCAATTTCTGGACACTCTGTGAGTGTCTGTGAATGATAGTGAATTTGCTAGTATTGATTTGGGGGTTACAAATAATTTATAGGAAAAAACAAATTTTCAAAGGTGAAATTCATGAATAAAAATGAGAATTGACCATATTTGGGTTTGACGTAAGATATTGTTTGGAGGCTAAAGGCCTCAAAAGCTCACACAAATTTTTGAAAATCACCAGTCTATTCATTTTAGAAATAAACACCTCATGAAAACAATTAGAAATATCCAGGTGATCAAGCTATTAGAATTTTTCACAAAAAATAGTTTAGCACTTAGATCAATGTTTCATAACTAAGGTGGTTTATCAGTGTCACTTGAGAATTTTTTAACAAATACACATAACCATACCTCATCTCTGTTTTTGTTTTCAAACTATTTTCCAGAATTTCTAATTTAGGCCCCTGGTTAAGAATCCTGTGCCCAAGATATTCAAGGTAATTCAGTTGCATTGAACAAACATTTATGGAACACCTGCTATGAGCCAGGAACTAAGCCAGCTCTGGGAGTATCAGCATGAATAAGATATTGTCATATAGCCCCTGACTTAACTATAACCTTTCCATCAAGGGTGGAGTAAACCAGGCATTAAACAAAATGATGGGGTCTCTTGATTAGGGTTAGTCCCTACCGCCATTCTGAGATGGTTTCCTAATTAGCAGCATGGGGTATTAAGGAAGTCACTCTCAGATCAAATAAGCTAAGTAACTTTTCACTAGCTTTCTAAAGGTAAGTCACACCAGTGTAATTTTGTTTAAAGTAGTATGATCTCCCAAATTGCAAGACAAAAATCTATATTCAAATAATATAAATGCATCACTCCCAAGTTAAACAAGAAATACTTGAAGCCAAAAGTAGATAAAATTTGGGAGTTATGCTCTATTTTATTTTCTTCATTAACATAAAAAGAGATAATTGCCACTGTGAATGATATGTAAGTAAAAGACATACTATCCACTTTGGCTTCAGTGAGTCGTAACACTATTCAGTGCCCTTACTACTAGTTCATGTTTTAATAAAAATATACAGTTTGTTGAGCAGTATGTAACTTTCAGGTGGAAGGGATCCTTCAGTTTTTTGACTGGGTACACTATTTAATCTATCTTTTCCACAAAATGCCCCAAAGGGCGCTTATAATAATTTGATTAAAATGGAATCAGAATTACAGAACAGTTTTTCCTTAATCTAATAAATCAAGTCAACCTTAAAACTTTATACAAGATAGATGCTCAGCAGTGAATTTATTTCCTATTATATTTTTCAAGGACACTTAAGAAAATTCCTCTGATCTACATAACATAGGAAATCTTGTGTGGCAATATGTTCAAGAACCATTGATAAGGGAGCAAAGAGTGCTTCCAAATGTAAACTGCTTTGGAATTTTTGTTTTTTAAGAAAAGAGCAACTTTATAATAGATAATCAAAGTTTTGAGGTGTTTTTCTGTTGTGGTGGGGGTAGAGGAAGACCTTCAGTATGAGAAATAGAAAGGAGACCAGAGCTGATCTGTGAAAACAACGAAAAGCAATAATCATGGCCTATGTCCTACTTTTAAGCAATTGAAAATCCACCATGAACTATTCTTGGCACCATTTGCACCACAGACCTATTACCAGGTATAACAGGGAGCTAAGGAATACTATCTTGCCTTTCAGAATGTCTTCCATCATCTTCAGAATGCCTGAAATGCCACATGGTTTCATTTCTTTAGCTTAAAGCTGTTTTCCTTACTAAAATGCCAACACCTTAGGAAGGGATTACACACATATTTTACCCTATCACTCTCTGAAATCATACAGTAGGAAAACTGAGGGGTTGGGGGATCATAAAGAATGCAGATTTGGAATGTGATTTATCAAATATTTATTGAGCTTGTATTGTATTGCAGGCAGTAGGCTAGAAGATCCAAAGTTGTCAGAGTCCCTATTCCTAAGAAATTTACCATCTTGACAGGTTCACAAAGAGAAGATCCAGGGAAGTGTTGCCAAAAGTAAGCACTCTGAAAACTTTGGCAACGGCCAAGCTTGTGCATATTTCATTATCAGGGTATACTTAATTCTCATGATACATTTCGTGTGCACAAAAACTCTTAGCTTTCACACACACACACACACACACACACACACACACACACAGAGCTGCAATTTCTCCCTCTCATTGGTAAAATTGGGGTATTAGATTCAACTTCTGTGTTGATTTCATATGGTTAGGTATAATAACACATTAAGGAAAATTTTGTGAGATGTTTTAGTTTTGTTTTGCTGTAAAACACATTTGGCAAAGGATAATTTAAAAGAATAGCCATATGTTTCCTGTATTCTGCCAGGATTTGATTAAAATGCACACTTTAGATAAGATCTTTTGGTTTTTCAAAATGGTGGCTAAGTTTGATGCAGTAACTGTGCTTGCATTTTTGTGTCCAATCCTGGGCTAGGGCTGCAAAAATAAAGTTCAATGCTTGCAATCAAGGAAGTTACCTTCAGGTGCGGAGACACATACATAAACAAATAAGTGCCACAATGTACAATGATTTCTAGAAAAGGTAATTTTTGTAGCCTACTTTAAGACAGTTAAAAATTCTCTTCTCAGTTAAGTCAGAGGAGAAAAAATGGATCAAACTAGTAGGGCTTGTGTTATTAATATTAAATAATCTACCCAGTTTGTGTGAAAATTTACAAGGAACAGATTAGCAGATTCTGCCAAAGTCACACACATTCTACTCTTCTTCCAACTTTTCTATTTTCTATTTTTGGGGCTGCAATATAGGTTACTTTATAGTAAAAGAAGTGACTGACTATTAATTTACTTTTCAAATTCACATGGACAAAACTGAGGCAAAATGAAGATCCTGAAGAGTATCTTCCCCGTTTCTTTAGTTATTAGGGGGCCAAATAAATATGTTTGGAAACTTACAGCAAACAACTAAAACCACATACCCCACTATACAAACATATTAATAAATAAAATATTTAAAAATTATTTTGAAATGGTCTAAAGAGTACCAACTCCAAAATACTTTGCACTGAATCAAAGCTGCCAATATTATTTCTGCCAAGTTTTGTTTCAAAACAGAAATAAACTTTGCTATATGTTCAGCATGATCTCTAATGATTAAAGATAATTATTTACATTTCCCTGAAGCTTCTAAAAACGTTTTCTCATCAGTTCACTTTAGCACAGAAGGAAGAGTGTGAAGTGATGTTTACCTGAGCAGGTGAAGACGAATCAATAAGTCAATTTCTAAATATTTTACCTGAAGAAATAGACATTTTAAGAGAGACTGAATAGTAAAGATTTATGGTCTATGTTGGTTAAATTGGTCAGGTTAATTTTTTTTATTAAGTTTTATTTAATGTATATCTAGATTACATATTGAGTGAACTTGTAATTGCGGTTAAATATGTTTCTACCTGATCCATTTTTATCTCTGCTGCCTCTTCCATCTCCACCCTCAGGACTTAAACCCAATAATATTTATATAGAGAGTGAGCAGCAGTTGCTTATTAAATCAAAATGAATATGGCTTTTGGTAGTGTTTATAATGTTGTTCTATTGAAAATATTTTAACTCCTAATTCAATATTATTTTATCAAGTATCCAAACAAGAGCTGCTTATCTATGATCTGACAAATAAATTCCAGGGAACTTTTAACCTAACAGCCCATTAATTCTTACAAATGTCTGCAAAGATCAGTACATACCTGCAGGGGTCAGGCTGCTGACATCAATAGAAAACTTAAAATGCTGGGTGAATTCCTGTGGGGGCATCTTAAATTTTTGTCAAGTTTTTCTAGGTTTCCAGTGTGGGTTCTTTAGAGGATAGCAGTCCCTAAGGTCTGCTATACACTGTCATTTATCCCCTGCAGTCGTGGTCGAACAGTTATTTCCCTTTGAACTATGGTCTTCAGACTGGGCATGCATATGTGCCTTTGGGTATACACAAAGACTGTCCAAAGGGCATGTGAATATTCAATGGCCATTTGCACCGTTTAGTAGCATTCTTTAAGCTATCCTTTTCCATCTATCCTTTCGCTTTACAACATAAAAGAACACTTTTCATCTGAAACAAAGTTGACTGTGGTTCATTACTCAAGTGTTAAAAAACTTTCAAATGTCAAACAATGGGACAATGGAAAAAGCTCCTTTAAAGATTAGTAAAGGTGCCCTACCTTGAGATGTTCTGTTTTTCTCTGTCAGACCTCTTAAAGTAAATAAATTTGATATGGGGTATTCTAGCTTGTTGGAATGTTCTATGAAGGATATGGCTACTAGATCATCCTTTCATTCATACACTAAAAAATACATATTGAACAAGTGTGACATGCTCATGGGCTCCTTCACATTCACATGGTTATGGGGTCAGTAAAAGACCACACATAAGTGTATACACAGAATCTGAGGACCGTCTTCTCTGACTCTCTTCTTTTTGAGATTTATTTCCTTCACTTTTGGGGAGCTGTAGTTGGCCTAAATTCTGTCTTCTATTATTCAAGTCAGTAAAATTGAGAGTTTTCTATCAGAGTTTTACCTGTCCTGGAAAGGGATAAAACCATGGGAACTCTACTCACAACTATTTCCATTTTAAAGTCTCATCTACTTTCTAGCATCTCCCTGTCTTGGTCTCTATCCAGGATCTTCAGATAATTTCTTTTTATATTTTGTTCAGGGTTTGTAGTTGTTATCTGTGAGAGGTTTTTGCTAGACAGGAGCTATTCAGCCATCACCATTTTGTTTTTAATCAATTTTAGATAATGAACCACTGTAATATATACTCTGTAACATCACATGAAAATTATGGTAGTAGGGTAATCATATGGGAAATTTTAAATAAAACAATTTTCTTCAAAAAGTAGGTCTTATATTATTCAGATATTACAGGATATGTAGCTCAATAACAGTCCATCTACATTTCAGGAGTAATCTTTTTCCCCCAGTTTATCTATTTAGTTGTAACACTTTTTTTTTCTGAGACACTTCCTGCCTTCATGATTTGTAGTTTATGTTAATGCCTTTCTGGTCTTGAGATAATGCTCAAATAAAATATTTAAAAATATAGTTTCCTGTAAACATTGTAGTTAAATTTTGATAGTATACTTGCTTTCACTTCGTAACAATAGTTCACATTTTTAAATTATTTACACTGCATGCAAATCATCCAGAACTTTTCAAAGCCCTTGAACTTATTACATGTAAAACCCATAAGCACTTTTTCTCATAAAGAAGACATGCAAGGCTTATTTATCAGCCGAATTCAATTACATGTGACACTAAGAAGGATGCTTGCCATTGAAGTACTATTTATGTATGCAATTGAATATTTTTTCTACAATGACCATTTTACATGGGGCTCATTTAAAAGCTTGTCCTTTTCTGCTCCCCTTATCATTTCAATTAAAAGAAAATAAGCTTTGTCTGAATCAAATATTTGTCTGAATATACTCAGAGTCCGTTCTCTCCATCCTTCCATCCCAAACTGTGTTTCCTCAGAAAAAGAGCAATTACAGAGCAAACAAACCTAAAAAAAAAAAAGGAAAGGGTCCCACTTCATGGGGTCATCACATAAGTTTCGTTTTCCACCAGTCTGCCCTTGTCCATGAGAAAGAATTTGAGATTCTGATTCATAAGGTGTGGTGTGGGGCTTGAGATTCTGCATTTCTTATTTATTTATTTAAACGTAATAATATTTTAATTTTATTTTTTAGTTTTTTAAAGTTCTCCTTTTATTATAGATACAGAATATATATATACACCATGGAATACCATGTAGACATAAGAAAGAATGAGATAATGTCCTCTGCAGCAACATAAATGCTTCTGGATGCCATTATCTTAATTAATGCAAGAACAGGAAACCAAGTATCACATGTTGTCTTTTATAAGTGAGAGTTAAACATTGATCACACAAGAACATAAACATGGAAACAACAGAGACTGGGGACTAGTAGAGGCAAGAGGGAGAGAGGACGATGTGGGTTGAGAAACCAACTATTGGGTACTATGCTCACTACCCGGGTGACAGGACCTGTACCCCAAACCTCAACTCCATGCAAGATGCCCATGTAAAAGCCTACATGAGATTGTGCATCTCTAACCGAAGCCCAGGTGATGCTGATGCAGACCATGTCTTGGAAGAATTTAGGGTTCAGAGAGGGCCTCCTCAGTACTTGTTGCAGTGAATTTACTGCAACTCCTGTTGTAAACTCCTGTTGCAGTAAACTCACAGTGCAATGAGAAACACCCTGACTTTGATTCACATATATTTTAAAACCTCATAAGGAGGAATTACAGACCTCTTTGTCAAAATGTCAGTTCAGTTGATAAACTAAGGGACAAAAAGACCCTCATCTCACCTGGTAAACTGTCAACTTGTACAGTCTTTAAAGCCAGCTGAATGAAGTAGAAACCTCATCAGAAAGTCTAGCAGTAAGCAGCTATGTAGGAAAGTGCTGCAATCTTTCCTCAGAGGAATTTAAGGATGTAACATTTTCAATTAAAAGTGAGTCTGTTGTGCAATCTTGAGATGATTCCTGATAAAGTCTCAGAGAAAATGAGTTTGACTTTGTGGAACTGCGTAGTTGTCATTTGGTGTGTTTAGGAAAAGAATTAAAAACAAACACTGGAGAACAAAGTCTCATCTGAGATAAATACAGTGGGAGATGGTCCTGAAATTGGCAAAGGAAGCACTTTGGAAGTGTTAGGAAGACAATGCCAGAGCAAACAGAAGGGTAGGCTATACACAATTCTGATTAAAAAACAAAACAACAACAACAACAAATAAATGTGGTAGGGGAATAAATGTTAACCACTTACTACTCTCAGGGTTTGTTCTCTATACGGTATAGTGAGAGTCTTATATCACCCTTCACTGGGGATTCTCAAGCCACCATTGATTTAGCTGTATATGTTCAGACCACAGCTCTTGAGGTTATTTGTGATTTACAAGCCTCTACATATGTGTATTCTACTTTTAAACTTAGTCCCTTTTAGAATCAAGCAGTGTTTTACAAATGCTCTGAGTTTCACACCTCCTGTGCTGTATCACACAGAAATGAACAAGGTGCGACGGTTAGTAATTGACAGGTGATAAAGCCCTAATGATAAAGCTAACAATGATAATACAAATAATGATAGCTGATTTTGAGAGTTGTGTGCCAGACGATGTTTTGTGGACTTTAGGAATACTGGCTTATTTTTCATAGACAGCTTTAAGAGAAAGGTACTATTATGATCTCCATTAGGAAAGTAAGGTACGGTGAGGTTAAGTAACTTACTCAATATTAAAGATTAATCTGTTAAGTAGAAGAGCGAGGATTTAGATCCTGCAGTTCAGCAAGAACAATAATGTAATTTGGACTAATCCAGCTAAGCACAACAAATATCAAATTCGAGTGTCACTTCACAACTTTCCAGCAATGATCCAACATACCCTAACAGAGCGTGCAAAACCTCTAGCATCTCAATTGGAAGCTCTTTGACAATAAAAACAGATATATAACAAATTCTGCACTAAATTCATGACAGCCTTCTCAAAGCAGGGGAAGCTAACTGCAAATTTTGAGATGAAGACTTGCTATGTAAAACATGTCACAAGATACCATTTGTAAGTCACTGATTTCATGTGTAGTGGTACTACCAAGATCGGCCAAATGAAGGAAACTGGAGAATGGGTATATGTTTATATCCACTTTAGGAAGAGATTCTCCTTCAAATCTGTATGAGAAAGCATCCAATTATAAATAATAACTTTAAAAAGGAATAAAGAAATCCTCTATACTTTTCTGCACCATGTGACCTTGGTTAAAAGATCATTTATGGGTTTTGACATGCAAGTAAAGTGAAGTAGCATAAATGGCTAGGGTAGGATACTTCATTCCATTACCACATCTTGGCATTACTCTTTCTGCATTGTCCTTCAAATGCATCATACACTTTCGTCCCCAATCTAGTTTTTTTTCCATAAGCTACTGAAATGGATCATTTCAATCTGGTTTTATTTACCATTGACCACTCATCTCAAAAACTCTGCTATCACGATTACCTCTCTCATGTTTATATATTCTCCCTTGCACCAGCCTCCCTTGGACTGGGCAGGAGTCCAGTTTCCACCCTGGGTTTTGTCTTCTCTAGTGTCTTGGCTCTGAGCATCCATTCTAAGCTAATCTTCCTGTGCCTACCTAAGAAGAAGCTCTGACATAGCCTGGTGGCTCAATTGTCCTGAAAAAATAAAGTTTAGAAGACATTCATGTTGCTTTCCAGAACTTGGAATTCATTTGACTTTACTTATATAAGAGGCTATAGAAAATACGACTAGATTGTTTCAGTTTCTGAGGTGCAAAGTGCTCAGGTTTCCAGTAAAAACTAATCTCTCTGCATTGTGCCTTTCAGACCCAGATAAAAAAATCAGAGAGAAATTTATTTCTAAAAAAATGACAAATATCCTGCTAGCTTCCTTTAGATGCAGCAAGAACAATGCTTTTAATTCTGCCTCCTGACTTTCTACATGAAGATCATCGAATGAGCACATAGAACAAAAAAATAAAATAACATTTCAGATATTATGGAAATGAAATGCTCAAATGACACAAATAACAATGGGCAATTTTCACATCACTCAATAAACTGAGGATGTATTCAGCCCTTCTTTATGCCATGAGTTATTCTGAGTTTAACTTTTTTTAAAAAAAAGAACGTGGAAGGAATAAGATTCTCACCCTTGGCCGTTCAGGAGATAATATAACTTTCCAAAAACTACCCAGGGAAGAAACAATTAAATGGGAAAAGGACCACAGATCCACAGGGATTCTCCACTGACAGTGAGGACAGGGCATTGTGTGTGTGTGCGTGTGTGTGTGTGTGTGTGTGTGTTTTCCTTACCCTCAACAAAATAACAACAACAACAACAAAAAACTCATAGAAATAGTGTGACAATATTTGGGATGAGGCAGCCTTCCTCTATATTCCCATGGGCATTGGTGAGGAAAATGATTGCTGATTCAGTGACCTTGAATTGGTCCAAAATGAAAACAAGCAAACAACAACAACAACAACAATAAACACACACAAAAAACCCACCCCTCTGTCTGTCTTTAGTTTGCTTAAGAACGAAGTGTCTTTAAAAATTTCATTTTTTTTTTGAAGAAAACATATGCCTGAATACTGACAGATGACATGCTGATAGATACACTTTTTTAAAATTTATGACTGTGGTTGTCATTCTCATGTTAGTTGCAATTTCAATAAATATTTGTAGATTGACAATGTCCAATAACTTCTCTTTCCCCAATTTTTTTTGGCTGCTTTTCTTTCTTCCTTCCTCCTTCCTCCCTTCTCCCTTCTCCCTTCTTCTTCTTCTTCTTTTCCTTGTCTCTACTTTTCTTGGCTAGGGAGGACCTTAATCTAGTGTATTCTGGAGTGTCAGTTTTTCAAGAAAAAATCAGTATTTAAAATAATTTATTTCAAGTAATTTTAAATATATGATTCTGCACGTGACTTAGTAATGTTCATGACATGATTCTCAGCCTTTGGATACTCTTTTGCCTGTATCTTTAGAAGTGAAGAATTCTATTCCCAGAAAAGATAGGTCTTGACAATAGCAGCAAAATCTTTTCTAGTTCTTGTTTATCCCCTTTATAAAGAAATCTATTACAATGGGGAAAACTGCTTTCATGATACCTGAATTTACAGTTTCAACTGTAATCTACTTTAATAATCTTTTGGATGGGAAAAGATACTCAAGAAATTGGACTTCTATGAATGCATTTATGGCAGAATGTGCATTTTCAAGGTGAAATACAATACAAATTTCACCATGTGTGTCTCTCTTGGTGGTGGCACATAACCAGTTTTTAGGATGAATAATGTATAAAATATGTCTCCTTGAGAATTATTTCCTTCCCTTTCTTAAACTGACTTTCCCATGCCTAGAGACAGCAACCCTATGTTGCTTGTATAGGGAGGGTTAGATAAGAGATCTAACAGCACTCTCATTGGAAAACAATGACTGTGTTATTTTAACACTGAGAAAGTACTAAAAACAAATAGCCTAGTTTATTTCCTCTGGGTGAAGTGTATGCTTCACAATTTACAGACATGAATTAAGTTTTGTCATTGTAGTTATTTTGTTTCAGTCTATGCTATTTATATGTATTTGAGGAGGGATATATGTTTCCAGATTTTCTCTTACGGAAGAAACAGACATTTGAAAATATGCAAGAGGCACAGTGTGTTCTCACATATGATATTGTCCCATTGATAATTGTAAATGGCTTGTTATTGGTGGCTTGTTTTCATTTTGTCTAACTTCAGAGGGAAATGGACTCTTTTAAGCATATAGAGAAAAATGTCCAAATTTTTTGCCTCTTCGTTTTCTGTGGAAAAAATACAGTTTGAAATAGATAAAAATGTGACTAAACCCCATACGTGTGGTTGCAAAACTCACAAAGCTATTTCCATGTTAGACTTGGCTCATTGCGAGGGATTACATTTTTGGTGGTCAATGAGTATTTGACTGATTGGATAAAATTCTATTTTTAAAATGTTTTATTATTTTTTCTTAGGAAGTTCATTCTTGCATAGCTAAAAACATCAAGTCTGTTAGGTTAAAAATACACTGATTGGAAGAACCAGGTGCTACTCATGCCATAAAGATAAGCTGCTTTCCTTTCTTTCAAACTTACTTTAAGAATGCCTAATGTGTTTGGGTGAATCAATCTCACTCCTCCATACTCAGAGGAAAGTTTCCTGTTAATTTCTCTGGCTTTCTGAATCTCACACTCATATTCTCCTAGGAAATCAGGTGCATAGTGGCAGAGCCAGGTCCCTAGACACCTGCTTATGGGGTTTATTAAAGGTTACTAGACACAGAGGAGCTGCAGGGCATATGTGGTTTGACTTAGTGGTGGCTGGGGGACAGCCTATGTGCTGTGGCTGGCAGAGCCCCTGGGCAGGTCCACCCCTAAAAGGCCTATGAAAGTGGAAACATCTAGCAATGACAATGAATGAGACTGCCAAGAGCAATTAATAGAGTAACAGATTTGTTGGAAAAGTCAAGGACAGAGACCTAGGGAGTTAGTCATAAGGCGAGAGTTGACAGCAACCTTGTGAGCAATCACTTGCAATATTAGGCCCTCGGGGGTTTTGAAAAGCTTTATGCTTCTTTAGGCTCCAGGACAACCACTGGGAAGTGAGTAGAGCAGTTTTTATTATTCTCACTTGATGCATAAAGCTACATGGTTTCTATAATTTAGTAGTAAACTCAGAAAAATCCTGAATTTTGACTATTACAGGAAGATAGGTTGAACAAGATCTCGCAGTGGATAAGAAGTCCCTTTTACATTTATAGGTGGGAGACAGGGAGACATGGGTTTGAGACTCCCAAAAGAAGAGGAGAAAGAGTCTATTCAAGAATTTATGATACTTCGCAATGTGACTGAGCATGCTCCCAGATCAATGTGGTTGATTATTCAAAAACTGAAGCCTCATTTCTTGGCCTACTCCCTACAGAGAGTAACTTTCCTATAGTTTCCACTCTTAATGGGAAATGGAGAGCCACGATGTGACTGTTCTCTGCAGAGAGATTCTTAGTTAATTGCTTCTACTTCTGTTTTCATCTCAGTGGGGGCCAGCTTCCCTAATTAACTGTAGCGGGCATGTCTGGTTACGGGCAGCCATCATTTTGGAATGACTGAGCCCATTTCATTAAGAACATATCTTTCTAGGGCAATAAATAAAGACAATGAAGAGTACCAAGTGGTAAAGAAGAGAGAGGTTGGCTCCTGTGTGAGATAGGTCTGGGTTTGAATCCCATCCTTAAGTACTCATGGTTCGAGGGACACTTGCTCTCACCAAGCCTCAGTTTCCTCAACTTTAAAAATGGGGATAATTCCACCCGTTGCTGGGATATTGCACAGATTAAATCAATTGACATTAAAAAGGAAAATTCATCAAGATAAACACATTTGGTCACATTATTCTGCAGGTAAGATGGGACTTTGTCTCTGATAACAGATGCCATGGTTTTAAAAGATAGATTATAATGTCTCTCTGCATATATTCATACTGCAAAAATTATTAACACTGTGGAGCCATTAGAAGCTAAATTAAGCTGCTTTCCCATGCCATGCCACTGTTACATAGGATGCATGCTCTGGGCAGATTTCACACATTTTAGTTATTGGGTTGGCAGAATTGTCAAATGCCAGTTTTGAAAGATGAGGCTATCTACAGATGCTTGCATAACACAGTTAAGCAGAGAAACAAAAATGAAAATATCCCTTGGCCCTTCACTGCGAGCTAGGTAGCTTCTATCTGTGCTTCCAGATGCACTTTCTATCCTGCTCCCACTACCCTGGGCCCACAGAAATAAATCTGTACATCTCCAGCAGGGCTGCCTTGCCCTCTGGTTTCTGGATGAGCTCAGCTATGGGGACCCTCAGTAGAGACTGGAAGATGAGAGTGAGTGAACAAGGGATATTTATTTCTCCACTTCCTCTTGTGGAGTTGCCACAGGCTGGCTGTGTCCTAAGACAGAAGTCCTCAGTTTCCGTAGGGCCTCCTTTACCACACCACCTTTCTGTCTTCGGGTTCATACACCTTTCCCTCCATTTGTCCATTCGGGCCTGGGGTGGTAATAGTCCCCACTGTCACTAGATTCCAGCATATTGTCTCCACATTTGCATTAGGATAAAACATATGGATTCATCAATTTTGCAAAACAAAAATTATCAAATATTGATAATTTCATACTCAATCTAATAAATAGTTACATCATTAAACTGTTTTGAATCATTCAATTAAAGTGCAGTTCATTAGCAAGTAAGGAAAATATTTGTTGTTAAAATTAAGGAAAGCAGGTTTGCAAAGGAGACAGCAGAGAAGCACTTGGAGATTTTTTGGGATGAAAATATTTACTGAGGGCAAAATAACTATTAAATAATAGAAGCTGTAATTGTAAATTATTTAAACACTGGATTGATAAATAAAAATTTCTGTAAAGTAAATGGTTACTTGGTATCACAGCACCAAAGTGATTTGATTTTTTAAAAATTAATCTGGTATATTTGGAAACCTAATCAAGCAGTTTGGTATAAATAAGCCCTCACTGATTTACAGAGATACATCTGATAATGCAAAGGAAAGAACAAAAACTGAGAGTAAGGAGACCTTAATTTGAGTGCCCGCTCCCCGCTCCAATCAGTTATATGATTTGAGGAAAATCACTTTGCCTTTTTGTCATCAAGTTTCTGATCTGTAAAATGAGGAGTCAGGGATAAACAACCTCCAAAATCCCTTTTAGTTCTGGTTTTTGTTAGTTTGTAATACCAGGGACTGGTATCAATGAAAAAGCAGAGCCTCAAGGTGCTCCTCCTCTGTCCTTCCCTGACAGTTTATTTGCTTCATTCAGTAGTTGGCTGATAATTTCCAAACTTGGCAGCACAGAAGAAATATCCAGGGTATGTTCCTCGGCTCCACCTCATACCTACTGACTCTCTAGTATCATGGGGACAGTAGCTATTTCATATTTACGAAATCTCCCCCATTGATTCTGAAGTGCAGCCAGGATTGGAAATCACTGTGAAAAACACTATCTTGGGTATAAAGAGAGAAGACTGATGACAAATACGGGTTATTCTGAACAACTCTCAGGACAATTCTGGTAGAAGAAATCCAGAATGGTTCTGAGTAATGGAGCTAAATGATTTCAGCTCTCCTGTTCTCTGTAGTACTCAAATAGAAAGAGGACAGTCACCATATTTGCTTGTTGCAATTGTGCATGTGGGCATAAGTTTCAGAGATGTTATGTCCTATTGCCCTAACTTTTGGATTTCCTGTGTCATTATAAACCTTTTTCAGAGCATAATGACACAAAACGTGATCATATTTGTATGGTTCATTAGCATAAGGGAATAGCTACTCATAGTGGAGATGACTGGGCCAAACCCAGCTTATCATGAGAATGAAGAGGGGATCAATATCTAGGCAAACCTGTAACCACTTGTGGCACACTAGGATGACTGGGAAGCACTGTCTGAGTGTACCTAGTACCATCTATGTTCACAAGACGTGCTCAATACATTTGTCATAGATATTAATAAATTATTGGTCAGTCTTAGAAATACATGGTTTGGGCTGGGTGCAGTGGCTCATGCCTGTAATCCCAGCACTTTGGGAGGCCAAGGCGGGAAGATCACGAGGTCAGGAGTTCAAGACCAGCCTGGCCAATATGGTGAAACCCCGTCTCTACTAAAAATACAAAAAAATTAGCCGGCATGGTGTCGCATGCCTGTAATCCCAGCCACTCAGGAGGCTGAGGCAGAAGAATTGCTTGAACCCAGGAGGCAGAGTTTGCAGTGAGCCAAGATCCCACCACTGCACTCCAGCCTAGGTGACAGAGCGAGACTCTGTCTAAAAAAAAAAAAAAAAAAATTTATGGTTTGTTGTATGATTCTTATCTGCTTACGATTCAATTATTTTCAGTTCTTTACTATAGCTTGTAATAATTTCTTCCAGAACCTACATAGAAATGACATGCCTCACAAAATGCAAAACTCAACTGTGGAAGTAAATATGATTACATATGTAAACAACTGCTTAAGTCCAACATGAACACCGTGTTCACTATTTACAGGTACTATATCCTTTAAAATAAAAGTAAAAACAAAACTATGCAGTACTTACCGGGTCCCTTCGCACGAGCTCTCCATTGGGTACTACTTCAACCAGGTGGATGATGATAATCATAGAATTCAGAATGTAAGTAAGAAACATGTTCTTGTGCAGGGTTACCCTTTGGCAGCCAAGGCTCCTGGAAGAAAAAGTAACATAAAGCATTGACCAGTGCCAAAATGTTAGAGTACCTGGGAAAAAAACATTTTGGTAATATTTTTCATATTTTCTTTAAAAAAAAGATGAAAGAACATATAGAAAAAAGTAAGGCTGGTCTCCTTTTTCAGATTTATTACTACTTTTCTGCCTGATTTAAAAAAAGATGTTTCCAATCATAGCAGCTCATAGTTTTCAGTCCTCAGAGTGACTTCATACAATAACTGAAAGAGTGGGTGATAAAATCTCTTTTAATTATAGCAAATGTTGTAAAATTAGTTAACAGAGGACTCTTAGATTAGAAACTATTAGGGCTTGCAGTGTGCTTCAAATGAAAAGCCTACTATTCATTGTTGCAACCAGGAAGAAAATATGTGGCCAGTGGGGTCACAGAGCATGAAGTCAGAACCAAGGCTGCCTGTGACAAGGTACCGAATCTATGTCCTTGAGTCACTGCATACACACACTTCACATCTCCTGGCATCCTCCTCTTCCATTATTTCTGTTGCTATCTTCTTATATCTTATATTCCAACTAGAATCATCACTGTAGTTCCTCTTTTCCAACCCTCCTGATGGTGGAGCTCAGACACAGGCAGAAAATTCTTAATAGGTGCAAATGAAATGTCATTATGAGGCATATTGTGATTTGGATCCAATGAGAGCTGTCTAAGTGCTGCTGTTTCTTTGCAGAGTCATTCCCCACCTTTTGGGTATTAAGCAATTTGTTGGGCTTTTATTCTTTTCTCCTCCAGTTCATAAACTTGTACATATGTGTTGGTGTGAATGTTCACATAAACAAACATTAATTTGAATATCCTATTTTCATTTTTTGGTGTAATGGAGAGAGCCTACATCATGACTATAACAGAATTGCAGTGATTATCCTAGACAAATGAAAATCTTATATTTATCATATTTGATAGGGCAAAAAATATTAGCATAACATCATTTGCCATGTGAAAGCTTAAAACATGCAGTTAATGATGCCAATGACTCATAACACTAACTATTCCTAAAAATATCTTCATGGAATAAAGTTAGAAATGAAGAATTTTGAAAAGGAAATTCTGAGGAAAAATGAAATACAAAAATGGTCTGGGTTTACTTACAATGCCTTCCTATATTTCCAATTCAAAGGAAAAATAGTTGTCAATTATCCCTAGCAAAAAGCAAATTTAAGTAATAAAGGCAGCTGTTAGAGCATATTTTAACTATTATAGCTACAGTTTTCAACTTTTTGGGAAGGATAAACAATAACTCATTAATAAATAATATTTTTAAAAATTCAACTTGTTGAACAGGGATAGGATGTAGAATTTACATCCATGAGGCAGGCTCTGATAAAGGCAGGATTTAGGAAAGAGCTTTCTCTTACACACATGCTTCTATGGACTACTCTATTCAGCAGTACGGAAGTCTGTTAAATAAATCAAACCCAACTGGTTTTATAAAGCACTAAAGGTAGGTTGCAAAATTAAATTTAAACAAAAATATTACTTATGTGAAACCTCATGATCGTTTATACTGCATAAACTTCCATCTTGTGACTGCTGCAATCAGCACAGTCGAATCTGTGACCTGCCATCTTTCATAGTCACAAGAGCAATTTATAATTCTCACTGGCGGTTAATTATGGAATTCATTGTTTAATTCAGCCTGGCTTAGGCCAATGATAATTGACATTATCTAGAACTAAGGAGTATGAATGAATGTATCATACAGCGATGATATTCTTACGCCTGGTTTTCTTTTGACTGGGGAGAGCTCAATAATCTGCTGTTGTACATTAGCTTAAATGACTTCATTAACTTCATTCTCCTGTATAAACCCAAGCCACCCTGAATAAAATATACTTCCTCCACCTCCAGCTTACTCTCTTGTGTGCCTGCTTTACTTTTCTTCTTAACACTTATCACCTCCTGACGCAGTATATGTTTATTTATTGCCTGTTATTCTCTCTTTTCCTCCCACTAAAATGAAAGTGCTAAAGGAATTTATTTTATACACCTAGAACACTGTCTGACACATCATTGGGCTTAATCCTCATTTTTTTTTAATTTAAAAATATATTTAAGAAATATGTTCTGTTTTGAGCTGTGACCACTAAGCAATTTTCCAATACACCAATGAATTACATTAAATGTTAGATGATTTCCTACTTTATACTTCATACCATACTGAACATTTGCCAGATTCTTCAGTTTCATATTAACTAGCTAATATGGAACATTATCCTGTTGTTCAACACTAGTTAAAAATAAATATATCATATAGCATATACACATACAAACAATATATTGTATATAGATAGATACAGTATATATAAAGAGTACTGTATCTATATAAAAGCATACATTTTTTTCCATTGGAAACACAGAGAAAATGATAGTTTAAAACTAGATAAACTGCTAGTCTCCAAAGGAGAAGTATGACTAATACTTGAGTTTCTGTTTTTTGAAAGTTTTAATATAATTTTTGCTCATTGAGTTTTAAAATTTTTATCATACTAACTTGACATTTACAGTCATCTTTTTGAAGTGAGTCGAAGGTACTGCAAATTTTTCAAAATTCATTCAATAATCCAAAATATATGATTGTGCACTCATTATGATCCAGACCTGGTAGATATCAGGAATATAATGGAGGACAAACAGGCACTCTTGCCTTTAGGGCCCTTATATACCATGCCATTTTTTATTTACTTTTATTGTGATAATTGTTCTGAAGAAGAGGGGTGGGATGCTAGAGAGAATTAATTGAACTTAACATTAAAAATCCTCAGTACAAATATGTCTCTTAAATGAACATGAGAGAAGCTGACAACATTTTTTTGTCAGATCTGAGATGTCTTAGGTAGAAATAGCACCAACTTGACACTTACTATATTCTATTCCCTTGATTAAAAAAATCCAGACATTTAGATGGACAGAACATTGCTTATTATTTGAGTGACGGGAAACCATAAGTACCACAAATTCTCCAGTAGTAGGAGGTTGAGACAACATAATCTACTTCTACAACATAATCTACCAATCAAGGTGTCATTCAAATGTGAGGAAGAGATAATGATTTACTTGAGTATGAATCTCAAGATGTCACATTTTAAGGCTAAAGCAAAAAGTCATTTTCATAGTTATAGTTTATCTGGTGTAAATCTTTCACATTTGTTTCAAGCTATTAGTACCCCGTGTGTGTGAGTGTGTACTTTTTGGGAGCTTGTAGTTGTATGAGATGGCATTTGATATTGGTCTTGAGTTTTGCCGATTGTGTAAATGAGTTTGCTATCACAGTGTGAGGAACAGCAGTATTTTCTCTTATATATCTCATATATAAGACCGTGTGATTATAGTCACATTCAAAGCAAATGAAGAAAGTAGCAAAAAGAAAACAAGTAAAAGTTGTTGTGAAGTTCCTGCTGCATGGGAAAATATGAATTAGGGATAATTTCTGTAATTGGTACAAGCCAAAGTCATATCTTCTAGTGTAACTTTTCATTTTCATTTACCTAAGGATCATATGTTATTCATGATAACATGAGAACTGAAAAGAAAAGAGAAAATGAAGTGAAGTGGATTGCATTAAAACTCCTGGGAAAATTCAAATACAATATATTATATATCTTCACTATTTGACAAGAGACTTTATGCCTTTTGATTTAGCACAAAATCCTTATCGTTAATAAATTCTCTTTCAATCAAAATTCTTGCTTTTCCTATTACCACTATTCTATGGGTGAAGAATATGCCGTGGTATGATCAACAGTTATCTTTGTTGTCTGTCTTGCCAGTGGTGAGTTGGAAGAAAGGAGGCCATCTTTGATACCATAGATTTCATGGTTTCCTTGGAGCAACAGGAAGGCAGCCAGAGATGTATAATGGTGAATACTACACAAGATAAAGATTCATATACTCACCCAATATGTAGAGGTGACATAGAACAAAGAGAATAGTAAGTAGTAGAGGAATCAGTCTTCCCTCAGTATGTCCCCTGGAAGCCACTTTTGTTGACCTCCATGATTACCTCTATATGCTTTTGGTTAATGTGGCCAATGTAATGTCATGTAGACAATAAAATGAAGAGACTGCCTGTTTTCCAACCTATATTTCTATCAACTTTCAGGCAAGAATAATATTTAAAATACCAATCAGAAAGACATGGATAACAATCAGTCAAAATAAATGCTAATGAATGGCCTGTTATGCTTTTCATGAGGTAATACATTGAGAGGCTTACATATTTAGGATTATTCCACAGAAAAGCAAATTGATAAATTGTAATTGAAATTTATAGATAAGTGAATTTATTGGAAATTTGCTGAAAATGGTCAAGAACCAATCTCAAATAAATGTCCATTTATGTGTCTTTCCCAAACCAGTCTTCCCTAAGGGCACCTTCATTTTAGCTCTCTTGTTGACACTTACTATTGGAATCCAGCAGTAAGAGATCTTGCTGAACTAATTTGATGTTTATATTTAATCCCTTTCCATATTATCATTCCAATTTTTTCTGTGAAGATTTTAAACTAAATACCTTCCTAATAATGCTGTCTTCTTTCTCTAACTGGTGTACCAGAAATGACCTGCATATCATCTTGAATATTATTTAAACTTTTGAACAGTTAAGATTTTTAATGCTGACTTTTCTATGAATTAAACCTGAGAAACTGTTTTTTTCTACATTTTCTCTTTCTCTAGGAAGATGGTATAGAAGATCAATTTTCTTCTATTAAAATGAAGGCTTTATATAAATTTATACATTAATTTTCCAACAGCACAAGGAGCATGATTTCTATTTGCTTTAAGTTTACATAGTTCTGCCTTTTACCTTCCCCTGCATGCTCAGAATAAAATTACATTAAGATTAAAGGCATATTTTAATAAACTAATTCTGAGTAATATCCCAAGATTTTAGTGAGGTATTGGCAGTTCTAAAGCCTCCTGTATGGTCAGCGACTTTAAATTTCTCTGCAGGCCTCCTAGGCCTGCTCATTTGAGGAGGACAGCTGCAGGGTTCCTCCTTTTCATAAGGTACATTTGAGGAGTTCTGAGGGCTTTACAGTGAGATTTCAATGGAGTGATTATGAATGGGGCATCAGTTCTCAGAATTGGAGCTGGGTAACTTTTCACTCTGGTTTCCTGAAAGTTTTATAAAACTGTTTGGAGTCTGCAAAATTACTCAACCCTGGAAATATAGAATTAAGCAAGGGAGTGATGATATTTTTTGCTCAGGTTGCACACAGATGATGCCATTTAAGTGCATAAATTATGAAACTTTCTATTGTAATGTGCAGTGAAGATCTTAAAGACGATGTAGAGTATTTGAAAATAAATTCTGGAAAAAGTTTGCTAATTCACAAATAAATTCCAGTGATATATCAGTATTATTTTCTACTTCCACAATCACTTTTAATGTTTCTGAAATTCAAATATAAAAAATATTAAAGGGTCAGGATCGAACTTAAATTTTAAGAAAACAGAAGTCCTTTATATTTTTACTTTGGGTAAGGTTTAAGATATGGTTGAAAACAAGTATAAAAATTTTATACAGCTTTTTTTGGTTTGAATATTTGGCATCTCAACATATGTGCTTTTGGTATGTCATTTGTTTCTTGTTGTGTCTGCTCTGAAGAACTAGCTGTTTCAGTTCATTTCTTCTCATTATTAGGCTCAGATGATACATCAATAAGACTTGTTTTTCTTCCTCAGATTTAAGTTGCTGTTTAGTTGGTTCTTAGAACTGAGAGACAGCAGGGCAAAGTTGGGTGCTTTCTAGACAATCTGTCCTCACACTCTCGCAAGGGTTTGATCAGCATCATTTTGCTTTGAGACTAACTGGAGTTGAGAAATATTCTACTTTGCCCATGTGCTGCACTTTAACACACCCATCTTCAGTAGCTTAATATAGAAATGATCATTGAAAAAAAATTCTTAATTTCTTTGCTGATTTGGCTTTCACATCTCCTCACTTATTTAAGTTACTGGAGAAAAAAGGAATTAAGATCTATAATGCCTTTGACATTATTACCTTTAAAGTCCTAACTACAATTAGTTGCATGATTACAAATTTGGGAAATTTTTCTTTCAATTTTTTTATGATTATATTTAAAAAACTTAAAAAATATGCTTTAGTGGCATATTTTAAAATAAAATTTGTTTCAGAACCATGATGATATGTTTATTTGCCATAATGAAGTGCAATTGAAAAATGAAGACATTCCAAGATTAATCATGTTGTGTGAATACTGTATTCTAATCATCGAAAATATTCTTCTATTCTAATTTGAGTAATTAATAATTCATGTCGTTTTGCTTTGTTTATCAGTCTTTCTCCTGTTAAACCATTTATAGAAGGAGCTCATTGTCTGTTTGTTTATGTTATGATTTGCTATCCAGTTAAAAATTGCTATTCACTTCTATTGCTTAGTCAATATAAGAATCTTGACTAAGATACAGACAAAGATTGAAAAATGATGAAGGAAAAAATAGTAATTGTACTAAGGATGTATTTACAGGTGATTATTCTCCCCTTGGTTTAATTTTCCTTAGTACTATCCTGACAATGTTTTACCAAAAATCAAATCAAGATTCTATTGTTCTATGTTTTAAATTTATTTTTTGAGGTAAAGTATAGATGTATAATTTACCATCTTTGCCATTTTAAGTATATAGTTCAGGGGTGATAAATACATATATATTCTTCTCCGCCCTCATTCTATATGTGAATCACTGTACATTTAATCACATACCACATTTTTTTTTCATATTTTTTTTACACTACCACATTTTTTAAGTGTGGATGATTGTTTGTCATCTGAGTCTGCAAAAGGGCTTTTCTTTATGATTTCTATGATACCACCATGACTATTATTACTACCAATAATAATAATAATGATATCAAACACCTATTTCACTTATGTGTCAGACATGAATCCAGCCACCTTACATATATTATTTCATTTTTATCTAATTTACTTCAGTTTCTAACATATTTACTGAACCGTGGTGTGTCTAGAGAAAAATACACATGTGGCTTACTCTGAATCTACATTTGAGAATATACTTCAGAAAGCCAGCCTAGGACAATGTTATGAGTGCTTTATTTTCACTAAAGTTTGTTGTGATGAAAGCATACATAACAGTTTCTAACTTAAATGTACCATTACCTGTAAAGATCCTATTTTATATTCATGTAAGTTGACAAGATAACTTAAAGTATTCAAGTTTTCCTTGTGTGTTTTCTCATATTTTGCTTTCTAGCATAATTGTGCACCATAAAACCTAAAGACAAGCATATTAAATTAGGTTTTGTAGAAACATGCTCTGATGTGCTTGTTTATTCCTTAGTCTAACATATGCTAGCAAGAAATAATTAGGCAGGGTATATGTGGATTTGTGGCTATGGTCGCCGAAAATTAGGGTGGGAGTAAAGAAGGTGGAGAATCCTCTCCTCTACCCTTAATGGTAACTTACCCATGGTAAATGGAACCTTTACCATGTTACAACAGTGTACTTATGGGCTCACAGGACTGTCTTACTTTAGGAAGCCTCAAGGCATAGTGCTTTTGAAAATGATATAAATTTATCCCCTTCTCCCCAAAGATAGGATTAAAAGCATATTTAAATTCATTTCATTTTTCTTGCTACTTCATGACTCCTAACATTGCATGTCGCTTGTAATTTGCTGAAGACCCTTCCACACCTCCACTCTTGCAGAATTCACCATTTATTTCAATAACTTAAAGGAGGAAATAAAGAGCAGATGCTGTAAGCGTACTTACTTGAAAAACACGAAAATCCCCAGGGAAATCACTAAGGTGAAAATTGACAAAGAATGACCCACGATAGCCAAATAGTACAGAACATACGCATTCTGGAACAACAAAAAGTAAAAACAAACACAAAATGAATGAATGATTCATCAGAGAGAAAATCATTCCTTTTCCTAAATATATGTAAATCAACAAATGTTTTCCTCCTTTTAAAAAACTGCTACAATTATAACAAATATTTCAGACAATGAAATTATTTTTTATCTTTACTCATGGTATGAAAATAAATTGTCATTTTCAAAGAATAAAGTTCTTTGAGATGAAGTTCCTCATTCAAAAATATATTTCAGAAGTAGCTTTATATTCATTAAAAATTATCATCCCTAAGCCCAGTAAGCAATCCCGGTAGTTTTAAACTTCTGGAATCTTTTAGACAGTGGATACATAATTCTATACCACAGACCTGGCAAAATAGCAATCAACTTTCCAAGCTGTCCTGACTCTCAGCATATACAGAGGGTGAGGATAGTATGGTGGCGGGTTGCTATGCCTTTGTTTAAAATGATATCATTAGTATTTAGTTGGTTGAAGCTGCAAACTTTCCCCTTGGCAGCCATTTGATAATTCTTTTTTTCATAATCATGGTTAATTTTATTTATTCTCCCATAATGTTATGTTGACTTGGAAGAATGTCCCTCTCATGAAATGCATGTCATAGCATCTTTTATTTCCTAGTCATCACAATCTTTCCTTTCCTTATAATATAATTTTATCACAGAGAAAACAGCAATTGATCTAGTCACCCATCTCTCTCTCTGTCTTCTCTGTCTCTCTGTTTCTCTTTGTCTGTTTCTATGTTTCTAGTCTCTCTCTCATTCACTCTATTTTGACACTAGCTTTTGCATTTTGTACTATTTAGCCAGTTTCATCAACTGTAATTGAAGTAGACTTGAATCTATTGTAATTAGGGATTTTGTTTTCACTTGTTTTTCTTGGTGGAGCATAATTTGTATATTATTTTGTAGTTGTACCTTAATCTCTTGACTTTTGGTCTTAAGTTCCTTCCACAGTTTGTTGGGTCTTGGTATGAATGCAAATGTAATGTAGATAGAACGAATAACCTCTATGAAGTTCTTTGATTTCCTGGAATAAATGTGGGATTTATATAGCCTTGAACATTTTGATTTTTGTCAATTTCCTCAGGAAGAGTCTGGGATTGAAGCACTAATTCAGTTAAAATGCACCCAAACTGTTCAGAGCCCTTTCTTGGTTATGTGCATTATTGCTGTCCTGAAATGAGCATTCCTTTTCTAGACCTTAGAATTTCAAAATGGACTAATTAGCTTCTCCTAAGTTGTGCCTGTTGCATCATTTGACCAGGCATTCCATATTTTTGGGGCATTTTCATTGTTGATACCACTCTCTTAATAGCATATTTTACTCTTACAGGAAATGTTAATAAAGTTAGAATAGTAGGTTTATAATTGGAGCTGATAAAATCTTCAGAGAGCTTTCTTGGGAGGGATTTAGGAATCTTAAACACACACACACACACACACACACACACACACACACACACACACACACACACACAAACATTCACCTCCTATCTTTTCTCCCAGGAATTCATTTTCTAGCTATTTTTCTAACTTCACTTGTAGACAATATCAGGAGAGGCATTTTCTAAAAGTTTTTCCTTCTAAATAGTTTACTACGTAGAACACTCTTGCCCCTTAATTAATTTGGATATATCTGCACTCCCTCTTCTGTCAGTCTTTTAAGAAATCTTTGCATACTTTATTTCTAAGAAAAATTTATATAACTTAATTCATATTCTTTTCAGTTGCTTCCAGAATACTCCTTTTAAAAACATTTGTTCTTCTGAAATAGAGTTGTCTAAATACGTAAGATTAAATCAACAACTTATAATTTAGTTGCCATCCTTGTGTCATTCTCAAGGGTGAGTTTTTTTTTTTTTTTAAATGAATTCTAGGTTGGTTCCTTCAAATTTTAATGTGACGATATTTATATGGAAGATTTGTGGAAAGCATTTTAATCATTATACTAGGTGCCTAGAGAGGAGCATTTCTTCTTTAAATTATTTCCTTCTCAGATGTAGCCAGTGTATGTGAGAAGTCCAAAGACAACACTAAGAATGATTTGGACTTGCACACTTACAACAATCCAGTTAACGTCAGCATAATTTTTTTCTGTAACATCATAATCAGCACTCATTCAGAAAATTCACTACTCCATGACATAGCTTATTGATCAGACTTTATTAACAGCTCTCCATTAGGGTATAGACATGCATCTGGTTCTCAGGGTGACTAAACCATTTGTAAAGAGACAACTGACCGTGGTGCCTTAGCCTGTGCTTGTGATGAGGTGTCCCTCCTATTCAATTGGTCTCTAAGCTATATGTTCATCTTGTTTGTTTTTGTTGTTATTTGTTTTGTTTTTAATAAAAGAAAACTTTTCTACACCCTGAAAGCATCTCAACAACAAACAAAGGCACTAGTGTGCTTTTAGCTTTCAACTGAATAATTATTTAGTATACAGGCCTATCTTTGACGGAAATGATAGGTTTATGTTAGAGTCAGCAGGGTTGCTTAGAGACGCACTGCACAGCTAAACACTGACCAACTGTAACTCCCAGTTCTGTGTCGTGAGGAGGTTGGTTGTAGACTTAGTGAACTTTTCAGATTTTTGATGCATCCGAGGAAGAAAGAGCATCTGTTCCCCCACCATTTGCTTAGACGAATATTTCTAAGCAGAGATAATATTCAAAATATTTAACAGACAGTAAAATGCAAGTACTAACAAATAAGAATGAACTTCCACTGAAAATAATCTAAGCAGCCATACCTGTATTAGCGGACTGATGAGATGCCCCACTTTAGGAGTTCTTTCTGTGCCTTATTGTAAAACTAAGGTCATGGCCAACATAGGGGAAACATGCTGTCTTGTGACTTGTGGAAAAATCTGTAGTTTTGAAACTCTTCCAGGAAAAGTGAGATGTTAGAGAGTCCCTTGAAATGTTGCCTAATTTTGGCATCATTGGGAATCCGTTCATCTGCTCTATGGACACTTATCCCCCTGCCATAAATGGACTGATTCTGTATGCTCATGGAACTTCAATTGACTCTTGACTCTGAGTGCCAACCAAGAAGTGAAATGTCATTTTCTCTAATGCTGCTCTAGAGATTCCTAGAACTTACCAGTTATCATATGATTTCTTTCCACAAAATCTGTTCGTTTCTCGGTAGCAGATATTTTACAGTTATATGTCCATTTCCTTGTACAAATAATGACATTCTCACTCAATACTGAAATGTGAAAAAGAACCTACCTTCAGTTTCTCAGGAGTGAAAGCATTGCACAAAGTATAGTTGGACCAGGTTCGATTGTTTTCAGGATGTTTAAACCAAACGCCGTTTTCATCACAGTATTTTGTAACCTTTTCTGTTAATGAAACATAATAATTATCACACAAATATCTCAAAATCCCAAGAAGGAAAAATAATAAATTAAAGCTTAAAAGCCATTCCAACATATTAATCACTTTATAGAACTTGAATGTGAATATGTCAATAGAGACTATCACAAATCATGTATTATACAAAGTGTATTAATATGCATTGTCTCATTTTAACTTTAGCAAAGCCATGTGAAGTAGGCATTGTCCTCTTCATTTTACAAATTCAAAGCAGACAGTGAAAGGAGTCATGGGCTTGAAAAGCCACTGAGACTGAACCAGGATTTAGACCCAAAGACATGGATATGGGTCAGACTCCAAAGTGCTACCTATACTCTCCCTCGTAATTTTTTAACAGACATTAAACTTTTGATTGTAGATGGAAACTATTGGAGAAGAACAAGAACATACCTTTCTTTATTTACTTGCAATGTTTTTTCATTAGATTAACTGTATGAAACAATAATTTTTGGATCAAATGGTCAAATCTTCCCAGTCCCATATGGTTAAATCCAATAGAACAAAGAGGTCCAAAACTAAGGGATATATCAAGAGGTCATTTTTCTGCCTCTCAAGAGATTTTATTTGAATCATCTCTCTTCATCCCACAGAAAATATATAGGGATCCAGGCTTTAGCCTTTACTGTTTACTTTTTAAAGTATCTCATAGATGCTTGTTAATGAAATTCCTAACTCAGCTGGACTGACATATTAAAGATCTCCACCTTCGCTATGTGGGGGCCAGGCACCGCTCAGCGCGTTGTAGAATTATCTTCTTTAACGTTAATAATGAGTCTTTGAAGTGAATATTGTTCTTCCCATTTTATATATAAGTAAATTTCCCTTCCATAACTAGCATCTAGTAAGGTCAGGCATCAAATCCGAGTCTACTTCATTCCAAATCTATTGCAGAGCTATTAAGCACTAATTAAGCCACTTATTTCTGTGGCAATGTGCCAACTGATCAGAGGAAACAAAACAGGTAAGCCCTTATTGTTAAGATGCAGATGTAGGTGAGAAAATAAGACGATGTAAATGGCACCTGGAAACTGGATTTGGCATAGAAATAAAAGATAACACTGGTTTGGTCCCCCACTTTTTTTTTTTTTTAAATTGATGCTTAGCAAAGAGGAGGAAAGCCTGGCATCTTACTGTCCCTCCAACCAGCAGGTCAATGATTCTGGGGTTGCTCACTGAGGTTAAGAGTTCCGCTTACACTAAAATATTTTGGAGGAAAAGGACAAGAAGATTTTGTTTGGGCCCTGAGAAAGAACCTTCCAAGTGCTTGCTTTGTGGAGTCTGCTGGTTCTCATCAGGCTTATTGTTTTTTCAATTATTTTTGTGTGATATGTTCAGTGCTGGTTACAATATGATAAAGCCTTGGTGCTTTTTGAATTTTAATTTTTTAGCCAGTGTATATGTATCAGTACAAAGTAAAGTTCCAAATTTGATAGAAATAATAAGTTCTCATGGGGATGACTCATAATATCTTTGCTGAAATTCATACTAAAATATTAGGCCATGATAGCAATTTTCATAATTTTTTAAAATAATATTTGATAACTTATCATTACCAGACCCTACATCAAGTGCTCTATCTTAGAAATAAATAAGAAAACTTCTTTGTTCTGTATGTTGCTTAAATTATTAACTGAGTATATATCTGAGATTCTGGGTTAAGTGCATGAGGCTGGGAAATCACAATATATATTGGGAGTAAAGAGTGGTCAGAATGGTGAGATAATATTTATCAAGACATTATTATCAGCAGGATAAACACACTGTGAAACTAGTATATTGTTAGCAAACAACTAAAGTGGCACTTAACTAAAATTAGAATTTAGCTGGATTGTATTATAATACCGGTCAACAATATTTTAATTTCGTACTGGGACTCTAGAAGGTGAAATCTCATAAATGATCAAGGTTATCTATATTCCATTCCAGTGACCTAAAGAATTTTAGATAATGTTGTTGGCTACAAGATAATATTTAAATTCTAACCTCTGAATTGGCCAAGCAACTGAAAGAAAAAATCAGGTTGAATTAAATAACATAGAAATAATGAACAAGCAAATATTAAAATGAATGTACTTGCCAAATTTAGTCTCAATCATTCAGATATTCTCTAGTTCTTCAAAGCACCTATGTGATGTGTTTATTGTCTGAGAAATCAAATAGCAAGCCTAGATTGGTATAATATGCAGGGAGATTTTGCAAGTGTATTTGGAATCTTCACAAAATTTTAATCTTTGATAATTTCTCAGGGAAAATATTTTTGAAGCATTTTCCTATGTTAACAAAGGCAAAGCATTGCTGTACCTATAGATAATGCTTTTATAGATGGTTATTTTCTTTTTTAGCACAGGATGTGGAAGTCAGAATCATATGGTAATATTTGAAGAACATTGCTATTGTTTTGAAGGCTAAGGAAAAAACATACTGAAAAAAAGGGAACCTTATTTGGCTGAAAAATCACTGAGATCTGATAATATTTAAAACAATTTTCTGCTAGTAGGTTTGGTTACTCAATCTGCTAAGAGCTAGT